>NC_137462.1:200453560-201187015 GCF_964235325.1 Thermobia domestica | reverse complement strand
GATCTCGCAGAGATAGGAATACAAAGTAGAAACTGGATGCAGTTAGCTAAGGACATAAGTGAGTGGAGAGCTTTTGTGAAAGCGGCATTGAACCTCCGGGTTCCATAGGCCATAGAGTTAGTTAGTTAGTTATATATGAAAAACGCTTCCTACCATTCCACCGTGAATATGACTTTCGTATGATACTTGAACTGATGTCTAAAAACAAAAATAGGAAATACATGAAGTTCACCAACGAACAATTGGTAATTAAGTCTTCCAGAATCATGCTAGAACTAGGCGGTAAGCTAATTTCACTAGTGGAATGGGTTTATTTATACTATACCATATATTATACTATACCATATGGGTTTATTTATAGCATTCGTGGAATGCTACGAATGCTAATTTTAGGGCGCTCGGGAGAACCTCGTGTCCTCAAAAAACGCTCGAGACCCCATGATCTCTGACATCTTTGTTTTAATCTTTACTTGAATATCTGACAATGAAACATATATATACGAGAGAGATCACCACCGAAAGTTTCACAGAAATCTGCGCAGCTGCAGAGCCTTCTCTCAGACAGTTTGAGAAATCGTCTGAACTGATTATTTTTCAGCAATATATTAACTTAACGTGATATAGTACAATATTTGATCCAAATTTGCTTATTTTGCAGATTTCAAAAGAGGAAGAAGTCAAAACCAGTGGTGGTTGTAGAAAGGGGCTGGGAGGGCCTAGCCCTTCCACCAGTTTTTTGAGTGACAAAAGTAATTTAAGATATATTTATTTATATATTTTTGAAAGTTTATAGAAAACTCATGATATAATTATCATAGTCTGGGTTCTGGCTGCACCCTCCCCCAGTTTTTACATTCTAAATCCGCCACTGGTTAAAACATATTTTTTTCTTTTTTGATGAATCTTGTTGTGATCGTTGACACATTCTAGAAACATAATCAGATTAACAGTTGATAGCACTACGAAGACATGGAATCAAGAGTAATGACACTGATTACTTGACATTTTCTTTATAACATAGATTATATCGAATGATTTTGTTCAAAGATAAGTTGTTCGTTGCACGGTGAAGAGAAAGGCTACATCTGTATGACTTTATACTGATTTGTTTAGTTTTAACCTTGGAATTTTTCTTTTCTCCGTATATTCTTTCTTCTTATAGAAACAAAAACGGTGAAAAGAAAACGAGTACTGTTGTATTATGCTATTCAGAGTTAGTTCTAGATGCTGGCTTATTTGTTTCATTATGAGCTTTACTGCGTAATAGCGAAAAACTACCTTCTGCAGGTATGACGTCAATCTTTTGTCTTACAGGAAGCAAACAAATATGATGAAAGAAAGTATAAAGGAAAGAAAAGAAAATAATGAAAAGAGGGAAAGGGAAAATAGAACTAGAAGTAAAAAGAAACTGTTGACGTAAGAGAAAATGCAAAAGAAAGGTCAGCGCACTCGCTCATTGCTTTGTCTTTTAAAGGGAGACAAATAAGTCTCCAATTTCCAATCTGTAAATAATGAGCCTTTGAAATAAAATGAAGAAAATAAACTACGAATGCAGAAAACAGAAATGAGGCTGTGTATATATTTAAAAAAAAATACCAGGAAAAGAGAGTTTTTTTAAGCACCATTACATTATAATCCTTCGTAAGTATATTGTAACAGGTGGGGTATAACATTTCCTTAAAGAACAATTAGCCTTTCACTCCTTTAAAATTCCAAACAAGTGTAAAAAAAAATTGACAACTCGGATAACTGTAATACATCAAATACATGTTTCTTTATTTATTCTCCATTATGAACTGCTAAAGTGTGAAAACTAATATACTAAAATGTGTTAAATATGATTTACATTGTCAAGTAAATTAATTATCTAGATCAATATATCTCTTGCGAAGTTTTGACAGATACAAATCAGTATTTTAATGTATTAATATTTTATACAGGGTGGTTCGTTAATCCCTACCCTCTATATACAACATGTGTCCAGAATATCTATGTGCTGTCCCCTATTCTCGCTGTATGATATAATGCGACGCCATGTTCTGTAAGATATTTTTTGCGATACAAGAAAGGTTATTTTCTCAAATGCTGTTCTTAGCCCATTATTGAAGTTATAACGTTGTTAAATGCAATGCCCTTTATATACCCCAAAAACAGGGTTATCAGAAGTTGTCAAATCCGAACTTTTTGCAGGTTGTTGTATGGGCGCCGCGCCGGGAATGTTACAAAACCACGACTTATCAATCTATAAAGAAAAGCATCATAGAGATAATCTCGCTCACAGAGAGAATAATGCGCTGCAGCTCCATCTTATTAAAATTAAATTCTCTCTGATTTGAAGTTCACCGAGTATTGGTATAAACTATTGTTGTCAGATATTGATATATGAGATAAAATTTACTGGCCCGCCAAAGAAGTATGATCCAATAACATTACGCGCATTAGATCCTGACCACATCATGAAATGAGGAGAATTTGATTAAATTTCTTCGAAATAAAGACAATTCTCTTCAGTCCAAGAGTAAATATTTCGTGCCTTTCTGGATCAAAAGATCCAATATATTTCCATCAAAAGCTTTCTTGTTGACCTTATATCTGGAGAATTACATATAGTGTAGCCAAACTCAAACTATCAGTTAACTCACAAGTCAGTATGATGTGCTTATTCCATTAAAAAAATACGAAAACTATGGATTTAGGGACCGTTCAAAAATTTTGTAGCCCCTGATCCAAAACTACTTATTGGGCAAGATCACAATATTTTGATCCATTGATATTTTTGGATCATTCCTAAAATTCTTGTTTGAACGGTAAATTGCGCTTTTGTCCATAAGCATTACTTCCTTCGAAAAGGAATAGGTTCGCTTTAACTCATTGCACATTACTTTCCTATTTTCTGTATCAGCATCCTTTTCCCTCCGAGATCTGTTTTCATAAAGGTTTGTATAGGTTCATCGCGGGATACTAAGTTTTACTTGTCGACTTTAATAATGAAAATATTTAAGCTTTTATATCTGTATAGAAGGAAGTAATTTAATCTTTTAACATTGTATTTCAAGTACAGATTAGAATTCTGCATCCTGAGCATTATACTTACCCGCTAATCTCCAAGAACCGGTTTCTCACGGAACCTCTTGCTCCGGAACCGGAACTTTGTGGCCATCTCTATGTTAAACCCGAGCTGCTGGCAGGCTGTGAATAGTGTGCTAGATGAAATGGTGGAAGCGACAGACAGGCTTCCACGCGGTGGAGGCTTGTCTCATTTCGCTAAATAAACTGTGTAACTGGAAAGTTCATTTGCTAAATAGGCAAATTGGCAAACTCATTTGGCACAAACATTTTTTCTCGGTGGCACAAGCGGGTCTGAGCGGGGAGGACATAAACCGCTTGGTCCTCTTTGCAGTGTTTTGAATGTAAACTTGGTGCCTCCTTTATGGGCCTTTGAGGGGCTTTTGGATACAGGTCTGAAACCGATTCCTAAGGTCCGATTCCGGAACCGGGTTCTCGGATCCAGGTCCGAAACCGGTTCCTAAGTTCTCATTCTGGAACCGGGTTTTCGGATCCAGGTCTGGAACTTGTTTATAAGATCCGGTTCTGAAACCGTGTTTTCAGATCCAGATCTGGAACCAGTTTCGGAACCGGTTCTGGAAATCGGATCTCCAAGAACCGGTTTCTCGCGGAGGCGGAACTTTATAGCCATCTCTAGTACCTACAATTATACCTATAGAAATACCTAGGTAACTAATTTTTGATTGTCTATATCTTAGAGTCAACTGGATGGATCAGTTCTATCTTTTGACCGTCTACATCCAAAATTGATAGTGATTTATCAAGTAGGCTTTGAGATTTTGTGTCTGCTGGATATATTCAGGCAGAAAAAGTAAATTAATTAATTTTGGTATATTAAACTACTTAACAGTGGCGGATCTAGCCCGGGGCCAAGAGGCCGTAGATCCCAGTTTTTTGTGTAACAAAAATAATTGAAGCTATTATTTATATATTTTGTAATGTTTACGTTAAGCTTTGCCTTTCGTTTTTTATTGAACACTTCTAGGATAACATTAATAGTCAAGAGTTGTATATTTATGTTTAACATTTATTTTCTCCCACAATTTCTTGAGGTCGCTGGTTTGATCCCACCTCGCGCCGCGTGGACTTTGTGGTGGACAAATACCGTGCCCGTAGGTTTTCTGGGGATTCTCCCGTTTCCTCCCACTTTCTTCATTCCACCATTTCACTCAACTCTCATCATCACCGTCTCCTTTAGCCTAACCTGCATAATCGTGGGACGTAAAACTTAAAGATTTCATTTTTTAAATGTTAATTACAACTTTTTGCCATATAAAGCACAATGTCTTATGACCAATAGGTTTACCTACCTTACCTGTAAATGCCTACAACTTAGCAATTGCTAATTCGTACTTCCAGTCTAACTGTAACTAGTGAAAGGAATGATTCATTCTTAGTTCCTTTAATGAAGTATGTAGTTGGATTTCAAATTAAATTATTTGCGTAAACTCATGATTATCTACCATAGTCTAGTCTGGTTGTGGTTGCCTCCAGAATTTTTGCCTTCTCAATCTGCCACTACTCCTTAAAGAAAATAGTAACAAGTTAGTGCAATTGTGTACGCAAAGGAGTGCTTTCCGTATTTTAACTGCCATCTTGAATAATACATAATAGACAAATAAACACTGTTTATGCACACACACACACACACACACACATACGTCTTTCTGGTGCATTGTGCTGCCACCTACTACCAGGTAATCATTATCAGCGACCTCAATGGTCAATAGACATCATGAGAAAGCAGAATAGGACGCTCCGCGGAACTCACGGACTTCGAACGTGCTCAGATGATCGAGTGTCACTTGTGTCAGAATTCTGTACGCGAGATTTCCACACTCCTAAACATCCCTAGGTCCACTGTGTCTGATGTGATAGTGAAATGGAAAGTGAAGGAACATGTACAGCACAAAAGCGTACAGGCCGAACTCGTCTGTTGATTGATAGAGACCTCCGACAGTTGAAGAGGGTCGTAAAGTGTAATAGGCAGACATCTATCCAGACCATCACACAGGAATTCCAAACTGCATCAGGATTCATTTCAAGTACTATGACAGTTAGGCGTGAGGTGAGAAAACTTGGATTTCATGGTCGAGCGGCTGCTCATAAGCCCCACATCACGCAGGTAAATGCCAAACGACTCCTCGCTTGGTGTAATGAGCGTAAACATTGGACGATTAAACAGTGGAAAAACGTTGTGTGGAGTGACGAATCACGATACACAATGTGGTGATCCGATGGCAGGATGTGTCTATGGCGAATGTCATCTGTCAGTGTGTGTATTGCCAACAGTAAAATTCGGAGGTGGTGGTGTTATGGTGTGGTCGTTTTTTTCTTGGAGGGGGCGTGCACCCCTTGTTGTTTTGAGTGACACACTCACAGCGCAGGCCTACATTGATGTTTAAGCACCTTCTTGCTTCCCACTGTTGAAGATCAATTCGTTAATGGTGATTGCCTCTTTCAACACGATCGTGCATCTTTTCATATTGCACGGCCTGTGGCGGAGTAGTTACATTACCATAACATCCCTGTAATGAACTGGCCTGCACAGAGTCCTGACTTGATTCCTATAGAACACATTTGGGATGTTTTGGAACGCCGACTTCGTGCCAGGCCTCACCGACCTACATCGATACCTCTCCTCAGTTCAGCACTCCATGAAGAATGGGCTGCCATTCTCCAAGAAACCTTCCAGCAGCTGGTTGAAAGTATGTCTGCGAGATTGGAAGCTGTCATCAAAGCTAAGAGTGGGCCAATACCATATTGAATTCCAGCAGTACCGATGGAGGGCCCCACGAACTTGTAAGTCATTTTCTGCCAGGTGTCCGGATACTTTTGATCACATATTGTATATATTAGGTGAACCTGCGCTATTTAAACAGCGCACTGTTCTACTGTTCTAATATGAACATGAGTCTCCTTCCCACTTCTCACTATATCTGTGCAAGTCCCTTTACGGACACAAGTAAAGGACAGGAAGACTTTCAAAGGGAGTGAATTGCTATCGACAAGCATATAAATGTAGTATTTTCATGTATAGAATGTTTGGTTGAGTTTGTGGAGAACTTGGATAAGTGATAGATGATACCAAATGCAAATATTTTTCTTATAGCGTCATATCTGAGTATACCTCATTGTGGATCCACAAGCCTTCGAAGTTAACAGCTTGCAATAGGTTTTGTTATTCCGATTGAAACAAAGCGCCTGAAATGTCCATCAACTGTTATACGTAGCTCCTATACTGGTTGCTTTTCACAAGGGTATCAACTTCCTGGTGGCAATATTAAACTAAACAAAATGACGCTTAAAATGTGGAATAGAAAAATAAAGACAATTTTTTTTTTTTTTTTTTTTTTGAAAATTTGAATGACAACCGACAAATTACACATAATTTGGAATTGACCAGCGAAAACGGCACATTTGTAGCACTTGTGGTTTTCGGGGTCTCATTGTCAAAAGAATGGCCACAAACATATGAACTAGCATTTTAATATATACTAGCTGAACCTGCCCTCTCTACACAGCGTGTCATTCACATATGAGCATGAATCTCCTTGTTATTCCTCACATCTGTACATGTCCCTTTATAGACACAAGTGGAAGACGTCTTGATAAAAACCGGCAAGGGGTACCATAAAGAAGATATTTTTTCGATTATTTTTTTTCAATATTTCGCACTGTTTGCAAGATTTGAGCCTACTTTTGGTTGGAGTTTCCAATTCATGTATGACCAGTGTTTTCTTTCTTCTTGCAAGCAGTATGTAATAAGCAAATACATTACATACAGAATTAATTATAATGCCAGTGATATATGGTGTTCATTGAGCAAAACACTCCAAACAATAAAGATTCAACTTAGAGTGGAGAAATGGTTATCCTTCGTTTTTCATTAGAACTTAGCCATGAAACAAACATCTAAGAGATATGCAACACCTATATACAATCATGTAGTGTTTGGAATGTATAGTACATAGGATATGATGCTTTAGTTTTTTTGTTTTTTTTTTAATTTCAACACTTCCAGTGTACCTGTAAAAATGTAATAAAGAAATAATGGCCATGCTTTTTAAGTATTCAGTTAGAAATGGGCAATCTACGCAAAATTTGCAATCGATTAGTGAAAACGTCATCTTTCTAGAGCCTCTAGTTTCCGAGATCTCATTGTCGAAAAGATTGGCCACAAACATATAGTTTAAAAGAACTCCAAAGACGGCAGCACAATTCATTTGCATTGATTTTGGAGAAGGCTTACTAAAATACATAGGCTTTGATCAATAATTTTAAAAATATAAACTTTATGAAAAAGATCTACTTAAATTATTCATTTAAAGTACACATATTTTTAAATAGTTATCGTCGTTAAACGTGAAATCACAAACAACCGTAAATCAAAGGTTTTAAATCAAACGTTAGAGGTCTGGAGCTGTGGCGCTTTTATCTACAGATTCTTCAAGGTATCGTTTGCATATTCATCTACCGCTTATCTTTCCTAGTGATCGGCTAACCGATTCATCTCTGAGATCGCCGAACAATAGTTCGCTCACTAAAATGAATCGATTTATTTGAACGACTCAGTGACTCACTTATATTTTTACAATGGGGAGAGGGGGAAGTTAGAAACTAAAATTGTATTATCAGACTAAATGCATAACATAAAATGAATTTAAAAGGTATAACTCCAATTTTAGATTACAAGCATTAAAAAATTAACTTTAAAAAATCACAGGAAATCACTTTTAGACTAATGCCAATTACAATTAACAGATTTAACACACAAAAATGCAATTCACATACAAAATACACATGCAAATTAGACTAAATAAAATTACTATTAATAAGTGTGAAAATACACCACAAATGCAAAAAAGCTATATGCAAATTACAGCCTAAACGAATCAAAATACGCAATGCAAACTATTACAACTTTGTTATAATATTACGTAATAATACAAACTATTACGACTCAATGCTATAGCAATACAATTTTATAATTCTGCAAAAGTGTTACAACTTTAAATTCAATCCCAAAAATATAATTTTATTATAACGTCCTGAGAAACCAAATTTTTCCTAAAAATGTTGGCCACCACATCCCCCTTAGAATACACATTTTAATGAAATTAACGAATTTCCCCGTGGCTAAGCGGTTAGCGTACACGCCTTTGGCATGGGAGAATCGGTGTTCGATTCCCGGGAGCTCATGTGGTTCGGGTTCCACGTTAATCAGTAGGTCCACGTCTCATATAGCCTCGCTGCTGAAATAAAATGAAATATATTAGTTTAATGGCAAACGATTAACCCCTGCAGGCTAAGGAAGACGATGATTAAAGCAACTGAATGAAGATGGAAGAATTGGTGGAATGAGAAAGTGGGAGGAAACGGAGTACTTGAGAAAACCCACAGACATGATGTCCACCTCGAACTTACTTGGCCGGGATCCGAACCAGGGACCCCACGCACCAGAGGTAAGCGCTTTACCACTGAGGTACAGTGCCTCACTACTGAAAAGGACGCTAAACTCAAAACCAAATTAAATCAGGCCCGTAGGCCGGTGGGCGGTGGATGCTAGGGAGGGCGATCCAACCATATTATAGTTCATCACCATATTATAGATCAATTGCAAGTCTACCGTGAAAAGTTTAGGGGAGACAGTACAAATTTAGAAGTGGCCCTGCCCCCGTGGATACGGACCTGAATCAAATCAAAGTAACATGATAAAAACTGAATTCGAAGTAGGTGTTAATAACTATATCAAAAAAATAATTTTAAACGGTTCAACTGTTTTCCCTTGGCGTGATTACAAGATTCTTGTCATTTTTATATAATAGACGTATTGTGTCGATAACATAACATTGAGGAATAAGAACTATTTTAAGTACAGAAAACCTTAACAGGAGCATCGGTCCCGCACATCCCAACCCTGTGTGCTTCCATAAATTTCAGTTATGTTGTAGGTACAACTTACGTGGAATACGTTTTGAATTTTGTACATCACAGTCTTAAGAATTTCCATATAGGCCTATATTATAAGAGTATATTAAAATGCCCTTAAATACCTTCGTTATTTAATCTGAAATTATCTTTTGCAACGAAAATAATGGACTAAGACAGTCAGGATCAATTGTCTCCTATTATAAAATATATTTAAAATTTACTGTAATTATTACGAATTTATTTGAATTGCATATGCTCATTTTAACATATCATGTCCCTCGAGAGTTGTATAACTCATACTTTTGTTAAAACTAACAGTTGTACAATATTGATGTACGAACAAACGCAGAGTGACTAATCAGTTCTTATCTCTGTGCGCTCTCGTTTTCATTAATTTCTCAACTGAATAATCAGTTGTCTGTGCGCGATTGCAAGATCGGATCCAGGGAGCAGGAAAGAACCGGCTCTTTTGGACTTTTACGTACTTGACCTACTCCCCCATTCTGCAGATTCTATTTTAATTGATAGTTAAAAGTTTACGCTTTATATGTAAAATATCAATGTGAATCCAACTGCAACATCAAAGTACTAAACATTTACATTGTTGGTACTCTTTTTAATTTATTCATGCCAGAGGTACAAATACACTAAGGTAACGCCCATTTGCCGAACTCAACTGAAGAGGCGCTCGCCATAGTGAGAACCAGCGAAACTACTCCTGCAAAGCAGCACTGACTGAACCAACCAACAAGATAAACAGCAAGAAGGCGGTTCGCGAGTGAGCGACGTACAAGATTCACGTTCTCCAAACATTGTCACTCCTAAAGGATCGTCACTTCCAGAGAACAGTGGTTCAAAAAGAACCATGACTCCTGAAGAACCACAACTCCCAAAGAACGACTCCCGAAGAACAACGCCTCTCGAAGAGTAACGAATCTCGAAGAATCGTTGCTCATTTCTAGTGAAAAACGACTCACTCACTCATCCAAAAGAGTTAGTCAGAAGAGTTGGCTCACTCGCGAGCGATACATCACTAATCTTTCCATCATATGCACAGTGATTCCATTTCATTAACGGGGTTCACCACGTCTCCATTGGACTAGGTAGAAGATAAGCGCATTCGTCTTTCTAACAATTCTTGTGTCGTGTTGTGGCATCAAGCACACTTCATCTCATCTCTGATTTTCATAATGACTTTCACATATCGCTGACCACTACCTTCACTTTACATTTTGCTGTCTAATTTCTCACGTTTGCCATATTGTGTATGTCCGAAGACCTGGAAAAAAGCTCGTGTCAACACCATCTCCAAACCTGGCAAGAATCCACTGCTCCCGGAAAACTACAGGCCGATAAGTCTTCTATCGCACTTGAGTAAACTCTTCGAACGTGTGTTTCTCTGGAGGCTGAAACATCACGTAGTTAATAGAGACCTTCCCATCAGTTTGGGTTTCGTGCCCAACATAGCACTACAACGCAACTCGTATGAGTAGTGGATCACTTAACAGCGGCTTTCAACAGGAAACAACACACCCTTGGAGTATACCTGGATGTGTCAAAAGCATTTGATAAAGTTTGGTTAGCAGGACTATTATATAAACTATACACCCTAGGTTTTCCAGATCGTCTTCTACATTTACTTCGTTCATACCTTACTGACAGAAAATTTCACGTGTCTGTTGACGGTGTCAAATCCACGTGCATACCTATCAAAGCGGGTGTTCCACAGGGTGCTGTACTTTCACCGCTTTTGTACACGGCAGATCTCCCGACCTTATCACATTGCTTTTTCGCAACGTATGCTGACGACACTGCCTTTTTCATGACCAACAGCTCACTTGCACAGGTTACACCTATATGCAACGTCAACTAAACGGTTTTCAGAAATGGGCCAAACGTTGGAGAATTGAAATCAACGCTGACAAAAGCTGTGCTGTCATCCACAGTCGAAGACGCATTCGCGCCCCTCGAAATTTAACGTATGAGAATGCAAACATTCCTCACGCCACATACGCTAAATATCTGGGTGTGACTTTCGATCGTGGGTTAACGTTCGCCTCACACATCAAAGACATAACGCAACGAGCATTACGCAAAATATCAGCATTATATCGCATCTTTCGCTGCAGTTCAATTTCTCATGAAGTCCGCGTGCACATATTGACGATGATAGTCATATCCACACTTTCTTACGCATGCCCTGCCTGGCAACATGATTCTAACAGTCATCTTCAAACTCTTGACAGTGTGCAAACTAGAGAAGGTCGTATCATCACTGGTCATAATAGATATACACGCAACAGCCAAATTCTGGAAGATTTAGAGCTGCCTCCTGTTAGGGAAGTTCTACGGCATCTCCACCGTAAGTTCTGGCATATTTTACCAAGACACATTAATCGAGCTATAGCTACCATTGGAACCGAATGCGCTCTACGGAACGTTCATCGCACGACATGTATTTAATATATTTTCTTAGATCGTAATGACTTCATCATCAGCTACTCTGCGACAGTTGCAGATGTAGTCTCCCAGACATAACATAACAATAGTAATACCCACCAAGCCACTTGCACATCTGTATATATTCTTTATGCTATATTTCCCATGGAGTCAGGGGCTTCGGCCCGATACTCTTCACAAAACTTCAACATTACCGTGGCCGTGACCGTGACAGCTTTTATCTATATACTCTCCAAAACTATCGTTTGCATATTCATCTACCGCATATCTTTCCATCATATGCACAGTGATCCCATTTCATTAATAGGGTTCTCCACGTCTCCATTGGCCTAGAGCAGCCCCTAGGTAGAAGATAACCGCATTCGTCTTTCTAACAATTCTTGTGTCGTGTTGTGGCGTCAGGTACACTTCATCTCATCTCTCATTTTCATCATGACTTTCACATATCTCTTACCAATACCTTCACTTTACATTTTGTTGTCTGATTTCTCACGCTTGCCATATTGTATATGTTCTTCACCATTCTTGCTACATTATATGTAGTATTATGTATTCTATATTTCATGTATTATATATGTAATATTTTGTTCGCACGTACAACCATGATTTATGTTCCAGTTCGCCTACAAGTATGTTTATGATCGCAAAGATCATAATGTCCTTCCAATAATATGTTAAATCCCATAGCCTAACCACCCATATCTTTTACCCATAATGCTCCTTTCAACTCCCTTCCCTAAAAGAGGGTGTAGCCCTCTTAAAGGATGCTAGCCTCCGGCTAGACTTTTAAAAAAATAAAAAGGCGCTTTTATTGCTTTTGTAGCATTTTCATAGATAGATAATAATACTAGCTGAACCTGCGCTGTCTATTCAGCGCATCGTTCCGTTATGACCATGAATCTCCTTCCCACTGTGCATGTATCCTTACTCACACAAGTAAAGGATAGGAGACTCACAAAAGAAGTCAATTGCTATGTATAGATATTGGAGTGAGTTTGTATCAAATGTTTAAGTAACACGATATCAAGTGGAAATATTTTTTTCTAATAAATCCATTCCGTCCGAGTACGCCTCATTGAGTCTCATGAGCAGGGGCAGCTTTAGGATTTTAATTTTGGGTAGACTCGCTCCCTCGCTTATCGATACATATACATATTTGATTGATTGACATTAGGAAATTACTTTTACAGTAGTTTTTGATGCTGTTTGTTAAATAGTTATCTACCATTAATATAAATAGTGGAAAACATATATACTCTTTATTGTATCTTTTAGCGTTTATATATTTTCAAAACTTTTGGACAGGCAAACGCCTACCCGGCCTACCCGCTAAACCCACCACTGCTCTTAAGACCTTTGAAGTTGCCAGCCTGCAATGTCCGTCAACCCGCCATACGTAACTTCTCTACTGGTTGCCTAACACCGTAGTTTCGGCTTGCAGCAATCTTAATGCTATGGATCGAAACGGCCCTAAAATGTTGAATAGAACTATAACGACACGGTTTTTGAACATTTGAATGAGAACTGGACAATCTACACAAAATTTGGAATCGACTAGTGAAAACGGCGACTAGTCAGAAAGACCACTGCTTTCATAAACAAAGACCTCTCTATTGAATATTTCATTATTTTATACTTTGTTTGACTTAAGGTTTTACAAAGAAAAACAGAGTCTAGTTTTTTTATTGTTATTATTAGAATGAAGCTAAAACGATCATATGGAGAAGGCACGCTGCAACAGACTTTACATTGCTCGAGGATATGAATAAAAAAAATCGATGTCACAAGTGAGGAGAAAAAAATAGAGAAAAACAAAGGAAAGAAAACAGAAAGTATGCAACAAATCAGTGACAGCTAGAGAATAGAGAAAGCGAGGAGAAAAAATGAAAAAAAATATAGAAAGTTTTAAGAAAAAAAACTTTTCTAGTCGAGGCTTTCGTGTCTGGGACCGAGGTTAATTTCGATCTTGGTTGCCACTATCATCAATGCGAGGTCACGAAACAAGAGGTCTGTGAAGTGTTGCTTGGCTACGCATGAACTAGAATAAAAGCAGCTGTGCGGATGAACAGAATCGAAAGCCAGACATGGATACAGTATAAGTTCTTTTCTTCCTCTGCATCAATTATGTACGTAAAGAAAAGAAGAATCTGACAGCACATAGAGGCGAAAGTCATATTACTTATTTATTTATTTCTCAGAATTCTTGCCAACTTGTGGGTCATACAAGTACCATGTTTTTCTTTCTTTTCTTTCCTTCTTTTGCCCCTTGGAACTTGGATTGGTTCTGTTACCTAATTTCCTTTTCGAACAGACTGAAATCTCCAAACGCTCTCTTCTGAATCGAACGAACTCATATCTTTTACATCTTGGGAGATATTAAAACTTCAGTTTGCAAATTACACCCGCAATTTGTGGTTCCAAATTAACTCATTTCTTAATAATGAAGTTGTGCAAATCAAGTTGTAAATAATAAATTGTGATTCAGCATTTCAACATTTCCGTCTATGACTTTATTCTTCAATTACAACCTGAAGAGCAAGATTTACCAGTTCTGGTTTCAATATGGAGTCCATAGTTTCATAATGCAGATTTTGTATTTGTTTATTTTATGCATTTATCAGTCAAGACGTTTACATTGATATATCGTCGCTGCGCCTCGAAGAACCGCTATGTGTTAAAACCTCAACTTTTCAGGAGAAACAAAAAACATTCCAAACTCTTAAAATTTTGCCAAATATACACGGAAACACTTACAAAATATAATATAATTGGTTCTGCGTATATCATGCACTGGACATTGTTGTAGCTTGCTTCAACAGTACTATATTGCTATTACGTAGTACTTTTTGCGCCTTTATAAGCACATAGAGACTTTGTATACTTTAATTAATGCTTACGTGATGAGAACCAGAAATCTTTAATTTCAATGTATAACTTTTCATTATTGTGGCGAAACAATTGAATATTAACTTATGAAATTATAAAGAAAGCTGCCTGACAGCTTTGTGGTTTATTTGCAGGACATAACTCATTTTCGACAAAAATGTCACATAGCACTTCTTCGAGGCGCAGCGACGATATATAAATTTGATTTTACATATTCCACAGAATGTTACATATTTTTTGTGATTTTACATATTTTGCATCATCGCGAATTTTTTAGAATAATAATTTTTATAGAGTCATTTCTTAAAAGAAAATAGTATAGCAAACGGGGAAAAAACCTATGGTTCGGGTTCTTGCTTCAAATTTGTGTTGTTTCTGCAAACAGTAGAGAAAGATTAATTCCATGGAAAAATATTATGTCGTTTTACAGCTACCGTTCAAAAAGAGGAACTGTCCTAAAGATATGACAACTTTTGCCTAGAATTTTGATACTTCAAGTGAATAGAACCAGTGATGTGATAGAATACGCCAGCTATCCGAAATCATATGCTTAAAGCAGCAGAAATGGCATTTTGTATCATTGCAATTTTTTACCATACCTGAAATAAAGAGTTTTTTTGTGGGACGGGAAACAACAGAAGGGGGAAGCATGCCTCCCTACTGTTTTCCTTTTGTTTTTAATTCAATTCACTCGAGGAAAGTCTTTTATGTAGATAGGGTAGGATATAAGTAAAAGTAGCAATAATCAGGAGTGGTCCACAGAAGCCGAAACGTGTTTTGGTGCTGTCAAAGTCAGATAGAGGCAGAAACGCATTGAACTAATGAGTATCGATTCATAGTGCAGTGTGAAACTTAAGACTACCAAACTATGCGAATTCAATATTCAAAGTTGAAGTAGTGCATCTATAAGCACTGATTACAATAGAGTAAGAAGATCAAAGATAGACTCGCAATCTCTTTCGGGGCTGCTGTGGCTCAGTGGTAGAGCGTTCACATGTGGTGCATGCGGTCCGTGGTTCGATCCCAGCTCGCGCCAAATGAACTTTGTGGTGGACAAACATCGTGTGCGTGGGTTTCCTTGGGATTCTCCCATTTTCTCCCACTTTTTTCATTAAACAATTTCATTCATTTCTCATCATCACCATCTCCTTTAGCCTAGCAGGCATAAACGTGGGACGTAAAACTTCGCAACTGTGGGACTACTTTCATTTCATTTCGCAATCTATTTCTGTTTTTTTTTTTTTTTTTTCTATAGCGTTAAAGGTTGAAACCAAAAACAAAGTTATTTTTAACCACTTCCTGTTTTAATAGAGGGTTAAAGGAGAAGATAAAATCTATTCTTTGGACGCTGAATCGATAAAAAAAAGCGCTTCTCAATATCTTTTACAGTTTTTGCTTTATGAAAAAATTGAACCAGAAGTACTAGTAAATTCAAACACTTCCGGTTACGATGTAGTGTTGTGAGTTGTGATGATATATATACGATTGACAAGTTATATCGATTGCAAAAACCTTTTGTCGCTATCTATTACCATTTCTGTTTTATGGTAATAAATTATGAAACTAGAAGTGGTTAATTTTAACCACTCCCGGTCTGAACAAAGGGTTAACGGAAAAGGTAGTATCTATTCTTTGCAAGCTGAATCGATTGGAAAAGATCTCATCTCTGTATCTCTTACCGCATCTCTATATCTACAATAGATCAGTATTGAAACCGGTCGTAGTAGTAAATTTCAACTACTTCCGGTTTAGGTAGAGTGTTGTAGGTTGTGATGATACATTTTATTGAGATTTTGAATCGGTTGCAGCTATCTATTACTACGTCTGTACATGATGATATATTTTCAAACCGGAAATGGTCAATTTTAACAACTTTCAGCTTGGATATATAGTTAACGGGAAAGATTAAACCTATTCTTGGCAAATTGAATCTATTGTTTAAAAAAAACACACATATATCGGTATTTCTGACCTTTTTTGTTCGATAGAAATAAGTATTGAAACTGTAAAAATAGTAAATTTGAACTACTTTTACTTTCGGTAGAGTGTTGTGGATAGTCATGACATATTGTCTTGAGACGCTGAATAATTTTCCAAAATAGCTACTCTCTAATGACTAATTTTAACCATTTTCGGTCTGAATAGAGCTTCAACAGAGAAGATGGAACGTATTCTTAGGACACTAGATCAATTGCAAAAAGCCGCTTCTTTATTATTTTTTTTTACAATTTTTTTTCCTCTATGAAAATGAACCTCTTCCAGTTTTAGTAGAGTTATAGTGACAATAGGCCTATATTTATTTTATTTATTTATTTACTTAACCATCACCAGATACAGCTCTGAGGCCATTTTATACTGGATATCTAACAATAACAAAAACAATGGAAAGAATTAGCACGACCAGGGCCTGTTTAATAAGTGCCATTCCAGTATTTGCCTGGAAGGACTGAGGGAAAACCTAGAAAACCCCAGTCAGGATGGTCGGCAGCGGGAATCGAAAACACGACTTCTCGAATGCGAAGCCAACGCTCTACCACTTGAGCTACTTCGCTCGTTAAATATATTCTTTGAGACGCCGAATCGTTTTTTAAAAAATGCTTCTCGATATCTTTAATTTAATTTCACAGTAACTCAATTTATTAATTATACGTCCCCTTTAGCCTAAAGAGCATTGTTTCGATTTAACTATTTCAAAAGTATAACCTAAAGTTTACAGCGGGCCAAAGACTCAGATGCTTCAACCAGTAATAATAAATGTAGTATTGATTACTACATTATATAGTCGCCCGCAGTGGGAGGTAAAGAGGAAGTTACTCTCCCATATGCATTTTCAAGTACTTCAATACACATGTCAAAATACAAGAAATTGCTTTCACATACTATAGTAAGAGTATATTTATATTAAATGCCTTAGTATTATAGTTTATTTACGGTAGATAATAAAAATACGTGCGTGAATAATTGTGTTTTTAGGGATGTCTAAATTTTCAGACCAAAATTTTCTGAAATCCGGAATCGGAAATTTCAATTTTCGCATTTTTTGGAAAAATTCTGGAATTTAAAAAATTCCGGAATTAAGAACAATCCGGATTTCAGAAAATATTCGAAAATCGAAAAAAATCCGGATTTTTCCGGAATCCGGATTTTCCTGAATTCCGGGATTTTTTAATTCCATTTTTTTTCGAAATTCTCAATTTATTGAATTCCGGAATTTTCTAAATTCCGGAATTTTTCCGAATTACGGAATGTTTCCGATTTTACTTTCCGGATTCCGGAAACTAAAAATTCCGGAATTAGCCATCCCTAGTTGTTTTACACTATGTCCTATATGCATAAGTCATCGAAGTGTGCATGTATTCGCGACTGTGCTATTATTGTGTTGCTATTTTTGCTCCCCTTGTAATCGCCCTTTTGCTTCCCTGGGAAAAAATTCTGCGGGACGTACAGTCACTGAAGTATGTTTTCTACAAATGTGAAGTTCTTTACATTTAGGTTATTAAAACAGAAACATATATATGACAATATTAGAAAGACGTTTTAGAAATAGTCTTGTTATTTCAAAAGTCCCAAGTCTCCACTGAATGAAAAGCCAATACAATTAACTTATTTTCACATACCCATGCTGTCCCAGAAGTCCTGCACCATCATTACACTGACCTGCATGAGGTAAAACTTTGGGAGGATAGGTTGCGCCGCCAGTGAAAACTGTAGGCAGGCATAGACAGGGTTACCAACCAAGGGAGCCCCCCTCCCCAAAGCTAATGTGGTACCCCCTATTGTATTTATGAATATACAATATTTGGCTTAATTTGAATGCAATTTGTCTTAAAATTCTTATATATATATATATATATATATATATATATATATATATATATATATATATATATATATATATATATATATATATATATATATATATATATGCCTTCTGCATCTGAACGTCCCCCCCAAATTTACAGAGAAATTGGCGCCCTTGTTGCAAACATTTTTTTTAAGCAAAAATCGGGACGAGACATTCGGTGTTGAGTCCCCACGCACGACGAGTCGTTGAAAACAATGTAAATAATCAACTGAATAACAAGAACCTGAATGAAGGCGGCGCCTTATTTATTTATTTTTTTTTTTATTTTCCCACCCACTGCTTTCACTAGGTATAAGCAAGGTGTGAAATAAATTCAAACCAAAACATCTGTAATTTATTTAATATAAACAAAGTTTAGAGAGAAAATTATATAGATTTTTTAAATCACAAATGAGTGCGCGGCCAAACGCTTAAGTGAGCGCTATGTTACTTCCACTGCGGTAGCAGTCGTATTTATGCAGAGGTTGCAAAAACAATATTTTTAGCGGTGTATGGAATATACTATCATCATAATAGGCTGGATTATCGACACTAAAAATTAGGGAATAACTATGAATTAAAGAGGAGCTGCTATTTTTTCATGAGTCAAATTAAAAGATAAATTTGTTAAATTGATTTATAAGAATAAATTATTCCTGTGTAAAAATCGCCCAATAAAATATTAATTAACTTTGAAAATCAACAAATCGGGACAATGTGTCCCGACAAGTGTCTCGTCGGGACGCTTGACAAATGTCAGAAATCGGTACAGTCCCGACAGAATCGGGACAGTTGGCAACCCTGAGCATAGAGGACAAGTTCGTGGGATCAAGTGAAGGTAAGTACTACATATGTAGCGAGTGTTCCCATAAAGTCAAATGGGTCATCATGAGGGAGGAGTAAATTGCAATTCGAGCTGTGCTACGATTTTTATGGAAAAAAGGACTAACTAAAGTTGCAGTGTAGAGAACAAAGCCGTGCTGAATCGATTGACAGCTTCCCGTGGGTTGAAAAAAATACTTCTGGTAATTTAAGCCTCGCGGATAAGACCCGGAAGGCTAGACCTCCGAAGAACATTAACGGCCCTCTGCAAGATGCTGTGAGTACTGAGCTACAATCGAGTAAACGTGTGTTAGAAAGAGTGGTTGGGGCATCCAAATCAACAGTAAACCGTCGATTGTATGACATAGATTACGTCAATAAACAGTCCCGACAAAGTCCCCATGAGCTGACAAAGGACCAGACTCAGCGCAGAGTGGTAGTTTTCCAGACTTTGTTAAATAAACCCGTGTGATCGTTTCTGGAGAAGAATTTTGACAGGAGATGAAAAGTGGGTGTTTTTGGAAACCTCTGACACACGTAAACAGTATGTGAAAAAGGACAGGAAGCCCCAGCCAATGTGAAACAAGACAGATTTGGGAAATAGCTCATGCTGTGTGTGTGGTGAAATATTGACGGGATAATTCATTTTAAATTTGTTCCAGAGGGTCGTGCTGTAACAATTGAACTGTATTCTCAACAACTACGCCGAGTGTATGCCATTCTGAACAAGAAATATCCGGCATTAACGAAGAGGAAGTAGTTATTGCTGCAAATTGACAATGCTCCGAGTCATCGGTCTCGAAGTGTGACCAACACCTTGGCTGAATTTGACGGGTTTGAGTTGTTACTTGATCTTGACTATAGTTCAGATGTTACACCCTCCGATTATGGTTTGTTTCACTCTCTCACACATTTCTTGTGTGGTCGGCGATTCAATTCATATGATGAGGTGAATGCTGCCTGTCGCGAGTTTTTCAATTCTAAACCTGCCTCCTGATATCACCATCAGATTGAACTGTTGTCCCAAAGATGGGTGAAGGACATCGAACATAATGGCATGTACTTTGCTGAATAAAGATTTGTCTTTGTTTCTGAAATTCGTGTTTCGTTTTCTTCCTTCTATGGCACAGAATTTTTGGGACAGCCCGGTATTTCGTTTCCTGTGACAGATTCTAAAAACCTGTTAATTTGTTGAGTAACAAGGTAGAATAAACTTACATGAGACCAAGAAAGACTCACTCGACACTCTTTCAATTAATTGAAATTAACGATTAGATCACTATATGAAATGAACAAATCAAAATACCGAAGTTGGGTTTCTTTTCCTAGTGAGCGAGGCTTATCTCTCCTCGTGGTAACCAGTTGCCGTACACAATATAAGGGTATGTATATGCTGTATGTTTTAAGTGTGAATGCGTTCGTGAGTCCACTGACTGCCAATAGAAGCGAGAACAAAGAAAAGATCTGTGTTATTAACGATCTATTGTGACACAAAACGCTTGTGCTAGCTTTGCTGAAATTATTTGCACAAAGTAGATACCAATTTAACTAAGTGCAATGCAAATGTTTTCACTAGCCATGTAGTATATGACAAATGAATATCAGATCATGAAAGGACTTCAATGGATTTATAGTTCTACAGTATAATAACAGTAATATATCTGTGAGTCAGTATGTGTGTGTGTGTGTTGCTATTGCGATAAGTCATTTGGTATCTTGTTTTATGTATCATACACGTAAAGGTAAATAATATGTATAATCGTAGCAATCAATTGATCGTATAGCAGGATAATTGATTTACATGCAATACCCTACTCATAACTAAAGAAAGACCTGACAAAACTAAAAGGAACATTTTCTTGTATGTTACAAACAAAAATACAATGGTATCTACAACATGTTGTAGCTATATCTAATTGAACATTGACAAATTCTAAAGTATCTTAAGTATTCCACAAGAATTGGTTGTCTTTATCTTGGTAGAATGTTGATAACTCGGTGGTATAGACTTCATCTCTTGTTGTGGGAGTCTGTGTTTCGATCCCACATGCGTGGCTAAACGGTTAGCGTACGCGTCCTTGGAACGGGAGATCCGAGTTCGATTCCCGGAGGGACCTCATGTGGTTGAGATTCCATGTTAATCAGTTGGTCCACGTCTCATATAGCCTCGCTGCTGAAAGGGAAGTTAAACTCAGAATCAACTCAACTCAACTCAACCCCACATCATGTGAGTTTGTGATGGAGAATGTCGTATCCGTGGGTTTACTCTGTTTCCTCCCACTTTAATCATCCATCTTCTGTAGCGTAAAGAGCAGTCTATGGAACATTAAAAACTTTTTTTTTTACATTTTAAATTTTATGTTAAGACAAAGAGAAAACAGAGAAATCTGATGTGTAATTTTTACTGCACAATCTTCACATATTAATGATTTAGCGTTCTACTTCGCATCAGCAGGTTTGGAGTTCAAACCTTGTCGCCTCCATCTTGAGCATTTTTTGTCAGCTCAACAAGACATAGGTGGAAGTAGTACTTTTAACGATCCTGGTCGATTTCTTTTCACTTTGTACCACCTTTATTAATTGGTGTTTTATAAATTATTCCAGTATAAATTGGGGAGAAGTTGTTTAGTAGTAAAGCGCTTACATCTGGTACTGGAGGATTCTGATGTGATTCCAGGCTATGTGAACTTGTGATGGATGAAAACATGTTCGTGAATCTTCCATTTTCTTCCATACTCTCAATTCCAGCAATTCTTTTTTAATTATTTACTTTCAATAACAGTCTATCTCCTTAAAGCCTACAGGGTGTAATCGTGGGACGTAAAGTTATATAGGGTAAGAACCCCTAATATGAGGATAGCACATAAATTGAGACCCCTACCTATCTTGTAAAGCAAGAGCTGCGTTCTAGTGGAAGCGAGCTAAAACAAAAGAAAATAATCCGACACAGCACTGGAAGTCACGTGAGCTTGTTGTGTGAAAAGTTGTTAGTATAGTGGAGGCTGGAAGAAATTGTCTCTCTTTTTTTTTTTTAACGTTCACACATCAAGCGCTGAAAATGGAGAAAGTGTGTTGATATTCATTCTATCTTTACTTTCTTTTATACCAGTGAATATGCGTGTTGTAACTTGTAATGAGGTTCTTGGTTTTCATCCACTTACATTTGAGATGACTTTAATCATTTTGTTTATCGGGCGAATGTCTTATTATGAGACCCTCTTATTATGAGACCAGTCTCATAATGTGACCCGTATAGTAATATTAGGTCTTATATTACGAGCTCATTTCTGTTGACATTTCTGTATTCACAAAGTAATCTCTGTTTTATATTTGATGTTGATGTTCACTGTTGGTTTCCAATTGTGACAGTTAGGTTGTGACGTTTTTTATCTTTACCTTTTGTTCTATGTAGCAAAGTACAAACTATGTGGGCGCTTTTTGTGTATCAACAAAGGAAAAACAATTTCAGTTGTTGGAAAAATGTTCATATTTTGTAGAACGCATACATTTTCAAAAATTGTTCCTAGTTACTCATAAATCTTAACTAAATGCATAAAAATAGGCGTTTATTACTAATTAGAAACCAATGATGGAAATTATTTTTCCTTTCTTTTGATGCAAATGATAAGTCAAAATCTTTACCAAACGAGGAGTGACTTAGTCCTGTGCATAGAGTATTCCTTGGTATTGTCTTGTCATTTACAACACATTTCTTACTCATTTGGTACATATTCGCACCTTAAAAGAAGTAATCAAAAGTCATTGCACTTTATGCGTACAAAAAGTGCGTATATTTTACAGTACGATTATTCTAAAATTGAAGAAAATGAGGTAGATTGAAAATGTAACGTTCTATATGTTTGTGACAATACAGGATTTGGTTTAAAGACTGTTGAATGGTGAATTAATAAAAGAACTCTTTTAAGATTACACAAAAAACCGGGGTCTCTTATTAGGTACCCGTCATAAAAATGGCAGTGTAGCAACTTTGGTCACATTTTTGAATATATTTTTTTATTATTATATTTTTATGTATTATAATAGTTTGTATCGTAAAATAGACACTCCACAGAATATATTAAAGTAACAACGTTATTTGTTTATGCTTTAATTAACCAGTATATTGCATCCGAACTTCCAGGGTCTGATATTTGGGGTTCTTACCCTATTTTATTTTCATATTCATTTTCCAGTGTAAATATGCCTGGTACGTTGCGTAAGTGTGGCAGCGTCATGTGTATACCACGGGAAGGAGTTTGATTTATATGGCAGTGGTATTTTCTCAATTAATATTGGAACCGGAGGTGGTGATGGATTTCTATCACTTTCAATTTTAGTGCAGAGTTAAGGACGGAGGCAAAATGTATTCTTAGGATGCTTTTAGGATTGCAGGAAACCGATTGTCGCTATCTATTACTGATTTTTTTGCTCTATGGTGATCAACAACAAAACGGGAAATGATTTATTGCTAGTACTTCCGGTTTCAATATCACTTTCATCAACAAACTCCATTCTTATTTTTTGACCCTGTACATATTGGCCAGAATTGATGGTGACCCATCAAGTTATTTTTTGAGATTTTTGGTTTTCCGAATGGACGGACTGACGGATACACACACATGGGCAGACAGGGTGAATTATAAAGAAGTTTTGGAAATCCAAACTCCTTAAAACCCAAATGTTGACCCCCAAAAAATTTATATTAATACCCAGTGTTACAGTAACGGCAAAATATCATTACTTTTATCTGACATATTAGCAATGACATTATAATTAGCGATATACAAACATTAGATATCCATATAGAAATTGTCTCATTTCTTGACTTACCAAGAGAAAGAGCTGCCGCTGGAATCACCAAGAATAAGCCTTAAGAATTAACTGCTTTTTACTTACCAAATATGTATCAAACAAACAAAAAAATTAGTAATAATTGTCTTAATATTCATAAAGTAAACTGTCTATTTTAACTTCTACAAATTACTGTATTATTAACGTTTAACGGAAAAGAATTGTCCAAAGATGATACATACTCAATAGATCACATTTAGTTTAATAAAAATAATGTGAGTGGGTGTAATTTCTCATGCGTAATTTTCGAGAAAATCGATAAAAACACTTTTAAACCTAAAGTTTAATACTATACTATTATAAAGATCCCTATTAAGATTAAACTGATACTCAAGTATACACTAATCAAGCTTTTTCATTGTGACAATAGCAATATGACTTCATGATACATAACCCAAAATTATGATGAACTCCAAAATTTTTTTTGTTAATTGTAATATTGTCTAAAGGATGTTGTAAAGTTGTTGTAAGATGTTGTAAGTAGAACAAATTATAGACTGGAACCGTTTTCTCCCAGTACCAAGTCTTATTACAAAATCCTCTCTTCTATAAACAGTATGTTACAAAAATCACTATAATGTAAACTCCTCTAATACTTGAGTAAAATATGGTATCCTAAGATCCGAGCAGCGTAGGGAAGAATCTTCACAGATCTCCGAGCAAGCTAGGTGGAGTAGATTTAGAATCCCCAACGCTCCACGCAAGCAGAGGAGTGTGTGTTAAGAGTCACAGAGCTCCACGCAAGCTAGGTGATTGAGGTTAGGATTCCCCGCAGAGTTCCGAGCAAGCTGAGTGGGTAGAGAGGAAGCCTAGATCCCGAGCAAACTAGAGACTTTGGGTTGTTTATCTCCTAGAGCTCCAGGCAAGCTAAAGGACGGAGGTTACTAGTCGTAGACTGATAATTGTCGGTGAGATCCTCCTGGTTATATAGGTGCTTCAGTGGACGGTGGCGCTCCTTTGTCGTCATGTGACTAGCGCTGGCGCTTGTGTTCCTGTTGTCTGCCACCGTAGTAAGTCGCAGTAGGACGTACATGGTTAGTGCTTGTACACATAAGCACGTATAGATTGTTTGTCAACAGAGCCATGCGCGGGATATTACAATACTATATATATATATATACAGGCAATGTGAATCTGGGCAAATTGACTACCGGCAGTTCGGGTGACTTTGGCACATTTACCAAAAACAAAAAGTATTCAATTATTTTTACTCCCAAACACAGCATAACTTTTGTACTTGCTGAGTCTAAGTGTGTGAAAGACATATTCTAACAAACCATCTACATTTATACGAATCAAGATGCTTTTTGGCAGTTCCACACAATATTTGAAACACCTAAGAAAAATAATTTTTCAATAGTTGCAAAACTTCAGAGCCACACTTCACACCACAAAAAAATATGCGTTCGAAATTTTGCATGGTTATTTATTTAGCTGTTTCTTTCACAATCCCGTCCAAATTTTGCATGGTTATTTATTTAGCTGTTTCACAATCCCGTCCAAATTTTGCATGATTATTTATTTAGCTGTTTCTTTCACAATCCCGTCCAAATTTTGCATGGTTATTTATTTAGCTGTTTCTTTCACAATACCATCCAAAGTTTGTATGCTTATTTATTTAGCTGTTTCTTTCACAATCCCGAAAGTACGAATTTTTTGCACACAAGAGTGAGTATGACATTGTACTTTTTGAACTGGGGTGACTTTGGCATCCTTAGAACTTTAGCTAGATTAACCTTTTCTTTAGCATCCTTGGAACTTTAACTAGATTAACTTTTCATTTAATGTTGCTAGTTGTAGCACTTTCAGTTATCCAGATCAGAAACAAATTCAAGAGCAAATAGAGTTTACCTTGGTAAAGTTTTTACTAATAAGAAGAAATGGAAACTCAAGTGGTGTCAGAACTTCACGAAAAAGGAAACGACTCATTGTTGTTCCAGGCAAAAGTATGACGGTTGCAAGTTTTTTAAGCACAGACAAAGATGAAGATTTAAACTTACCTTCAGATGATCGGACAAATGATGATACTGCTGAAAATGAAGCCACTACCTGCATGGACACCTACCAGTATGAAGCTCCAACCGAATTTAATCTTCTAGGGAAATTCGTTCTAGTGTCATTCAAAGCGGGTAAAAGAAATGCACAAATCTATAAGTATGTTTGTATCATCAGAGAGATCCTTGAGGACGAAGAATTTAGGGTTATAGGACTCCATTCAAGGTATAGAAAAAAATGTGTTCAGTTTTGTTAAATCAGATCAGTATTACCTGATCCAGTTCTCCAAGTGCAAGGATTGGCACGGGAAAGATATGAATTTCCAATTGACATTGAAGTTGCAGAAAGGTGGTTGTTTTTGTATTCCCGGTTTTTGTATTCTCCTATTTTTTAGGAGAGATTTTCTTTTTTAGTTCAAGGTCCATATCTCTGTACATATTTTGTGAAGGGGAATTTTCTTTCCCTATCAATATACTATCTTTCTTTGTAGCATTTCTATATTTTTCCAGATACACAATAGAGCTCTTACTGCAGTACATTGTATTTTAATTATCATAAGTGATATGAAATTGAGAGTGCCATAGTTATCCCAAATTCGAAAATCTCTATAGCTTTGCAGTAAGCCATCAGAATTACATGGGAGTTTTGACTTTTTTCTCCCGTATGATGTATTCTGTTTATTTTTGCAAAGAAAAGAGGAGGTGCCAAAGTCACCCCAATACTGCTGTAAGATTGGCATGATGTAGTTCTTTCTTCTCCTGGGTAATGAGAAGTCCTATTTTTAAGATCCGAATATCCAATGATACAGTAGCCTTCCCTCAGTATTTATATATCACAAACAATGCAATACCTTTATCACAGAAAAATTTATGAACAAAAGTGTATATGAAGTATGTCAAAGTCACCCCAACTGACGGTACTTGAAATTCCATGCATGAGACTTCTCATGCTTAGTTTTCGAGAAAATCGAAAAGCAAATTTTGAAAGGTATGTCGTTCATTGCCAATTTGGCGGAGTTGAATTTTTTTATTCTGCTGCAATATTTATTTACTTATTTATTTATATACTGTATGTGTAAACATACATTGCAGAGTAGCAGATTGTATATGTTGTTGTTTGATACAAACGACATCACTCCGGTGATATCCAATCGACTTGGAATTACCTCCACCAGTAGAATTTCCTTCACCTCCTTCTTATAGTTCTGAAGATGCTTTCATTATTATATCCTATTATCGTTGATTACCCCGTTTTGCTGGAGTAACTTTAAATGCAGGATATCTATATCTATATCTATCTATCTATCTATCTATCTATCTATATATATATATATATATATATATATATATATATATATATATATATATATATATATATATATACCAAGTTGCGGGGCTAAATTTGGATTTAACCGGCATCGTAAGTGTCACTGTTCATCTCAGCGACCCCGAAAACTATGGGTTAGACACTAATATCGGCGATTTTCGATCATTTTAAAATATCCTCCTTCCTTCACCTACGTTGCACCGTCAAAGTAAAATAAAACACATCCTATTCCCGAACCTCATTTATGTTAAAAATTTGATCAAGATTGATCAGATGGTTCAAGCGGTAGAAAGTAACAAACATAGTGACTTTCAGTTTTATATATAGTAAAGATTTAATGAATTTCCCTCAGCCATGCTTGCAGCACTTTGAGTCTGAATAATTCATACATGCTCAAAAATCTCCTTTCGTTTGTTCTATGTGCACACCAGAAATGTGATCATTAAACTCGGAAAGAAACTAACTAAAAGGGATTTTTTGTTTCTTTTATTCCATTTCTTCACTCTTACAAAAAGAGGCTCATCATTGGAAGAGCGTATACGACCATGAGCGCATAATATGATAAGTGGTTTAATTTAATTTCATCTTTTCTTATTGAAAGTAATATGTGATATTGTTATTTTCTTTCTTCACTTGATTCATCCATAATTCTAACCAGCATGTTACGAGCTTAAATTTCAGCTAGTCTTTCTGTAATCATGTTTTTAGAGAAACGTATTCATTTTTGAGCTCATAGACTGCGTACGTATTTCATTTAGATTCTCTACTTTTTGGTTCAATCTTAGTTTCAGGAAAGAAAACACTTCTGTTACGCATACACACCTTTATGGACTTGCTTTGATATATTTTGTACAATCGCATTGAATACCATGAGTCCAAAATAGACGAAATATAAACGAAATATCATGAAACTATTAAGTTTCCATATAGCTGACAAAAATTGCGTTTTAACTGATTTTTTAAGAAGTCTTTTGTAAATGCACACATCATTCACTACAAAGTTAATCAACCTTCTCGTATGACCTTCCGATAAAACGCTTACTTCTGGTGATTGGGGTCCCTGGTTCGATCTTCGGCCAAGTTAGTTTGCGGTGTATACAGCATCGTGTCTGTAGGATTCTCGGGCACCTACATTCCCCCCACTCTCTCATTTCACCAAGGGGAAGCAATACGTTTGAATGAAAGTCGATTTCTGCGTCGATTTGTCGACGCTGTTGTATTATGTTGGAGAATTATATGATTCACCTGCCATGCTTTCTACAGTCAATGTTGACAAATGTAGATGGGAATTTCTCGTCAAACCGGAAATTTTGTATTGGGGTGAATTTGAAGTAGTGTAATTAGAGTGAAAAAAAATGAAATGAAATTTTTGAGTTTTACGTCCCACGATTATGCCGGTTAGGCTAAAGGAGACGGTGATGATGAGAGATGAATGAAATGGTGGAATGAAGAAAGTGGGAGGAAACGAGAGAACCCCGACAAAACCCACGCACACGGTGTTTGTCCACCACCAAGTTCACTTGGCGGGAGCAGGGTTGGAACCCGGGACCCCGAACACCAGAGGTGAACGCCCTACCACTGAGCCACCGCGGCCCCTGTAATTAGAGTGCATTTGCATTCAGGGCCGGCGCTAGCAGTTTTGCCGCCCTGGGCGGTACTTTGAAATGCCGCCCCTTTAATCCACAAACCTTATTTTGACAAAAGACGTTCAGGTATTAAGAAAAAGTAAGATACCATATTTAAAGACATGTATGAAAAGGAAAAGTAAACAAAAACTACATCTCTCGAATGCTTCAATATTTAAACGACTCCATACATGACACAATATTCAGTATGTTCGATTTCGCTGTACGTGATATACAGCAGGGCATACAGTTATTTTTTTTAAATATATGCTTTAGTCCGACTAAGAATTTTAATTTTTAAGCTTATTTTATATCAAAAGGTGTTTCCAATAGAGTATGGAGCAAAAAGATAATATAGTGAATCAAATATTACGGCAAAAGTAAGTTATCTTAAGACTTATAATGTACTAAAATACAATAGAAATACACAAATTTAACATACTTTAATTGAAAAAAAAAAAACTTTTCTTGCTTTGATATGAGCAAATTCCTTTACCACATTTGCGTAGTCCAATGTTTCAGCCAATTAATGTTCCATTGTTTCAGATATGGAAGAACGTAGATAGTTTTTAATAAGCTTAGAGTAAGTTTCGAAAAATGTCTTTCTCTACTTGCTACGGTTACTGGTAAGGTAAACAAAATCATAAATGCAACACTAACATAGGGAGCAAAGTAATATTCCTTAATTAATGTTAGTCTCTTTTGGTGAACTTTTAGGCTTAATTAGAGCGGTTAATAGTTTCAGTTCGTCTTTCAAATCACTGGGGTTAATATCTTTCGTTTCTTCGCGTATTAAAATGCAGGCACTTTTCAGACAAAAGTTCAGATGGCATATCGTTCAGATTACTTATATCGTAAAGAAAATCGAAATACTCGCTGTGATGTTTAAGTTGCTCAAACTTTTCTCTTAAATCTAACACAATTACGTCTAAAGTTTGTAATAAAAATCGATCTTGTATCTTGTTTGAGGATCTTCAATAGCTTCATCTTCTGCCTTCTATTGAAACTGTCTCCTTTTTCGACTTCGATCTTGCACTGTATTACCTATCCATGGATCATCCATATCTAATGCTGATGCCAACTCCATCGCATCAACTAAGTAAGATTGAAACTTTGCATCATTTCTGCTCCTCTGAAATTTCTCAGATTTGTTTTAAAGAAACCTACTGCATCAAACACATGAGAATCAATGCTTTAGATACTTTTCTTTACTATGTTTATGTGGAGTGAAAAGTCATACCATATAACGAGTGAGTAAAGAAAGTAAAGCCACGCAGCTGGTTTGCTATACACAGAGCATCATGGGCGATCATTCTATCTATTATCTTGTCGTTACTTATTTGAAGTAAGGTATCATAAGCCTCTATAAGTGGAGTCAGAGCATCAACTCGACTCTCCCATCTTGTGGTACTGAATGGTTTTAAAGTGAGGCTGCTAATATGTTCCTTTAGTATGGCCCAACGTTGAACTGACGCAGAAAAGAAGTCATAAACTTTTTTTAACTATAAAAAAAATGAAACGGTGGACTGAGATGTTGTGGCTGCATCGTTAACGACAAAGTTTAATAAGGGAACATAGAAGGCTTGGGAATTTATTTTTGCTTTCATATTGGAACTATTGTCATATCTTTGGCTCTTCATATCTTCGATAGAAGTTCATTTCTTTTAGCTGTTTAATTATTACTTCTGTCAGTTCTAGCTAGACCAGTGATGTCTTTTACTGGTACGAAACCAAGAAAGTGTTCGCAAATTTTTATAAGCCATTCTCCATTACTGTATGTAATTTGTACAAAACGAACGATCCTTTGCTCTGTACCCCAAAAATATTTGGTGTACAGTCTAGCACTATAGTATAATATATTGCAGCTCTCAACAAAAACAGTATTTTACTTTCAATTTACTCACTAAGAATAGGAATAAAAATTTTTGGACATCTTTTCCTTAGTAATGGTGGTATTTATTTTGCCTTCCCATGGTTCTTTTAATGTATTCGGCCATGATTTGTATTGCTTAAATATAAAACAATTATATATATATATATATATATATATATATATATATATATATATATATATATATATATATATATATATATTGTTGATAAGACATGATAATGAACAATTTGTAAATTGGTTAAAAACTCGCTGCTAGAACCTAAATGTCTCTAGGTGCTGTAGGCTAGAACGGCCTGTCTCAAGTGGGAGTGTACCTTTTGCGTACTTGGAGTGGAGCGTTAGGATATTGCTAAATAGAAACATTATAAAAGACACTTGACAATCTTATCCGCCCTAGCTGAAAATCTTATCTACGCTGCTGCATGGGAAATCTTGAACGAGATACCTGTGGCTAGTAGTTTGATAGTTGAAAATGAGGGGGAATGCTCTGAATTTCCTGAGTAAGTAATTTCCTGAATGTGAGTGAAGTAAGTTTAATTACATTCTCAGGGAACACAATTTTATTTTTCCATGTGGGCCTATTACGAAGCATTATATTTTAATAGTATTCTTTAATTTTTCAAATTTTGCTGCCCACTAGATGTGCCGCCCTGGGCGGTGGCACGGCTCGACCCCCCCCTCACGCCGGCCCTGTTTGCATTGCATTAGAGTTTAGCTTCCCTCTCAAGACCGAAGTTAACCAAGGGCGCTGGGTTTTGGGATATTCTACATAGTTCATGACAGGGGGATGAACTCCCCGGATGTTCTCCCCGGGAAAATTTTGAGAATTGACACTCCTTGAAATACAGTTTTAGGTATGTTTCAAAGAAATTATTTTTTTTGTGTTTGTTTTTCCTTTTTCATATTGTTTTCACCGTGAAAAATGTGTATTATTGAATGGGAGTACATGGCGTAACCAGAGAGGTTCTAGGCATCTAAGGTTCTAACATCCGATCTAAGTTCTCGTCACACAATTTTCAACACCGATCATTTGTAGTATAAGAAATGTGAAAAAATTTAGCTGAAAATAGCCTCTTTAAATTTGTCACTTAAAAATTCCTTAGCACCACAATTTGGAAACTTTAAGTTGGAAACTCCACAGTTTTTCTCCGAAAAGTTGTGGAGGGTAAGTAGTGAACATGGTTATCAATAAAAAGATAACAATGGAAATGATATGCAGGAATGATTGCCGACTCTTGCTAGACAGTAACTAGAGATGATTCTGAACTTCGGTACAAGAGGGAAGCAAAGAGAAAGTGGATTTAGTCTCACGTAAATAGTAATGAACAGACAAATCATATAATAATGCGTAGTACAGTAGAAAATAGTACACTTATTTTGTGATTATTGTAAACATTTTGATTCGTGTATGTATTCGGAAAAGACTAATGGGAATGTATCCACGGTTTGTACTTTTTGTATATTACAGTTAAAGCGCGAAAGTCCCAAGAACACTAAGAATACGTCATTCCACTACGTACATCATTGGAAAACTCAATTTTTCGGCAATACCTAATATAATTCTTGATCGTTTACTTGCCGAATTGGGATGCAATATAAATTTTGAATTATTTTTATTTGTTTTCTCCTTAACGCAAGTCAATTAAGAGATTTTCATAGATTTTTCAACTTAAAATTTGTTACATGCACAAAATATTTGATGTTTTATTTGGGAACATTGGCGGATGAAGCTATACAACAGTTGTATTTTCGATTGTTTGAACCCACAATATTTTTATTGTTTGTGAGAAGCAAAATACATCTAACAATGCTTTCGTTTTTAGGTTATGGTAATATACTAACAATAGCTTTGGTGTTGAACTTCTGCCATTCATTATGTAAGCAGCAGGCCCGCAACCAGAGGGGTGCTAGAGAGGGCCTGCCCCCTAAACTTTTCTTGGCTCCTCCAAACCTCAATACAAAATTCAATTAATTCAAAAAGCACAATTTAGATATTTGTAACATTTTTTTATGACTTAAACCCCCCAACATATTCATGCCCCTCAAGCTTCTGTGGCTGGTTGCGGGTCTAGTAAGCAGTGGCGTAGACAGAATCGATGAGTGAGAATTTATATCTACAGTAACCATACAATTTATGTTCTAGAAATGCTAATTTTATTTACTTCCTTTCTAAAATCATCTTTCTTTTTTCGATAAACTTGGAATAGGTGTTGTAATTCCATTCCCGCTCTGGCTACGCAATTGCTTGTAAGAGAAACACAAATGAACTACTATTTGCTGTGTTTCGATTCTATGATATGTAGGGAAGCAATGATTATGCATGCACTTCTTGCACTGAAAACACTCTAAGCGAGTATTCTTTGATCAAACTACGTATCTCCCTTGTTTCCTCGATTTCAGAAAATGTCCATCAGATTTCCTACGCGATGCAAGAATGGTTGTTCTAGGACCAGGTCTAGCTGTTATTCTCATCTTCTGCCTCATGAGAGCCATTGTCACTTCCCTTCTGAACAAATGTTCCATATCATTCTTGCCATGCAACTCGCAATGTAGAAGCCACCCAGCCACAACAGCAACATTCAATCCATTTGAAAATAAATTCCACCACCAGTTTTTACTGCGTAGGAAAGGACGGTAACTTGCTAACAGTTTATTGAATACATCCACTCGTCCCATGCCATTGTTTTACAATTTTTGGTTCTGGAATATCGATTTTCTTGCCAGCTGTTCGAGAATATCTTTTTGCAGTTCCCATATGCTCGTGAGTCAAGTAATTAGATGCGAGTGTGACGACAGAGTTATCATTCCATCTGCAAACATACCCAATAATATCGCTTTGGAAATCAAAATTTCCTCTTTCCGTTTTCTTCATCTCTTGCACATGATTTCAGCGGACATTTTCCTATCCGGCCTTCTCTAATAGTTCCAGTTGCTTGAACTTTCTTCTCAGCTAGTTAGAAGAAAACGCAAACTCAATAATGAATTGTCGGCTTTATAGTTGGCGAATACTGCAATCATATTTTAGTTACAATATAGGTTTACAGGCCCGTATCCAGGGGGTCTAGGGGGCCGGGCGCCCCTAAATTTTTGCTGCCCCCTTGGTGATGAATTATCATATGGTTGGATCGGCCCCCTAACTTCATCCGCCGCCCCCCCCCCCTACATTTTTGAGCTGGCTACGGGCCTGTAGCGTTACCCTTAATGTTCCCAAATGGGAACATGATAGAAAAAACGTAGTTCCTTTATACAACCATGCGTGTGATAAATATTTCAAATGAACCTTCTCCCTTCATGTTTCACAAAAGAAAATACTAAATACAAATTTCCAAATTATTTGTAAATTTTAATTTTAGAGGGAGTAAAACTCGTAAAAGAACATAAAGTTTACAAATTTATTATACATATGGAAAATACATTTGGACCAAGTAATATCTTACATAAGACAGATTTAAGCTTCCTTTTTAATACTAATATAAAATTAACCACCCATGGGAATTCATAAAATTCTTTACTATGTGAAAAACTTGTGTTCCCAAATGGGAATATTGGCTGGTAAAATGGTTAAACCGGAAGTTGACTGGCATTGTCAGTGTCAGTTCGTATTTAGCGCCATGAATTGATAAAGATAGGAGACTTTCATATATCCAAAAATAGTTTAAATTTGTTGGCCAGTATAATTGACAGTTTCTATTCTGTTTGGAGATTTTTTTATTTATTTTTTGTCAGGTCTGTGTTTGTCTTACACTACTTGTAGTTTTAGTACAATCATTTTTTTTTTAAGATTAAATTATAATTCTACTTTTGGATTCTAGATGGGGCAAGATCAATTCTACGAATTTGTAAATGGGATAAATCTCCCTTGATTGTGCTTTAGAAAATTACTCTGGAATACGAAACATGTCATAAACAGAAGCTTTCTCAAATAATTTCTTTACAAATCTCCTTTTTTTTGTAATTGTGATAAGGAAATTTTCCTTCTAACTCATTCCCATTAGTTCTTGTTCAGAAATATATTCAAAGAATTTTGTTTGTTATTGTGGAAGACTATTTTTGAGATGATACATGAATTCTTACTGAAAGAGAAAAGTTGGAGGCAAAGTTGAAAGTACCTGGTCTCTATAATTTATAAACGAGTAGCAGACGTCATATGCAGTATGTGATTGATTCTTAAATGGACGGTGTGTTTAGTACCAATTTCGCTAACATTTACTTAAGCAGTCAGTGTAATTTCATCAGAGGACCAGTGATACTTGGATCGACAGGTTCACATTCAAAAGTTCGTCAACCGGAAGAGTGCAGGATTTGGATGGTTATAGCAATGATGTAGGTGAAAACTGTATTTACAGGAACGATTGTAATGCATACGACTCACGAGCCAATGAGTTACTAAACTACAGAATATCTATTCCGGTCCGAATGGCATTCCAGTCTAAATAAACCACTGGTTATGTTTCATTCCCGCTTGGCCTATTCCCGTTTCGCCTACGGACCTTCAAGCAATATATATCATTATCTCAATCACATCTTAGATGTAGGCCAAACGGGAATACCCGTTTAGCCTATTCCCGTTTTGCCTACACTCACTCGATGAGGGATATTTAGTTTCCGAGAGATTGTTTTTACAAAGATTTGTGAACAATTTTATTTCTCAGCGTCAGCAACAGCTCTGACGTGATTCACTATGATGCTAGCCAAGTACGTGCCGTGCCACTAGTAGTTGCAAATGCCACTATTTCAAAAATGCTTTTTTAAAAATGACTTTCCTTGAAAATGTTAAATTTACTTTTCAGATACTTTTTACTAACTAAAGTAGTCATGTAAAAAGATTCATTAAAATCCACTTTTCAACGTAAATAAAAAACAGAAATAAGTAGGAAAAGTGGGTCTACATTTGTAGCAAAGAACGAGGATTGTTAGGATTTGTATAATACTTACAAATATAATTCACAAGAGACTGGTATGTATTACAATACAATGTTTATAATATGCTGTATTACGTCATCATTCATAAGATGTAATGCTTACAAGTATTTTTACACCAGCAAATTTTAAGTTTCCAAATGTAAACAGTATGAAACTGCATCTACACACTGTATTAAGTCAATTTCTCTTGACTCAAATCTACAATTTTAACGTATTGATGCGGTTATCAACAGCTTTAAATATCCCATCCATGAAAGTTGCATTCGCGCATACAAGTTTTCTTAGTTTGTCTTTGGTCTTAAAACCCTATAAAGAGAACATATAATTAGTAAAGAGTTAATAACAGAAAATATTTTTTTTAAAAAGTAGCTTATAAAACATTGACTTCATTTACATATGCCATTCTAAGAAACTATCAGGTTTAGAAAATTATTTTTATATCAGGAACAAAAAAACACTGACTGATCAAAGCAATACCTTGTTAAACAATTCAAACTTGCGTGAAAGTTGAAAGCTCGTACCAAGGTTTTCCTCAGACACACTGAGTGAACGGACAATCTGATATTTTATTGGCCATAGGCAGTACCCATCCGCCAAGCACAATCCTCCATTTGTTTACTTTATGAAGTGACCATTTTAACTGCTAATTTCAGTTAAAATAAAACTAAAGTAATTAATTTCAAATAAATAAATAACGTAATAAACTATTTGAAAAAAAAATAATTAAGCTGTGTAAATATCGGAAAATGTAGCTTCCCTAAAAATTGATATTGCATTACGTAATGTTGTTTACTTATGTATGCGTAAAAACTGTACTGTATAAAATAAAATGTTCGCAGACTTAATACTAAGTGATCTGACTCAACACCATCATCAATTAGGAGGAACTCCTCTCCACTCAGTCACTACATCTGCTTTTCAAAACAAGAGAATCAAGAGTCTGTGGCAATTGTGTCCAGTGTTTACTTTGCTCATTATATAATGTGTGTCTAATCTCATCAAACATTGGTAAGGTAGCAGCTACTTCTTGCTGTAATTCCTTGCTTCAATAACTTCTGTGCAAATTTAAAAAAAGGGGTTTTTCTACATATTGTATCTAGTTTGCTGTCATGAAACACCAAAGATTTTATGAAATAAAGGGATTTTATTTCAACCCAGTCGCTCGGTCTAGTAAGAACAGATTCAAAAATTACCCCAGGTATATAAAAAGTATGTCCTCCAGTTTGGAGTTAGCACAATAAATCTAGGAAGGACACGAAACTAAAGATCTAATCAAGATTGTTCTTGTAATTGTCCTAAATATTGGTAACATAATAGATTTTATAAAGCAGATTTGAATTTTCTAAATAGTCTAAGGGTAAAGAGGCAAGATAGGCGGTTTTAAAACGTTTTACAAAATACCAACTAAAATAATGCTTAGGATAGGATCAGTCCATTTCAAATCAACCAATATGGTCACTATCAAAAAAAAAAAAAAAAAAAAAAAATTCTTAATCATTTTTTTTTACAAAAAGTTGTACTATAAAACAAGTAACCATTCATTTTTTGTTTAGAATGTTTTGTTTTTGTTTAGTTTGTTTTACGTGGGACCGTTTTGCATAGCTGTTTGAGCTAATTTTGAATGTTACAACGATTTGCTCTAAACTCTGTAGCTCCTGTATTACTTTAATTCTTTCCTTTAAAATATTGAAATAGTCAGTTACTATTTCATCTAATACCGTTCTGGTCCATTAACTTTCCATGCTAGTTATGCACATCATTAGACGAAGCTCTCATTAGTTATGGGACGCTACGGCCCTGGATATATTGAAATCTTTACAGAAGGAAAAAAACTGAAAGTGACTTAAGTTTTTTCTTTTAAAAATTTAATTTCAGAAATTACGATTTTCGTTATTTAAACTATAACATTCAAAAATCTTTTAAAGGTGTCTATAGTAGAGCAGGCTTAAATGCACACTAAGTATCAACTAGTACATTTAATTTACTTTAAATTGTTTTTGTGTTTCAAATCAATATATTCAGAAATAAAGGAGGTACAGAGTTTACCGCAAACTGCTTCCAAAAGTTTCTCCTGTACTTTGTTCTTCATTTCATCTATCAAACATCTTGCTTTGATCTTTATTTCTTCTGGTTCATGTATATATACTCGCGACTTTGACACCATGTCTTCACCAACAACGACAATTGCCGCTTTGCACCCTTACCAGCATTTCCAAAATTACTTTTCTTTGTCACTCCTACTAACGCGGTGCAGAAAACCTTCACAATAAGGTAATTTTACACCACATTTTAAACTTACGAATACCAACATTTTTCCACTCAACGCTCTTTCAAACCTGCACTTTTGAATTAAGGGAACACAACTTGATTCCATATTTATATTACCTGCTCCCAATACGGTTCTCAAAATTTCCGAATTTTTGATTGGCTAGACGATCAGTACATTATACGATCTGTTAATCAAAGGGAGAGACGGTTTGTTAGTTCCTGACGAGAGGGAGGAATCAGGACTCTTTAGACTCGTTGTCAATAGTAGACGAATTCTGATACGTGGTTGGTGGAGTTGGCTGTAGTAATTCAATCACAGTAAGTTATGCATCTTTAGCTGTCTTTTTATGTTATATGTTTTCCTTTGTCACTTCATAGTGTCTGAAGAAGCCAATTGATAAGTTGGTGAAACTGTTACACAACTATGTTTTTTGAATAAATAATTGCTTTGGTCAGTTAATTTGTTGTAATTTTAGAAGTCTCTGGGAGTTTCCTTATACTTTATAATCGTAACATCTAATGTTCTATTATTTTACGAGCTCACAGAACAGCTTAAAAAGGCGAGTGACTAGCAATTCAAGATCAGTTTCTCGACATTTACAAGGCTGGTTGGTACTCCCGTGGTTCTGAGAGATGAATCATTATAGCCTCCAACTGCCCTGCTTGGGAACTTTGTTCAAAAATTCCCTCAGACACTAAATATCCCTCGTCGAGTGAGGGTAGGCAAAACGGAAATACCTGTTTCACTTACAGATAAGACTAGATTGAGATAATGGTAAAAATTGTTTTGAAGGTATGTAGGCGAAACGGGAATAGGCCAAACGGAAAGACACCCTGGTTATAGAGTCTATATATTTCTGCCAGGAGCGCTAGGTCGGCTGCCGAAGGTCCTAGCTCGCCTGAAGTTTGCTTGCGCTTAAATATTTGTAAAATAAATCATCACTGATGTCTTGTTTAACAATTTCTGACAAACCTGAATTGAGTTCATAAAAGGTTATACAAAATTCAGCTCCAACGCTAAATGAAGAGCAAATGAAATCTTGGTGTTTAAATCTCTTTCCTCTGCTGAATCCATAAAGGGATTACACAGCAGCAAATAAATTAGTGTATAATATGAGAACGAATAAACAGGAATTAATGTTTGCAGATGGAATGAAGACTCAACAACTGATTATCGAGTACAGTGCCATCAAAACATAAACGGTGCCTCCAGAGAACAGTGGCGTAACGCGGTAAATTTGAAAATGCTCTCCAAAATCCATACAGGAAATCTGAAGAAATCGAATTATCTATGACCGGATTTCTGATTATCAACCTGTATTTGAATTAAACAGGATTTCAACCGTTGATTCCAGTCTTTACTTAACACTTACTTATAGAAAATAACAACAAATAAATACTGAAATTTTCCTAACGAGAATTTGAAAAATCTTATAAAATTTACCTTTGACTCAAGAAATATGAGGGAAAGTGTAAAAAAAAATTATGTCCACATTGATTTCGTACTCTCGTTACAGCTCACGAACCCATTGACAAGGAAAAGTCCGTTAAAATTCTTTAAAATAAATCATCTTAAAAGTTGTATTTTTTGAAAAGGCTCTTTCATAGGTATTCTGTTTCACTTTTGAGTGCCGATAGAGGAGATTATGGTAATCGTAGAAAAATTCAAATTCGAGATTTTAACGCATTTACTTACTTCATAATCCCTTACACACTAGAAAAGTGATTTTTGAAGTGAGATGATAAGTGACACTTCCGATGCCGTTTAAATTAAAATTCATCCACCATTACTACTTCTAAGGCGGGATGGTGACATGTAAAAATATTTGAAAATGAAGATATTAGTGTCGAACTCATGGTTGTTGGGGTCTGGGATCTCTAAGTTGATTGGTGTCAGTTTTTGTGCCCTTTATGTCCAAAATGAAACGTATTCTCCCCGTGCGAAGAACAGACATTTTGCTAGTTAATCTTAAGCACGAATTATCATTATTTTCAGCTAAGCGCCCAGTAAGAAATTGAGCTTGAACTTTATTTGGTTACTCGGATTAACCGAGCAGAAAATAAGTTTTTACATTACTTTGGGTTCGCAATTTATACAAATCATATCAGATTGTTCTAACAGACTACAGAAACATTCATTGTATAATTGACCTTCCTGGGGCATTGATATCATCCCTCATTTGTAGATTTCGAGGAATCAATTCTCTCAATTGACGGTTGAACAGAACAACCAATCAATGAAAACATCAAGAAGAAAAATTTTTACGCGTGTTTGGGCAATGGTACAGAAAGGTATATGAATTCATTGGGTTGGGAATTCGTGGAAATAGTTGCTTTGTTGCCCAACTCACTTAAATGGTCAAAGGAGTTTTTTTTAGACTATTCTCTCCTGTTTCTGTTGTTGGATCTCGATGAACTACCAGCAGCTCACACAGAAAGGGAAGGAGAGTCAAATAGGTAAAGGGAGGGAGGAAGCGAATCAAGAGAAACTTCCTCGAACTAAATGTATATCAACTCGTTTGCCGTCTAACAAGAACAAATGGGGGCTTGCCATTAAAAAGGAATACAAAAGAATGAAAAACGTTTGGATTTACTTCCAAGCAGGGTCTCCACCCTTAGAATTTCTGTATTAAGTCTTAGTACTTGAGAAAAAAATGTGATTTAAGTGCTTTCAGTCTCTTTCGTCTTAAATGTTCCATCACTGGAGGATCCATGGGGAGGGCGGTAACCGTCCTACTAAAAATCTACCCCTTCTAACTAATACTAATTCAATAGAGTTTCCTACACAAGTACAGATGTTGAAGTCATTACAAGGGCCAAGGGCGCCCATCAGGGGGGCAAGGTGGGGCGCTTGCCCCCCTAGAGGAAATTGTACTTCGGAATATCGAAAATCCAATAGAATTTTTAGAATAGTTACAGCAAAATTTGAAACTATATTTGAAATGTCGCAATTTCTTGCCCCCTTCCCTTGGAAACCACAACATGGGCGCCCTTGCAACGGAGGTGATTTTGATTTTGAGTTTTTACGTCCCGTTCAGCAGCGAAGCTATATGAGACGTGGACCTACTGATTAACGTGGAATCCGAACCACATGAGCTCCCGCCGGGAATCGAACCCGGGTCTCGCAGCCCTTGCAAGGGACTAGCGTCAATTACACGCTTCGATGAGTTAAAATAAGAAATATTAGTATTGTGTTCCTTAGTCCACTTTTGTATTATTACTGAAGCGCTATCTGATATCGGTCATTTTCGATCATTATTATATATATCTCTCTCGGCTACCCTTCACTAAGTTGTACCGTCAAAGTAAAATGATGAAAGCTATCCCAGAATTGAACCCCATCTATGTTGAAAATTTGATCGAGATCGGACGGGTAGTTCAAGATTTATTAAGTGACAAATATTATCACTTTCATTTTTATTTATATAGATTAAGTTAACTTGTACCTCTATACACTTAAGTTTGCTATATACTTAGGTATGCTTAAGGGAAGTTGCTCAACCACGGGACCGCATGTACCAGGGAACATGGTACTTACAGTCCTTCTGATTTCCTAGGCATTGTTTTCTTGTTTCAGGTGCAATAATATTTCCAATAGTAATTTGCCTACCATGAAGTAATTGCATGCCGCATTATGTAATATATAACACATATAATAACGAATGATACACGAAACTGTCCAAGTTTTAGACATACTGCTACAAATATTCGATGTGACTTCTTTTCGTCACACAATGCACATCTGTGCGTAGTCTAGTTCGCCCCACATCCGCCCTAGCATATCCCAACTAATGATCGTAAATGCAACTATATAGTGTGATCCTGGAAATTACTACCCAAACTTGTTGTTGGTTGTAGAAGCGCATACACTATGTCTCTCACATGCCCTCAAAGGAAATAAAATCACAAGTTAAGGGAGATCAAATGATCTAGGAGGGCATGGGGAAAGCGCTAAAGTGTCTTCAACACTTCGCCCAATCCAACGGCGTGGGAGTTCGTTCTGGTAGCGGTGCACTTCAATATGCCAATGGGACGGTGTCCCATCAAGTTGGAATATGAAGTTATTAGAATCCTCTTTCACATGTAGGAACAATCACAACTATAGCATATCGAGAATGACATGCTCCTCACAATGTTTTCCATGAGCAAAAACGTACAATACATCTTTAATTTATGCACTGTAGCAAATACATTCAGTTTTGGTGAACCTCATATATGTTGTGCTGTAAGGTAGCGTGTGGTTGTTCAGTCCATCAGCTGCGAACATTATGGCGATTAAGCTTACCATTCAAACGGAATGTTGCATCATCATTAAACAACAGAAGGTCAAGGAATCGCCCTTCATAGTATTCTGCGTAGAATTACAGAATTCATATTGTTTGAAAAGATAGACTGGTTGTAACATCTATAATAACGGTATGCGGTACAGTTTTGGTTGCAACCAGGTTCGACCTCGCTCCACACCTTTATCAGAATCTCTTGTATGTCTTTTTTTTTTTTTTTTTTTTTTTTTTTTACTTTTACATAGGGACTTAGTATCGTTAAACTGTTGATACCATCTCACAACCCTTTGGTAATCTGACGGTGCAGTTGCAAAGTATTTACAGAATGCACCCTGTACGGTACAAAGGATATTCCAAAACACAGAATGCTTTCTGCTACGTAGACGCTATTTTTAGTAAGTAGCCTTCTGCTTCCCAGGACCAAGATTAAGAATACGAAAAATTAAATTTTCAAATATATTATTTTGTTTCATCATTAGCAGAAACGTATTGAGTTACTAGTTTACGCCATATTTCACTTTTAAATCCGATAACCAGGTTTCCAACTTGTATGACATTTTGTTTTATACAAGGAATGTTAATCATGTCTTTGTTTCTTTTAGCTCGTTGATTTAAACAAGGAATAATTTTCTGTTTTCTGTGAGATAAACTAAAATTTTAATGGTTTGATATTATTGATTTATTTCTCAAATTTATTTAAATGCCAGCCTTCCCAGCTGGATTAGTGGCTTATGTTCGCGTTTTTCTGATCACGGTGTCACAGGTTCATTTCCGGTGAGAAAGCGTTGAAAAGTTTGAATGCGGATTACGGTGATTCTAATTTCATCTTAAATTGTAGGATCTGTGTCTCATATAGTCTCGGTGCTGGAAAAGGACGCTAAATTCAACCAACCAACCAAATTAAATGCCCCATACTTCCTTTACTTTTTTTTAAAAAAAATGTGCATTTCCAAAATTTTTAACATGTAATAAACAGGGGCGTAACTTGTCGGGGGCCGGAGGGGCAACTGCCTTCCAGAGAAGCATCCAGCCGTTCGAGGGGGATCTACTCCAAGGCAAATTTTCTTACTCCATATACGACATGAACATAAAATTATAAATGAAGCATCAAACAGGTTCACTACATTACATAAACAAAACAACACACAAAAGGTAAATAAAACAAAAATAAGTCGTGGGCTCATTTCAGTAAGAAAATGTGTACTACTAGGGGCCCTAGATATAATGGTTGTTCGTATGGCTTTGACACTTGTCAATATTGTCCCCTTAATTAATTTGCCATGTATGGAAGGGATCCAGGGTGTAGCTAGCGACCCAGCAGACCTTGCCGTGGGGAAGGGTCCACAGCCTCCGGGAGGCCCAAAAAGAGTAAGAGAAAGATGGAAAGAGGAGGCCCAAAAATTGGCAAAACAACTCTTTCTAGGGGGCCCAAATACGCCTACTAATGCTTGCCCCTCCAGTTAAAAATCTATACTCGTATGTAATGCTAATTAATTTTGAAAACCAAAAGCACATATAGTCAAACTTGGAGAAAAATTCCGTAAAATAAAAAAATGAAAATGAAATAACATCTTTCAGTTTAACGTCCCACGATTATGCCCCTTTAGCCTAAGGGAGACGATGATTAAAGCAACTGAATGATTATGGACGAACTGGTGCTCCGTGGCTAAGCGGTTAGTGTACACACCTTTGGCATTGGAGACCTGGGTTCGATTCGCGGAACGAGAACAGCACGAGAAAACTCATGGACACGATGTTGTCCGCCACACACCTACTTGATCGGGGATTGAACTAGGGAACACATACACCAAAATTGCAGTAAAATTACATTATTAAAACGCAAGAGTTTCAAAGAAAAGAGGAAAATCACTTCGCACAGAAATTAATGGTGTAGGTGGCCAACATTAGACTTATTAAGAAATAAGCGTTCTATAATAATTTTATCAAAAAGAGATGAACTTCATCGAGGGTCACCGAAAAGGTTTGCTTCTTCGTTATAAATACCTGAAAAATAAAGTAATTTTTGTTTTTAAAAAAACTAGTGTCTTCACAGTTTTCTTTCCTTACTAGTACTATCTCAGACTAAAACTTGGTAGCATCTAGTTTAACCTCATGGAAAACTTTTAAGTATTGCATTCAAGTGAATGCAACGGAGAGAGAAGATTTGAATAGAAAATATATTCTGAAGCTGCTGAGTGAACTGTTAGATAAACCCTCATCCGTTTATCTCAAAGGATTCTCATTGTTGTCAATAAAAGATGAAAGAGGGTAGCTCTATTTCTTTGCCTCCTTTCGTTATCACTTTGAGGCTCTTAGTTTAATTTTCTCGTTTAAGAGTGCTTTTATTTATTGGATGATTTGCTCTTAAATTAAAAGACATAATCATTGAAAAAGAAAGTAATTTAAATTGTAAATCAAAATCAAAAGTGTATACTAACAACTTCATCCAAATATGTAAGAAGTGTTTTGATATACTAATGATTATAGACGCAAGCGCAAATTTCTTACTTTGCTCATGTTTCCAGTGATCAGAAGTTTTCAATGCCTTATCTGTTACGAATATTGCTGTGTTTCGTACAAATCGGAGAATTTTTTACGTTAATTTTCGACCTGTTTCTAACTCACTCGTTATTGACTGACGTCAAGCCCAAGCGGTAAGAATTGCGGAAAGGCCTCACAGAATATTACAACATCGAAATAGAGGGGGGGCCGCAGTGGCTCAGTGGTAGAGCGTTCACCTCTGGTGCATGGGGTCCCGGGTTCAAACCTTACTCCCGCCAAGTGAACTTTGTGGTGGACAAACACCGTGTGCTTGGGTTTTCTCGGGACTCTCCCGTTTCCTCCCACTTTCTTCATTCCACCATTTCATTCATTTCTCATAATCACCGTCTCCTTTAGCCTAACCGGCATAAACGTGGGACGTAAAACTCAAAGATTTCATTTCATTTTTTCGAAATCGAATAAGTATACATGAAATTAAATCTTTAAGTTTTACGCCCCACTGTTGTGCCGGGTAGGATAAAGGAGATGGTGATAATGAGAAATGAATGCAGTGATGGAATGAATAAAGTGGGAGGAAACGGGAGAACCCCAAGAAAACCCATGCACACGGTGTTTGTTTACTACAAAACCCACTTTACGCGGGCTAAGATCGAACCAAAGACCCCACACACCAGAGATGAACGCTCTACTACTGAGCCATCGTGCGCTAGAGGTCAGCACAAACTCAGGCCTACAAAGCATATATCACTTCGGGCCAGGGCCGTAAATTTTTAAATATACAATCATATTTCTCGGGCCTTTTCAGGCCTAACTTTGTAAATATACGGTACAACGGTATACATATTGCACCGTTCTTTCTGGAGAACTTTTACAGCACAACTACCTACACAATTAAATCTCTAATTCCTGTAAACAAAACTACAATTTTGCCTTAATTATTAAGTTTCTTTAATTCGAGTTCATTTAATTATAACACGAGCTCGGGCCGGGCTCGAACCTAAATGCTAAAACATATTTCGGACTCGGGTCGGGCGCCACATTGTAAATTCACGGGCCGGGCCGGGTGCGGGCTAAAAATTCCGGCCCGTGCAGACCTCTATCGTGCACCCCATATCAAGTACTTGGTGAAATGAAATTGTGGGAGAGAATGAAAGAACTCCGAGAAAATCCATACAGCTGTCCATTATAAACTCGCATGTCCTGGGATCAAACCAGACTCTACTCGCACCAGAAGTGAATCACTTAGCCTCCATACTTTCTTCATTTTGGGTTACAAATCCACCCAACCAGTGCTTCTTTCAGGGAAAAAAAAATGATCCGGGGAGCACACATAATATTCGGAGGGGCACTGCTGGTACTATTTTGTATATTATAATGGTATAGACGTATTATTTTGGTCTCCTTCGGGGTGAACTCTTAGAGCTCCGGGGGCACAGTGGCCCCCAAAAATATGTCTGCAAGAAACACTGTACACAACATAGTCATCACTGACTTTCATTCCGTGTAGAGATAGATCATTGGAAAGCCTCAAACGGAATATGAGCCAAATTGCTTCAAAAACATACACACACTGGAATACCCTAAGTACAATATGCGTTATGTTTAATCAAAATCGGATTTTCTTTTGCCTGATTTATAATTAAAATTCTTCCGTATAGTATAGGGTACAACGATACTTGTATTATAACATCTTTATTTGTATTTGTGGGCAGAATGTACTCTCAAATTATGCACAAGCTGTTCAAGAAAGAAAGAAGAAGAATATGAAAAAAGATATAGATGTAATTTCTTTTTGGGTTGTTGTGTAATATTTTGTTATCGATGATGTGAGTTAGTTGTCATAGAAACAAATAAATAAATATTGCATAACGGAGGATCTATCTCGTAAAAACTGTTGTGTAAAAGTTTAATGTGTCACATCCTACAATAAATAGATAATATCTTAATGCAGTGTGTAAAAATGGTTTTTGATATCTCAGTAGCCTTGTAGGTATATAAATGTACAAACTGAGGACCTTTGAGTTTCGTTATATAATATTGGTGGTCCTCGCCGCAGGATTATATTTTATGGACCTTTTATAAATTGGTGGTTTGCCACCAGGACTTTAGGAAATTTGTATGAAGTTAAGTAAACAATCTCCTAGATAATAAATTCCAGGAGTGAATATATCAAAACGGAGTATACTTTATTAAGGAGTGGCACAAAAATTTTCAGAAATATCAAAATGAGTCTTCCTGAATGTAAGTGAATCAAATGGTAACAGGGAGATGAACTTCTCTGACATAGCCGATCTCATTAAATAGCAGTTTGGACAGCAAATGGAACAAATGAATCAGTAGATGGAACAATTGAAGCAGGAATTAAAACAAGATTTTGATGATCCAATGAATCAACAAATGGAACAAATGAAACAACTCGACAGTAAAATCGACATTAACGGTCAACATTTATCAGAACAGATTAATAAGACAAATCAACGTATAGAACAATGTGACCTTAAAATGGAGCAAATTCTAAGTAGGTTCATCGAAGTTCAAAATTCTACAGAAGTTGCGAATCCAAGTAAGGAGTTACAGGAAAATTTGTCAATTACTGAAGAAATTTCATCACAAGTTAGCATGAGTACTCCAAATGAACCTACACCTTCCACAGAAACAACGGAAAATGCAGATTCTGAGTTTGCATAGGTGAAATTTACTGAGTTTTCGCAAAAACATACTGCGGTATTGGTTGGATCAGATTATCCTAACTTCTCTCTTCATTCGAATGTTTTTGATTGCCTTACTGATACTGTATGTAACGAAGATTTTAGTGTACATCAATATGCGAAAAGTTATGATCATTTTCGTCTAGTGAATGCTATTGGTTGCTTGTATTCACGGTATATTCAACATGATATTAATCCCGGAGATGAACTAATGGTAATAGAACCGTTTAATGATATGTACACGACACTGGTTCATGTAGCAGGAAGAAAGTTGCTTCCAGTATTCTTGAAATTCAGAAAGAGAGCATGTGTTCCCATCAATGCTTGTAGGGTCTATAGTTCTGTTAGGAGACACGACATTTCGCAACCAGTAAAACGAATTAGAACTGAACCTAATTTTACCGGTAAGACAACCAAACCTAACCTTAGTAGTAACAGTGATAGTAATAGCGTAACCTAATTCTAGTGGTAACAACAATAGCAATCGCACTACACTTAGAAATCATGTAATCATTAGATCTAATTTCCCTCGAATTGAATTTCGTAGAAATTCCATAGATGGCACAAATTCTAAAAGTAAGAAACAAAGAACTGTAGAAGTAAATAACGACCAAGACTGTATTCCGGTTTATGACTTTCAATGCAACTTAAACGAATTCATTGGTGATATAACCTAAGCTAATGTTGTGGCGTCCGAAAGAATATATTCAATTGATTTTTGTTTCACTTCACTGTAAATGCCGCTATGATTTCGTTTGTTATTTGTACTTCATTTGAATTCTATAAAAATTCGTTTGTACAACACACAACGCCAATATTAAGGTGCAGTTTGTTTAATCTTTAAACTTATTTTTAGTATAATAATTTCTTTACTTATGTTATTTTTATTGTAATGTTAATTATCATGTTTTGATTGGAATATCGTCGATACTTCAATCTTGATTTATATTTTATTTGACTATGTCATATATTTGATCCTTTCTTGTAAAAGAGCAATTGTGTAAATGTCATAATTAGTTTTGCCCGCTATCTTCAACTTATACTACGTATCAGTGGCCACAAAAGGACCTTAAAATTAAACAACTTATATACCGTTATCTGAATGTACCTTAGGTTATCGACGTTAAAGTATATGAATATTTGAAATGAAATTAATTGAAAGAATTAAGATAAAATATAAAAATATTACTATAAAAGTGAAGTATGATAAAAGATTATATGAATTGTAATTTTTATATATACGAGGGTCATTCGGAAACTCAAGTAATTAGTATGTAATAGTTAACGGTCCAGGATTTATCTTTTTTTCTTAGTTTTTAGGAAAAAAAGGGTCCTATTATCCAGGAGCCATATATAACGATACTTGTATTTTAACATCTTTATTTGTATTTGTGGGCAGAATGTACTCTCAAATTATGCACAAACTGTTCAAGAAAGAAAGAAGAAGAATATGAAAAAAGATATAGATGCGATTTCTTTTTGGGTTGTTGTGCGATGATATTTTGTTATCGACAATGTGAGTTAGTTGTCATAGAAACAAAAAAATGAATAAATATTGCATAACGGAGAATCTACAGATGGTGATCAGAAAAATGGAAACACCTGAACGAAATTGCAACTTACCAGATTAATATGGTGTCGGGTCACCTTTCGCCTTCAGAACAGCCTTGATGCGACGTGGGATGGAGGCATAGAGGTCGTGAATGGTAGCAAGTGGAATTTTACACCATTCCTCGTGCAGGGCATCGGCCAGTTCTGTGAGAGAGGATGGAGGTGGAAATCGTCGCCAGAGTCGTGTTTCCAAGACGGACCACAGATGTTCAATTATGTTGAGATCTGGGGGTTGGGCGGGCCACGGGAGGTGTTGAACTTCATCCCGATGTTCCTCAAACCACGCTGCAACAACGCCAGCTGTGTGAATGGGTGCATTATCATCCTTTAAGATGGCGTCATTGTCCGGGAACAACATCCGTACCATAGGATGCAAGTGGTTTATTAAAATTGCGACATAATCGTTGGCAGTGATTCGTCCGCTAAGTGTGACCACAGGACCCAATGAAAACCATGATATGGCGGCCCACAGCATCACCGAGCCGCCGCCATGTTTCACAGTTGGGTGAAGACACTGCAGACCATAAACTTCTTTGGGCGTTCTCCACACATAAACACGACCCGTGGTTGGGAATAGGGTGAAGGATGACTCATCCGACCATATCACACGTTTCCAGTCCTCAACGGTCCAAGTTGCATGGTCGCGGCACCATCTGCGGCGTGCGAAAGCGTTATGGTCCCTGATGAGCGGTTTGGCCCGTGCAACAAGACCACGTAAGTTCATGTCATGTAATTTGCGGCGGACTGTGATTGTCGAAACAGGGTGGGGGAGGTGCTGATTGAGTTCCCCCTTCACTTACTCCGCAGTGGCACGACGGTTCTGCGTGACAATGCGCTTTAATACCCGGCGTGACCTGTCACTCATGATTTTCTCCCGCCCACTGTTCCGCTTGCCCGATGTGGTTTCCCGTGTGTTGTGTAGGCCGTCATCACCTTCGACACTGTCCCACGAGACACACCTAACACAGTAGCCACTGCCGTCACACTCAGTCCACATAACCGCACACCAACAATTTGCCCTCTTTGAAAATCTGAGAGGTCTCCCATTTTACACTACCTTCGTCTGCTGCAGCCACTGAACACTGTTGTTCCACTGCGCCTGACGTAGTACGGAGACCGACCTAACACACCACCACCAGCGGTCCGGCGCTGCGGGCGCCACGACACCACTGCCAACCAATATATCTGACGTGTTGCCAACTACAGGTGTTTCCATTTTTCTAATCATAATCTGTATCTCGTAAAAACTGTATGTATAATTTTTAAAGTGTGTAAAAGTTTAATGTGTTACATCCTACAATAAACAGATAATATCTTAATGCAGTGTGTAAAAATGGTTTCTGATATCTCAGCAGCCTTGTAGTTATATAAATGTATAAACTGAGGACCTTTGACTTTCGTTATATAAATTGGTGGTCCTCGCCGCAGGATTATATTTTATGGACCTTTTAAGGGCAAGCGGCTTTTACCCCGTTCAGATTCTTTCTCTTGATGAATTTTATTTCAAAAGTTAGAAGAAACTCACATGCCAAAATTTATTAAGATCGAGTAAGATTTACGGGAGCTATCGTGGAACATACGGACATAAATGCCGACCGAATCGAGTGGTAGAAAGCTCTCTCTCTCTCTCTCTCTCTATGTTCGCTTTAGACAATTTCCGACAAAAAGTTCTCTAGGTAAAAAGGGGGACTGTTTGAATTCTAGTAGCAGAGACAACTTGCAAATCGTTTGCTGTAGGTTTGAATTGCCAGTCGGCCAAGCTTGCGTCCAGCTTGATTGGAAAACGCGCAAGCATGCCGCAAGCTGGGTTCCAGTAACGAAGTTACAATGCGAACAACCTTGCACTCATAGTGTTCCATTTAAGCTTGATTCAAGCGTTTTACAAGCCAAGTCAATAGGCAATAAACGGTCAGTGATGCTATGACGCTCTTCGAAGAGTCTAAAACATCGCTTGCAAGTACAACAAAATTGTATGTAAGATTGTATGAAAGCATGCGTTTCAAGTGCAAGCGTAGATAGCCAAAAGCCAAGCACGCGCCAACTGGCCGAAGGCTTTCTTGCTACTAGAGAATTTTAATGTACGTTTTCACTGTCAAAGAAGTATGAAACGGATCTAAAACTAAATACGGAACCAGAACCTCTTTTACTTGTGCCAAGAACTAAACTTGGAACTGTAGCATTCCAAAGGAGAATGCTAAAATATTTAGTATCAACGGAGTCTTTCAAAGCAAAATTGATTATATGCTTATGTTTGGTCTTTACTTCGCTAAAGACCTGAGAAATAGGGTTGAGGTCAATACTTTTTGAACACGAACATAAAAATGGATAGTTCCAGTAGGAAATCTCGTTATGGCCGATCAATAATTTAAAGAAGTAAATTCACGAAAACTGCAAACTGCAACAATAATTTATTCTCCAATTGCATTAGCTATGAGGAACTGTCAATATATATAGTTATATTTGCATGAACAAGGAAAAATTCCGTAATTTCTTCTATACTAAAAGGAATTTATAAACTAGTATTTATTCTTCAGTTCCTACTATTTGCATCATATCCTTTTTATTATTTTTGTTATTATTATTATTATAAATTTCTCTCGTATGGCTTTCAATCAATGTCTCAAGGATATAATTTATTGATGTATAAGTTGTAATTTAATTGTTTATAAGTATGAAGAAATGCAGAATTGATATTGTAGGAAATTGCAACACTATTAATATATTCGAATGATTCATCTTGTATCTGTGTCTTGCTTTCTTTCAATACTCATAAGAATTGATAGACGTCATTCAATGAATTTCTAGAACAAATTTCAATAATTTACAAAGGTGAGTCAAAGCATGCTCCATTATAGTTTGATAATGGTAGGCACTAGAGAAATTAAATTTTGAACGTTGCTTTGGTCCTTTGGAGTTGTCACTCATCCATTATATCCGTTGCTCGATGATCCATTTACTTGACTGTACCGCGACCATTTTGGTTCCATGGCAGAAAAGCACGTTCGTAAAAAGCTGTTGAGATTCGACATTAGACCGCTTTTTCACACACGACAAGTGAATCGTGTCATCAGATTCGACATTACACCGCTTTTTCACACACGACAAATGAATCGTGTCATCAGATTCGACATTACACCGCTTTTTCACACACGACAAATGAATCGTGTCATCAGATTCTACATTACACCGCTTTTTCACACACGACAAATGAATCGTGTCATCAGATTCGACATTACACCGCTTTTTCACACATGACAAATGAATCATGTCATCAGATTCGACATTACACCGCTTTTTCACACATGACAAATGAATCGTGTCATCAGATTCATTGTGTTGTCCCCATAGGCTGGCAATAACTTACTGCATGGGGGCACGGTGAATTAGTGGTAGAGCGCTTACCTCTGGTTCATGGAGCCCCTGGTTCCATCCCCGACCATGTAAGTTTGTGGTGGAAACATCGTCGGTTTTCTCGGAGTACTCCCTTTTACTCACACATTCTCATTCTATCAATTCTTCCATTATCATTCACGGCGGGAGCTCATGTGGTTCGGATTCCACGTTAATCAGTAGGTCCACGTCTCATATAGCCTCGCTGCTGAACGGGACGATAACCTCAAAATCACCTCACCTCCATTATCATTCACTTGCCTTAATCATCCGTCTCCTTTAGCATAAAGAGCACAAGCATGGAACTTTAAACTTAAAGGTTTAGCAACAGTGCTGCAAAAAGCTGGTGAGAGAAAAAACTGGGTATCTTTCACCGCTCCACCTCCAACCGTTCCTCCAGGATTCCGTCCTGGATCCACCTCTGGTTGCTGACTTATCCAGGTTGGTCAGGTTGCTGACCTATTTCGTCGCATGAGAACCAGAGGAACGTAACTCCAAAAATGCGGTTTTCGTTTTCTTCATGTTTGGACATATTTTTGAAAGCTCGACTTGGTGTAAACGCCATCTGTTCTCCTTGTCCATGATCTGTTATAATGTAGTTCAATTACCATCTTATTAAAAACACACCTTTCTAAAAAAAAATAATATTTTTGTCCCCTCACCTGTAAAGCTGCGAAAATAGAGTTAGGTTCTTCTCGTTCTCATGCGACAACTTGTAGATTTATTCGATCATTATACGTTGGCGTATCAGAGTACCACGTTGACCATTAGTATAAGTCGAGAAAAGTGAATTTTTGAATATCGAATTATAATACTGTAGTGTGGAAAAGTTGCGTATTTGTATGCTAATAAACTGGACAATATTGAAAAAGATCCTATAACTTATCTTCAGTTCGCACAAAGGGTCTAAATTTTGAAAATATTACCAAAACTATCAATATTCATAACGTTCAAATTTTAAGAATTAAGTTTTCCTCCTTCTAATAGAATGAAATTACTTTATTTTAGTTATTCAGTAATTGTAAATAAATAAATAAATACAATTATAGAGGTACATTTACAGTTCACACATATGGCCTAAAGTTAGTGAATTTAGGTAAAAAATTGATTTTTAGCAGTTTTACTAACAAACGTACTCGTATATTTAAAATATATAAAATACTTTTTTCTAGAGAGTGATTTTGCATATTTCATCGGCCCACGAATAAAACTGATTTTTCTTTAAATGTATGACTTGTTCCGTTGTAAGAAGTTTGGTTTGTCAAAGACTTTATAGTCATTCAGAGGATGACCGACAATTAGGGAATACCGACACTTCTAAGCTTAAAGCGCAGTCAATTCTATCTAGAAGGGAAGGAGTAGGTGTAATCAGTACTAAGTGAAACTGTAGGGTGTATGAAATGTATGCCTGTAAAAGTTTAAAAATAAGTAGAATACTTTGACGAGAAAGATCTAAGTTTATGAGGTAAGGTGTGAGAGATATGTGAGAAGTGAAGGGTCATTGTAAAATTTGAGTATGTTTTGTTAAGCTCTTGTTTAGAGGTAAAAGTGGGCACATGGTGGACAACATACCGCTGAAAGTTGTGCAATTACAGGTAGTTGGTTCATCAGTGTGCAGTGTTTCTAACTTGCAAAAATTATACTTAAGTGCCACACATTCGGGGTACTTTCGACACTCACATTTGAGGCACTTTTGATAGATGCTTTCTCCCTCCTTTCGTTGTGATTTTTAATAACTATATATCAAGAATACTACATTAGTATTAACATATAGAAAATAAAATATCTGCATCCTTTTTCCATTGCATAAGGTGCTCCTGGAGTTTGAACAAAATGTCAGTAACCATAGAAGCCCTAAAGAATGCATTGCTACTTGCTACTGCTTCAAGAGCTTTTCAAGTCCCTCGGATACATTACGTGACAGGTTATTGAAAGTTAACTGCAAGAAACATTTTGGTGAACATACAACATTTACTGAAGAAGATGAACACGCACTAGAAGAAAAGTTAATTATATTAGATGGGTATGGGTTCTTCCAAGAAAATGAGATGTGGTACTGTAAAGCGAAAGACAACAGTGCCAAACTTTTAATAACTGTACAGAAAATAGTAAGATAGAAAAATCAAAAGGTAATGACACATAAAAGAATGTGCAGACATAAAAATATTGCAAAACACAGTAACAAAAATGAGAAAACTCAAAAAGAAAATTATTGTTCTACCTGATGAGGTTAGTTTCAATTCCGCTGATTGAGTTCAAAGTACAAAATATTATCATCTGTTTAACGAAGACTGTGTTGTTCACCCAGACAATCCCTTCTTTATATGTGAACAATATGAAATCTCAGACAAATATGAGTACAATGTTTGCTCTTTCCTGTATATGAAGCTAACTATAATATTTTAATATAGAACCACACTTTTGATGACATATGATTAACATAAATTAACAAAATACTTTATCATGAAGTACAGAATTTTTCTGCTCTCTGCACTATCTCACATTTAGTACATTATTTTTAAAAATAAATTCTTGTTTCGTATATTTCTTGTAAATGAACAAATTTTGTGATTATTCTTTCCCCCATTTGTAACTCAGTGACATTTTTAAAAATATTTTCCGGGGCTGTAATAAAGGTATTCTACATTCCTAAACTTATAGATTCCCGTGTTCGTTTAAAGTCCATGTACTACTTTACGAAAAGTAATGTGCGTTGTGGAATTATTAGTGACACTATCATAGTACGTAAAGTTTTAATGTTGATGTCGGTATTACCCCAACAACCTGTCGGTCTTCCCCATAGAGTTAGGGATGACCGACAATTCTTCATCGTTCATTTCAATTGTGGCTCCACAGCCACACATTGCTTTTGTGTAACATGTATTGTATCTGTCAACTGGCTGAAATAATATACTTAATCATGGGCTATAATTCGTTTCTTTAATAATTCATTACAATCTTGTAGTAGCGTTAATGTCCTTAGGATGTCGGTATTGCCCCGAATGACCATTCTCGTGCTCGTATTTACTGTGTTCGTGTGTCCGGCCGGAAGACAACAAGATATCAAAGATAATGAGGATCAAAACTTAGAAATCGAGTACATTTATGGAGGTAGAATTCAAAGCGGAAGTGTAAAAATCAATCACTTCCGGTTTTAACGTTGATCGCTATAGAGTAGAGACGATAATAGATAGTGAGAACTGGTTTTCTGTAATGATTTTAGCATCTCATGAATATATTCCTTTTCCACTCTAATCTATCCACTGAAACCGGAAGTAGTAGAAACCTAGTACTATCACTTCCGGTTTCGATATCAATTCGAAAAATATCAGCACATACAAACCAAACTTCTTCGCGTTGTGTATGCGTGACACTGCTTATTGTTAAACCCCATGCGTACCAAGAAAAGCGTGGCTTAGTGCTACAATATATATATGAATAGATACCTGTGTTTCTAAGTATGAAAACACTTTCTTCAACATTGTCATTTCAAAACACAACCTTTAATGTAAGACTTTTGTTATCGATCTTATTTATTATTTTTTTAAAAGAAAAATGCAGATTTCTAGTGTTAGTTTCAAATGTTCCGTAGGTCAATACCTAATCAGCTTACACATATTGACACGAGAAACAACAAATATTCCGAAACAGGCCGGTAGCCTGCCCAAAACTGTAGGGGGCGCTGTAGAAGTTAGGGGCGCCCGATCCAACCATAGTATAGTTCATCACCATATTATAGTTCATTTGCAAGCCTACCGTAAAAATTTTAGAAGGCCAGCAAAAATTTAGGGGGGCAGCCCACCCTAATCCCCCGTGGATACGGGCCTGTTCCGAAAGTATACTACTTAGGTACATTCTTCAATTCGTCACATCAGTGAAGAGTAAAGAAAATAGGAAATGATCCTCAAGTATGGTTGTTATTTTGTCTTGACTCACAGAGTATCATAAACTGATCCTCAGTGTTCTATACAACCTCAAAGTGTATACCTATACTTCATTTGTATATACCCTGTATATAATTCCACTATATAAACTATTAAGGGCGAAATAAAAGTGAGTAGTAAAAGAAGAAAGTATCCATAATAGGTCATTTATACCTGTGGTCTCTTGTGACCATTCACTTCCCTTCGAAAAACGTTTTTGGCATCGACGCCCTCTGGAATTAAATCTTAAGTTCCCTTGACTCCTCACTTGTCAATTTCTGGCGCCGTGCCTGGAACTGTGGTTTGTAAGATTAATAGACACACTCTTACTCTGTCACGGAGAAAGTTTCTAGCTCGCTTTCCACAGGGTTTAACTCGATTTTGTTGACTTCCACAGCGTGTAGCTTTTACCTTACTGGTAAACAATATTTCTTGTGACAAACAACAAGTAGAAGTGAGAACTGTAAACAAAACAAAGAAAAAGAAAATGTTTTCAAGTTCTTGGAAGAAAATTTTCCCTCCTGAACACATCCTGATAAGGGCACTTATCGTAATTTAACTATAATATGGAAAGAATTCTCAAATCCCAATGTAGATTATACGGAATAAAATCTTAATAATCTTGATTAAAGGGCTGGATTCTATTGAATTTACAAAATGTCCTCCATGTCATGACTGGTTAAAATGTATATTTTATCTGCAGTAAAAATATTCAAAGTATTATAATACATATACAAAATACACAATAGGATTAAGACATATTCAGCTTTTTAGTTTAAAAAAAATCAATACAGATATGCAACTTTATATTTTTCTTTCCTTTTCTTTCTTCTTCTTCTTTTTAAAAGAACGCTCAACTTCAAATTGTCAATGCAACAGCTAAGAAGATTAGGATAGAGAAAAAGGAAAGCCATTGCAGTGATGCTATGTTGCAACGTCTGTATTTTGTCTAGCAGTAAACCATACTGTGTGTGTTTGTATTACACCGTAATTGAAATTCAAAGTTTGTAAAATAGATTGCAGGTTTACTAATTATGTGGCCTAGGAAAGCCGAGAGTTCATCGCCGCAGAGACTAAAGAATATTTAAGATTCAATCCTGCACCATTCCCGTGCAGTTGCAATTAGTATAATCTACTACAGTCATTTTAAACAGGCCTACTTATGACATTGGTAGAAGAATGGAACCAATGTTGGCAGCAAAAGATTAATACGTTTTTCTTAAGTTATTGTTATATTATTTATTTTAATGAATTGTTCGTTTACTCAGAGGAAGTGACGCGTTTACAGCTTCCATGGACGATACACCTCTGTAGAGTGTATTGCTACAACTACCCTGTTGTCCTTTCTGTTTCCCCATTTTTAACGAGGAAAACCACTTATATAAGAGCTATGTTATCATTATTCCAAACTAATATAAGACCATATGTTAATCGCCTTTGCTACTGAAACTATGGGATCTTTTAACCAGGATGCTAGGGAATTCCTAAAGGAAATTTGGTCGAAGTCAAGTCTCAAGACGGGAAGTGAATAACGTGTATTTCAGTGCATTCGTTTAACAACACAGTGAGGTAATGCGGTTAGCATCTTAAGTTTCTTTCCTTCTTCTAAAATGGACGATTTTTCTTTTTTTACTTGAAATGAACCACAATTTATGAAAACTCTGAATTGAAAAGCTTATTCAGGTAATTGGAGGCCCTGGGCGAATAGTGGATGATATGATTAATGATTGGAAGGAAAAAAAAACAAGATATGCACAGAGAAGCTCAAGCCAAGTTATAGTATCAGTTTCAACAAGCTCAAAGCAGCAATTCAGGTTACGAAAGGATTTAGTGGTCTATACAAGTAAACTTTGGGAAACCAAGGTAAATCACTTCCAATTAATTTTCAAATACATCGTCTCTTTTCGCTATATATGGATTGAATAATGCTTCATGATTGATTGACTTGTAGTACTCAAGGTAACTCTGCTTATATGAAGGATGGAGTTAATTTTAATTGTTAAAATTTTACATTTAAAAAATGAAATTAAATCTGTAAGTCCCACGATTATACCGGATAGGTTAAAGGAGACGATGATGATGGGAAATGAATGAAATGGTGGAATGAAGAAAATGGGAGGAAACGGGAGAACCCCGAGAAAACCTACGAGCACGGTTTTGTCCACCACAAAGTGCACACGGCGCGAACTGGGATCTAACCAGGGACCCCAAGCACTGGATATGAACGCTCTACCTCTGAGCCAATATTTTACATTTAGCAGTCAAATATTGTTATATCTTACGGTTTCATTTATAATTTTTCATTTGTATAATTGTAAATAAATATTTAAAATATTGCAAAAAATAAATTATTATTATTATTATTATTATTATTATTATTATTATTATTATTATTATTATTATTATTATTATTTTCTCTTATCTGTAGAAATACAGATGAATGTAACGATATTTGTTCACTAACTCCTCCTAGATCACTGAACTGATTTTGATGATTTTTGTTATATAAATTGACTCTCACCTAACTTACGTTTCTAGAACATTTTCTACAAAAGGGGGAAGGGTTCAAATGCTTTCCACAAATCTATTACTAAAAGGAGAAGAACAAGCATTTCAACTAATAGCATATGAAACATACCTCCAAGACAATGAACACAAGCTCCACTGTAAATCTATTTTGGACAATTGATAGATGTCGTCGCGTCTAGCCACTGAGATGAGATGATTCTGGTTCGACAGTGTTATCCTTATCAGACACTCATCTCACAGATTCCTTTAGTGTATGTGGCGCTAACCGTCCGTATTGCGAAGATTGTATCATAGGACGGAATATTCGGCATATTCTTGCCAGTATACTCGGATCTCAGAGATCATTTAGGACTGTCTAAAAATCTTTGGGGGATTTTGGGAGATAATGTGGTCTTCTGTGAATGTACTCTCACTTTCGTTCGTGTTTAGGAAAGACAGGATCGTAGCTGGTCATACATTTACGCTGTCTTTCTTGTCTTATTTTCGTTTTCAAACAGATTGTTATGTAGTCAATTCGACAGGAATGTTTACTGTATACAGGGCCGTCGCGACCAGAGGGCGCCGGAAAGACAAATCAACAAAATTTAAGGAATTCAGATTATGTTGGTAAATGATTTTTTAAAAAATAATGTTAATTCAGATATTTTAATAATGATTAGGCCCGGCTAAGCAAAATTTGTTTATTTATTTTCTTCATAAGATCAACACAACAGACTTGATGTCCAGTTATAACATCGTATACATAATCATCTAACATACACTAGACTATTATATATACATTATTATTTCAAACACAAATATACGTCGTTTAATTGTGCAGAAGTTATTGCCTGACAATTGTTTTAAACTTGTTTCCTGTTATACTAAATAGATACATCAACTACATGAAATCTAATCATTTCGTTATATGAAACACACATTCTCCACAGAGGAGACTTATGTAATATGTTAGTTCTTGTTTTTCTACAATAGAATGTAACAGTGTTTGCTGTTCTAGTCTTATCTATTGGGACACACGATACTACTTCTGAAACTAATTCTGGACAGTCAATTTTACCGTTTAATAACTTATGTAAGAACAACCGATCAAACATCCATATCCTTTTTTCTAATGTTTGAAAACTAAAATTCTTTACTAAGTCTTCATAGGGGACATACTTTGGGTAGAAATAGGTTTTCCTGTATGCAAGCATTTTTACAAATTTAAACTGTATATTTTCTATTGCATCAGAGTATTTAATGAAATTTGGTGTCCAAAGAGTAAAACAGTATTATAATTTTGACCTCATTTACGAAAACAAATAATCTAAATGTTGATTCTTTGTAGAAATCCTGCATTATCCTATCAATTAAACCTAGGTTTCTATATGCAGTTCTCGTTAATGCGTCAAAGTGTTGAGCAAAGATTAATTTGCTATGAAATATAACTCCTAGATCTTTGATAGTATTTGGGGTAGACGTGGAAGTGCCACTTATTGTATAGGTAAAGTTAATTGGATTTTCTTTTCTCGTGAAATATAGAAACTTATGTTTGGACACATTCAGGACTAATTTATTCTTATCATACCAAATTTTGAACTCCCTAGATCCTGTTGAAGTTTCACACAATCATCAATTGAACTTATTTTGGAGTGTAATTTTAGATTGTCGGCAAAATGAAGAACTTGGGAAGTTCCTATACACAAAGGAATATCATTAATAACAAGAAGAAACAGCAGGGGACATAGGTTAGATCCTTGAGGGACTCCCGATAGAGTATTGAATTCGAAAATTACTGGTAATGTAAAACATCATCTATGATTATTCAACCGGAACTCTTTCCAGTCCTCTGTGAGAACAAGTTCTTTTTTATCTTGGAATTTAATATGTTTATTCTATCCTATTACTATGTTGTGTATCAAGTTCAAAGTAAACAAGAATAGCACTGATTTCACACGTTTTCATTAACTTATGCTAAAAGCCATTCACTTAAAAAGAAATCACATAATACCAACTTCTTTTGTCTTAGATTATGATCTTAGATATCATATTTAAATCTAGGAGTACAAGATAAACTCTGGTTGTTTCTCATAACACACTGAAGGGGGGGTGCCTTAGGATTCTCACCCCGGGCGCTTACAACCCACGCGACGGCTCTGACTGTATATTGTTCCACTACAATGTCCACGTTTTACTAAATGATTACAATCACTATTAGCAAGTTAGATGACTCTCTCTTGTTAACAGTGCAGTATACTATATCCTGCCTTGCATTACCTGCGTAACACTCGCAGATCATTGATGAAGTTAATTCGATTATTCTCCTGTTGCAGACTCAGTCTGATATTCGGCATTAATCTAATATTTTGTGCAGGCAGTTTAATAGGTTTCTCAACTTATAGTAAAATGTTTATTTTGACGTGATCGCAAGCGTTTATAGATTACCGTAGACAGTATGGTGTTTATGGGCTTTGTAAGGATTCTCCAATTTACTCTGTTGAATTAGTTTACAAAATATGGGTAACTCTAAAACGAGACAAAGTACTAATAAAAAATAACCATTTGTCACCAGACGAATGTCGATAATGTACATTAAGTATAAGATTTAAGTAAGAGAATATAAGCTTCAATTTAATGTGTGTTTATTGTAAATATATGTTCGTGTGCGTATGTGTGCTATTTGTCAATGTACTAACTACTTCATACGGACAAAGTGCTCAGTACTCGAAAATTTGGTTTTTATGAAAAGAAATCAAAGAAGACTTCCTTTGTTTATTGATTTTAAAGGGTACAATTTCCTACTTCGATACAGCTGAAGAATATAGAGAAAATCAAAGTCTGTTCAGTGACGGACAGTTGAACTCCTACGCTCAACAGGGGCACAATGCTATTTGAAGCAAAAAGTTACGAGTGTGCTTTCGAAGATCTTAAGAGTATATGTTATCTATATTTTGGTGATGGATTAATTTCTAATGAATATTTAGAGAAAAATGGTTATTTTTCGAATATGTTTTACCTAAAATTATTATAGAGATAAGATTAAGTTATTCATCAAATATCACCTGAGTATACTTATATTCTCAAAGTTAGTTTAATACTACGGTTTTTCTGGTGCAATCTGAGTTCTCTGGATTTCTGTTAAACTTAAATAAATGGTTGGTTTAGATTTAATTTAGTGTATGTTTCCAACATCAAGCCTATATGAGGATTGGATTTACAGTTTAAGGAAGAATCGGAACCACCGTAATGCTTTCAAATTTTAATGTTGTCCTGCCTGGAATCGAACCCAGGAACTCATAAATAAAAGGTGCTCACGCCTGCCACTAAACTAGCGGAAATAGCTGCTTTAATAGATGGTTACACACAATAATACTAATTCCGTTATTCAACTACATCTTCACATTTAATGCATAGTTAGTCTCATACCATATTAGCCTCTACATTAGTTTGCAATTTATATGTTACACATACAAACAAAATTCGAAACATGGAATGGCCCCGCTTAGCGTAGTCATTAATACTCGTCTTTGGCGCGAGCGGTCCCGGGTGCGATTCCCGGTGTGGACATTAAGCCATTCTGAGTGAGGTTTTCCTCATTGACACCAGGGAAATACCGGGATGGTACCTAACATACAAATCCCAGACCGCTTCCTTTCCTCGGACAGTTTGATCGCCGAGGGACATCATCCCTCATACGTGAAGCGCTAACATGGCTATAGATGGCGGAAGCCCAGGAATCTAATTCCTAATCTAATCGAAATCGAAACATGGGGGCACTTATTACCTAATATTATATACTCAACATATTTTCGAGCTCCTTTCTGTCTATATGGTTATCGTATGCGCCATTTTGCGGGAGATTTGGGTTTGATTCTGGAGGGAGCTTGTGAGGTTTGCATTCCACGTTAAGCTATAGGCCTACGTTTCATGTACTCTCGGTGCTGAACAGGACGCTAAACTTCAAATCAACCAATCAATATATGAGCGGTTCCGGCTAACTTTCGAGTAAACTGGAAAAGATGGTTGACCATTCCCATGCAATTCAATACAATGACACATACCAATCAAGCTTTCCTTGCCATCCGCAGGTACTTTTTCCAAATTAAACTACTTACATACTGTTCTGTTGGTTCGACCCCAACTCATTTCACCTAATAATTCAATATAATCGGAAGGGGCAGGGGCACTTTTCATTATGTTGCTCCGAGTCACTCATACCTTTGTCATTAGCATAAGGAAAATGTTCTGCAAAATATACAAATAAGGTAAGAGGACAGAATTGACGATACCACAAACCTGCGACGTTATAATCATAATTTCCTGAGTAAAAACTATAAATTTACAGGATGAATATCTTATTGTCCCGATATCAGAGTGCCAAGTATGGGTGTGGTTTGGAAATAGCGAATTTTGTATTTTCCAACTTATCTATATATCACCTGACATGCACACTGCCACACTTAGTTCGAGAGAAGATCGACTCTCATATCATAGCCATCCATTACCTCGCAGTAGGGTCTCACTGAACACAGCTGAACACGTTCTCGGCAGTTAGGAGGTGTTAGGGATAATCATGCGACATGAACGTGAAATGTATACTTGCCTCCAAGACTGCATTGTTTAGTGTTCATACATTCCCATGGATAGCTCTGATTGCACTGGCAATCCCTTCAGTTACACAAGCCAAAATTATCTATCCAAGCGCTTCCCAAAGGATAGCAGGAGCACAAGTGGAGTAAATCTACTATGGAAGTCTTCCATCTACCTTCGTCACGTTGTCCAACGACCTAACAGGGTATCCTCTACAGGCATTGCGGTAAATCTGAAGTTTGGATGGCCGGTATGCTGGATTCTTCAAACTAAGATTAGTGCGTCATTTATAAACACACATTCTATTATGAGAATTTCATTCGATTCGAAGGATATATATATATGGTGTTTCAAAACAATGCCGACAACGTTTGGGAGGTGATTCATGACATCAAGATAAGACATGAAGTATAGACCAACCTTGGTGCACAAATTCTTCCTTTCGGAGTTATAGGCTGCCGCAAACATGAAAAAATGAACTTTAAATGTCCATAGCTCCAAAATTATGGGGTCTACCGTAGTCGGGTCAAGACTTCACTTAGAAACTAGTATGCGCTCTATCTAAATATCCAAGTTTCAGATTCCTGAGGTACTTCTGAAACAATTTTTATAGAGGTAGTTGCTGAATACTACAAATTATATACCCGCAGCCAAACCCCTCTATAAAAATTGCTGCATGAGTACCTTAGGATTCTGAAACATGTATTTTTGGATAGTGCATTTATTAGGTCCTAAGAGAAGTCTTAACCTGACCACGATAGATCCCATAGTTTTAGAGCTATGGTCCTTTAAAGTTCATTTTTTCATGTTTTCGGCAACCTATAACTCCGGAAGGAAGCATTTATGCACCCTGGTTGGTCTATACTTTTTGTTTTAACTTGGTGTCAGGAATCAACTCCCAAACGTTGCCGGTATAGTTTTGAAACACCCTATCTATCTATCTATCTATCTATCTATATATATATATATATATATATATATATATATATATATATATATATATATATATATATATATATATATATATGAATTAGGATCCCTTCCCAAAATTTCGTACTATTTTTAAATAATATAAAGTAGTATAAATTAGTAGTGTGTTTTGTCTGCATTAGGGGCGCAATCACACGGGGGTCCACCCAATTTAGAACCTCTCATTTCGATTTGAAAACCCGTCCCTAGCAATAATTTTTGGGTGCGCGCCTTCTACCAAATATATTTTGACACAATAGTAACTACTTGTAGGGTCTTCGTAATCTGTTGATGACAGCCAAGTTTTGGAAACTGTTTCTTGCTAAACGTAGAATATTTCGAACATCATTGTTCGAAGTCGATCCTCAGTCTTCATTGATGCAATGCTTCGCAGTATGCAAACTTCAACTAACACAAAACAATCTAACAACATTGATTAAACAATTCATGTTACTGTCGTGGGTACGAGACTGTGTTTACTTGGTCTTGCATTCTGGTTGTTAGTTTTGGAGCTTCATTTTCATACATTAAATTTCAATTTCGAGTTTCTTTTACATATACCATACGTAAAATGTGCTTACATTGCAATTCAATTGTTAGTTAAATATTTTTTCTTTCAGTTCCACATTATGTAATACTGCAAGAATAGAATATTATTAACAGTAGAGTACAAAGCATTTCATATCCTTTCAGAATTTTTGGTACACAAATCTATATATGATAAATGTAAATTTTTCATAATATCTTGGACGGACGGAGAATTAAAACCTATAATTATTCCCTTTGCGTACGCCAGTGATTGTTAATGTTCTTATTCTTCATATTTTCAGAGACACCGCTATGGTTGCTACTGCAGATCGCGCCAATCAAGAACGAGAGGGACCTCGTTGTCCTTTTCCTGCTCACGTTCAGGGACATCACGGCCTTGAAGCAGCCCATCGAAACGGACGACAGCAAAGGAGGTAAGCCAACTATTATTGCTTTCAGATATGTCATATAAAAATATATATCTAGGTAGAGATTTGCCTAGTTCTCATGCTAGAACTAAGTTGAAACTGCCGGCCAAAATTAGCTGGTTGGGATCCAGGCGCCATTGATGCAGTATTATGTACCTCTCACTGAAATATTCACTGGTTGTTATAATCCTCTTTCCATAAAGTTAGTAAGCAAAAAACTTTTTCACAGACCATTAGTTCCGGTATACTTTCGTGCGCCGTGTTGGTCCGACAGCACGAATAAGTAGCTTTACTTGTGAGCCAACGGCTGGGAATAGAGTCATAAACTTAATATTACAATGTTGGTCCCATCGGACCAACGCGGCGCAGTAGGAAAGTTCACTGTTGGGCCCATCGGCCCAACACGGCAGCCAACATGTTAGGAACAGGATATCTTAAGAACCATGAACATTCGTATTAGAGAGATCTAATTGCTTAAATATCTGAATAGAAGACGTACTTACGATTGTAGCTTTCCAACGTTTTGAAATCAGTGGCAGATACACGGGGAGTCGCGATGAGGATGATGGTTTCCCCCAAGAGACTTAGTTGCTCTGTTGATTATGCTTTACATATCCACTGTTGTTAGAATTATATATATATATATATATATATATATATCGTACATAGATAGATACACATCTATCTATCAGTCAATTGATCGATAGAGAGCGAGTAGATGAACTATCTATTTCCAAGACATTGTTCTTCAGTTGCGATTGATTCGAAGTCCACTGATGATAGGTGAACATATTTCAATTCGACTGGTTCACCTCCTTTTTTTCTTACTTCACTTAATCCGACGGTGTTCTGGTTGATCATCCTTAGCCCTCTTTCAGCCCCTAGAATCTTGATCCTGATTAAAGAGATATTATGTTATAGCAATGATCAGTTTTAAATAGCAACGTGGCCGTAACTTCAGGTATTTTAAAAACCCTTTGCCTGCACGTGATTTTGAACGTTCCCTTGCCTAGTCACAATTTGACTTTTGGAGAAGGAAAACCTTTACCTTACTTTATCGTATCATGATGATTTATGAAAGAAATTTCTAGGTAGCGGGCAAAAATCAGCAGGGTGGCCAAGCATGATATTAATAGCATTTCCTGTCCACTCACTTATAATTTGTGAAACCTTGATATTGTGGAAAGGAAATTTCCAGTCTTCATTACTGGGATGTACGCTTTGGACATTTGATGGCTTATCCAGTCAAGTGCGTTAATGTTCGACTTATCCTTAGTATGCAGGTGTCTTCCCGGTTAAATATTGAACACCATTTGCAGATACTCATAACACGCTATTCAGAGGATTCTACGAAGAAATTAGAGAGTTTAATAACAAGAAAAAATAACTACGTAAATATTATCATGGGAGACTTCAATACCAGAATACGATAAAGAGGAGCAATCAAAATATCAATAAGAAATGTATAATATGGCAAACGAGCCAAACATATAAACTTTTTAGTAGAATTCGCTGAAGTCAAAAAGTTGTACGTTATGAATTCTTTCGTCTAGGAAAAAATCATTCAAATTAATGGCCATTGCGACATTCCAGTGGAACATAATAAAAATTAACTAGATCATGTTAAACAAGTGATACGCCATTGAGGACTGAAATGTTCTAAACTGGTTTAACAAAGAAAGGCGTATCGTTTAGTAAGGTGCATCTGAAAAGCATCTCACTAAGACGTCCTTACTAAAGCACTTACTAAGGAAGATTGTAGGACGACAAGGACGTTTGTAGAAGGAGATTCTTCAATAGCAGCGTAAAGTATTTCATCTTAGACTGGAAAACTATTTTGGTGCACTCGAAGAGAATATTGGTATATCAGAAGCTAAGAGGAAAATTTTCAAAACTTCTGATGGATACAACTACAAAGATAAGAAGCATTACGAATAATAATAAAGAGAAGAGCGCCTCCGAACAACCAATGTTAAGAAAAGAAACGAAATGAAGTATAATAGTGGCAAGGACGTCTAAAACAGATATTCATAGTCGTTTTCAGCGTCATATCAAGAATTTGACTAACATATGATACCAATTTACGTGTTTAAGACACACGTTACTAACGTCAGAAAGGATTTATATATTTAAAAAAAGGCCAGCCAGGACTTTTCCGCAGGGTTGTCTAAACACATTAGAAGAAACTAACGTATAAGAGAATTATTCCCCATTATCTTGATTTGTTTTAATATGTTTGGTCAATCATGCGAAAAAGTCTAACTGGCCTTTTTCGATGTAGATAATTCCTACCGTCACTAACGTGTTTCTAAGGCCTGCTATACACTATGAGATAAGTCATAGGATATATCTTAGGATTTATCTTAGGAAAAATGTTGACATGTCTCGTCGAAAATCCTACCCTTTGTGCCATACACGTGAAGATTTTGCCTGTCCAACCGAATGTCGTTGCGAGGTGTTGATCCATAGTGCATTATGGTAAAAAGAAAAATGACGCCTACAGTTGAAGAAGCAATTAGTTCTATTTAATAAAAGTCCAAAATTGAAGAGTCCCTATGCTAACTTTACTGCACATCCTAATGGTATTCATACCAGGCTCTATATTGTTAAATTGTAGCCCTCTAGAAAAAAAGCATAAAAATCAGAAAATAAATTAGCAAAACATACCTCATCAGTCCCTTCAAAACTCTTCATTTTGTCGAGTATTTTTGCTCTTTCACTCATATACGATTGCCGAAGATGATAAAACTTCTGTTTCACATCCTCCGAAGAGATGCGGGGAGAAAACAAATTTGTTTTCAATTTCTCTCACCTGATGTCGCTCAAATCGAAATCTTACGAGTTTTCTTTCCGAAATAAAGCGTGCTCTAAACAAGATAATCTCATAGGATTGTTCAGAATATGGCAAATGACATGTGATCTGATACCATACACATTGAGATTTGATTCTGGGGAAAAATCGTAAGAGATTTCCTAGAATTTATCTCATAGTGTATAGCAGGCTTAAATACGGAAGTTTGCATCACGCGTTAATAAATCTCTTAATAAGACGAGTAAAATGACTCTGCATAGCGCTCAACATGTTAACACTTTGCAAACCAATATGGAAGTACATTACGCAATGGATAAGAAAATTCAACACTTAGATTGTGAAAGAACAATTGGAGGCATGGTCCTAAGGTAGGCGTTACAGAGCCTAAGCAATGAAATGAAACAGATCATAGAGTTTAAGGAAGAGGATGGCAAAACCACTTAAAACCTTGGAGAAAAACTTAAAAGGGCTCAAGCAGTGGCGTATTTACGGGGGGCTTCCGGGCTTAAGTCCCCACCGAAATCTTACTTACTATAGTAAAGTATATGAAATATCTTGTAGAATTTTCACATTTTCAGACAAAGCCCCTCTCCCGAAAGTTAGCAAAGCCCCCTCCGAAACAAAATCGTAAATACGCCACTGGGCTCAAGTATTCAACAGCAAATTATATACAAACGATGAACATTAAGTTAAAGAAAATGGGTATTAAGAAACAGAGATATCCAGTGCAGCAGGAATAAGTTTCATACTGTAAGAAGTATGAAACGAAGAAAGGTACCAGTTGATTTATATTAGATATAGCAAGCTTGTGAAAAACCAGGAAAAATCCTAGCATAGCTTTATACAAAACGACTACCAAGTGGTTGAATGCTCTAGAAGTGGAGCACCATAATCATACTACTGCCTAAGAAAGAGCACAAATTATACTTACGCATTTCTAGGCGTACACATTTTTCTGAGATATTTACATAAGTATTGAGTTCCAATTAGATAAAGTTATTCTCAATCAACCAAAAGAATATACTGCATTGAGAAATGGTTACAATACAGTAGGTCATATTCAAGTGGTAAAGGAACTGATAGAGAGGTCAAACGAATCTGAATTACTCATATGTACTACGTTCATTCTGTGAAAAAAGGTTTTAACTTGGTAAAGACCTCAGCACTTATTTACACTCTTAAATCATGCTCTGCAGGCCCGCAACTAGAGGGGGGCTAGGGGAGGCCAGGCCCCTCTAAACTTTTCCTGGCCCCTCCAGACCTCAATACAAAATTCACAATTTAGATATTTGTAAGAGATTTTTTATGACTTACCCGCCTAACATATTCATGCCCCCCCCCTCCCAAACTTCTGTGGCTGGTTTCGGGCCTGATGCTGTGTCGAAGAACTTTACATAAAAGTCATAAATAATAATATACATACCTAACAGTTTTCGTTATATAAAGACAATAAGAATCCAGGGAAAGAGTATCAAGGTGAAGTATTTCTTAAGAATAAGACAGATCTACAAGATTTGATAAGAGAGTATGATTTGAAGAGCAAGAAAATCGGGTTGAAAGTGATGGAAAATACCAACATTATGTTCATCGTGAAACTAACTCGTTTCTACTGTTACGTGCGAACTTCAAAGATAACATTCAGGTTATAGACAGATCAAATTATGAAAAAAGAATTTTGTTATGTTTTTGTAAAGGTTGCACAATATGTATCTTAGAGGAACACAGTATGTTTAGAGGAATTGTAGGAACTACAATGTTGTATGTAATTCTGGACAACCTGTAACTATAATCTGGTTCAGTGTGCTATAAACTTCACTTTCTAACGACAATTGGTGGGTAGAAAATATAGTGATTGTGAAAACAGAAGTCGAATTTAACATTTCAACAGATTTACACTTTCCCTGACCTCTATAATCCGAAAAAGGTTATATTTGATCGCCTCTTCGTCTTGTCTGTTCATCCCGATCTAGTCCATATATCATGATTGGGAACCCTTTTTCTTTCAAAGTCTACATTGACAGTGTCTATATTCCAAGAAGGCCTCGTATGATAGTTTTGAATAGACGTAATTTCTGTATTTATTTTCAAATTTACATGAAAATCTATACCATTATAACATTAAAAAAAAAAAAACAAGGTAAGATAATTTATTGTTCATTCACATTTTCAAATTCTCATTTTTTTCCCTATGTAATTTAGAACTTTTCACAAGCCCAGAAGGCCGCACGGCATGACTCTTTAGGTTGCAGATTCCCTACTCCCTGGACAATACTGTTAACGTATCCGGACCAAATTTTATATTTAATGTTTTTTATAAGATTTTCCAGGAGAATTTTATTGAATTCTCCTCCTAGTGCCAGAAAGTTGTAGAATATTATTAGCGGTTAATAATAATTTAAAATTTCAAAGACGTATACCAATCCATAAAACCAGAGGAGTATTTAGGATTTGGTAGGGGCTATGTACAACACGGAGAAGCAGGGGCAATTGCCTACCTGAGCTTGAGAATTAAATATATTTTAATTTATTCATAAATTGAAGTTTTAATGGCAAGAATTGCAGACTGGTGAATCCTATATGATATGATACAAAAATTTAGCAGTGAATCTAAGTTTTTATTCTACCATAGAAGAAAACGGAAGCATCCTCTTGGCCTATCTAATTTTCCGGGCTACTTATTGCCCCCTCTTGATTTTCTTTAAATTTACCTTCCTTTATAACTAAACGATGTAAATATTTCTTTGCTATAATAACTAAAGTCCCGTTATGTTGACATCTGTGTAAGTTGGTTTGAAACACCAGTTTCGCTTATTAGCTTCTCTTAGTTTTGGTGTTACTGAAGACGGCCGACTTGAATCACAATAACAACGGTCGAAAGTGGGAAGGAGAAACGAAAGAAAGTAAAACTAAGAAAAAGAAACAACAAAAGAGTACAATGGACGAAAGAAAGGAAAAAGAACACAGTTCTTACACGGAATGAAATTTGACAAATACAGTATTCTTTCTGAACAAAGGGCATAAGAAAATGGAAAGTCAATGAAATTCTTAGAAGTGCTAAGAAGGATTATTGTTATACGTGGAATGCGAAAAATGAACAAATTTATTTCCGTGAGGGCTTGAGCCCAAGGGGGCCCATTTTGTGGTTTCCAAGGGGGGCAAGTATAAGCAACGTTTCAAACATAGTTTCAAATTTTGCTGTAACTAATGTAAAAATTCTATTGGGTTTTCGATATTCCCAAGTACAATTTCCTCTTAGGGGGGGCGATCGCCCCAACTCGCCCCCCTGATGGGCGCCCTTGCTTGAGCCCGTTAGCCCCCCTTAATATGCCACTGCATAAAAGTTATTACCCTAAACAAAATGATATACACGAGTAGTTTTCAAGAAAATGGAAAGCATCGAATTTCTTTGTAAACCTAAAAAATGATGCTGTACAATATATACCCCATCTATTAAGATAAAACTGTAGATCTGAAAAGGTAGAGGAAGGCATGACGTCATGCCGTTCCCGTGCTTATCTTTGTCCATTGTATACTTTTAGGAGATGGAGGGATGCCATAAATATTTTCCGGAAGTAGGGGAACGACATCTCCCCGCGTTCCCCCTTACTTTTATCCCCTGAATATACCTTCATTAAGCCCTTCATTATCACAATAAGGTAATGATAATATCATACATAGTACAGTTAATTATATAAGATCGGAAATTATTATTAATTCTTATAATAATTGTTCAATAATAATATTGTTCAAAGTTAAGACATAATATTGTTCAAAGTTAAGATATACATCAATCGATAGTTCACATCGAACTGAACAAAATCAAATGTTTGAAGATGAATTCTCCGAGAAAATCCAAAAACAAAACCTTTTCTGACTATAAAAATTACCATTATCCAGGAGTACTTTCTAACAAAGTTTTACATTTTTTTGCTCTGGTTTATTTATTTATCAACTTAAGGTAATGAAAAAATAGATATGTAGTATGATTACTTGTATTTAACGGTAGCATTCAAACAAATATGTATGTGCTTATATGACAAGTCGGGGCTACATTTAAACACTCATTTTAAACCTCTGCAAGGCCAAAACTAAAGCGCAATGGCTATTTTAGCGAATGCATTTACAAGCTGGAATAATAAAAAACAGTTTTGTACAGTTTTATTGTTGTATCTTTACATTTGTAGAAAATATGTACATTTTTTTTCTAACCACACACCAGAACTTTGAACTTTACAGATTTTTTTTCTTTCCTAAAATTGGAAGTCCAGTTAAATGAAGATTTAAGAAAAATGGAAAATGTAGAGTTTTGTACTTAAAGAACCCACATTTCTAAAGAATCCAGATTTCTTGCCTTTCACAGTTTGCATACTTTTAGTAAAATTTCTTGATTGTATTAATAGTATCCTGATAATACCTGGCTCCTACTTCTCTTATAGCCCTTTGTCTAAACATTTTAATGCAATCAAATACTAGAGTAAATGTCTTAAAAGTTTTATAAATGTTAAAACTTAATTCAATCTTGAGTTCCTATTTAAATTTTTACACACACACACACACACACATACACACACTACCGTGAGAAATCTGTTCGTATTATTTATGCCTTAAGCACACCATACACTGTAAAAAATCGTTGTGTTATTTCAACGACATGCCTATGTGTTAATACGATTGTGTTAAAATATAACACAAACAACTGGTTAGAACAACTCATTCTCCATTTGAAGTTGTGTGTCAAATGCTGGTAGTTGAAATGACACACAGCCTGTGTGTTAAATTAACACAAGTGTAGAATCTTCGGTGTTGTTTTCTGCCTTTTGTTGCCAATTATGTTGGGCATCTAATTATAAAGGCTTATGAATAGAAGCTACAGACAAACACAGTAGAAAGAAATACTTAAACAAATCCAGGTATATGCAAAATTTCAAAATGCAAACCGCGCGATGTGTTTTCAATTGTTTTACATAATGTTTCTGAAGAAACCCTAACAGCACAATATGTGCTAGGCATGTGCCATTTAGGTGTTCTAAATTCATCTCCCACATTTGATGCATTTATTGCTTCTTTATCTAAGCGATTGTGTACTAGAAGCAACAAACGCATCAACTTTATTAGATGGTAACTGGCGCCGATCATTTGAAAGTGAATATGGAAAAACTATAAAATAAAATAAATAGATAGTCGTCATTTTGTTATAAAATTAGGTCTACATGGCCAGCAGATTTGATCTTATCCCGAACTGTTATCGTCGAATATACGCGGCCTAAAGGAGCACTCTGATTAGCCAAATTCAAAAGAGCTCAGTGGTTCCTGCCCCTTCCCCCGCCACTGGAGTACATTTTTTTACTTGTTTAAAGTGTTTTTTAGATTCAGCATAATGTAAACACATTACGCATATAGGCGATTTAACATATTTTTGGGGAGTAATTTTGTGGTTCATTAAGGCTTATGGCACGGCTCAACACCGGTTGTATGTTAAAGACGTAACACACCTCTGTTAAACGCCAACACCGCGGGGTATGTGTTGAACTAACACTGCATAATGGTAGTCACGCTAGAACCACTGCCCTGTGTTAAAATTGAGTTGAATTAACACAACCATTTTTTTACTGTGTACAGTCAATGAACTACTACTGCATACTACAGTAACTTTCTACAGCACACCACTGCTAAATACAAAGCAACCTCATAAACACTTGCTACAGTACACTTTTACTTACACTTGCAAATGGTTACATGTGTTTATTGAGACAAGTAATGTATATTTGCAAACATACTCTATAAAACAATCAGAATCTCTCATTGGCGGCATATTGGGACCAATACCACCTAGTTGCATCTTCATTTGTACGAAATTTTGGACCAGATCCGTCATATTTCTTCTAGATGTTATTTAATGCGTTTACATCAGTGTATACAATTGGTCTTAGTAGGAAAGATATTCATATTAAACTAATTGAGCGTCCTTTCTCCGTATGTGGAAAATAGACTTGTGGGAAATATTTGAAGGGTGTATATGAATCCCCTTTCAATGGTCACTCGTTTATATTGTTGTTTAACCGCGCTGAACTTAACGTCCATTAATTCGCTACAGCCCATAAGGAGCTATAGCAGGCCAGATAGCGCTTGTTCAACTGGGTGATGTGGGGTTCATTATTCTGATTTCGACCGGATTTGGATACTTATAAATTCAAGTAGTTCCTTAATGCTAAGTCAACACCAAAAATTTTAGTGCGGTAATAAGAGGTTTTGCATATGGAAGTCGCGTGCATTAACACTTTATCTACGTAGGAGATTATTAATACAGGGTATCCCGTAAATAATTACCAAACTTCAGGTGTGAATTCTTGAAATCCAATGGAGTAAGAAGCTTCACACGAGCACAGGTGTTTAGGAGCTTCTGAAAGAAGATATTACAGGAAATTGAAAAATCCAGAACCAAATTAATTTAATGGAATACATTTATTTAATATATTTTTTATTTATTTTGTCTTATTTTACATGAAGAAGTTAGAGTTAGCCATGCTTTACCTCCCATTTAACCATACAATAATTTGGATATAATTAGTATTATAGAACAATAATCGAAATAACATACATCCACAGATACAGATATAAAATTATTGTAAATAATTCAAACTTATAAAATATGAACTTTTACTCATTGTATAAATACATGAAACCAAAATGTTAGTTACATTTACAATATATATATATATATATATATATATATATATATATATATATATATATATATATATATATCAAATTGTTGTCCATTAGCTCTAATACACGCTTCAGCGCGCCTTCCCAAGAACACACTTAAATTTTCAAAGATGTCAGGGATTTGACGACTGACGTTGCAACTATGAATGATACGTTGTCTAAGGACATCGACATTAGGAATGAGTTCTTCATATACCAGCCTTTGATCATATATTAGCCTTCATCGGATTCAAGTCTGATTATCGTAGGGGTCATGGTACTGTGCCTTCACAATCACTTCACCGTCTGGGGTAATGTAAGTCAAGGAAATGTCTGACTGCACGAGAGTAGTGAGGTAAAGCACTATCGTGCATAAAGTACTTGCGAAATTAACGTTCTCCATTAACATATATAGTTCTTCTTCCTGGAAACGAAGATAGAAATGTCCTTGGTGTCAACGTGCTAATAATAATGGTTCCATCAATTGTTTTTTGACAATGCTGTACAACACGTTCAGAGAAAAGTGTATTTGGTGATAGCTTTCGACCACGACATAAGGATTGTTGAAAGTCCAAATGGTGTTAATTGTGAATGTTTCAAATTTCTCCTCTTGTAAATGTTGCTTCGTTGGTAAAGAAAGCTCGCCGTCCAAACTCTGAAAGGGCTCGTTGCTAAAGAAACCAATTACAGAAGTCTAGACAAGTTGGATAATCATCTCGTTCCAATACTTGCACGCTGTATGCGAAATGGGTGCATATTTTCATCATTCAATGTTCTCCATGCTGACATTCGTGATAGTTCATGTAGCTGCTCCAGCTAGCGAATACTAAACTTCAAGGTTACCCTAAACTGAGCGTTTGTTGGTGCATGGGACGATGTTTTTGTCGATCTTGGTGTTGATGTGGTCGATGTACCTGATATAAACGGCGGCGAACGTCTTGAAACATCCGAACATTTGGTACTGGACGAAGTGTAAAGCGTTGCTGTATAACCTCTGTGCTTGATGACAATTACCATCGACCAAACCGTGTATGTAGTGGATGTCCTCTAGTTGCACGTTTGTGTATCATATCGTAATGTTTCATGAGACATCCTTTTTAGACCGCATTAGAGTTCAAATGAAAAACAAATGTATATTTACTCACTACACACGCTGGAAGCCCTTTCAAAACACTTCACAACACACGCTAAAATAGTTTCAAATGCCACATTCATGATAATGGACCGAAATGTCTTATTTGCAACCTTGAGTGTGAAAAAGAAAAAAAAAGTGTGTATATTGTAGTGTATGTACTGCATAGTGTATATGGATAGAATGTAAAGCCAAGTCAAGTCATGAGTGGGAACCTTTCACCCCTTGTGGGGATGATATATCATTATCTTATTAATTTAGAGTATTCTAGATTTCATCTAAATAAAAGAATTCTTATTATCGGACTTCCGAAGAGAAATAAAATGTAATAAATATATGACCGTGTTTATTTTAACTTGAGTTCCCAGTCACGACCCTCTTTTTCAGTTTTTATTTTTGAAAAGAAGAAAGAAAAGAAGAAGAACGAGATGAAGAAGACAGAAAGAAGGGAAAAGAGGGAGAGTAAGAAGATGGAGGAAAGAGGAAATGTGTTATTGGTTAATTTAGGGGATATGGTAAAAGGAAGTTAAGAGTTGTCGAATTGAAATCGGTTTTAAGGATTATTGGTATTCGATGGTCGAAATAGCCACATGTCAACTCACACACACCGGACCTAGCACCAAGATGATCACATTTTTGGGGGTCACCCCAGGCTAGCGCCGAAGATCAATGAGAAAGTTTATATTATCATTTCAAAACTGTTCGATGTTAATTCAACACTTGAGGTTTAAATTCTGAGATCGATTGTACTGTTAAACTGGTCGCAGGAGAAAAAAAAACATATTTAATTGGTCTCTGGAGATTCAATATTCCAAAATATTAATAAACAATGGTTAGTTCCGGCTTCTCTTGTTCTCTTCTCTCCTCTCATAGAGCCATTTCAGATAGAATCAGTGTTTTCTACATATAGGTAAACACAAATATTTCAATTCAAACTAAATCTAATGTCCAGCCACAAACACACTCATACAGGACAGTGTATAGGATTTGTATATTTAAATTAAACTAACCTAACTACAATTCACAAAACAGTTTATTACATCTATAAAAAAAGTAATTTAGCAGAACACAGGAGGGTAATAAGTACATAGGTTAGAGGAAAAAAAATTGCAATCAATCTTCACATAGATAGGATAGTCTGGAATACTACATTATATGCTCACATATCAATGAATTTAAATACATTGAAAGCAAAAGAAGAATTAATAAAAAAAACACATAATGATACTACAAGTATTGACAATAGGGTGTCAACATACTTAAATTTTCGTAAAATGAATGAAAAATTAAAAAAAAAAATCTTTCGTTGACCATTCTACAACGTTGTGTAATTCAAAAAAATGTTCAAAAAATAATCTTCGATGAGTTTGGTTCTTTTTAAGCCAAATTTGTTCAACATTTGAGTCCTGTCTCAAATAACTAACTTTAATTTATGTAACGAGACTCACTTGCACTAATCAAAGCGTCCATATTTATCTTCCGTGGTCTCTAACTAACTAACTAACTATATATATATATATATTATTATATTATTGCATCACTCGATGTCTATTATACGAAACTTTCAGTTCATATTTTTGTTTTTATCATATAACTGTTAAGATTACTAAATTTCGAAGTTCAACTTCTCATCCCCAAACATAGGGATCATATCTTTCAAGGTAAACTATTTTAATGAACTAAGTCCTCGGACCAATCCTGGGTCCCTCATACTAATTTAACATATCAGGTAATTCATGTCAACATTTTGTAGCACCAAAACAAATTTATTCCGTGAAGTTCGTGGAGATTCGCACACGCTGGTAACATTCAATAGTTTCACTTTTGAGACGTACCGGGAGGATTTGGGGCACACTGTTTCAGAATTTCGAAGTTCGTAAGTCACAGGAAAGAAAACTATAATATCACCGAATCGAAGTTTAAAAAATTTTAGCTACGACCTGCCATTTGAATTTCAGTTACATGCAGATTCAATTTACAGTGAGATTAGTCAAAACACACATGCATATTAATATGTTTACAACAGATTATCATTTCTACATAACGCGGCAATCCACAACAAACTACATTAATATCGGGTGTTCGAAAACTATGGCAACCTAAGACGTCAAGGGTAGATACCGAGCCCATACTAAATATATTCATTAATATATTCCATATAACTACTTATTATATTCATTATTACTTAAAAATCAATAATAATATTATCGTCGATAAATATATTTCATATACATATATATTCATATTCATGTCAATATTCACTATACATTCACATTTCTCTCTTTGGCTCACATGACCCTGACAAAACACATTTTTTTCAAATAGGTTGCAAACTTTACAAGAAATCCCGACAAAATAAAATTTTCATTAGTATCCGCGTATAGAATGATATTTAATATTCCAATGTTAATAGATATTATGTATGTATTCAGAACAAATTATGCAGGCACGTAACATAACAGGCAAGATGGACATATATACACATGCATGTACAAAGAAAAAAATCAAAGATTGTTAAAATTAGTGGGCCCAAACTACAAAAATGTACACTACATGCAAAAATAAAGTCAATTGAAACGAAATTATAATCGGCAACCACTTAGAGTATTGGCTAATCAGCAAAAAATAATCAAACTATTGAAAATCAGAAACGATAACGTAACCTCCCAGCAGTCACTTCTGTAATCGATTGAAAATTACAATAAACGGTTCAATGTTGTTTTAGAATACGGAGTACCTCCACGAATTATACCTTTCGAAGTCTCAGTTAGTATATTTTGTCAAAATCAGTAGTATAGTTGATTATATATTTATGAGCCTCAGAAACTGGGGGGTGAGGTTCAAAAATTAAAAAAAAAACTCGAAGGCTAAGAGAGAGAGAGACATGACAGCAAGAAAAGTAGAAGAAAACGAAAGTACTACCCACTACACAGATGAGTGGTCGGATTTCAATATTTAACGACTCATAGCCAAAATCTTCATGTACGCCGAAAAGGGTGGTCTAATCAAATACATAGACTCAAACATATACTTCCCAGCCTACAACTAGTCCGTGTCCTGAATGAAATTTCCACAAAGACAATGGCTTTAAGGGAATTTCACTACTCGCTGTAATCCGGTTGAATTCTGGGAAGCCCCGGGATCTCCCGGAAAGCTAGGATGGATCATAATTTGGAAATTGCTAAAGAAAAAAACTCATCCAACCTTCTCAGAAACTAAGAAGTCAGAACAGTAATGAAACTATAGTAAGAGGGATAGCTAAGAAGTCCCTAACTTATGAGTTGCCAAAATAAAATAAAAAATAAAATTAATTTCGTACTGGTGATTTTCCCGCCAAAATCTCACCAGTGGCGTACTGTTCGCAAGGTTCGCTAAGCCTTGAAGGTGTCATTAATTTCTATAACTTTCTAGTTTTCAAAACTAAGAAAAGAAAATATAGACTCCAAGGGAAAAGGGATTCGACACCTCGGGTACGAGAACTTGAATAATTTTCAAGTTATTTCAGTAAAATTTTATTTCTGTTCGGTCTATTTACTCTGTGACCATTGTACAGAAACGATGTAACCGATGCGACGGAAAAAAAAATCATCAACAGTAAATGGATATGGAAAATGCCACTGATCAAATTATAAATCTTGGTGGTCTAACTTTTAGGTTTGTTTGTAATAATTCCGCGAATATCTGGGACTGATGTTTATATGATGTTGCTTTCCACTCTCAGATAGTAGGATATTGACTAAACTATAAAGTAGCATGATCACAAAGTAAACATAACTTCAACTTCCACATAATCATTCCACCAATCAGATCGAACAAACGTATGAGGTTAAGAGTCGAAGGGTAGGGTATCATTAACTGTATTCATATTATTAATACATACGTAACGAACACTGGGCTAATGCATTTTCACTTAGGTGTCTCCTCAACTTATTCATTTTTCATTATAATCATATATATTATTATTATATTACTACACTTATTCATATATTTACTTCATTTAATCAACCGACGCACTATATTATGGACACCTTATTCTTTATTTTTACCAGGCCACTCATACATTACATTACACAATATACAATAAAACTACTAAAATTCCTACTCTTAGACTCCCAACTGAGACATTTTTTCGAACTACGAACCTCTTCACTCGTTCCAGGTTATATTCACTTCGCTATTTTAAACAAAATTGTAAATACGTTTACTGAGAGTATAGATATTAAGGATTATTCTATTTCTGATTTGATAAGGTCAACAATGGCCTCTTCTGTAGTTATGGAAAAGCGAGTTTTATAATGAAAAGTTGACAGAAAGCAACAACATGTGAATTTATATTATTTAGTAAAATAGGTGTTCTTTATTCTTTTGGATATTTCATCAGATAACTGGAACCGAACGTTGCAATTTTTTATGACAGAAAGGGGGAAAGACTGTTCTCTACGAATATGTATTTATTTTGAATAGAAACTACATTCGATGCTTATAATTTCCAGCGGCGTAGCGTAAGGGAACGCCGGTACGCCCGGCATCCCCTGTTAATAAGAAAAAGTACGTATTTCATTATATATAAATTGTTTGCTTGTAATTATCACAATTATTTCCACTGCAATCTTCTGGCGCGCTCTCTCGACTTACTTTGACAAGAGGAACCTACGCATGCGCGTCGCTCAGATGCACATTTTCTGTCTTTCCTCCTGTCGTATGCTATTTTCCTCGGGCTTCCAGGCCTACTGCAAGAAACGGGGTTTTCGTCTGCTTTCTGTTGAATGCGCATGCGCAATACTTCCCTTCTCACTCCTCCTCATCCCTTGCAACCCAACATTTGCTTTAGATATACGCTGGCATATTCAAGTATTTCCAACTGTATATATTTTGAACTAAGCTATAGTTTCTGAACAAAACGTACGAGCCCTAATGTAAAGGATATAGAACAAAACGGAAATGGTTAGTTCAACGCATTTTTGAAGCATGCCGGTTATGTAAATAATAGTATTAAAATAGTTATGCCTTAATCGTAACTAAATGCATCGTAATTGTAATCTTCATCGTAAAGGAGCTCACAGACACAGGCATAAATTTAAAGCATTCTGTAGAATTACGGTCACCGATCTGGTAGGACAAGAGAGCCACCACTCCCCGTCACTCGCAAAGATTGTGCCAGGGCCCTTCAGTCACTGGCACAAATCTCGGGGACATAAGGGGAACATGTTCCCTACAATCTTGTCCCTCCCCAATAATCCGATTTGAGATTGTGATGATGATTTCTATCCGACTGCCACAAAGGAAACTGATGTCCTTTGACTTGTTTCATTTTTTAAAAAAGAATTGTATTCTTTAATATTTCATCGTCATTAATTATTAGTAGTCTATTTTCAACTATTTGTTTAATTCCTGTAACAATTCCTATAATGCTATTGTTGTAATCATAATTTTGCTCAGATAAGAGTATTGTTGCGCCAAATATAGGCCTGATTGATTTTCTTTCATAGTTTTGGGGAAGTCATTATTTGTATTGTTATAAAAGAAATGTCCTAAAATTTTAATGTGGATAATTGTGGATGCGTAAGTAGAAACATGTCAATTATTATTATGCATATATTCAAATTTCAGAATGTGCTCACGGCACTGAGTTGTAATAATGATATATACCACTATTTCATCTACATCATTTGGTATATAACGAGTACAACAGGTTTACCTCAGAAATCTGATTCATCTACTATAATATGAGTCTCTTCTCCCCTCCCCCCACAATAAGCCTTAAAATGTGCCCTCCTGCCGATGTTATAGACAACTCTCCTCCCCTAATCCTCCACAGCATTTTTTTCAACATCATAAATATTTTGAACATCGTTAAAAAAAGGAAAGGATTATGGGAACAGTCTTACCCATCCCACGAACGTTGAAGACAGATTTGCGCTCTTCACTTCGGTATCTGGATACAGAAACAGGCTCCCAGAGTTGGTTTAAGTGCTTTGTATTTACATCTTCAAATGATATATACAGGCCCATATTCACGAACGGGCGTCTGAGTTCCGGACCCAAGATGACAAATTTCTGGGCGATATATATATATATATATATATATATATATATATATATATATATTTTTTTTTTTTTTTTTTTTTTTGAAAGAACGAGATTGACGTGTGGTATGTGGAGAAAAAAGCCGCCCACGAGAAAGAAATGAAGGGAACGATACTGGAAACAATGTTCATACAAAAGTGGGGCCTAGTTTTCTCGTCACAACGGTAGTGGCAAGAAGGAGCTGAGACAATTGGTTATTAAATTCTAACGTAATCCACGCATTCGCTTCTCTATGCCCCACTAGACCTCCAATTAGGGGGCTTCCTCCTAAATTTTGTATAACCCTATATTTCCATTCGGAATAGCTATGTATTGCTACGTGCAGTAGTACTATATCGTACAAATGACTAACTTTTGCATCCCCATTTCGGAATATCACGCTACGCTACTGATAATTTCAAAATAAAGGGCCAAAACCTACCATTCTAATTCACTAAGTTGTGCGATGACGTCACACGAACCAGATGATTAGTTACGGTATTCTACCGCTATGGCGTTGTAAACATGAGCAAACAACTGAATATGTAAACATTGGCCTTGCGTTTAGATTAATAATACGGAACTATATATTTTAACTATATTCAATAAATTGAACTCATCGTAAGAACCAAAATACACTGTCCTTAGTTTCTCATCACACATTCATACCCACTTATTCATCATACATAATACTAATTATTACACACATTCAACTACTAAATTCATAACTTAACCAAAACATTAGTGACATGCACACTTCATATACTAATTTTTACTATCAACATTTTTTACCATTTGAGATTACTCTCAGGGTTGGCAAAAACCATGGTTTTTATTTAAAAAAAACAATAAAAAACGTTTTTTTTTTGTTTAAACCAGGTTTTTTGGTTTAAACCAGGTTTTTATGGTTTAAATGATTTGCTCCATATATTCATATCATATATGGACAGAAATAAGTTTGTTTCGCCTTAATGTTATTATGCAACAACCGGGTTATGCTGGAAGGGATCACATAAGCTTAAAGCGGAATAAAAACCGCTTCTCGAGTTACATCCGAGAGAAATTGTCCTCCATTTGAACTCAGAACCAGGACTAATTGGCCACAAATGCGATACGTCTGCCGACTCACTCACGAAGGAAATCTGATAAAAAAATACGTTGTACTGATCTTTACATGCTTCTTAATATAACTGTGAAGAGTCATTTCAGAAGGACAAAAAGATAAACAGTTGCACAAGTGAAACCATTACACAGAATTACATATGAACAATTTCAAAGTACTACGGAGTACAGAAGAACTAATTTAGTTCAAGTTAGTTAACAACGACTTTTATTGGTCCAAATTAAAGAAATACATCGACTTAATCTGCATATCAATAAGAAAAGTGAATAAAGATACGAATTATTTGAGTCCACTTTGGCTCAAACTCATTTATACATAAATAGATACCAAAGATACTTATTTCACTAAATGCCTCTCGTGGGGTCTGTATGACCCCCCACACACGCACACACACAAAAAGTACGGCATTTTCGATGTATTTTATCAATAGTAAACATTGAAACGAAACAATATTTAAAATTTTTCTTCGATTGCAATTACATAAGAATAATAACAACTACAAAAAAATCACAAAATAAACATTTATAAACTTGTAAAAAGAAAGTTGCTTTTGTAGTATAACCTTTTTGAATAATGATTGGGGAATTTAGGTCTGAATATAATACGAATAATATAGGGAGTGAAACGTGATAACCCACAAATGTGTGTTCATCAAGATTTTACAAACACTTACACTTTTACGAACATTTTTTTGTTTTTTGGTTTAAACCAGTTGGTTTTTTTGAAAAAACCAGCTGGTTTAAACCATGGTTTAAACCACCTTGGTTTAAACCAGCCAACCCTGATTACTCTGTAACAGCTCTATTGTACTGTAGGGAAAGAGAGGAAAGGTATATCCAGGTCAAAACCGATCTAGGAAAATCTGAAATTACATGTTTACAAATATTAAGTGCCTGAAGGGCAGGTAGTTTAGAATATGGGAGGGGCCCCTTTTTCCCCCTGAAGGGGGGAAAAAGGTCCTAACTACCACTGCTTATTAATTCATGACACTGGAGGGAATTTAAATTTGGGAAGAAAAATAGGTCCCTCCGAAACTGTTTTACACTTGCATATTCGTGGCTTTATGTGACATTTCGAAAACCTACTCTACTACACTTATACTGAATAATAATAAGGAAAAATTTACACTACCGATATAAACTGAAACTAATCTAGACAGGTAGTATATATTTCTTCCAAATAAATTTACTAATTATCGGAAATAAGGGGCTCAAATTATTCGTTCATATCATCCTCCCCGGTCTAGAGCAATATGGCGGAATCTACCAAAGGGGTCCTGTCACTAAATTTGAAGATTTCACTCCTGCACTATTTCTGCTGAAATGCTAGTCCATATTTGCGTCTATCTGATCCTTGTGGCTTTAGAAATTGATTAGTCTATATGTTACCTTACATATTCAACAGCAAACTCCCATCTCCTTACAAATTACTGCAGGGAAACGCACTTCTGATCACTGTAGGTGTTGAATGTAAAAAGCAGAATCAGTCCACCGAAAACAGACAAGGTGGAAGGTATCCTCCAATCAGAATAGGGTATTCAGGGCGGGTGGAATAAAAGCAAATGAAATTTGGACAAAACTAGTTACAACTAGATCTGAAATTAGAGATGGACTATTGAAGGGAGGTGGGGGGAAGTTTAGATACCTGGTAAAAATTGATATTGGTCTGAGATTCTAAAAAATGATACCCAATGAGAGACTATATTCGAGTATGACGTCAGAGCCGCAATTCTTTTGCTGATTTAAGTTGTATATTGAGAAGCGAAATATATATTATGAAATATAAAGTAACTTAGGTGTAAATGAAAAGATTATTTCCCAAAAGTAGCTTTCTGATGGGATAATTCGAGTTGACACGTTAATTTAGACACAAAAGAATATATACGCAAAAGAATTTCCCGAAAGATGAAATATAAAAAATTACACTAGGTACAGTCCTGAAAAAAAAAAATTACCAACTGTAGTGTTCTTTGAAATCCACAAATATATAGCGTCTAATTATTTTAAATAATAAGTTCAAATACCAAATTTGATGTCTCCAACCTTCAGAGATTCTGAGATATGGACATCATATTGCAATTAATGTCATCTATATGCCTCCCTCTTTTTCGTCAAATTTCCAAAAAATCTCCCTTAGGCATGTCTCACGCCGTATGACGTATGAATTTCTCGAATTTCAAGTTTCTAGGATTTGGCCTGAAAATTATTCCTTCGTAGTGTCTTACGTCATACGTCGTATGAACTACCTAAGTTTCAAGTTTCTTGTCTTAAGATATTTGGACTGAGAGTTGATCAGTCAGTCGGGACTTCTTATAGGTATATACACAGTACATATGAATATATATAAAAAAACTGAGTGTAAAATGTTTATGTTTAAAGATCAGTTTTCAAAACTTCATAATTCGAAGTTAAATTATAACACTTTTTTTTACCTGTCTACCAGGAAATATATCAAGTGACAAATTTTAATAAATTTGCTGCACTGTATTCAAACCGCAAGGAAAATTATATTAATTTTCCAGATAACAAACTTTTAACTTTATTACGTGCTCTGTGACACATTTTTTCCCTCTTCATTTTAAACAAAAAATTCGTTTTTCAGAGAATTCTGGGAGATTTTATCTTCCGTTAAATTACCTTTGTTTATTGTCTGTTTCTTGTTTATATTACCATGTTTCATTACTGAGATGTTGACGTGGAGAGTCTGTATAACAGAGGGAGTATTACATTCTTTTGTAATGGGATTAAATTTTCCTTTAACTTTCCTTTAAAGTGGAGCTACTGTTCATTTCCTATCTCTCTTACTCTCCAGAGATGGTTTAAATTTATTAGCACCACAATAGATTACCGTATATGCACAAAAAAATACACATTAGTATACAGGGTGTTCATGAACTCCGTGTCATAAGTTTAGGAGCCGATTAATTGTATTCAATGGAAGAAAAAATGTTCAAATAAACGCAGGTCGGAAGACGCCTCCTTTCGGAGTTATAAACAGCCGAAAATGTGAAACAACGTTTTTTAAAAAGCCTTGGCTGAAGAATTCCCCTTTTTCCTGGTTTGTTGAAATGAATTTATACGAGGATGACAGAAACATGACTTTTGATCAGCTTTTTCTTATTCTTTTTTCTATACACGAGGGCCATCCGGAAAGTGGTACCCGTTTGCGCCGCATGAAGCGCTGACGACTCGGGGAGCCGCTGGGCAAGGTCAGACCGCGTCAGTGGCTTGTCTGACTGCTCTGTGCGAGGTTGCGTGACGCTAGCAGTGCCTGTGTTGTGTCTGTGCTCGTTTATAATGATTAAACGAATTGAGAACCCCACCAGTTGTGAAGTGAGGGCCGTGATTAAATATCTAAATGCACGAAACGTTCGACCTTGTGAAATTCATCACCAATTAAAGGAGAGTTGTATGAAGACAATGTGATGGGCGAGTCGTCTGTTCGGCAGTGCTGTCGCAACTTCAACCTGGGGAGGGGGAGTACACACGACGAGGAGCGTTCAGGGAGCCGATCTGTCATTACAGACGAACTGCTGAGGTCAGTAGACAAATGCGTGAGTAACAATCCGCGCGTCACAATTGATGAACTCTGTAAACATTTTCCTAATGTGTCTCGAACAATTGTTCATGAAATTGTCAAAGACCATCTGCATTATTCAAAAATCTGTGCAAGGTGGGTCCCTCGCATGCTCACAGATGAGCACAAAACTGAGCAGCACTGACGTTTCTGGGGCGTTATTTTGATGAAGGAGACTCTTTCCTGAATCGCATCATTACAGGGGACGAAACATGGGTTTGTTATGCATCACCTGAGAGTAAACGACAGTCCATGGAGTGTCATCACGCTCATTCACCAACCAAACCAAAAAAATTAAAGATAGTTCCGTTCACCAGGAAACTCATGGCAACCATATTCTTTGACCGACGAGATGTACTGCTCATTAATTTTATGGCCCGTGGAGACACAATTACTGCTAATGCGTATAGTGAAATATTAAAGAAATTACGGCAAGCAATACAAAATCGACGGCGAGGTCTGTTGTCTACAGGCGTCATTCTCCTTCATGACAATGCCAGGCCCCATGCAGCTGCGAAAACACAACAACTCCTGCAGCAATTCAAGTGGGAAACCTTCGACCATCCACCGTATAGCCCGGACTTGGCCTCTTCGGATTTTCATCTCTTTACGAAGCTTAAAGACTTTCTGGCGGGAAAAAGATTTGACAGCGATGAAGAACTTAAACGAGGCGTGACTACGTATCTTAATACGCTGGCGGCGGAGGACTATGGCGCTGGAATACAAAAGCTCGTCACACGGTAGTATGACAATTGCCTCAATTTGCTTGGTGATTATGTGGAGTAGTGTAAAGTATGCTCTTTCCAATATAAATGTGTATATTTGTTAATATGTACTACTGTGTCTTTATTGCACAAACGGGTACTACTTTCCGGATGGCCCTCGTATTAAGTACCGTCAAACAGCCGTAGGCTTAGCTTAGTTTCACTTCACTTGAGTAAAATTGCATAAATTATCTGTTAAATCAAGTGACAGTTGTGAACTCAAAATGTCCTATGAACAAGTATCCTCAATTTTGTTTCTCTCGCTCTCAAACTTGATCCTAAACATTTTACTTATACAATTTTATAAATATACAGGGTGTCTCAAAAGTTCCCTGACATAGGGTAACTCTATTACTATCAGAGTTAGAACAAAATGTAAGAGGGGAATCATCCCCAAATATGATGTTTTCAATCTAAAGTGAAGGACTTTTTTTTTTAAATCGGACGAATAGTTTGGGCTGTACACTCTTTATGCACCCAATGTTAAATGAAAATGCAACGTTGCCATTTACTTGGACAACAACATAAGTAAATGAAGTTATTGTTTGAAATGAAGGGCAGGAACTTCGTCCATATACCAAACAAATTTCCGCTGCCATCCGCAGATATATTTCAAAAAAAAAAAAAAAAAAAAAACTACCTAGATACTATTTTGTAACACAATCCCAACCTATTGCACCTAATAAGTCAATTTCACCTTAAATGGCGCTTACTACTGTCTTCCTCCGAGCTGCTCATATGTTGACTAAAATGTCACTTATGTTTAGACAACATTTTAGTTAAACAAAAAGTAATTTTTAAGACTTAATTATACTTTAAGGATATATCTCTTGCCATAATGAAGTTGTTATAGTTTCTCTTCTGTAATTAGTATGATTCCGTACAACATTTTTAGGTTTACAAAGAAATTCGATTTCCTCCATTTTCTCAAAAACTACGCATCAGTTTTAACACTTACGCAAATCATTTAATTCAGCTCAATATGTTCTTGCAATTGGTATATGTCTTATCTGTGGAAATTTTTATTCCTGTTAAACACTAAATGTATTGTAGAAATATGCGAAAAGGAAAACATATCCTTTTACTGCAATATCATGGTTCTATAACTATAATATATCCCAATGTCAACGAATAAGTGACCTTATTTTTACTTTATTTGCACTCGTTGCTAAGACAGGCTACTAAAACATAAGAAATAATAATATGTACATGGTATGGCGATATAAATCAGCGTTTTCTCAGAACGTGTGTAGTTCACTTATTTGTTCAAGTACCTATTACATGCATATAAAGAAGGAAAGAAGGGAGGATAATTTTGTCTGACAACATTTGTGGATAATACAAGGCTGAGTTTGCGCTAACAACTTAGCTGTAATATCTATGTACTCGTATCATGAGTCTCCGTTTAGCATTTCATTATTACGGGTTCCACATAAAGGATTATTGAGGAGTAACACAAATGGAGTGTAAGTTTTTCATTGAAATTTTTGTTCAATATTATTTTCATGGAAGTTCATGGATAAAATATGAATATGTGTATGTGTGTGTGTGTGTGTGTGTATAGCCTACGGCACGTTGGATATGTGTTGGACGAATAGTAATACGTATAGAGGCTGATCAGATTCTATGGCAACAACTTTCAGGTTATAGTGGGTTTGTTAGTGCAACAAAACTACGCACACGTTCGTCAGTCTCTTAGTTGTTGTGTAGCAGAATGAAGATGATCCACCGAGCAATATTCGTCCAAAAAAAAAAAAAAAGTTTATCGAAGGATACGTTATGATTCTTCACCACTCAAATTTTATCATTTCTCATGATTTTGTGGTAGGATTGGCCACTGTTAGTATTATAATTAAAGTAACACTATTTCCGTATACATTTTGTTGGATCAAAAGATCTAATATATTTCAATCAAAAATTTTCTTGTAGGCCTTATATCTAGAGAACTACATATAGTGTAACCAAACCCAAACTATCAGTTAACTCAGTATAATGTGCTTATTCCGTTAAAAAAATACGAAAACTTGATTTAGAGACAGTTCTAAAACATCGTGGCCCCTGATTCAAAAACTAATTATTGGCCAAGATCGCAAGCTTTTGATACATTTTTAAAATTAAGCATTATGGACAACAGTCTCCTCCGCAGCCCACATCCCCAACGAAATCGCATTCAAAGAGGGCGTTACTGAAACTCACAATACCTCTGCTTAAGGAAATCGGAGATTCCATTACTACAGAATTTTATAGCGGAACAATCATGTGTGGCCCAATCAAGAGTGATAGTGAAATTCCATCACAAATTGAAGCAAGCTGTACCCAATGTCAGTATGCGTGCGTGAATTCAATGGCATATCGCGGTGCAAAAGAGCAAGACCAGAAGATCATATGAGCGTCAGGTAACTGGTAATGACTGGAATTTTTTTTTGTAGCAATAGACGAAGCATTTATCTATCTAGGTAGCTGTGGGAAAGTTCGAGTCATTTCCTGCAGAGATGTTCATGAAATAGAGTGATATAATATTGTTCGTCAATCCAAAGAAAGTTTCTCGAAAGTTTTAATTAAGGGTTGTTACTGGCTTCTACTACAAAGGAAATATCAAGATTCGGAAGGTTGAAGACATTGTTCAAATCAATGCTGTTTGTTACTAAGAAGAAGTACTATCCCCATTTTACACATACGAAATATATATGAATTCCAATCGAGGATATTCCTGTTAAAAGCCCATTTATTATAGTGCTGTTTAACTTTTCACATGGTGCTTTTCACCGTGTCGGGCTCGGACGGTAAATGGCTAATGGAAAGCCTACAAAAGGAAATGTGATTTTATACTCTGCTATGAAGACTGCTGCTGTGGAAACTGCAGTATCATGCAATGATTCATGCCGGTGGCTACGACATCGAGCATGATTGATAGTGACGGGATGGAATCTCATAGGTAATCAACAATTTTAATTTGTCCCGATGGAAACGAATCAGCCTTTGTGTATATATAGATTGGATAAAATATGTATGCATATAGCTCGACAACTTCGGAATGAATAATCAAATTAAAATAATGGTATTCAATTATACATTTTGTGAAGTCTTCTCTGAGATGAAGAGTAATGCAATAATAATATTAATAGAAATAGGGTTTATCATTGCGGTGCCTGGATCAGTTAATAACTCAAAGTCCTGCCTTTTGGGTAGGACATGTTCAGTGTAACTAAATCTTTAGGAGCTCATTTGAAGATGTTTCGTAGTTCGTGCAAGATGAACTCAAGGAGAACTCAATTTAGGACCATTTTATGTATTAGGGGCGGAAACGTAAACATTACGTAAATATGGTGAAAATCGACTGGAAGCCTTCGAAATGTGGGTGTGGAGAAGAATGGAAAGAATTAGTTGGGTCTAGCGGAAAACGAATGAGAGTGTTAGAAATGGTGGGTGAGAAAAGAACACTTTTAGATATTATTAGGAAGAGGAAGATAAACTGGTTGGGACATTGCCTAAGAAGAGATTGTATCATGAGGGACGTCCTAGAGGGTATGGTGGCGGGAAAGAGAGGGAGGAGGCGAAGGAGACTACAATTAATGGATTACATAAAAACAGAAAGATCATACGCGAAGACGAAGAAGTTAGCGGAGGACCGTGGAGCATGGAAATTTCTCAGCTGCGGCAAGTGACCTGCCAATAAAGGCAGAATACCTATGATGATGATGATTATTATGTAATAAGCTGCCTGCTTCCAAACCAGAACTATCAAGTTTTATAGCGGAGAAACTTCACATAGTTTCATAATACGTATCTATCCATTCTATTGGATATAGATTTACAAACAAAAAACCCTGATAATTTCTTTTTAATTTGAAACTTTCAAAAGAACATAATTTTTTAATAAAATAAACTTTAAAATGTCATTATATGAAAAAAAAATCTTTCAGATTAGCAACTTCTTGCTCATTTGGAAGTACTAAAATGCTACCTCAAGAATTATTTATTATAAAACTCTATTAACATAAAAATATAGTTAATTTTCCTAATAATTTGAACAAAATAAACTAGAAATTATATCTTAATTCAAACTGCTTTTCGTTCATTTATATAAAAATGAAAGTGACAATGTTTGTAATTTAATAACTCTTGAACCATCCGACCGATCTCGATCAAATTTTCAACATAGATAAGATTCGGACCTGGGGTGGTTTTTATTACTTCACTTTGACGATGCAACTTAGGGGAGGGAAGGGAGAGATTTATAAAAATGATCTAAAATGACTGATATTAATGTCGAATCCTTAAGTTTTGGAGTCCCTTAGTTGATTGGTGATAATTTTGGCCTTTTATGTCCAAAATGAAACTCATTCTCCCCGTGCAAAGAGTGAGCATTCTACTATATTCTTTTAAACGCAAGTATGAATACAACCTACTTTAAACTTCAATATTTGTTCAAAATCTTAAGTATCTTTTATTTTTGAATGCCATTCCTCTATGTATGTACTATACTAGGGCGACGAGATTTAGAAAATAAATAAAGGGATACGTAGTAAACTGGTATAATTTGCCAATCTAGCAAGGTATAGTTATTGTTTTAGAGGACAGCAGACTTTTAAATAAACCAGACTTTTATTTATTCAACTTTATTCCATTTTAATTTTTTACATTATCTTTTAACACTAGATTAGAACCATTTGTAAAATAAATGCAAAACTATTTTACAATATTTTGAAATCATTCCAAACGAAAACTCAACTCACTCAATTGAACTATGGAGTTTAAGAGTACAAAAAAAAATTGCTATGAAGCAAAATTCGAGCTCATTCTATGTTACGCTAGCTTTCTCTCGGGACACGAGATGACCCTCTCAGGAAGGGACAATTTTGTTTAAAAAATAGGATGTCTTTTCACTCTATACTATATGTTACGTGCAATATAAACAGTATTAAATTGTAGGCATTACTTTCTTCCTAAATTTTAAACATTTGCCTTTAACTTGGAAAACTCTTTGGAGTTAAAAGTGTGTCTTATGAAGATTAATTAAGATATGTATGTATAATACAATTATACTTGTAAATAAACATAACAATTTCTTTTAACTGACACCAGTAGCGTAGCGTGATATTCCGAAAGGGGGATGCCAAAATTAGTCATTTGTACGATATAGTACTACTGCAAGTAGCAATACATAGCTATTCCGAATGGAAATATAGGGTTATACAAAATTTAGGAGGAAACCCCCTAATTGGAGGTCTAGTGGGGCATAGAGAAGCGAATGCGTGGATTACGTTAGAATTTAATAACCAATTGTCTCAGCTCCTTCTTGCCACTACCGTTGTGACGAGAAAACTAGGCCCCACTTTTGTATGAACATTGTTTCCAGTATCGTTCCCTTCATTTCTTTCTCGTGGGCGGCCTTTTTCTCCACATACCACACGTCAATCTTGTTCTTTCAATATATATATATATATATATATATATATATATATATATATCGCCCAGAAATTTGTCATCTTGGGTCCGGTACTCAGACGCCCGTTCGTGAATATGGGCCTGAGTGTATATATCATTTGAAGATGTAAATACAAAGCACTTAAACCACTCTGGGGGCCTGTTTCTGTATCCAGATACTGAAGTCAAGAGCGCAAATCTGTCTTCAACGTTCGTGGGATGGGTAACACTGTTCCCATAATCCTTTCCTTTTTTTTAACGATGTTCAAAATATTTATGAAGTTGAAAAAAATGCTGTGGAGGATTAGGGGAGCAGAATTGTCTATAACATCGGCAGGAGGGCACATTTTAAGGCTTATTGTGGGGGGAGGGGAGAAGAGACTCATATTACAGTAGATGAATCAGATTTCTAAGGTAAACCTGTTGTACTCGTATATTATATACCAAATGATGTAGATGAAATAGTGGTATATATCATTATTACAACTCAGTGCCGTGAGCACATTCTGAAATTTGAATATATGCATAATAATAATTGACATGTTTCTACTTACGCATCCACAATGATCCACATTAAAATTTTAGAACATTTGTTTTATAACAATACAAATAATGACTTCCCCAAAACTATGAAAGAAAATCAATCAGGCCTATATTTGGCGCAACAATACTCTTATCTGAGCAAAATTATGATTACCACAATAACATTATAGGAATTGTTACAGGAATTAAACAAATAATCGAAAATAGACTACTAATAATTAATGACAATGAAATATTAAAGAATGCAATTCTTTTTTAAAAATGAAACAAGTCAAAGGACATCAGTTTCCTTTGCGGCAGTCGGATAGAAATCATCATCATCACAATCTCAAATCGGATTATTGGGGGGGGGACAAGATTGTAGGGAACATGTTCCCCTTATGTCCCCGAGATTTGTGCCAGTGACTGAAGGGCCCTGGCACAATCTTTGCGAGTGACGGGGAGTGGTGGCTCTCTTGTCCTACCAGATCGGTGACCGTAATTCTACAGAATGCGTTAAATTTATGCCTGTGTCTGTGAGCTCCTTTACGACGAAGATTACAATGACGATTCATTTAGATACGATTAAGGCATAACTATTTTAATACTATTATTTACATAACCGGCATGCTTCAAAAATGTGTTGAACTAACCATTTCCGTTTTGTTCTATTTCCTGTATATTAGGGTTCGTACGTTCTGTTCAGAAACTATAGCTTAGTTCAAAATATATACAGTTGGAAATACTTGAATATGCCAGCGTATATCTAAAGCAAATGTTGGGTTGCAAGGGATGAGGAGGAGTGAGAAGGGAAGTATTGCGCATGCGCATTCAACAGAAAGCAGACGAAAACCCCGATGCTTTCAGTAGGCCTGGAAGCCCGAGGAAAATAGCATACGACAGGAGGAAAGACAGAAAATGTGCATCTGAGCGACGCGCACGCGTAGGTTCCTCTTGTCAAAGTAAGTCGAGAGAGCGCGCCAGAAGATTGCAGTGGAAATAATTGTGATAATTACAAGCAAACAATTTATATATAATGAAATACGTACTTTTTCTTATTAACAGGGGATGCCGGGCGTACCGGCGTTCCCTTACGCTACGCCGCTGACTGACACAGAGTTAGACTATTACAAAATAACTTGTTTCACCGATCAGATATAAGCATGATGCTATTATTTGAAACATCAATCTCTCAACATAAACTTCCGTTTAACTATATGGGCGGTATTCAGAAAGAATTCGTTAATCAAGCATTAGTAGCGCGGGTAGTTAGTGTCGTATTAGCTCTGTACTAAAAAAGGTATCGCTTTTGATATTCAGAGTCTGCTTGGAGTTCACTAATAAGTATGAATAACTAATATAACACCAATACCTAGAGAAAGAAAAATTAATGTGGCAACTACGGAAATCTAGATGTACGCATGCGCAGACTGTAAGAATGAAAATTTATGAAGTGTGAAATTCGGAATGTTTTCTTTGTGGTTTGACATCACAACAACTTATAAATACAGTAGTTACGAAATCGAATTATAATCAACGTATTCACTTCTGTTGGATGTATTTACCGAGGAATAAGTAGAAGTCAATTAATATTAGCGACAATAGAAGGATTTGTAATTATAAGGGAAGATAATTTTTTCAAGCCAACTATCGAACGATAGTTGTATGTATCCTTCAGAAAACTGGAAATTTTCCATTCATGCCTCCTGTTCCTTTAAGAAACAGTTCTGCTATTGTAGAAGACTTAGCTTAACAGCTGCTTTATAGTTAACTCACCCGATGAGATGAAAGGAATGGACAGTCTTAAATAGTAATTACAAGGCTAAGAGGAATCGTACACAAATAGCTATTTTAGGGCAAAGTTTCACATTTTAAGATAAACTAAACCTCATGTACGTACTTCAATCGCTACTGCGTTGTCGGGTAGAAAATAAGGTAAACCACCGTTGTACCTATGTTCCAAGTGCTAAACAACCACGAATAAGTAAGTATAACACTTACAATACTATTAATACTATTAACTACTATTAATACTAGTTTACAATACTATTAACAAATAACTCAATCACAGATGAGACATATAGGAATCGATAGATCATCTTGAGCTGAACAAAATGATATGGGTAACTTAAATCCTCATGCGTAGTCTTCGAGAAAATCGAAAAATGGAATGTTTTGTAAACCTGATGTTGTACAATAAAGATACTATATACTAAAATGAAACTTCTAGCAACGTATCGTATCTCTACTAAACTTTTATTGACATTAGCAAGATGACAGTAATCAAGATGGCTAACAGAATATATCCCACAATTATGTTTAACTCTTAAACTTGAATTTTTGCAGTCCAAAACTATGTTTAACTCTTAAACTTGAATTTTTGTAGCCCAAAACTATGTTCAACTCTTTGACTTGAATTTTTGTTGTCTAAAATTGTTTAACTCTTAAATTCCAATTTTTGTAGGCCAAAACTATGTTTAACTATTAAACTTGAATTTTTGTAGCCCAAAATTATGTTTAACTCTTAAACTTCAATTTTTGTATAATTATATGCCTAATATCAGGCACGGACGCAGGATTTATATCGGAAATTGTTCGAAGGTTTTCAGGGCGATTCAAATTCAATATGAGAATAAATTATATTAAAATGGTAAAAGTGACTCTAAAATTAGACTAAATTTATAGAAAAGTTGGGATTTTGTGCCGAACAGGGGACACCCGGAATCTGAGGACCCATCTTCTGTGTACGACCTACCTAATATTGTTCAAACAAAATAGATCACATTAAAGTGAACAAAATGACAACTTGAAGGTTCATTCTCATATGTAGTTTACGAGAAAATAAAGAAAACTAATATTATGGCGTTTAAAAATATATCGTTTTTTGTAAATAATAAATTGAAGATTCTTATTCTGTTGGAACAAATTGAATATTTATTTATTTATTAACTGTACATGTTTAAAATAGTACCTATTAATTAGAATATTTCACTTATTTTTGAGTGCCTTCTTCTGACGATGATATATGTACATACTCCTAACAGTTATGGGCATTTTTTTTAAAAAAAAAAGGAAGCAAAATAATTGCAAAGTATTTTGCTAAAAAGGAAGCAAAATAATTATTTTTTTTTTAAAGATTACTTTCTATGATTTGAATAACAACTTTGTAATTTGTTTTTCTGCATTATTTGTTCTCCCAACAGGGCTCAGCAAGTTCGCCAAACTTGCAAGGTCAGTGACTCGGAGCAGGTCCGTTCTTGTATCCCAGTTCTCTTCTCATCTGCCAAATCTCAAGGACACCTCCAAACAGTCCAACCTCGCCCATGTAAGTATACTCTTTATATTTTCAACATTAACAATGTCAGTAAATTATTGTGTAAATACAAAAAAAAAAAAAAAAAAAAAAAAAAAAGGTAAAATTAGATTGACTTTAAAATTACAACATAATGCCTAAAGTTCATAATATATATATATACATGCTCAACTCAGTTTACCAAATATATAGAGTAATTGGGGGGCAAGTGAACATAATAAGCATGAAAGTGAAAACATCTTACACAGAAGTGGTAGCACAGCTCATTGACGATTATATATGAATAGGACAGACCTTCTGCATTCTCAAAATAAAGTATGGTTCATATTGTGTCTGAAGTAACGTGCACAGGAACAAATAAATCATACAAGGCAAATTATTCACTTCACCCCACACGTGTGGGTGAAGTGAACATACATATGGGGTGAAGTGGTGAGAAGAAGTGTCCTTGACATAATGTAAATAAGAAGATATAAACTGCTAAATAATGAGTATACAGCTAACGAAGAACACTTAAATAATGTACAGGTAATAAACTATTGTTGTTTAAGAAGCAAATAGACATACCAGCCCGAGATCGTGTCCAAAGTACCGTTTCGGGAGGATTGAGTTGTTTGACCTTACAAGAAAGAGCACAATATTTGAGTTCCCAAAGGTCTTGAACCCTATGAAAGACTGTGGTTTGCCATATTGTATACATAGAGTGATTAATGATACATGGAATGATTAACAGAACTATTCACATCGCCCCAAAATATGTTAGTCACTTCACCCCACCTCGTCGTCTTTTTTTCAAAACATGTTCTGTATCTTTATGTTCGCAATATATTGAGATATATCTATATATACATTCGTACCTAATAATCGCCTCATGCTACGTATTGTGGAAGTATCGCGTATAACACGATTACTTCAGGTAAGAATTGCCCTAGTGTCTTACATTAGTGCTCTCAACGGGTCGGGTCGGGTCGGGTCGGGTTGAAGACCGACCCCACCCTACCCGTGACCCGAATTGACTGACCCGACCCGACCCGACTGACCCGAACCGTGATCCGACCTCATTGACCTGACCCGACAACCCGAACCGAGCTGACCCGATTGACCCGACCCGAATAACCCGACCCGAGCTGACCCGACCCGAGTAGCCTGATCGACAACCCGACCCGACCCGACCCGATCCGAGTCGGTCAACCTGATCCGTTTGAGAGCACTATGGTCACTGGGTGAACGCCAAAATGCACTCCCATTGGGAATTAAACCCCGACCACGTGTACCGAAGTCTTACACGTTAACCACTAGCTAGATCAAGCGGGGGATTTGTATATGCATCTTAATGAATATTTGGCATTTTTGAGGTTTGGTTATTTCTTTTTATAACTGATACTAATGTCCGACGCACAGTGGGGCCAAGGCGGACAAAATGGAATGTCATGAAAGTGACAATTTGAGCGATAATCTATACGTTTTCTATAGTAAATGAAGCGAGGAATCCGATTGTGATAATGATTTTGCAATTACTTTTGCAATTAGTAAATTGTATTTAAAACTCAACAATGTTGAAGTTGCTGAGTTCACGTAGGTTTATTGAGAGGTAAAATACAGTTTTGCTTTATGGGGAAAAAATAGCTGCCCTAACATGACTGATGTGAATGCAGGCAAGCATGCGACAAACAATTGGTTCGCCAAAAAAAGTTACATAGAAGGGGTAATTTGAGCATAATAGTGAATTTTATTAAGGAATTGCACACATGTCTAGGCTTATAAAAAAGCTCCGCTGAACTCCGCTATTATTATTTCGTATTTTCTCAACTCCTCATCTGAGCAGGCAATATAGCAATATACGGGCTATCCAAATATATTACTGTTTCTTTGTGGGGGGGAGACAATGGCTCAGTGGTAAAGCGCTTACCTCTGGTGAGTGAGGTACCTGGTTCGATTCCCGGCCAAGTAAGAATTTGTGGTGGACAACATCATGTCCGAGGGTTTTATTAGGATACTCCCGTTTCGTCCCACAAATATCATTCCACAAATTCTTCTATCATCATTCACTTGCCTTAATCATACGTCTCCCTTACCCTAACATTAAACTCCCTTAATCATGGGACGTTAAACTCCCTTAATCATGGGAGGTTAAACTCTCTTAATCATGGGACGTTAAACTCTTAATCATGGGACGTTAAACTCTCTTAATCATGGGACGTTAAACTGAAAGATTCCATTTTCATTATCTCTGTAGTTTACCTTTTGTTCTAGGGTTTGGAGAAAGTTCCTTATATTTTTACATGTGTCCAATATAACACTCTAATCTTCTTTATGACTTTCTCAATTCCAATTGTCTCAAGTGCTCCTCTTCAACGTCTTGTGGGCAGTAATGAAAATTTTCCGATTCATAAAAACATACTCCACTTATTCCTACATCGTAGTTTAGCTGTGATATGAGATGGAAAGTTTTCTTCTATATTTTTCCGGAAAATTTTCTGTTCTAAACAAATATCAGTGATCAAGTAACAATTCCCCAGTAATCATAAAATTGATTGACTTCATGTATAGAAATGTTAAAAAGTGAAAGATCGTTTAAAGAATCTGAAAATCTTCATGGATCAGACAATTTTCAGTACTTTGTAGGAACAAGTGAAACAATTTTTCATGAATCGAAAAATTCTCTGTCCTGTATGAAAAAATTGAAAAACTTTTCATGAGTCGGAAAATTTTCATAATTTTGAAGTAAAAAATAAATCGGAAAGTTTAATTGCTCTGTAGAAACAAATGAAAGGAATTTTCATAGATCGGAAAATTTTCATTGCGATGTAGAAACAAGTGGAAAAACTTTTCACAAGCCGGACAATTTTGGATATTATGTATAGTGATGTTAGGTGGAAAAAATTCCACTATATTTAACTGCACATTGAGCTATTAAATTGAATTTCTGTAGAGGAAAGTTAGTTACCAACAAATTATAATTTTCCAATTAGCTTTCGGGAACTGGAAAATTTTCTAATATTTCAAGTTGGGAAGGAAACGTTTACATAGTGTTTCTCTCCCTCTCCCTTTATGTGTGTGTGTGTGTGTGTAAAGTGCAGGAAACATACATGGAGTTCGTAGAGAACAAATATCCCATTCCAATATTTAAAATGTAACAAGAAATCGAAAAGAAACCTTTGTGAATTTATCAAATATTTCAAAAACAGAAAATTCCACTATTTCTTCACATATAGGCCTGCCTATGTAATGAAATAACTACATAAAAGTTCCTTATGAATATTATTTTTGTAACGGAAAATAAGAAGAAATGATTTTATTTTATTCTGTTTAACATTTGTAAATCATAATTTCAATATTGGAATTTTGTATAATCAACATCATAGAGCAGATATTTGTATTGTAAAACTACCATTATTATATATATAAACATGTGTTAGAAATAATAACGATTCGATAGAACAAGTACATATATATAAAAAAAGAAATATATTTTTTATCTCGTAAATTAAAATGAAATTACTTGATGCTTTTAGAACGCAGCGCTAATAGTGCAGCTATTTACGTTTCTTTTATTATTTTATTGGAAGAACAACTACACAAATCAGTTTCCTTATTAGTTATATTTCACTTTCTATTCTGAATGCATATATGAATAAATAAATGTTTATTTCCAGAAAATGGTCAGTATTTGTTTTCATGAGTTACGTAAATTCGAGTTTTGGGTAGTCAATAATTTACAGTAGACACTTTATATTATCTCTACTTATTTATAAATGTTGCAGTATGTAAATATAGAAAAGTATTAAAGCTATGAGAAAACTTCGTCTTACGCGTATTAAAGTGACGAAATATAATTTTGTGAAATCAAAGGTGGATTCTGAGGGAAGAACGCATTGAAGTTTTTGAAACCTTTTTGAAGAAATGAAGAATCGTTAGATTTTCACTTCATGAAACTTTTGTAGACAATATTTATTACCAATAAATTTTATGGCTAAATAACAATGTTGGAATAAGTAGAGGATGTTTTTATGAATTGGAAAATATTCATCACTTTTAATAAATTTAAATTTTAAATCATAGAATGGGATATTTGTACTCTAGGAACTCCATGTATGTTTCCTGCACTTTACACACACACACACTCACACAGACAGACAGAGAGAGAGAGAGAGAGAGAGAGAGAGAAAGAGAGTGAGAGAGTTGAATTGAGTTGATTTTGAGTTTAACGTCCCTTTCAGCAGCGAGGCTATATGAGACGTTACCTACTGATTAACGTGGAATCCGAACCACATGAGCTCCCGCCGGGAATCAAAGCCAGGTCTCCCATGCCAAAGGTGCATATGCTAGCCACTTAGCAACGAAGGAGCTCGTAGAGAGAGAGAGAGAGAGAGAAACACCATATAATTTTTCCTTCCCAACTTGAAATATTAGAAAATGTTCCGGTTCCCGAAAGCTAATTGGAAAATTATAATTTGTTGCTAACTAACTTTACAGGAATTCAATTTTGTAGCTTAATGTGCAGTTAAATATAGTGGAAAATTTTCCACCTAACATCACAATACATAACATCCAAAATTGTCCGGCTTATCCACTTGTTTCTACATCAAATTGAAAATTTTCCGATCTATGAAAATTCCTTTCACTTGTTTCTACTAACTAACTAACTAACTAACTCTATGGCCTATGGAACCCGGAGGTTCAGTGCCGCGTTCACAAAAGCTCTCCACTGACTTCTATCCTTAGCTAATTGGATCCAATTTCTACTTTGTATTCCTATCTCTGCGAGATCCATCTTAATATTATCCTCCCATCTGCGCCTAGGTCTTCCTAATGGTCGTTTTCCTATGGGTCTACCAGTCAAGTCTTTGAAAGCGTTTCTACTTTCTTCCATTCGAGCTACATGACCTGCCCACCTAAGCCTCATAGACTTGACACCCTAACAATGTTGGGTAAACCGTATAAACTATGTAGTTCCTCGTTATGAAGCTTCCGCCATTCCCCATTCTCGTTCCTCTTGGGTCCAAATATTCTTCTCAGGATCCTGTTCTCAAATACTTTCAGTCTATGTTCTTCCCTCAGACTAAGCGACCATGTTTCGCAACCATACAGAACAACAGGCATGATTATCGTTTTATATATTTTAAGCTTCAAATTCCTCGACAGAATTCGCGACGACAAGAGATTTTGAACCGAATAGTAACACGAATTCCCTGCTTTTAGTCGACATTTAATTTCTTCGTGAATATGATTTTCGTCTGTTAATATTGATCCTAAATATTTGAAAGTATCCACTTTATCAAAAGTATTATTTAATATTTTAACGCCTCCACAATTTGCCGTATTACAGTCCCGACGCACTTCCATGTATTTAGTTTTCCCTGCATTTACTTCTAAACCCATGTTCCTGCAAGCGTTTAATAATATCTCTGCATTTATTTCTACTGTTCTCTTATCATCCCCTATTAAATTTACATCATCAGCATATGCCATAACCTGGTGAATGCCGTTCAACTCTAGGCCCTGGTTGCTATCTTTGATTTTCCTTATGGCGTATTCCAGCACAAAATTAAATAATAATGGCGACAACGCATCTCCTTGTTTCAGGCCATTTTCGACGTGGAAGCTCGTGGACAAAAATTTTCCTACCCGGACTTTACAGAGCAATAAAACTTTCCGATTTACTTTTTGCTTCAACATGATTAACATTTTCCGATTCATAAAAAGCTTTTCAATTTTTCCATACAGGACAGACAATTTTTCGATTCATGAAAAATTGTTTCACTTGTTCCTACACAGTACTGAAAATTGTCTGATCCATGAAAATTTTCAGATTCTTTAAACGATCTTTCACTTTTTAACATTTCTGTACATGAATTCAATCAATTTTATGATTACTGGGGAATTGTTACTTGATTACTGATATTTTTTAGAACGGAAAATTTTCGGGAAAAATATAGCGAAAAATTTCCCCCGGAAAATTTTCCACCTCACATTACTACTTGTGGGCCATTCCGATATCCGATATCCTATGTTACATTTGGTATCATTTTCACATTTTGGGCCTTCTGTTGTTTTTTCTTTTTCTTTTTTGAATTAGTTGTTTGTTTTAATTTTTTCTATGTGTTTTCTGTAGGTGTGTTGTCTTTGGTATTGTGATATCTAGTATGTATACTCGTTATTTCTCTTTATTTATTACTACGATTTATTATTATTTCTAGTTGATTCCCGTAAGCTCTCGGCTCGCTTTAGGCTATAGGTTAAAAGCATGATTGATTAACAGTTCCAATTGTTTATATTTAATTTTTTGTATAGTTTTCTAACATGAATTTTTCCCGCCTGTTGATAACGTTACTCATAGACTAAGATGTTTTTGTATTGTAATTAGATCTATCAAAATACTGAATTTTATTGTAGTTGCACTATGAGCTGTTCATAGAAATTAAGAGCATTCTATGTTTTTCTAACTATATCTCTTTCTTGTTCTTTTGCAGATGATGAGCCTAAATTCGGACGTAATGCCACAGTACCGACAAGAGGCCCCCAAGACTCCTCCCCACATTCTCCTCCACTATTGTGCCTTCAAGGCGATTTGGGACTGGATCATTTTATGTCTCACGTTTTACACAGCCATCATGGTCCCTTATAATGTCGCGTTTAAAAACAAGACCTCAGAAGATGTGAGCCTACTCGTGGTCGATTCCATTGTCGACGTCATATTTTTCATCGACATCGTTCTTAATTTTCACACCACGTTTGTTGGTCCTGGGGGCGAAGTGGTCTCCGACCCCAAAGTGATTCGAATGAACTATTTAAAATCCTGGTTTGTCATAGACCTTCTTTCATGTCTGCCTTATGACGTATTCAATGCCTTCGATCACGATGAAGATGTAAGTAGTTGTGGTGGGGAGTATGACGAGAATGTAAGTAACGTTTGAGGTGACGTCATCCCATGATGTCACTTCCCTTTATTTTAATTATATATATACATTATATATATATAAATATGTTATAAACTAACAACTGCCTATTGAAAGTAATGTCTTTACATACTTAAACTGCTGTGAACTAGTGCAGTAATATGCCATTTCACCTATATTCACAACTTCACTATGTTATCTGTTGATGCACCTGTATTCTTATCTACCCAATTATTCTTCGTCTGAATACACAGAAAAATAATGGTTTGGTTAACTTTTATTTTGAATACAAGACACAATTTTGTTTGGTGCAAATAAACATGCTTGGTTAAAATATATCAGAAATATTTTGTAGACCTACATTGAAGGGATACTTGACTATCAGTATATCATAAGTTACTGGGATATAGAACATATATTGTCCACTTCTTCAGTTTATTAAAGCTAAGAATGCTTAAGTAGGTAAATAAGTACAGTATTTTATCTTACGTTAGTATAGGTCACATTGGAATACGGAATAATTAAACCTTTTCGATCTATTTCAAATAAGGATTTAGTCCTTTGGGCTAAATCATTTGTTTAAGCTTCTGTTAATTGAAGGTATGTTCTAAGATCACGTCTTGTTCCTCAATCTGATTCTCTCACGCTTTCGCGAGAAGTCATTTCTTACGAAGAAGCAAAGCTGACTTTAATTGTTGGGTTTTCCTATTAAGTGGAATTTGATTTTCCAGTTTCAAAAAAGTTGCTAAATCAAATAGTATACAATGTTTCTGAACATGCTTAGAAAAGTTCTATTCTGCCCTTGGCATGTGGTGTCTAATAACTTTCGCACTGAAGTATTGTGTTTAGTAATACGCAGAATTTCATCAAGGGAATGTAAGCATTCAATCTCATTCTTTCAGGAGAACCGTGATTAATTTTTTGTTCAAAGGAGGTTTAACTCTGTGTACGCCACTGATTCTGTTTCTTCGATCCCACCAGTTACAAACAATTAACTGAATCCTTCTGAATTAATTCGCCTGTTAACTATGCAGAGTCAACCAGCTGTGATTCCTCTTATATTAATCCAATTCCTATCAAAAATGTGATCATTTCAGTTCAGTGAAGATCTCGTTCTTTTCGAACGAATCATTCTCACTAGTATGTACAAGAAACTGTTAGAATCCAATACTAACATGCATGGTTCAACTTGAGCTCATATATAAAGCGGCAATCAAATTATTGGAAGCCTTCTGGTTCTTTTTACTTTTTTCAAACCAAAGAATGCATGGTCTAGGGAAAGTGATGTAAAGATATATTCGTTATTACCAATGAGGAACAAAACTACACCAACCTATATCTAAAAGACACTCAGTAAATGCTGGCTAGTTTTGTCACAATATGAATTGCTCCCTGTAACATCTATTTTGCTCAGCAATCAGGGAGGGGAAAGTGAAGATATCACGAACTCAAAATATTCTTATATAACAATGCAAAGAATCACTGCTTACTCTTTCATGGATGAAGATCCATGTTGCTGACAATAGGAAACATTAAAATTATCCACCGAGATTATGATCTTTGCGCCAAAATGAAAGATCCGATGTTAGGAAACCGTTACAACACAATAGTTGTGATTATTTGTGATGCAGAACAGTTAGAGCAGAAAATCAAATAGATAGACGCCTTCCACAAATTTGGTCAAAATTCATCAATACGAAAGAAAATATCATATTAAAGAAATACAAGTAAATTTATCCCCTGTAATAAGGCCAGTTTTGAATTATAAAAATCCTACCGTTATTGTTCTTCTATACTACACTTAAAACACAGAAATTGTTGTATTTTAACTTTAATAACTAACTGGTTCATACTAGCTTTGCCATCTCAATAAATTAAAGTAGAGATACAAATCACTTGAACAAAGCAGCATTTATTTAAATATAATAAATGTGTAACAGTTTCGTCAACTAACTGAACATATTGGCTTAAAAATAACAAATGTGTAACAGTTTCGTCAAGTAACTGAACATATTGGCTTAAAAATAATAAATTGTAACAGTTTCATCAACTAACTGAATATATTAGTTTCATCAGACACTGTAACCGCCTGATGAACCCAATATCTTCAGTTAGTTGGCGAAACTGTTATACATTTATTATTTTTAAGCCAATATGTTCAGTTAGTTGACGAAACTGTTACACATTTAGTATTATTAAGCCAATATGTTCAGTTTGTTGACGAAACTGTTACACATTTATTATTTTTAAATAAACCTTACTTTGCTCAATCGTTTGTATTTCTAGTTTAAGTAACTTTTATAATACTAAAATATGATGATTTCTCCTTATCGAAACGAATTACATTTATCTGAAATCATAGTTGTCTTCCATGATTATTACCCAGTTGTTCTCTGTTAGATCCTTCACATCTTTATTTATCTTATCAAGGAGAAGCAAAAAGAAGTACACACGCATACAACCATACAATTTGTTTCCAATAAACCAGTTAAATTGAACAATCATTTGTTCGTGGCAAATAAGCGTGTGATTGATGTTATTTTAACCAAGCATGTTAGTAAGCATCAACAATTTTGTGCTTAATTTAACCAAGACTTTTTTCTGTGTATTACTGTATCTTTTAGAAGCTCTCACTGTTGTTACCACAAAGGAAAGTTCCTCACATATGTATAACGCATATACATATATAACTAAAATTAGTACAATGCTTGCTTCCAGAAATAAAAATAAAAGCATTAACTCAAAAACTGTCTTTCTCTTCTACACTTTGCAAAGCGTAGTATTCAGTTCTTGCTTCTTTGTCTCCACTTTATTATCCTTTTTCTTTTCCTTTACTGCTTATTCGCTATTCTCTTTTACTTTTGTGCTATTCTTACTTGCTACAAGAAAGTATTACGAAGAAAAGAATTCTTATGTTGCTTCGGTTTTGTAATTTTATATAAATGTGTGTGTGTATATAAAATTTTCATTAGAACTTTATTAATACATAATTATTTTTGTTTGGTATTTATTTATTTATCGTGTATATACATGGTGTTTTATTATTTAAAGTTATGTATAGCTTATGTTTAATGTATATAGGTGGAGTTGCGCTTTATGCAAATTTTCGTATGCTATTGTTAGGACAAATAGAGTGTATATTTTGAAAATCGAAAGTCTGAGGCAGCCTTCTACAATATTTATACCATGCTAAAACGTGTTCTTGAGAGTTATTTATGGATATAATATTTAAATTAGTTAATAACTATTGCCGAAAAATAACTGTAAAAAGGTCGTTTACCATTGTTTACACAATTAATTTAATCTTCGACTTCGAAGTAAGCAGTACTACAGTTTTTTGTTATTATTTGTTTGAATTATTAAATAAAGCTCTAAATAATATTATCCAAATATACAAGTGTTATTTCGGTGTAACTCTCACATTAAATTTGTTCATAGAATTTCCTGAATAATGAAATGCCAAACATATAGTGCAAAGAAACTTATCTTAAACTTAGTTTTTAAAGAAATCAAATTATATCTCGAATTAAAGACATTAGCTAAATTAGGTATATATATAGCTAATTAATATTAGTAAGCGAAAATATTAGAAACTTTGTGATCACTCTGATATAAGAACTGAATCAATGTATTACTTCTCGCTTGAACCTTCATGGAAAATATATTTCTAACTTTACAGTATACAGTTAGTGAGTTACGAGTCCATTGATAATATTTGTAAAAACTAATACACTATTAGTAATTATATTGCCATCATGTCTTACAGTACCTCTCGGAATCCAGGCATGTTTCTCACCCTCTAATTGAGGATCGGAACATGTGATTCTTTTAATCGAGGAAAACTGCTAACATAATTTATTATTTACAAAATCTAAGTTTGAAAATTTTACATAAAATTGATGCATACAATATCAGAGTACTTGCGGATAGGGTGGCTCAGTGGTAGAGCGCTCACCTCTGGTGCGAGAGACACCTAGTTCGATACCAAGTCAAGAAGGTTTGTGGAAGACAATATTGTGTCCATGGTTTTTATCGCTTTTTTGAATTTCCTTTAACATTCTCAACCTACCAATTATTTGACCAGCATTCACTTTCACTAATTATCCGTCTCCTTTAGCCTAAAGGTCATTAACGTGTGACGTAAAATAAGAAGAAAGAAAATATCGGAGTATTTGTACTAATATGAAGGCTCTATTCACACGAATTTACATCTAAATACCATCTAATGGCACCGAAATAGAATTATAGCTTACGTTGTGTATTCTTTCTGTCAACTGTACAAAAACAAATTGTAGATAATTGTGAATGTCTGTAGTACCAAAAATCGGAAACAAAACTCTAGTGCTTAGCATCAATAGCGTGTTTGAAAATCAGGGAGGGATCGTATTGGAGTACTAAAGCTGTCATTTGTTTTGTATCTTTCTTTGTCCTACCAAATCGAATAGTGTAACAATTTGTAGTGATGGTGATACATACGACATACTGGAAAAAAACATTTTAAAATTTTTTGTCGAAGAAAAGAAAGAACGAGATTGATTTTCTGAACAAACAAATGCCCGTCAGAATGAAGAACAAAAGCAGTTTGATGAGTCTGGCTTTGCAATGCGAGTAGTTGTTCCTGGGAGATTCCTGTGCATTCTATTCTGCAGTGTAAATGTGTCTGAAAATGCAAGGAAGAAGATTTTCGTCTGCTATCTTTAACGTTGTCATGACAACCAGTTGTCGTCACGCCTTGCGAAAAAGCATTGCGGAAGCCTCTCTTCCTTTGCTTCTGGTTTTGGCTTTAGTCAAACAACAACATTCAGCCAAAGTAGTTAAAAAGTTTTGTTTCGAAACGCGAAGTATGTATTATTGTCTAACGAGCAATTTATCGTCACTAGCAACTTTCACATTTATGTCCTATTGTTTTGCACGACAATAAAAACGAAAATTTATCACAAAATATGGCAGAACTTAAAAGTTCGTCAGCTACAGTAGAGTAAAACAAGAATACAGCTGAGTTAATATAAGAAAATCAAATATTTTCAATTTTAATATTTGTAAAAGGGTGGCCAAATTTTGGCCATAACTCGGGAAAAGTTTCGTTAAGTTTTATAGATGCGACGTTGCACTTGCAAATATCCTTTGAATGCATAATATTAAGTGATTTATTTAAATTGTATCTTGTATATGTATATTATAAAACAAAAATTTACGAATTTACACGTTTCATTGTCTAACATATGTATATCTTCAACTGATACTCCTAAACTAAGTATTTTGCCTAACTTCTTGTGCAAATTGTAAGAACTCTTTACAACTATAATCAAATTAAGTAATAACACTGAATTATTTGCAGTCACCATTGATTCAACTTTATTGTTCATCAGTTACAAAGCTTTATCCGCGCACCATCAAGCCATGAATACTTAGTACAAAATCAAAATTAAAGTTTGATTCATTAATTTATTTGTTTCTTATATCACTCAAAATATTTATGAAGCAGATTAAATCTGTAGTTTACATTGGAATGTTTCTGGTAGATAAGAATATAATTTTAAATTTTCAATTAAAAAGCTCATTCAAGAAGGGATAACATTTTCAAGAAATATAATGAATCTAAGATCTTCTGATGTAGAAAAGCACCTCAATTTTGGAAAAATTACCTACAAGCTATTCTGGGATAATTAATTTGGAGGTTAGATAAATATTTCCACGGAATTCAGTGAATATATCATTTTGGGTGCCAGAAAGTTATTAAAACAACAAAATAAAATGCATTTATCTTTATATTCAGACCCATCGTCGAGAAAAGTTTAGTCTTTAAGATATCCTGAATGCTAAAGAATGGGCAATTAGGATCAAGTTATTGCTGACTCCGAACGAGATTAATCTTTCAGACATTTTGAGTCTCTAAAATACAGATGTTAGTATTAAATAGTTCCAGTTGTCAAGTATAGCTTAGTCCTTAAGGTATTCTAAGTTATTAAATTATTTGGCCATTAATATCAAAATAACTTCTCTTATTGTGCAGAGCTTAGTCTTTTAAATATTCTAAATATTAAAAGAATAGGCCATTACGATCAGATAATTTCTGTATTCTAAGGTAAATTATGTCTAATGAAATATGTATTCATTACTTAACCTAGTCATTTCCTAGGATCCAACCTTAGTATTGGATTTAGGTAGTAGGTATAAAAATGATATAAATGTAATATTCTGTGTGACTATAAAATTGGATGAAATTTTGAGAAAATACAATCAATGACCAGAGTTTATTTTGAAGATTTATTTCAAAGAACGATAATAAAAAATAATTACCGAAATATTAAGTTTAAATCTATTCTGCCTTCACATATAATTAATGGTAATATAGTCTTATTGATTTTCTTTAATTATCACTTGTAATAATTAATAATAAGCATAAAACCTGATTCAGTGTTTTAGATAATAATAATGTATTGTAGTTTTTTACAATATAAACTTCAATTATGATCTTCCTGAATATTTTGTTTTTTTTTTTAAACTTGTTTTGAAATCACTTTCTGCTAATCACAATTCTGCGAGCATCTTTTAAGTTGTTCCCACTGGCCTTCACACATTATTTTATTTAAGTTTCTCAACATGCTTTCAGTTTGTTTTCTCTAATCTAACAATTGCAACACACTAAAAAAACATAAACGCACTTTCTCCTTCTTTTCTCATTGCAAGATATATTGAAGGTAACACATGTACAAAAATAATTAATTTTCTGTTTACAACTAACTTTAGAAAAAAATACTGCCAAAACTCACATGCAAAAGGATAGTGCAATTATGCATGTGTTAAGTTTAATATAGATAAGATAATGTAAAAGTAGAAAATATGGCTACATTAGACAGTAAACAAACTAAAAGATTAGATTTATTAAAACATTTGTAAATTAATGCTCAAATCTAAACTTATTTCAGAAATTAGAATAGTTTATGTTGTATTTAGAATATTATCTTAATGATGTTATTGTCTTAAAATTCTAACACAGTATGAGTAGTATGCCTTGTATTATAATTGTGTTCAATCAATGAAGAGTGATTCAACTATTTTATTCATTACTGTTAATATACACAAATTTAGTGTCTTGACAATAAGTCAGAATGCCCAAATTAGGATATGATTACGTACAGTATTATAAGAACTATTTAACTGCTGATATTTTAAGTGAACAAATTATTCAATAAAAGAACACATAAAACTGCTGTGGCTCTTTACCAAGACTTTTTAAACTCATGTACTACCCGTTAATCACATGTGTTATCGTTTGAGATTGAATACGCAACTGAAAGTAATCAACTTCGTTAATGTTAAACAAGAACATATTTCTTTATTAAAATAAAATGGTAGGAAAATGATGATGATGATTTATTTAACATTATTAAAAATGTTATTTGCAGCGGACGTATCGGAATATTCACATAAATGTACACTACTGCAAGCCAGCTTTAGATCATGTTTGAAATGATATAGTAGAAAATGTGGAAAAAATATGTTGTAGTAATACCAAACAAAAACAGATAGAAAAAGCTTCTATTTCTGGTATTCATTATATGTGAACTTATTAAAAATATTCATCGATTTTAAATATCGATACACAAGGAAATAGGAAACAGAATAAACATACATGTAAAACTAGCAAAAGATATCTCTGATAATTAACACATTTTATGGGTATATATAGTTGGACATTAATTAGATTCTACATCTTTGTCATTAATTACTCTTCTGGAGTTTCTATGAATACACAAAACAAAAACATGTCAATGAAGACCTAAATCTACAATACCTGGTAGTACATAATTTTCTTCTTTAACGTACCAATATGTATATTTTCACTTCTTTGTGTCCAAACAAATCCCAGTAGCGCAATTGTACACTTAAACGGCATGTACAGTGACAAAATTGATTAAAATGATTAAAAAGTTTTAAAACTCTGTAATATAAGAGTAACAATACTTACAGTCTATTTGGGTAGATCCCCTTTGAAATAGACTCATGCTGACTAAACACAGACACTTGGACTGTTTTCACTTTTGAAAGGATTGCTGGAATTCTCCTTCTTTGGATCCTTAAAAATTTTATCAGTATTTGCCTGAATAACTGTGAGTGGCACTTTCAATTTCGGAAACAGATAGAAGTCGGCAGGCGCCAAATCTGGAAAATAATGAATTGGAATAGTACCGAACTTAGAAATTTAACCAAATGTTTAGTAATTGAGAAGCCACTATCTCTAGAAATATTATTGTGATGCAAAATTTAAATTTTGGCATGCGCAAGTGCCATAGTCTTGTGCCACGCCTTTTAACAAAAGCGTGAGAAGAATTGTAACTATCTCGCCATTGGTTTAGTGGCTAGTCCACGTGCCTTTGGTGTACGTGATCCTGGGTTCTATTCCCAGTAGAAGAGTACAAAAAATTAATTTTACTATTATTTATTTTTATTAATCATCCGTCTTCTTCAGTCCAAAGGGCGTAACTGTGGGATGTTAAAAAAACTATAAAGTATAATTGGTTAATTATGTGCCTTGTTGGGCCGTGTTCATATTGTGCAGTTGGGGTGTAGCAATAATAATAAAAGACATACAATATAGTCTTCACATTCGAACAACTTTGTCTTGCTTTTGTATGTTGCACTGAAGCTGGGCCTATCCGCTGATAATCCGGTTCTTCTATTTTCAAGACTAATTTTCCCGTTTTAAACCAGAGTTAAATCCACACACGTGCTCTCATTTTCCTTCCATTATCATAATTATGCAGATCTGCCAACAACGAGTCACATCTTCTTACTCAACGGGGGTATATAGCTACACTTTAAGTAATTAACATTCTTTATTACTTCAAGACGATTGTCGATCTAATAATAAAATAATTTGTAGTCAAGATTTGTTTCTGATTCTCATTTAAATATTTAGTTAGATCAACTTCGTATGTCTAATGTGAAAAAGGCAAGTTAGATGTGTGCAAAAACAATAAAGAACTTCTAATAAGATGTAACTTTAAAGTTTAAAATTGACATGGGAATGGGCATATTCAGTAGCCTCAACGCATTCTCAGAACTTATATAATAATAATAATAATAATAATAATAATAATAATAATAATAATAATAATAATAATAATAATAATAATAATAATAATAATAATAATAATAATAAATCATTAAGAAATACATATTCAAAGTTAAATTTTATGTTGAAAATGTTCTCTACAAAGTTCAAATACAGTATGTTAATTTTTGAACTCAACATGAAAATATAATATTTTGTAGTTTTAGTACCTGGGTTCAGAAATATCGTTCGATTACTAATGTCCCTTAAAGCTAATGAAAATAATAACGTGCGAATGCTGAACAGAAATAATTAAAATTTAATTTTATTAGTATTATACGTAGTTGGCCACTAATGGCCTCGTGTAATTTACAGATGACAACAAGAATTACGTATTAAGAAAAATAAAGGAATATCATACCTAAAAAGATATCTTTGTGATTTAAGCGTAAAATGTTTTTATTGACAAATATAATCTTTGATTACAGTCTTTTCTTTATGGCAAATATATATTTAAAAGTGTTAAGAACATTATTTTGTAACATTATACAAATTTAAATTATTAGACACGCATTGCACACACATTGAATACACATTGAATATACACACTTTACACTATTAAATACTTATATAAGTAAATGTTGAAAACATCTGTAACAATACAAAGTAAGATTTGAAAAAAAAAACGTAATTACTAATAAATTCTGAATGATTAATTTATAAACACAGCAAAATGATTTTTAAAATGTTAAGCTCAAAAGAAAATTGTTCAGTATTAATTTATACATAGTCTTAAATCTACATAAAATTTAGATAAATACTCCAATCTAATAATTTTATTAGCTATTTTCTCTTTTCTAAGCAATTCTAGAATTAAAACAATGAACGCTCGTTTCTGTTTGAAAAAATTATTTATGATAAAATTAATTTTCACATTGTATGTGGATACGGTATGCAATTTCAAGTACAAATTTTGCATCTACTGTAGTGTACATGAAATGCTGAAAACAATCATGTAAAATAGATTTATGTTATGATTTATCTGTTTATTGATCTGCGGCTTTTTCTTTAGAATTAAACTGTGATGGATAATTTGTATCATTTACCAGTTACATTTACTCAAGTAATGTAGTAAAACAATAATTTGCACAAAGTACACTTAGGTTCATTGTAATATATGCAAAACACTTAATTCATACATAAAGTAGAACATATATTTGTCTTATAATTAAACCAATAATAATTATTAATAACAAGTATATAATACACAAAATATTCGTAGTGTACATTAGTCTCTCGTGATCGTTTTGTAAAGAAATTCATACTAGTTGCGTGTTGTTTATGTCTCATTGTTCTTGTTCTTGTTGCTAATGTGGCATTGTTTGTGACGAGTTATTTATTTGTTTCTGTCGTGCTGCTTTGGAAAACTAAGTTATTTGAAGATGAAAGACAGTAGATATGTTGTTACTTACAGTATATAAACATAACAAAAATAAACCATGCTAATAATATATGTATAAAAATAATTTGAACGTAAACTATCACAGCATACCTAAGAATAGGGGGATAATATCGATTAACAAATGAATGTCTACGAAAGCGGAAGTGACATCATAATAACGAACGTTGCTTGCAGTCTCGCTCTAACTGTCTCCTGTGATCAATAAATGGGTTTGTTATAAACATTCTTTTTAGTTTTTTTCTTCTTGGAAACTTCGTGAATTATTATAAATGTTATATACATTAGTTTTTTTTCTTAAATTATCCATTGACATATTTTCTACTAATAAATGGATGTAGTGCAAAAGCTATATAGTTTGCTGCCTTTTTTAGATGCTGAGTATGCTAACGGATTATGAAAAATTCTAATAGAATTTTATTAGTTATATACGTAGATTTGTAGTGAAAATTAGATATGCCTGAAAATTAGATTCTAAGATGATGTAGTTTAGTTTCTTGTAGCTAGTTAAGAAAATTTATTATAAATTAATTAAAATGTTCATTTATGTCTTGTTTTTCAGGTCAAAAATGTGTTCGCTCTATGCTATAAGGATTATGTATGATTACAAAATATAAGTAAAACCATTTATATATTGTATTTATTCAACACGTATATTGTAACATGCTACAAAGTATTGCAAAACCCTATAAGTAAGAGTGTTTTCAACCTGAAAACATTGAAACATCTAAACCTGAAAATTTATTTTTCACTTGAAGATAAACTTTAACCATATCTTGGTGACTTTTTAAATAAGTTTTCACGTAAAAATTAAATAAAATTTAATATGTATTCCATATTCATGCAGAATACACATTTAGTTTCACTATTTGAAAGCTAAAATTAGCTTTATCAATTTAAACGTCTGTTACTTCCAAAGGTGTTCACTTTTCAATGAAGAAATATCTTGTATGTTTGATTATAATTAACAGTAGGAAAGTGACAGTTGGATTTCCGACTAGGCAAACCAGGCAAGCTGACTAGAGGCGCAGAACTCAGATGGGCCGCAAAGAAAGAAAAATCTGCATTTGGAACAATTCATTTTTCTAAATTATTATAGTAACGTTTTACGTTTTATTTTGTTTGATACATTTGAATATAACTCTAAAATATCAAACTACTGAACCCAAAGATACCATTATATGCTAAAAGCAGCTTGTAGAAGCAACAGAAGCAAAACTGTCAAAGATATGCTGGAAGGATTTCATTAGTGGACAGTTTATCACGGGGTAGGTGTAGTGGCGGGCGAGAAGTCTCCGGCTATAAATTACTTTGAACCACAAGTTGCGAAAATCCGCCATTGAGGAAGACATGATATTATTATCAGCCCTGATCAGTTACAATGAACTTGTCAGTGTATTTAATAGGCAAGAAAGAAAAGAGATTAATGTTTAAACTTCTATCCCTTTATAGATGCCCATAATTACTATTTTGTTATCACTTGTCCAACAAAGATTTCAACTGTGGTTGTCGTTCAAAATCTGTGAATAATTCATTTAGTTAAATGAATACCGAAATCAAGAATGAACTCAATTAGAATTCGAGAATTATTGATTAGTTTTGAATTTGATGTCCTTTTTGACACTGAGCTATATGAGATGTGGAGACCTAAATCATAACGTGGATTACAAATGGTCTTAATTCCTTAATAGTTTTCAACAGGCCGTGTGAATCTGTGGTGGACCACATCGTGTATGGGAGTCTTCTCGTGGTTGTTCCGTTAACTATTACATTCTAATTCCACCTATCTAATTCCATCTTCTTTAGCCCAAAAAAGCATAACTCAGGATCGTGGATTTCTTTTCATTTCACAAATTTCTCTGGAACAAGCTACCATGGCTATAATTATGAAATGTACAATATTTTATACTTACACTCTTTTTTGTTAACTTTGAGGACTTTAAAGAGCTAATAGTGTCTATATGGTTAACACATGCGCCCTTTGACTTGGAAGACCTAGTTAAGATTCCCATGGGAGTTTCATGTTATTTGAGCTTCACGTTCTCGTATAGTCTTTCATATAGTCTATGGTCAACATAGTCTTTGTGCTGAAAGGAAAACTAAATTCCAAAACAATTATATAATCAACAACTTCAAACAAAGCATAGTTTTCGTAACTCAGTCACATATCAATTATTTTAAATAAATATAAAAAGTATGTCTCAGAAACACCAATTTCTTTTACATTGTAACATATAATTATAATGAACAGGTCCGAATTCACAAACTATGGTACAAGATCAGCCCATAAAATGTTAGGAGCCACAGGATTTTAACAACAAAATTCGCTGATTAATTAAAACGTTCTATCACTGATAATAGCATGTTTTGAAAAACATTTAATTAAACAAAAATAAGAACGAAAGTACTATGCTTTGAAATTAATTAACATCACTACAGTATGACAATCTAAAATATCTAGTTTTGTTTAATAAAGGAAATTTTAAGATGGATCACCACCCGGAAGTCAGTACATATATTAGCTCATTCCCTTAACTGCTGCGTAATGAAACGTTACATGTTATAAATATTGTACTATAAGATATAGTACTGTTTCAGCTACAGCATAAGGTTGTGTCTCTTGATATCGAAAAATGTAACAAATAAAGGAAAATATTTGATTCGTTTTACAATGAGCACACAAGATGACACTTGCTGTAAGATCTTACAAGAAGTGCTCAGTTTTACGAAATGTTTATTTGTATGTGTAAAGTATTTTAAAGTAACTATCATATTACGAAATACATATATTGTTTGACCGTTTTTCGTGTTAAGTTTCATATGTTATTTAAATATTAAATTACATTTAAGGACATACATTTTGAGACGAAACTTGCACAGAACGCCATAATGCGTTGTTGCCGAATTTTACGTTTACTGTAGTAGTCACAATAAGAAAATTCCTGGATTCTAGAGTTGCAGTTCGAGAAGAGAAATCGCGGTAAGGGTCGAAAAATAATTTCTCCACTAAGTATCTAAGCAGAATTACATGATTAGTCCCTTTATTATCTGGCATTAGTAAACACTCGACACTATCTGGCAATGTCGCACTATTCAAACAGCGTTTAGTATAGCACCGAGAACATCTAGTGATTCGCCTTAAAACGAGAAGAAGCATGTTAGAAATAAAACATGGTATTTCCAGAATTTCCCAGCTTAGCTGATGGTTGCTTCGACAATGTTTGTCAGTGAAAAATTATTATAGTAAATGATTTTCAAAAAAATTGAAACACTATTCCTACTGTTAATTATTATTATTATTATTATTATTATTGTTATTATTATTATTATTATTATTATTATTATTATTATTATTATTATTATTATTATTATTATTATTATTATTATTATTATTATTATTATTCGTTATTAGATATAGTGATATTAAATTATTCCGAAAAAGTGTTGGCGAAAACGATTGACTCTTAGACAATTTAGACAATAACTTTGATTGTATATATTATTAATACGTGAGCAGAGTAAATACGGTGCTCCTCGGTGCTGACGTCCCCATTAAATTTTAATCAATCCATTGAAAAAACGAATAAAGTAATAAAATCCTTATAGCAAAGAGCATGTTTCAAGTTTTATATTAATCGTCCATATTATTAATCATATACAGTATGTTTCATACATAGCCTTTCCCTTCCAAATAAGTTTCTGCCCTGATATAAAACAGTACAAAATACAAAATTAACTTATAGTAGTCCATATAATGAACTTTGAACTGCATCTAATGCTCAAAGATTATCTGCATTAATCACAATGTTTGCATATTGTTGTAGAAATAATTTCTTGCAGCAAGGAATAAATCATTATTAACTCGTACTTTCTCCCAATAAATGCGTCTATTAATAAACACAACGAAATTTAAGAAAAGATTTCTATGGATTCTCTCAATGATCTCTAAATAATCAGAAAGATAAAAGCAGTGTTCCTTCCAGACATGTTTTTTGGGAAGCACTGCTCCCCCGGAGCTCTGAGAGTGCCCCTCCGGAGGAGACCAAAATAATAGGTCTTTAATATAATAATAAATAGAAAAATACCAGAAGTACCCACCGGAATACTAAGTGTGTGCCCCTCCGGAACACTTTTTTCTGAAAGAACGACTGGATAAAAGTCAACATTAAAAGCTGATATTACGGAGAAAAATCTATCAAGTATAGTAGCGATTTTTTTTTTCTATGTGAATTTTCTCTGCAATCAAATGCAGAGAGCTACTGAATCAGCCTATTTAATGTCGTCTTGGTGGCCTCTTCTGGAGGAAAGCTTGAAGGAAAACGTCAGCAAGCACCATAGGATACATATATAGTAAATATGTTATCTATACTGCTTGGATATTCACGGTGAAGCACAATGTTCTACATATTATGTCATGTTGATACGCAAAAATTCAAAAGAAAGCAATCTAACTTGTTCTATTGTAGATCAATATGTCGGCTTCTCAGATGCTAATACAGTGGCGGCTGGTGACTCATCAGTGAATTGCAACTTATAGATTGAAATTCGCTACAATATTATCGTTAATATTCATATTTTTTCAAATATAAATATTACAAGTCTACTTTGAGCGCAAAGTAACATATGTCTATCAAGAAACTTGTAAATCAACTTTAAAATTACAAACACTTGTCTTCTATTCATACAACATAATTTCACTGATGATCGTACGTAACTAATTAAACCAACTTTTGAATACACTTTCAGGATCGTTAACCGATGTATATGTGCGAAGAGTAGTAAATGCAACGGGATCTATACTTAAGGTAATCTGATGTATACTTGCATTTCTTCACAAAAGGCTAAAATGGCTAAATTTAATTACAATCTTTCCAGCGATTGTCTTCTGTTAATGGCTAGAATAAACATGGTCACACTATGTTTCCAACGAACTTGTAGAAGCTTTTGTGACGCTATCCGAATTGCAGAATCGCAAGGGTTATACACTCGAGCAGCGCTTGATTGTGGTATAGGATCGTTCACATATTACGTAGAACGGCAAGGCGGAGAAAGAGGTTTGGTCTTGCGTTGTAAGTGTGACAAAGGGGGTCTTTATTCTTAGGTTTATATACACTTTTTAAACAAATAATTTTAATCAGTTCTTTTTATAAATAAATAAATATTTCTATTCTTTTGGGAAATTGTGAAAATATAGCCTATATAAAATGAATCATGTAGATGGGATTCGAAGACGCTAATAGACACCAGCATGACTGATGGCAAACCCTGCGTCTATTATAATACAATAAAACTCCGTTTTGTAGCTATCGCCGCATTGCATTTACGCCACACGAAGCTTTTCTGGAGTTAGTTGTTAACAATCGAAACCACCGCTTAAAAATGCCCTCGCGTTCTCACTCGTATCGCTATTTTTGAGAATATAATCCAAAACTGTTGATTTGAATCATTACCCACTCTATTCTTCTAAGGAGTCTCGCATGTGAAAGAGAAGAAACTCTTTTGAAAGAATATTTTAAATATTCTATATAAATAATATTTTCGATCCGCGATTTGCAGAGCAAAATAAGATGTTAAAAACAAAAATTTATCGACTATTCATCTCGTACTGAAGTTTTTGCTCTTTGGATGTGAATTTTTCTGGAGAAATCGAGTTTATTCGCATTCTGGCACTGATTTAGGACAAGAAGAATTTGAAAAGGGGTAAACTGAAGTCTGAAGTCTAAAGATGATGCTCGAAAGTTTGTCCACAAACGAAATGCCGCTGCTCCTCCACGTGTGCAGCCATGACAAATCTGTGGTCAACGAGGAAAAGAACTTAATAGCATCGTCGACACTGTCGAACTTCAAATTCAGGAAGCCCGGAAGAAGAAGAGATTTAAAAAATAAAATAGTGAAATAAAACCATTAAATTTACAGTAAATTTCGAATGAGTCAGTAGAAAAACTAATTTCCTAATTTATTTACATTTCCCAACTGTGGATTTATAAAGGTTAGATTTTGTTTGCGTAATAAATACTGTTAATAATTGCTTTTTAAGAAGATATTATTGTATATAATTTTTTTAAGGATAATTATTGTTGTGGATATATATAGACCAAAGACTTTTATTTACATAAAACAGAAAAAAGTTATTTGACATCCGTTGCTGGAAGAAATAATTTCATTTTAAGGAGAGCAAAACTTGCATGCTGTTCTGAGTAGATAATAATATCACATCCAAGTTAGTTTCGTTTCTCTGGAACGAAGTGAAATGCATGCGCTGTATGTGAAGAAAATTAGTAATTTTTAACATTTTTTTTCTTTTGTAGCCCACGCCGTAAATTTAGAATTTGGAAGGGATAGGTGTTATAGTTATTACATAAATGTCACGAACACTTTACCAAATCCAAGCTATCTATTACCAATATCACTTGTTACCAAAAAAATATAAAAATGCATGATATATCTATCTAAAATGTCCAAGCAGCAGGAAATACGCACTGTTACTTCAAACTTTGATACAGCTAAATTTCACGCTATTTTTCGTTTGTTTCGAAAATAGTGGTAAAATACGAGTAAAAGACAATATTAAATCTGATAAATACAGTGGCCCATAGCACAGAAAAATGGAGTAGTAAGAGTTTTGGAAATATTGTTCAGTTGAGAAATATGGCATACGTAGTAATGTAATTACGTCATAACGTTAGCATATACCGTATTTTTCAACTGAAACTAATGTCTTCAAAACCTTCTTTTTTATAGTACTTTATATTCTATAGGCCACTATGTTTTTCAAATTTAATACTCTTTTAGTTTGCAGTTATTTGAGACAAAGATAAATTATATGATTTCTTTTCTGTGAAACGATCTTGCAGGAAAATGTACTCAAATTGATCGGTGTTCTAAGAAGTTACTTTAAAAAAAGAATAAGTACACATAGCGTTAACAGTTTCACTAATAGTTACATTAATAAACTTTGTGTAAAGTACAAATAAACAATAGTAAAAATTGCTCTAAGAAACCTTGAAATTGTACTACATTATACAAACATTAGCTTTTTCACAATAACAAATGTAACTACATTAGATTTTGAAGTTACTCTCTCAATATGAATGCACTTCAGTAAGACATTTATAGTAATTTTCTACAAAAATGATTTAATACTTTATTTTTAGAATGTATATATATATATATATATATATATATATATATATTGAACGGGCGTCTTAAAGGTCACAGTAAGCAAAGGTTAAGAGAAACATTCCTCTAAATTTTCTCTGAAAATTTTTTTTTTTGTTTTAAACTCAGATTATTTACATTCGTTGGTTGATTTGAAGTTGATTTCCCTTGCAACACCGAAGCTGTATGATACTTGGACCTACAGCTTAACGTGGAATTCGAACCACATGAACTTCACCGGTTATCAGACCCGGGTCGATTGTGGCAAAAGCTCGTACACTAGCCGTATAGCTGCGATGGAGTTCTTATATTTGACTGGGACCCCAACCTGACTGTCAGAACATTTTACAAGGCAGACAAGAGGAAAGGCCGGAACTTAAATGATCATTTTATTTTTAAAAAATTAATTTGCTACAAAAATGTACTTTTCGTATTTATCTTTCTCCCGTCTTCCTCCCTATACACAACCGCTTAGCAACTGTACCTATACTTTGATTAACATGAGAGAAATTCATATACTTTCAACATAGAAACTTTTATACCTTCAGTAGGGAAATTCAGATACTTTCAGCAGAGAAATTAAGGTAATTCCAGCATACAAATTCAGGTACTTTCACAAGAATTCAGATACTTTCAGCAGAAAATTTTAGATACCGGTACTTTCAGCAGAGAAAATCAGATACTTTCAGTAGAAATATTCAGGTACTTTTCAGTAGAGAAATGCAGGTACTTTTGTAGTAATTTCGTATTTGTCCATGTTTTCAAATTAGTTCGTGAACTATGTTGGTAATAGATTGTTTGCATTGAGTCTTTACTTTCTGTGATTGTGTATTATTCTTATTTTACAGGTTATTGTTACGAATTTTACAATATAAAGTTTTACTTGGAAATGTTAGATTTAAATTTTCTCAATATATGTATGCATTGTGTTATAATGTGCTCTAATTTGAGTATTGTTCACGGACATATGTAAATAATATAATAAATTAATAATTTGTAGTAATATTCAGATGTTTCAACACAGAAATTCAAATGATCCATATGTATTTGCATAACATGTCTATATCAGTTAATGTATTTTAATGACGAGATTGATTTTTTAAATAATCGATGATTAAGGTTTGTTAGGTTTATAGGGATATGTTGAACAATATTATCAAACACTCTATTTGATGTAAGAATAGATATTCGACAATACATACAATACATGGTAGGACCAAAAGTTTGTTTTCGTATTTATTTTCTTAAAACGTCTTTACAGCGTTCGTTTTAAATTTTAAAAAAGTCCTAAATCATCAGTGGCATTTTAAATCATCAGTGGCCATCATATTTAGGAAGAAGAAAGAGAAAATTAAATGCAAACGCACTCAATGGGGAATTTTAAATTTCCAACGCGAATATGATGTTAGTAGACATGTTCCTGAATACTCAAATTACTGGCACTTAAGTTACGTATAATGTAATAAAATATATTTTATAAATCACTGGTGTTTGGTTATTTCTAAACATACAGTATACAACGTAAACTGTATATATCAATAAAATGAATATTTAGAATAATATCACTAACTAATCGTATTTTTTCGATGTTAAAATATTATAGCCTGCATAAATGGGGCACAAAGAGTCAATATTATTTAGCTTAAAAACCGGAATTGTCATTCCCATTATAAAATTTTCGTTTTAAATTACTGATCCATTACAACCAATTTTCAAGAAAATACAATAGTTTACTTCTTAACACAAAGTCCTATGATTCAATTTTTAAAACGATTATGCTTGGTTAAAATTTCAACTAGAGACTCCGTTATATACAGTCCATTCAATTGTACTCCTTTTCGTGCATCTCGTAAAATTCTAATTTTATTTTACGTATCACAATTCAGCCCGAAGTGAAAAGAATGGATGTATAGAGAAGTGTATATTAGACTTGTATTCAAGTAAATGGGTTAGTTTTCCGGTGTGTCAGTTAACACGCCTAATATTTAATTGTAATCATACATGGCAAGTATTTTACTCCATATTATCTGAGTTTAAAATGAGCATATGCTTATGATATTCTTAGCTAAAATGAAAATGAAAATGAAAAGCCTATCTCAAACGACCTGTAGAGAAGTGTCATAGTTTCATATGCATATAGGTAACCATGCCGAAAGACTTTAATTTCCCATTCAAAATGGATATTGGCATGATTGATTTTCAACTAAATATGTGAAACTGACAAATTACTTAATACAGATTTGTTTATTGAAATGTTGATTTAATAAAGAAAGGGGGAAATAATATTCCTGTCATGTCTCTCTACCGTACCTTAAGCATAGAATCTCCTTTTTCCTTTTTGCTAACTAACAATAAATTATTCTTCTATAAAATTGCATAAGTGTTATCAGCCTCTTTTCATTTTTTTCTTCATCACATCATTCAGCAACATGCTAATATGGTAAAGTGAATTTAAAGTTGAAATTTTAGACTTCGATACTATGCTATACATAAGAATCATAGGTAGTATAGTTTTATAGAACCACTATGTCTATCTGACCGTCATCTGAACAAAACTGGTAAAAGGTAGCAAGAAGTTTATATCCATTGAAATATGAACTAGTAGATATATACCACTTCTGGTTTCAATATTGATCGAAATAAAGCAAGAATGGTAACAGATACAGAAAACTTTATTTGAGTAAACCAACCTCGTTAATTACAAAAAAGCTGGAATTTCATCGTACATAGCGGATTTTCCTTTTTTACTACATAAAAGATGAGGTATTAGAACCAGACAAACTTTTCCAGTAGTATAGAGATAAAACACAGGGTACACAATCTATAAACTAATAACACAACAAACGGGAAACAGTTAAGTCTTACTGTTGCTAAAAAATCAATATCTGGTTGTAAATAACTTACCGGTACTGCTTTTACATTCCAACAACGAAGATACGATAGAGCAAAATTATTCAAATTACAGAATTGACCTTGCAGCAATAGAAATAACCAAATACCCTGAATAATAATAATAATAATATAAAATGAAGTGCTGTTCATATTCTAAATATATTTGGACTATTTTTTCAGGGAATCGGAAGCCTCTTTAGTGCACTCAAAGTGGTTCGATTGCTCAGGTTGGGACGAGTAGTGAGAAAATTAGACAGGTATCTGGAATACGGCGCTGCAATGTTAATATTGTTATTGTGTTTTTATATGCTTGTGGCTCATTGGTTAGCGTGTATTTGGTACTCTATTGGTCGATCGGACGCCGATAATGGAATCCAATATAGTTGGTTGTGGAAGTTAGCAAATGTCACGCAAAGTCCTTATTCGTATATTTGGTCCAATGACAGTAATTCTCCCGAACTAATAAATGGACCATCACGAAAGACTATGTATGTTACAGCACTCTATTTCACGATGACGTGTATGACCAGTGTCGGGTTTGGCAACGTCGCAGCTGAAACCGATAACGAGAAGATTTTTACCATCTGTATGATGATCATTGCTGGTAAGTGTAAAATGTTCTTCTATTCGAAGGACATACTAATTTATTAAGGTAAGATTTAGTTGTATTGTCGCTTCTGAATTATAAACAATGAGAGATTGCAGTACACTCACAGATTTCTCAAAAGGAAAACAAGAATGTAGATTTTCCTATTTGGCTCTGGGTTACGATTTATTCGTTTAAAACATATTTTCAGTCGTTTTCTACTTGCCACTTTTAAACCTTCAAATTCCATCTCTATCGTGCTCTAGTACTACATTTGCCTTTAATGCGTTGTGGTTCCGCGTTTGAATTCAGATGTGAACACACTAAATATTTCCGCGTATTTCTCTTCGTTCTCTTTAACATATATCGGTACGACACAATCTTTGAGTAGTCCTTCGCTTTCAAATGGTGAACCATTGATTCAAAGAGATTGTTCTTACTGACAACCCTGAAATGTATGAACAGTGCACAAACACTAACGTAATTCTTTAAAGTGTTATTTCGCTGAAACTGCCGAACGTAACAGTTTGTTGCAGTGGTTGGCAGTCGTGTATTACGTGTAAGAGCTTTCTTTTAAAAAGAGTATTTAGTATAAACGGATGACAGTCCACTATTTTCTGCTTAATACAACGTCAACATTTTATATGAAATCACGTAAAAAGAGTAGGAGACTGTCAACCGCTGCAACCAACCATCAGGGTTGATTTCAGAGAAATATCACCTTTAGAACAATTCTTCTATATATAGGTATACTTTTAGTACATTACATTCTTTCGTACCATCCAAATCCTGATAGATCTTTGATCAAAGTCCTGCTTAAACATTTACTTAAAACATAATTACCTGAATGTCTGAAACTGAAATAATCTGCCTTATGCAGAGTCGTTTTGACATATGATTAGTGTCATACTAAAGGCCTGACTACTGCAGGAAACATACGTTAGTCGAACTCTTTAGCATGTCACTAATCACACGTCAAAATGACTCTGCATAAGGCCCAATAAGTTTATCTTTATTAGTAATCGAAACTATTCACTACTTTAAATTTAGTAATGTTTGAGCAAATCATTGTTAATCAATTCGTTTTTGATTCTATTCAGTGGTCATTTGTAGTAAGAAAGCAAACTATTTGTGCTGTAAATATGTACACAATTTATACAAATAAATTATGTCAATTTAAATCCACGTGAAAGCATCGAGCATTAATAAAAAGCATTCATGGAGCCGTGTTCAAAACTATCATTAACTTTCAGAATATATGTACTTAACTTATTTTGCTCTACCTTACTGTATTTTATTTGTATTAGGATTCAATCACACATAAAAAGAAAGAAAATGTTTATGTCTGACATTTTCAACACATATTTGAACAACGTAACTAGAAGATTCATGAAGGAAATATGATAGTGTTCAATTTTAGTACACCATGCGAAGTCAGGAGTAAATTGAAGGGTAAGGGGAAAAAAGAAGGAATGTCACAAAACTACATTTTCGAGAAAACCGAGTTTTAACATTGAAAGCCGCGTGCAAATAAATGGAGTTAGTCAAATCTTTTGCCTCTTTTACTTGGACATTTCTACATCTTGTCAAGCATGGAATATACAGTCAAATAGTACCAAGAGTCACCAACAGATAGGAAAAAGCACCCGACAAAGCACACAGATGGACATTCCTTGTTTTTTCTTCTTACCCTTCAATTGTGTTCTGATTCTTATATTTATTCTAGTTTCATTGACAAAAGAAGAATTCATCAGAAAGAATTTGCTGTTGAAAGTGACAGTGACTCAATCGGTTGCGTAAATACGGAAGAAAATGTGAAAAGAATGAATGTCAAGCGTTTCTTCCTTCTAAGCACAATTATAAATATATATGTTTAGTTTCGAGTCTTACTAAGAAGTTTCTAGAAGATTAATATATCTTCTTTTGTTATGATTTGAAAGTAGTTAATATTGGAAAGTCTTGTCTATTATTTCAAAATATCTAAGATTGACTTATTTTAGAGTAGCCAAAATTATATATAGAACCAACTACTGCTTCAAATTAGATAAAACTGTAAACACTTACCCACTACATCACAACAGAAAAAACTATAAAGCCTTGTATACTACTTCAAATTGGGAGAAAATTTATATCATTATCTATTACATTGCAGTAGCCAAAATTTTAAAGTTTTATCTACTGATTCAAATTGTTTAAAACTGTATATCATTACATATTAGTCTATATAACGGCAGAAAAAGACTTCCAGATCATGTTTTCTAACTCAAATTAGACAATTATTTTATTTGTATCTTTATATATTATGCAGGCAAAAGTTTTAAGCTTTATATACTAATTCAAATTAGACAAAACTCTATATCCTTATCTGTTACATTACAGTAGTTAAAACTTTTTAAGGCTTTATTCACTAATTCAAATAATAAAAATTATAGTGTATATCCTAGTCTAATACATCACAGTAGGCAAAACTTGAAAGCCTCATCTATTATTTCAAATTAGGGCCTATGTTTAGCAGAAGGGGTCCAGCTCTTTTCTCTAAAAAATGTTACAATTTTGGTAATTTCTGTTCACATTCGGTTAGTTTAGGGTAGGGTAGGTTAGTTTAGTTTAGTTTAGGTTAGTTTAGTTTAGTTTAGGTTAGGTTAGTTTAGGTTAGGTTAGGTTAGTTTAGTTTAGTTTGTTATATTAGTGTAGGGGTCCCACATAATTTTCCAAAAAAAAAATGATAGAATTTCGCTTATTTCCACTAATATTAGGTTAATTTAGGTTTGCTCAGGTTAGCTTAGGTTAGTTTATGTTAGGTTAGGTTAGATTTGGTTATGTTATGTTACGTCTAAGTACTTACATCATTTATTTCTCCTGGAAATTTTGTATTTTTTTTTTTTTTTTTTTTTTTACGTGCTTCTGGACCCCTTGTGCTAAACATACTCCCAAATTAGATAAAATGTGTAACGTTATCTACTACATCACAGTAGGGAAAACTTTCAAGCTTTTTCTACTACTTAAACACAAAGAAAACTATAAACCATTATCTCCTACTTCCAAGGTGGACAAGACTTTACTGATTATATAGAACCAAGGTGCTTTAACGTAGCCAAAAATATAAATCGTTGTTTATTACTGCAATCTTAGCCAAGTTCATTTAGCCTTACCATTGGATTCAAATTAATTTCAAAAAATGATAAACTATTACATTAAAAGTTCACTACTTTCAACAGCATTTCTTTTAAAGGTATCGTTTTTATATGTTAAATGCCTGTTAACGTTAATTCCATTTTTCAGCTTTATTGTACGCTACTATCTTCGGTCACGTGACGACAATTATTCAGCAAATGACTTCAGCTACAGCGAAATACCACGATATGCTTAACAATGTTCGTGAGTTCATGAAACTTCATGAAGTCCCGAAAGCTTTATCTGAGAGGGTTATGGACTACGTGGTGTCCACGTGGGCCATGACGAAAGGATTGGACACCGACAAGGTAAATAGTCAGGCAAGTTATCTTAGCTCACCCGTGTGGAGCACCCATTATATATTTATAATTATCCTTTTATTCCATTATATTTCCTCTATTTCTTACTTATTCACACCTTTGAGCACATCTTTTTGCACTAGGCTAGAAATCAATCATTTCTTCTTCATTTCTACTCTTATATATCCTTAGTCCTAACCGACATTTTCTCCTTATATGTAGTAGTGTAATATGCATGTAATGTCAACAATGCTGGAATAAGCATAATAAGGAACAAACTTACCAGCGCTCTGGTCGCTCTGAAATTCAACTTTTAGTGAGATCAGCAAAGTGAAGTAGTCTCGTGTTTGGTCCGAGGAAAGATGGATGATTATTCGAACTCACCAAATGCTGTTGGTCAGGCACATAGCCAGGATTTCGTAATAGGGGGGGGGGGGTCCGTGCAGGGTTAAAAGTGGATCTGAAAAGGTAGGGGGACGGTAAGTAGTGGAATGACGTCACGTCGTCCCCCTGTCTATCTTTGCCCATTGTGATTTTTTTAGAAACTGGAGGGACGCCTCATAAAATTTTTTGGAGGTGGGGGACGGCGTCCCCCCGCGTTCCACCGCACTTTTACCCCTGGATCCGTGACGAAATACTGTGATTATCACATTATCACACCAGTGGCTCGATCATTCTAAACTACTTTACTGGCAACATATATTGGTTCGTTTAGCCAGGATTTCGTAATGAGGGGAGGCGTGAGATGGAATACTGTGGTTACACACCAGGGGGTCGATCCATCTGAACTATTTTACTGACAACATGCTCATATTGGTTTGTTAAAACAATAAAATGAGGATATGTTAGTAAGTATTCTAATAACGAACTAAGGGGTTGCGGTGGCTCAGTGGAAGACCGTTCACCTTCGGTGCTTGGGATCCCTGGTTCGATCCCAGCTCGCGCCGTGTGGGCTTTGTGGTGGACAAACACCGTGCTCGTGGGTTTTCTCGGGGTTCTCCCATTTCCTCCCACTTTCTTCATTCCACCATTTCACTCCTTTCCACCTTTCCACCATTTTTTTTCCTTTTTAAGGAATGAGCTTAAGTGCGAGCAACACTACATCATTTACATGTATCGTTTACGAGATGCAATGTTAAGGATTATTAGTTCCTTAGTTTAGGCTGGTTAGTTAACTACTTCTTTAAAAGTTAGCAGTTCATTCAGTTAGTTCAGGCATGTATCCGAAGACTTCAATATGCATGACGAATTATTCCAGCGATTAATTCCGAAGCTGACCACTAGAGACGCTGATACATTGCCCAGAAAAGCAACCTAATTACACATCACAGATCAAAATTCTATAATCTTTAGAATCTTTGTCACGGGAGACCCAAGTTCGATTCCCGGTGGTGTAACGATTTCTAAAGATTATAGAATTTTGATCTGTGATGTGTAATTAGGTTGCTTTTCTGGTCAATGTATCAGCGCCTCTAGTGGTCAGCTTCGGAATTAATCGCTGGAATAATTCGTCATGCATATTGAAGTCTTCGGATACATGCCTGAAATAAAATCAGTCAGTACGTTTAAATTAATAGAGATAAATCTAGTTACATTTAACTTTATAAGTGCGTGCATTGGTATTCAGTTTGAGAAACAGTCTTTTTTGGTAAATTGTGAATATAGTGTGATGCCTAAGAAATCACGTATATGTTTCTGGTTAGTTGTATATCTTTTGATTATTGTATCTTAATATTGTCATATTGGGATTGATCGAAGGACCAAGTTGGACCGTGATGAATGCATAGCGTATTTTGGAGATTCTAGTACTTAATTTATAAAGTGGAATTACATTGTTCTAGAGGCTGTAATTATTTGTTATTGCACTCACCAGTCAGATAATTTATATGCAGGGGGTAAAAGTGAGGAGTAAGACGGAAATACGTCGTCCCCTACTTCCAAAAATATCTATAGCGTCCCTCCACTTTCTAAAAAATTACATTGGGTAAAGATAGTCACGGGTGGGTTACGGCGTGACGTCTTGCGTCCCTCTACCTTTTCAGATCCAGTTTTACCCCGGAATTTTCGTTTCTTAGAACAGAATCTTATTACTAAATCCTAATTAATAATTACTGATTTGAACTACATTTGAATTCGATACATAGAAATTATTAGAAGCATATATTGGATTTATGTTGTGGGCTATTTTAGCTATTATATAGCCATATTTTCATATGTTCATCTATTAGAACCATTTCACAATTAAACAAAATGGAGGGAGCTTTTGTCCACTCGACCAGTAGCGTACGCAGGAATTTATTTCGGGAGGGGTCCTAACTCAATATGAGGGTATTTTATATTAAACTTCCTAAAATTGCCCCTAAAAATAGGCTAAATTTATATAAAAATCGAAATTTTGGGGGGTCCGGACCCCTAGGACTCACTCCCTGCGTACGTCCCTGCCCTCGACCGACAACGAGGTGTTGACTGGGCACTGCACACGTTACAATACACAAAGTTTCTGGCATGCAATTTTTGTTCAAATTTCCGAAAGAAGGAACTTGAAAGAGGAAACGGGTCAAAGGTAAAGTAGGTAAGGAAATGTATTTACGTGAAAATAAGATGAAACGCATATAGGCCTATGCTTTGTTTATATGGCAGGCGTAGTTTTGGATCCGAAAATGAGGTTTGGAACCTTGCACTTAGGTTGGCACCGGAAGTGACGAAATTACTTGACTCATCCATTATAGAATTTGTCTACTTATTCTTATATAATTTGCGAAGATACTAATTTTGCACTAAACCCATCAGAAGTTTTGTTCTCACAAAATAATAAAAACTTACTATAATCTATTAGAACAATTTCACAATTAAACAAAGTGAAGGGAGTTTTTGTCCCCTTGACCGATAATGAGATCTTACTATAATACTTGCGACCGTCGCTGGCTGAGTTTGTCTTAATCCGGCATTAGATGTTGTATGGTGTTGTTTGTAGTTAGTTGTTGTGGTGGTGGCACGTTTTATGCATGGCACTTTAATGCACTGACTTCTCATATTGTTGGCCAGTTCAGTGATCTGCTACATTGTTGTATTACTGTTGTTGTTCGTATAAAGTGTGGTATGTATAATTTAGCATGTCTTAACTAATATTTAAAAAAAAACTGTTTGTGAATAAAACTGCTTATATATATTGCATTTAAAAGGTCATTAAATTTAAAATTAAATGTTTATAATTCTACAATAAACAAACACTGTCCCCACACATAAACAGACAGACGTAAAACTTTTCATGAAATTTTTGTGTGAAAGAGTTCATATAAAATATTTTTCATTTACATGTATTTCTAAAGTACTAGATTAATGTACAAGGAGATCTGTTGTTAGTGACAACATTAAATTAAATTAAATTTTATATGACATTGTCGTTTAAAAATGCTTAAGAGCCGCCAGTATCTTGAAGAAAATAGGGTAACTTTCAAAGCAAACATGAAAATTCTGTTACTTTTCTTTCAATTTATGACAATAAAATAACAAATATTTTGCACAAAATGTTGTATAGCAGACATATATTTAAGCAGCGGCACCTCGTGAGGGTAGATATGTAGATTTTTAAAAAAAAGTGATGATAAATGATTTATCGAGTTTTAAAGTGAAATATATATATAGAAACTATTAATACATTTGTGCTAATGATGAACCAAAAGAACATACCGGTACTTGAAAATTTAGTTTGTCATACTCGCAATCTTGACTTGTGGCTACAGATGGCAGCACGGGCATAGTTTCCAAAATTGCATCTATGCAACAGAAGCAGTGTTGCCAATTTAGCGACTTTGTCGCTAGAACTAACGACTTTTGGAAGTGTCTAACGACAAAAATTTTTATTTAGCGCCTAGAGACAAATCTAGCGACATTTTGGAATTCAAATATTTTTTCTATATTTATATTAAAGTATCCAAAATTTTGCAGTTCGTGATACTAATAATTACTTTTACACACTCGGTTGCACTACTGCTATGAGCGACCTACTTCGTTGGATTCATCGCTGCTATGAGGATTATGCCCTTCTTCACTGCGGTTCGGAAATCCGGGAATTTCCCGTATCTAACTAGTTGCGTAATACCTGGTAACCTCTTGCATTGCACAGTGCATACAATGAGAGTGACGCTGGAGAACGTTGTGCTTTTCTGGTTCAGTGTAGTGCGTGTGATTTGTATATTAATTTAACTGCGGTTGTTCTTCATATAAATTATGCAGAAATTTCGTGGGGTGAGTGGTGAAGTGTTCCAATACGAAAGCAACATGAATTCCCCAACCCCCCAAAAAAGATAATCGTACTCAATAAGAGGGAATGGGGAAAAGTGATCCAAAATTTTAAGTATTTGCAAATTTTCAATGCTATTATATTTATTAATTTTGTATTCTTCAAAGCGCATAGTGCAGTATTTTTGTCAAGATGGCAATTTTTTTAAAAGAAAAAGTATTCGAGTCTTCCATTGTATATGAAAAATATTTAAATTATTTTAATTCCTTTGTAAAATTGTATAGCGACTTGTCAGAAGGCGTTTAGCGACTTCTAGCGACTTTAGAGTACTAAACTAGCGACATTTCACACTGGCGAGTTGGCAACAGTGAACAGAAGGTATTCTGTGTTTTGGGATGTGAGAAGTGTTGTATTCCTTGTTACCGTACAGCGTACACTCCGCAGACTGTGATTTCCCCCCCCCCCCCTTTGGGGGTGTATGAAAGACACAATGTATGTGCCTCCATTATCAACAAATTTAGATGAGCATCAGGATGATATTACAGTTGTATTTACGACCTTTATAAGGGATATACTAGAGCGGTGTGGAGCGAGTTAGACTTCCTATTTTAAGTACTATTCATTATTGTATATAAATGCAGCCCTTTTAAACCCGAATAATAATGTATAACCACCTTGTTTAATGTTAGTGCTATAAACTTACGGAATAAAACGCCGTCTAATATCCTAATCCTTGTATCTACAAAGTCTGTCCGGAAAGTAATGTCACCAAGTCTACAAGTATGAAGAAATATTTACATAATAATAAATGAAATGAAATCTTTAAGTTTTACGTCCCACGGTTATGCCGGTTAGGCTAAAGGAGACGGTGATTATGAGAGATGAATGAAGTAAGTGGGAGGAAACGGGAGAACCCCGAGAAAAACTCACGATCACGGTGTTTGCCCACCACAAAGTTCACTGGCGGGGGCTGGGATCGAACCCGGGACCCCAAGCACCAGAGGTGAACGCTCTACCACTGAGCCACCGCGCCCCCTACATAATAATAATAATAATAATAATAATACGTGTACAATAAAATTCTTCAAAATATTGTCCTCCTGCGTGGATACATCTTTGACAGCGGGATTTCCAATGTGCGAAGGCATCCTGGAAGGCTTGTTCAGGAAGTGCGTTTAAAGCTATTTCACAACACGTCGTTAATTGTTCTGTAACGATGTCCTTTCAAGGGACACCGAAGTGTTCTACTTGGCACTTTGTCCCTTCGTTTCCGGGTCTTACTGGAATATCCATGTTTCTTCACCTGTGATGATAACGTGTCCAAAAATGAGGATCATTTTCGCACATTTGCAAAACGTCTTCACAAATTTCCAGTTGGCGAGATTTTTGGTTGCCGGTAAAAATTCCTGGAACAAGCTTCGTGTATACTTTTCTCATGTACAAATCCTTGGCCATAATCTCGTGGACGATAGTTTTTTTTTTTTTTTTTTTTTTTAATACTTAACATGTCAATCATTAAACAGTCATTCGACGGTCTGTTTGCAGTCGTTCTTTCACACGAGTCACATTTTCGAAGTTTGTGGAGGTTGACGGGCGTCCCGCGCGGGCTTCGTCGTTGACCTCTTGACGGTCTTCCAAAAAAATGCCTTGTGCCATCTGTAGACTTGCCTTTGTTATAAACGCTCATCCTCGAAGGTCTGTTGAACCATTGGGAATGTTTCCGATGCATATTTGCAAAGTTTCACACAAAACTTGATCGCGTATCTTTGTTCCAGTGAGCGGTTGCATCGTGACTTGTACAAGAGATAGGCCGTATCCACGGAGGGGTCTAGGAGCGCGGTCCTACCTAACTTCAACCGCCCCCTATATTTTTGGTCTAACTACAGGCCTGACAAGAGACGAAACAGAGGTTTACGAAATTGCCCATCCCTCACCTCCAAGAGTTTGAAGACAACTGAGGAAGCACTTACTCGAGAGTTGGCTCACACCACCATTGATCCCGACGGCGCTGCAACGTACCGTCCCTTCACAATAAAATGTATGACTACTGTTTGGACAGATCCTGTATACCTACGGACAGAGAGGCCAATAGTTTCTAGTAGACAAGAAAATTCTCAATGAATACATATAACAATCCCTTTTAGTAAATAGATCTTGTATGATTTTGTATATGCATATCAACAACTATCAAAAATGAATTCCAGTACATTTAAATATCTCTTTACAGAAAGCTCACTAGTTCTCTAATGGGTAGTCAACAACATCTCATATTTATTTTTTAAAAAATCATAATTCAACAATCGATTATAATTATTAACATTTAAGTAACTAGCAGCGTTCACCCCGCTTCGCTGCGGTCACCCCGGAACGCAATAAACTTTGTTACTTAGATAATTTTTACTTTTTCGCTTTCAAGTGATATGATAAAAACCATAGAAGATTGCAGTAAATCTTAACATTATATCGCCTGTCATTTATGTTAACCCGCCCCGCTTCGCTGCGGTCATCCCGGTGCTGGCATATTGTAAAAGTGTCTGTAAAAATAAGCAAATCAATTTAAAAATTTTAAACAGAAGATTCAAGCTATTTTCCGCTGTATATCGCCTGTCATTTATGTTAACCCGCCGAGTGACACGGTCATGCGGGTTGCATATAAATACGTTTATTTTTACCTATGATGAACTAATAACAAAGGATTTGTACGTTATGGACACTTGAATGGTCAATTATCTCAAGACACTGGTAATTAAAAATTAAAGTGATATGATAAAAACCATCTAGGGTCCAAATCCTAATAACCCCCCAAAAATGAAAGAAATTGGTTCAGCCGTATTAGCGTGATGAGCGGACAAAGGATTTTGTACGCGTTCTTTTATATATATAGATGAAAAGAGCTAATAATAATAATAATAATAATAATAATAATAATAATAATAATAATAATAATAATAATAATAATAATAATAATAATAATAATAATAATAATAATAATTCTTATCATATAATTTGCGTGAAAACTAATCGACATTTGGTTTATTTAAAGCTTTATGATGTATGAGCAACACAATACATGAAGGATGTTCTGACACTTTTTTGTTATTATTATTGTTTTGCAAATTATCTCCATGTCCATTAAAATCCCTAATAAATTCACTGAGAGCTAAGAAATACTTTGTTCTTTAACCAAAACAAAAAAGTTTTAAGAACAAAGTACGTTAAGGATAGAGCAAAGAACAGAAAGCGTAATTGAAGAAAAATTTGAAAAGAAAAAATGTCCTTGAGGCAAATGAGTCCTTGACACGCAAGACCAGAGTCTAATCATGGCCCAGTTTAGAGACTCTCCTCTCCTTTGTAGCTTGTTCTGATAACAGTCGCACCCCAACGGTGAGTGCAGGAAATGACCTCATCCCACACTGCACTTGCCCAACCATTATTGAGAGCGGGAAAAAGGAGAAAATCTACCTTAGGTCAGAGACCGAAAAACCGGTTCAAGGTCGACATTGATTAGCACTGGTTGATTGTCGGTTGAACATTAATTTACAGCAGCTACAACACACTGTATTAACAATATGCTTCATATCTGTCGTTAAAATCTAGATTTTGTCTTTTCGTCGTTAGTTCATGCAGAAAAATCCATTTAGACAATGAATTTCTGTTTGTATGAGGATTGGCTGATAAGTTTGACTAACCTAAGATCAGTAACATCTCTTGAGGAAAATCATATTAAAGAAAAGTGAAGTAAAAAATTTGATTTTGCCTCTACAAGTTAAGAGAAGAAAGCTTAACTAGTATACTAATTCTTTTGCACATCTTTTTGAAGCTGTTTAAAGATCTCTTGTCTTCGCTTGAAGCAGTGACTAACTAGTGGGAGCAAACGGGAATTGTGGCCCGGGCGTCGGATTGGGAAGGCGCAAAATTGGGCAAATATTTGGGAGAGCGTTTTGGTTTGGTTGGGCAGGGGGGGCGCTAAGGCGAGTTCTTGCCCCGGGGGACAATTAGCATATTTGCGTCGCTGGCTTGTAGCGATAACATTAAATTCTTATCGATGCGACTTCCCTGAATAGACGTTATTACACAAGATACTTCAATTGACATTTTTATCTAACTTCACACAATGCAGTTACAATAAAAATGGAATATTGAGAAGTCTTATAAAAAAAACCATGTCCATTCTTTCATGTTATAAGCACAATGTGTAATTTGCAGCGATATGCTAATTTTACGTTGCACAAAAATGCATGTTGATAAATTATTCAGGAATTAATAACACAAGATTACTTTGCTAATAGATACTCACCTGTGACCTCATTGCCAGAAATTAGGGCACACACACATTTATTTTCTTGCTAAATACTATTGCTGAATATTGAACGAAAATTTCTGCGGTACCTACTGTATAGAAAATTATTTTTGCCCTCATTTCATGTCGTTTCTCCTAAGATAGTTCTACTTACTAAGCATAAAATATTTATTTAGTTATACATATATCTGGGCATTACTGACATCTATGGTCTTAAGCCCATCATGTGTAAGGGTTTACGTTCCCCGGCAAGCATATTATCGGAGAAAGAGAAGGGGAAGGAAGGAAGCAGCCAGAGACCGATATGTTAGGTACACTCATGTCCAAAATGATTGTCGCATATCTACAACTGTCTTCTTGTAAGAATATACTTTAATAATGATTTTGCACGGTACTTTTAACACTAATACTAGATGGTTGCATCTGCAAAGGGAAAAGCACGGAACATCCACGCACATCGAACGAGAATGTCGAGCGTATTCGTACACTTTACGAAAGGAGCCCAAAGAAATCCACATCACGAGCAACCAAAGAACTTAACATTCCTCAACCAACGGTATGGCGAGTTCTATAACATCGTCTGCACATGAAGCCATACAAACTGCAGTTATTGCATCCTGACGACCACAACAAAAGGTGTGTGGGAAGAAATGAGCCACCGTTTTGACATTTGTCGTGTAACACACGGTGCTCATATTGAATGCACACCATAATTACTAACAATAAATTGTAAACTTTTCTTAATCAAGTAACGTTCGAATCATGTTTCTATTTTTTGTAGTTTGAAAAAAATAAATGTTTGAAATATGTTCTTTCTTTTTGAATAATCCTATATATAATTCTTTTGTAATATAGTAATTTTAGTGTAAAAATCGATGAAAATTATGAAAAATGACAGATGAATCTCGGACCAATCAATAGATCACATTGACCTGAACAAAATGACATAATTTTCGAGAAATTGTACAAAAGCGATTTTATTGGCGCAGAAACATTCATTTTTAATAATGACAGGCTTATTAACACGCCATCTGTTAAAATAAAATTGACACTAAAAGATACCCCTATAAAACATTAGCAAGATTACAATTATACTTTATGGTTAATAATCCAAGATGGCGTCAAGTTCCAGGTCGATGCAAAGTGGTGCTCTAGTTTTTTTTTGTGTGTGTGTGTGTGTGTGTGTGTGTGTGGTTATGCGTGGTGGTTGTGTGTGTTCTGGTGTCGTCATGTTTCTTCGGTGCTGTGATTTTCCCAAGTGTAGTGTTGCCAATGAAACATGGACTGAAGTGTAGTAAAAGGTCCTTCCATTACATTGCTCGGGGTTCTCCCGTTTCCTACCACTTCCTTCATTCCACCATTTCATTCATTACTCATCATCACCGTCTCCTTTAGCCTAACCGGGATAATCGTGGGACGTAAAACTCAAAGATTTCATTTCATTTTTTTAATAGCACCCAAGATCGAATACTGCTCCCTCATATGGGCCATGGCCGCACCTACACATCTCTCTAGACTTGAGTCTGTTCTCAATTTCTTTATTGCAATAGTATGTTTTCGTGTTCCCGCATTTCAAATATTATCTGAGGAGGAAATTTTGCGATATCTTAATATCCAAAGGCCGGAAGTACGCAGAAATAACTCTGATTTGAAGTTTCTTCACAAGATAGCTAATGGGAACCTAAGATCAGAAACCCTAATTCAACAACTATCCTTAGATGTCCCTTCCCGCAAAACCCGGAATACCCACCTATTCCATCTTGCACGCCCTAAGTTGACAATTATACAGAGGTCTCTTTTTCACCGAGTACCGAACGATTTAATAATCTAACTAGTGAGGTGGACATTTTTTTCGAGCTACCCGGTGTTTGAAAGAGCAACAAAACGCGTGCTGGCCAAATAATATTACTTGTGCACTCTTTGTTAATACTATTGATGTTACTGTTGTTGTTATTTATTTTTTTATTCTTTTTCTTTTTTTCTTTTTCTCTCGCTTGTTGACATTTCCCTGTGTAAAATGGCACAATTATGCTGTATCTGGAAATTTGTTCAATAAATAAATAAATAAATAAATAAATAAATAGTAAACTAAAACTATCATTAACTCTTGAATTTTAATTTTAAATATGTTTCAACTAATGTTTTCAGAGCTGTATATATATTTCTAGTAACATTCCGTAGTAAATTCCTTTGAATCGACGTTAGGCTCAAGTTATCACACACAATACTTTTAAAATGATTCATCAACACTTATTTAAAAAAAGAAAAAGGGAAAGAAAGAAGAAGAATCCCTTTTGCTATTAGCATAGAAATAACTTCCACTGAATAAGAATTTCCACCGAAGAATATAGGGAAAACGTGTTCTGAAGGCAACTCTACAAGCAAGCAATTATTGTTGTATTGAATGCCACGTGCGCCAGGATGGGGTACATATTAGAACTCCAGGAGTCCACTGTTACGAAAAGAAACGTAATGTTAATATTGTACGTAAGAACGATTTGTTAACTGTAGCAGAGGAAGTTGCCTAAAATACTCAGAAATAAGCCATTTCTGTTAAATATCACGTGCTGTAAGCATTCTTTTCTTGACCAATTTTATCACAAACGTTACACGGAGCCATTTTTTTTAACAAAATAAACACATGCGGAAAATATTTATATCAGCGACATCTCTTGATTGAAGTCAGATCGGTAAAATTTTAAATTTTATTGCTCGAAGCTAAGGAAAGATCCTAACGTATTTGTCCTTATAGCTTTCTGAAGTTGTATAAAGCTTCCTTCTATAGCTTATAACCAGGGTTAGGATTTTTAGGTGCGCTCTTTTTCCTTGTAGGGCAAATTAGAGCTCTCTGAAAGAAACCAATGTGTGAGATGTTGCCTGAAATTGAGAATAGGGGTCATTTTCCAGCACCTTTTTTCCCCCTTTTTGTAGCCTTTATCCCTTTTTTCTCCACTCTGTTCAAATCCCCCTTTCCTCCCCATTTTCTGGTCTTTCTCTTCTATTTCTTTATTCAATCCATAAGAAATATATATATATATATATATATATATATATATATATATATATATATATATATATATATATATATATATATATATAATTAACTTCTCGTCACCTTGCCGTGAACGTGGAATTATTGGGCCTGTTTTCTTTCAGTAAACGCCGGACTGTAAGAAATACAAATACAGCACACCTGCAACAATGCAAAACGTTAGTTCATTGGGTTCTTTTAATTTATATTGAATCAGTAGCAGTGTATTTATACATTCTAATTGTTGACAACAGTCAGAGTTGAGTTTTAGCTAGTTTGAAATTTAAAGCTAGTAATAGGGAATAAAAATTAACTTAAACCTTTTCCGAGTACGCTTCTGTTGTTAAATCGAAGTTGTTTGTTGCTTAACAAGTTCAGTATAAGAATTCCCCATGCCGAAGGTGTCCAAATTCAGATATTTGGCCCTGTCTCAGGAGTTCAAGCAGGATTTCATCGAGACTGATGGGAGCATTATTCGATGCACTGTTTGTGATTCAGGAATCACATTGGATTAAAAACATCAACGAGACCGTATTCTGCAACATATTTCTAGTTCAAAGCATCAAAAGAATAAGTCTCTTCAAAATAACAAGTTCCGACAGCCGCTATTAAGAAACACCTTTGAGCAGTGTTCTTCAAAGGTCCAAAATCTAAAGGAATTTAGCATTAATTTGTGTGCAGCTTTAACTCAAGCAGGAATTTTACTCAATAAGGTAAACCATCCGGCCTTGAAAGGATTTCTTGAAAAGTATACACGAATGTCAGTTCCCGATGAGAGTACTTTAAGAAAAAACTATCTTGAACCTGTTTATCAAGAAACCATACGAAGAATCAAGGAGAAAGTGTCGGATTTCGATGTGGGAATCATGCTGGATAAAACTACAGATTCAGTGGATCGATATATTTTGAGCATTCTGGTCTTTCCCCTCGCAGGTGGAAAAGTTAAGCCCATGTTGTTCAAGATGTATGAGTTGCAGAAAGCCAATGCCAGTACAGTCATGCAGTCATTCATGGACTTTTGTCAAAAGCTCTGGCCCAATGGTACCCAGTTCAAGAAAGTTGTCCTAGTCATTACGGACCAGGCTCCATACATGCTTTCAGCAGTTAACCAGTTGAAGACATTGTTTCCCAAATTAAAGCATGTAACCTGTTTGGTCCATGCCCTTCATAGGATTTGTGAAGCTATTAGGAATGAATACGACATAGTGAATCAGTTCATCGCTGGCCTGAAGAAAATTCTCCTGAAGTCGCACCGTTGTCTACAGAGAAATCACAGAGCTACCCCTCCCAAAATTCCCGGTCATTACTCGCTGGGGAACATGGATTGAGTGTGGTGTTTTCGTATGTGAGAATTTTCACAAGATCAAGGAGTTTGTGCTTTCTTTGGGTCCAACTGACGCAGATGCTATTTTTGAAACTGCTTTGAATTATTAAAAAAATAAATAAAATCTGACCAAAGCAAATCACTTGTAATAAATAATAGTGTTACAGTTTCGGCAATCACTTTTAATAAATAATAGTGTTACAATTTCGGCAATCACTTTTAATAAATAATAGTATTACAGTTTCGGTAATCACTTTTAATAAATAATAGAGTTACATTTTCGGCAATCACTTTTAATAAATAGTAGTGTTATAGTTTCGGCAATATATCATTGCCTTCATCAGATAATGTGTCGGCAATAAGGGAGCCAAATGGATGTAGTAGAGCTGATGGTAAAAGACCAGATGAGATTACCTTAATACCTTGGAAGAGAGGCAAATCATTGATTTGGGATTTTACATGCACAGATACTTTCGCCCCTTCCAACCTTCCTTTCTCCTCACTCCAAGTAGGCAATGTAGCCAGTCGAAAGGAAACAGAAAAAAGAAGAAAATACAGTAACCTAACAGAGAAGTACCAATTTGTTCCCATTGCCATTGAATCCAGTGGATCCTGGGGCAAAAAAGCCCTCAGCTTTATAAAGGAAGTAGGTAAACGCATCACTCAATTATCTGGTGATGATAGAGCAAGCACCTTCCTAATTCAGAGAATAAGTATGGCAGTGCAAAGAGGTAATGTAACCTCTATATTAGAAACCATACCACCAGGTAAAGATCTAGAGGAGATTTTTCTCCTTTAAAACACATTTCTTTATGTTATCTGATTTTCTTATGCTTGAAGGAGAAGAAATTGATTTGTATATAAAGTTATCTCTACTGTGAGATTTGCTTTAGGATTGTTCTGTTTATATACATGTTATTTATTCTTGTAACTGTATTAATTATGTGATTCTGGTAATAGAATGGAATGTATGGACTTGGATATATTTAAGTTTGAATTTCAGGCTTTTAGATGTAAGCGTTTTCAGTTGCTAATTCATGAATTGTAAAATGATTTTATATCTTATAAGTAAAAGAGAAAATAATATTTGTTATAATTTCAGGTTACTAACAATAGTTATATATTTGGTGTTGAACATCCTTTGATAGTCCCATATAAAATACTTTTTTATTCCCCTTTGAGTTTGGACAAATTAAAAGCGATTTGCTTTGGTCAGATTTTTTTTTAATTAAGACAAATGTTTAGGTCTGCAATTTTTGACAAAGCCTCCTTGTATGCCGTGCCAGTGTCGTAACATTAATTCAAATGATATACAGTTCGCACACTGGTTTTACCTTAAACATCTTCGTCAGGGACACGAACATGGAAGCATCGAGGAAAGATTAAAAATGCCCATAAACTTCAAGTGGGACTCAAACACACAATGAATTTAACTTCACAATTATAAGCGTATAAACGGAACGCCTCATATCGCTCGACTACACTACACCGGCACACAACTAATTTTGTCTTTACAAATGTCCTTTACAGGTGAAATTCACAAAGAATGAAAAATGTACGACTGAGTCAAGTCGAATCCAGTTCCCGGCTTATGCTGGTGCGCTAATCACTGCGTTACTCAGCCCTCAAAGTTAAAAGTGTGTGGCTGACAAACGCAAGCTGAGTTGTGTAGTATAGTAGTGGTTAGCACACAGTACATAGCACACACATTGATATCTTTTATATTCCAACAAAGAACAAAAGAGAAAAGGAGAATTTGTACCGAGAAGATTAGTTGCAAGGGATCCTGCTAGAAATTGTTGTGCTGGACGGAAGCTAGGATGAAATTGAAGTTTTCTCGTACTTAAGAATATATGTAAACAAACACTGTAAATGGGCAGGACGCCTGTTGTGTTGTTGTTACAATAAATAAATAAATAAATAAATTTCTAAAATTATATAGTTTTCAAAACGTTTGACTTATTTGATGGATAGATTCCAGTTTTCACTACAAGATGGGAGCGAATTGTATTTGGAACAAAGTAATACTGAAGTAGCATAGAAAATCTACTTTGCAATAGTAGAACCAAAATCTATCACACAAACATACAAATTATATATTTACTTTTTTTTCTGTTCATTACTTCTTTTAACTCTGCATCCTTATCTAAAAATGCATTCTGCGAGTTTTGTGTTTTTTCATTCCCTATTTTCAACCTGGAAATGTTATCACGTGACTCTTAACTTCAGCATTGCGTGGTTCATGCTCTTCTTAGAGACTAATCTAATATTTCTTTTCTTCCTACTATTTCCTTCCCCCGTCTGATATTACGAATACATATATATATATATATATATATATATATATATATATATATATATATATATATATATATATATATATATATATATATATATATATATATGACTTTTGAAATGAAAATATGTACCCATATAAGGAAACTACTCCAAATTATCTTCAAAATGGAACATGATTATTGTAAATCATCACCAGGTTAATTTCATTTGTCAAATTACAGGTATTATCATACGTTATCTAAGAAGATTCGCTCGGGAAAAAATAATATTTTAATCATGTTATTTAAGAATATTCAATGAAAAGATAATTAACGTTTTAACAAATTAAATATAAAAAGTAACACATTCAATAAGCAATTTTAAAACTATTATGAGATAACCAATAGGTAAAATATCTATTTTCAAAACGTTATTGTTTAGTTTTTCATTTACTCTCTTTCTACTTTACATTTGTTTTATAAATACTTTTCATCTTGCTCTTTTGAAACTTTTGCAGGCAAAGATATTTTGTATAATGTCAATGACCTGTACACAATTTTAGTCCAAGTAATCTAAATTTGTACTTAACTCAGTTTTTGTGATTTTCATGAAGAATGTTTCCATCAGCTGTTTTCCAGTTGGAAAAGTAGAATTTTTCACTACTTACACACAACACACATACACACACTTATATATATATATATATATATATATAGGGTGTTTCAAAATAACACCGACAACGTTTGGAACGTGATTCCTGACACCGAAATAAGAAAAAAAGGATAGACCAATCTGGGTGCACAAATGCTGTCTTTCGGAGTTATAGGCTGCCGAAAACACGAACAAATGAACTTTAAACATCCATAGCTTTAAAACTATGGGACCTACCGTAGTCAGGTAAAGACTTCACTTAGGAACTAGTATGTGATCTACCCAAATATCCAAATTTCAGAAACCTGTGGTACTTTCGCAACATTTTTTGTAGTGGTAATTGGTGAGTATTTCAGATTATATGCCCGTAGCAAACCTCCCTCTGTGAAACCTGTTGCGGGAGTACCTTAGGATTCTGAAACACGTATTTTTGGATACTGCACATACTAGTTCCTAAGTGAAGTCTTATACATGAGTTGCTTCGTGGCTAAGCGGTTACCGTACGCACCTTTCACGTGGGAGACCCGGGTTCGATTCCCGGCGGGAGCTCATGTGGTTCGGAGTCTACGTTAATTAGTAGGTCCCGTCTCATATAGCCTCGCTGCTGAAAGGGACGTTAAACTCAACATCAACTCTATATATATATATGTTAAAGCGTTGATATTTAGCGTATGTGCGAAAAGGATAATTATTTCCATCTTTTCTTGGGCAGTTGTTAAAACAGTAGTTAACAGAATCGATGATACACGCACGAAAATGAATGATTAAGATGTATATCTACCCTTAAAGGTTTCGTGATTATAATTAATAACATAATTATTATTTATGTATACAGAAACTAGTGCTTTTTATAATCTTTTTCCAACTTCCTTAAGGCCATTTATTTTTAAAACAGGAACTGTTGATGTAAGTTCAGTTAACATTTTGGAGATTGTAGAAACTGATTTTAGTTGGAAAACTAGCACTTCTGGTAACATTATGATAAAACCACAGGAGGGTTTATCTTCGTAATAAAACGTATCATGTAATTTTGAAATCGTACTACCAAATTAATGTATTAATATGATAATATTAAAAAAAACATTATAAGATTAATTCGTGCTTGTTTGACAATGGAGAATATAATCATTAACATTGTCCTTTGATTTGACTTCTGGTTAAACTCACAAAAGCAACACACACACATACATACACACAAAACTGTGTATATACTCTTACTTTACATCTCACAAAATGAAGCAAAAGTAAGACCTTAATAGCACACAACAAGCACATTTTATGATGAGGGAAACTTCACCATAAGATATGTATAAAAATTATCTGTTCCCAACTTTAGTCTCTCTTCAACCCTTTTCAACAAAACTAAGAATTTGACTATAAAATTAATGAAAGATAAAGTACAGGGTTTACGATATCTATCTATCTGTATATATAGTGATATATATAGTGATCTGTATATATATGGTGAACGGTAAATACATGGACAGACTTGGACGGGTGGTAGTACATCTAAAAAGAGACAAAAAAGAAGTCCTAGTAAACATGGGGAAAATTCCGTCCCGTTTAAGAGTGACAGAGTATCGAAAGCGTGGGAACATAAACTTCAGAGGCCAACAGCTTAAAAACAATATGTCGTAGAGAGTGCGGTTAAAAACGTCACTTAGAAAGTCATACCTACTCTATTGAAAAATATATGTTTGAAAACGCAGCTACGTTTGCGCACGGGATTAACAACGTGTGACACTTCTTTCCTTTACAGCATGTCCGGGAATTCCTCCGGTCCTTCGGGGAATCCCGTGCGCACGCATAGCTGCGTTTTCAAACATGCATTTGTCAATAGAGTAGGTATGACTTTTTAAGTGATGTTTTTAACCGCACTCTCTACGATGCATTGTTTTTAAGCTGTTAGCCTCTGAAGTTCATCTTCCCACGCTTTCGACACTCTGTCACTCCTAAACGGGACGGAATTTCCCCCATGTTCACTATGACTTTTTTGCCTCTTTTTAGATGTACTATCATCCGTCCAAGTTTGTCCACGTAGTTAGCGTTCACCCTGTATATATAGCTAAAAAGTATTTCTTTGTAGTTATAAATAGTTTGTAACCGCCAACTTCACTATACCCGGATCTAGTAACGTTAGCTCAAAAACTTATTTAACTATATAGAAATTACATTTTATTGGTGTTATATAACTTCTTTATACCCCATCTTTTCCTTTCTATTATCTTTAAACCAAATTTCCAGTCTTTGCGAAAAGAGAAAGAAGTTCAGGCCGGAATAGTTGTTATACAAAATTTAAAATAGGTCTCCTTCTTTACAATGAAACAAAATAAGCTACAGGAAGCTTTTAATCAGAAACTTCATGCGCTCAATAAGTACAATAAAATGCGATACTAGCAATTAGAATTTTTTAGTGCAATATGAAGATTTCACAAGAGGTTATCTATCAATTCGTGCATATATAACTAATTATAATTTTCTTTAGATACTATTTTAATAATCAGATAATAAATACGAAAAACAATGCATATTCTCAGCTCAAATTTAAAAAGTAAATAATATGTTTTAATATTTAAAAAATACTAGTACAAAGTTTAAAGTTTAATGTTTTTAATATTTAAAATAGTACTGAGAGTATGTTTAAACTATAATCATAATCTTCATTAAATTGAAACTTAATCTTGAACCCAAACCAAGTTTAAGATTAAAGTTTATGTAAATCATTACGTAATGATCAATTTTAACAAAACAATTCAAAAAAGTACTAATTATGGAAATACATACTAATAATATCCTATCAGACTACTAATATTGTATAACAATAACATTATAATCATTATATAATATGTTATGTATGTATGTAAGTTTAGCTGCTTCATGTACATGAAGCACATTCTACGTTATCTTTTTCTGCATCATTTCATACCTGAGAGCTAATAATTATATCCTTAAGTTTAATGTGACTATTAGGAATACTATTTTCAAAGAACTGTTCGTAACACAAATACATGATGATAATATTAATATAATTATTTAAAATGTGAGTGATTTCTTGCTGAATTACAATCGTACTTTCGTTATTTTTAATGATTTCTTAACTGCACATTATTATGCTATCTTTTGAGAATTCAATTTTTGCATGCTTTTTCAAAGTAAGAAAGCAAAATTCATGTTATGAGCCCAATCATCAAACAAAAGGATTTGGTAAGCTACATTAAGCAAATGGAGGTAAGCTACAAATACGAGGAAATATCAATGAATAAAGTAACCAAATTTATAGTGGATAGAGAGTATTAAAATATTATGCATCTTACGCAAGCCTACTGGTAATGTTAGGTTTCAATCTTAGAAAATTTGACACTAATTCAGTCAGATATATATTGTATATTCCGTATAGTTCGTACGAAAAACGCAGTAACGGAGAATTCTTAGCTAACTAGTGGACTTAAGAAATGTTGAGAATACGCTATGTTCTCTTATTTTCAACATCTATGGAAATTAAAACGATACTTTCTCATCCAGCTCATACAATCAAATTCTTAATCAGAAGTTATGTCTTCGATTTTCTCAAGTAGTACCCTCACGGAGGTTGGAAACATTTTTTCCTTCCGTAGCGTTTATAGATATATCATTTAGCTTTTCTAAGCAGAAGAAGCAATATTTGTACAAACATTAAGAGGAAAGCTGAAAAATTCATTATATAAGATAAGCATTTTTCCCTCATTAAAGGCTTTAATATAAATATATTTCAATAAAATTATTCATTTTTTTCCTTAATTTGAGTTTGATCTCAGTGAAATCAAGAAATTCCACTAAATCGATTGCTAGAACTCATCCGAAATTGACCAAATTCGGCATAGTGGTAAATCTTTATGAGCATACTATGCACATGAAGTATTATGTTGTACAGATCTTTGGTCCTCGAATTATTGGCAATCGAAGTTAGGGCTTATATTTCGCCAAATTTGATAGCCAATAACTCAAGAACCAAATGCCTGCAAACCACGGTATTTCATACGCACACTAAACTTATTAAAATCTATCAACATCTCAAATTTGGTCAAGTGGGAGATAGGCAATGTGTATTTATAATCAACATTTGCTATTTTTTTAAAAAAGGAGCAAAAAAAATTTTTTTTTCCGATAAAGGGAATTTTGCTATTAATGCTTATTAAATTCTATAGTTAGTAACCTGAGGTTTTGCCTTTGCTACATAAGACGTGAGTTTAATTTACGGTAAGGCACATATAATGGGAATTTCTCGTTGAACCATAGAACCATGTCTTATTTTCTGTAATATCTTTGCAGAAATGGGGCGTAAAACTCTAAACACTTAAAATAAAAATATTTTTGAATACCTTTTACCTTATTCATTGATATATCCTCGTATTTTATTTATCTATTTCTTTATTAGTATTTAGTTAATAAGAGTTTTTGTCACTGTAAACAATACTTATCCTTATTTTCTTCTTATACTCATGTTGAGTAGGTGCTGAATTATTGTCCGAAGGATATGAAAGCAGATATCTGCGTACATCTTAATAGGAAAGTTTTTAACGAACATCCGGCCTTCAGGTTAGCAAGCGATGGTTGTCTCCGTGCCTTGGCGATGCACTTTACTATGAGTCATTCAGCTCCAGGTGACCTGCTGTACCATACGGGTGAGAGCATCGACAGTCTGTGCTTCATTGTAACAGGGTCCCTCGAAGTCATACAAGACGACGAAGTTGTAGCGATTTTAGGTAATATTACTTTTAATAAGTGCTTCTAGTAATAATATGATTCTGTAATGTTCAATATTAGATACTTTTATGTCAACATTTAGTATTGCATTCCTGTTAGAAATTGTATATTAAATATTAAGAACAGTACACAATCGAACAATATGTATTTTCTCATATTAGCAACGTTACTACACTTTTAAAAATAAATGTACTTTTACTCTTAATAGTCTTTCTGTGAACAAGGCTGATGATCACAGCCGAAATAATTCGATAATTGATATTACGAGTGGCTTATGAGGTATTTTTTTCTTTCCGATTTTCCATTGTTAGTGCGCTCTAAATATTTATGTTTTGATATGTAGTTTATTTTGTATCTTACATATACACTTTTGTCTTCCAGACAAAAATAGTACAAATATTCATACGATAGTACAATAGTACATAAGTTCCGTTCAAACAGCATGTTGAACTGGAAACATTGCATTTTCATTTAGCATTGAACGCCTTACCAGTACGAAACACAAACAGCTGGTGCAATTGAAAGAAGAAAAAAAACAGCCATTTTAGATTGAAAATCACTTATTTCCAACTACTGTATTGGTTTTCTATTTTTTTTCCCACATCTATATTCATGACGGAATTAGCTATGGACACGAACTTTTGATACACTAACTATATTGGAGATCAGAATTATTTAATAATTTTAAAAACAGGAATGGCTTTTTAGGAGAACATGTCAGATGAATTATTTAAGGGAGAACGTTATGGACTAAAGGAAGGATAGATATTACTCTTAAAAAGAAAGTTACCAGTACTTCTCTACCTGTTGTTTATATATGTATGTATGTATATATAAATTACACAAACACTATTCTACGGCAGAGTTAAGTACAATACATTTCCTTAGGAGTATAAATTAATACACCAGGAACATGATGATAAGCTTTATTCCGTATAGCATGCTATAACGCACTTTGGAGTTATTATGTTCCATCGTAATTGCTTTCCGGTTTGAAAATAAGAAACTTTGTACCTCATTTGCAAATTAATTGAAGAGGTTGTCATGTATCCATATCATTATAACAAAACAAGTCTTTTAAGATGTTACTGGCTAATTACTGTTATCGATCTCGTTTTCTTCTAATTAGTACAAAGGCTCTCAATAGAATGAGAAGTCTTAGTAAATGATAATTTATGTACATTTTCATTAATGAAACTTCTAGAATGAAATTCATAGAGATTATATATATACATATAGCTTATGTAAGGAAGGAATAGTGTGGAAGAGAGAGCTGTTGTAATTAACGTACTACACAGTTACTAAGTAAACAACAAAAAATGTTTCTTTGTTAGTTGTCATTGATAACGTGTTTGTTGTTACCTTTTTTTTTTTTTTTAATTTCATAACTTTATTGATATCTTGTTTTCAAGTGATTGATGCTCTTCTGACTCAGATCAATATTCTTTGCATACAGATTGAAAGAGATAGGGAAGTTTAATTGATCTCCAATCGTTAATGGTATTATGGAAAACAAACAATGGCGAGTAATGATTATATAACACTTTTGCGCACTACCATATATATTTTCAAGAAAAAGTTGTTCGTTGAATTTTATAACATGCTTTCAAAGTATTGCAAAAATAATAAGAAGAAGCAAATAAATAAAATTATAACATTTAATATTTATAGGTGGCGTTTTAGTTTATAACATCTATCTTTTGCCCTTAGTTAGTTATATTATAATTTCTAGAACTAATTAAAACGTAGTTTACTCACTAAATGTTTCAATGATAACACACAAAATAGAATATAAATTTAAACTGATCTATTTTCCGAAGATTTTCTGCATTTAACTTTTTTTATTTTTCGCAAAATTCCTTCTTTAGTTGAGAATACATCCGCTATTATTGACTTCTTTTGTATTATATCTGAACTGTATCGAAAAACATGTTTATACATGTCTGGCCACAAAACTTAATAAGTTAAATGTTTAGGTCTGGCCATAAAGAAAAATGATATCATAATTTACAGACTGTTGTCCATATCAGCATCATATATATTTATAAATGTTATTGTTATAAGTTCTTACAGGTTACTGGAATCTAAAATAGTCAGTATTTCCATGAAATTTCTTATTGTTGAACAGTTACTACTAAAGTGTATGATGTAACAATTAAACTAGTGCTTAATATGTGAGAATATCTTGAAAGCACTAGCTGTTTCCGATTACAATATTGCACAAGTATTAAAATGTTGTCTTGCAAATTCTGTTAATAGCATCTATTTTTTCTGTAGTATTGTCAATAAATGTAGAAATTTGTTACAACTGACAGTGTTAATCATTTCGCTGATGACCTCTAAAATACTCAGGAGATGAAAAGTTTTGAATTTTTAAAGGTAGTTGTCTTACTTCACCAAACTCAGTTATCTTCTTTAAAAGTGGATTAAACTGCTGGGTTTATCATTTCTGCATCACAATTCATGCTTTAAGTGTAATGGAACGTCAACAATCCTGTTAAAGCTAACCTAGCCTCCAGTTGTGCTTAAGATGTTAACGAAGGACTAGCAGGATATGTAATCGCACGAAACTTTTTTTTGGTATTGCATTGCTTTTTTTTTGTGTGTGTGTGTGTGAACAGTTGCAAATCGTACGCTTTGTTCAGATTCCCATACTTTAATGTTCTATTAGTATATATTGAGTTGTTCTATTAGTGTTTTGTATCAATGTAATATTTTTTCTTTTAAACTTTTTCCAACTTATTCATATTTTCAATATCATTTATATGTTTTATTACAACTAGTTGTTTCACCCAAATTTTCGGCTCACTGAACATTATAGGTTAAATTGTGCTTAACTAAAAGCTCTAATTGGTTACATTTAACTTCATTTTCCTTTTAGTTTGTCCCCTAGCCATCCCAAACTTTGTTCCATATTTAAGCAATTATTCAAGGATTTCGTTATTCGGGTCAAGCTTTAGCTCAGGTACGACATCTATTAGTGTCAGGCAGGCAGTTGATAGCTCAGGTACTGACATTTATTAGTGTCAGGTAGGCAATCATAGCTCAGGACCGACATCTATTAGTGTCAGACACAATCGATAGCTCAAATACCGACATTTATTAGTGTCAGGCAGGCAGTCGATATCTCAGATACCGATATTTATTATTGTCAGACAGGCTAGGGATCTATTAACGTGACCATTCATGACACAAAAATTGTGACATATCCATTCACTATTAGGATATTGTTGCCCTTCCTCATAAGAAGGAAAATTATTAGATGTATCAGCCTCGTTTTCATTCAGTTTTCATCTAATATTTTTATCCATTGCTATTATGTAATAATATCAAAGAGTACGAATCAATTTTGTTTTACAATATACAAAACAGAAAGTGACATGAGAAATTCGTTTGTTTAAACACTTTTATTTAACATGCTATTTGAACACTTTAGTCACCATTAAATAACCAATGTTGAGAAGATTCCAGTGGAGTTCTCTAGTTTAAAAGTGCACCAGAATAGCACATTTTCTATTATAGTAACTGTTTATAACAAACTTCCTGCCTCTTTAAAGGAAAAAAAGTCTTGTTTTCATAGGGCAATTAAGCTATCCACTTGAGCACTATTTCTACTCGGTAGAGGAATTAGAGCAGATAAAGGACTTTCAAGTTCGTAATCAATATAATATTAAGTCATAAAGAAGTATGTAGTTTATAATAATAAATACTATATATATATATATATATATATATATATATATATATATATACTAGATTAATGAGAAACTAAGTTCCATTTCAGCTAAGTATCAAATATTGTATGCCAGAGTTAAATAGATAAACATGTATACATACATTGTTTTCTGGCGTGCCCAATTCATACTTCACTTTACGAAAAATGAATATGGTAAGGGATAAAACTAAATAGAATGCAATGCAACACATATTATCAATGTTCAGTAAAATTCGGCATACACCATAAATCTCGTTACAAACGTAACGAAAGAGATAACCTATTAACAGCATGTAAACTTGAAAATAAATAATTAACTAAATCAAAATAATTTTTGGGCTTCCGATTGACTTAGGTTATGATTTCAAGTGTTGACAAGCCCACATTTGCAACAAGTGCTTATATGTAATGAGACTGTTAATTATTTTTGTAGGTAAAGGCGATGTATTCGGCGACTCTTTTTGGAAAGATAACGCAGTAGGACAATCGGCAGCCAACGTACGAGCACTTACCTACTGTGATCTTCACACCATCAAAAGGGATAAGCTACTCGAAGTTCTCGATTTTTATCAAGCTTTCGCTAATTCTTTCGCTCGAAACCTCATACTCACATATAATCTACGACATCGGGTAAGAATTAATTTAAGATTAAAAGTGTAAAAATAAGTTAGGTTAAAGTATATACCAGTATAAGTAAAAGCTTTTAATTACAGATATTAGATTAAAATGATTTTAAGTTTCAGTTCATATACCATTACATACTGGGCTTCTCTAATTGATAAAAAAATAATCTTAATTTCAATATGTGTCTAAATGAGTGTAGTTACCAAAATAAACGCGGTGTACTGGGGACTGTGTAAATTCTATTAAAAGTCATACATTAATTAAAAATAAAGGTGCTTGCTTGGTTATCTGAGTACCACATATATCCAGAAAACATTCCTAATGTGTAAGTCTTTAGAAATAGGACGTTATGAAATATATAATATGTCAGCTTTTATTCTTTGAATAAATATTTTACATAGCTATGTATAATCCAGTTCCTTATATTAGTTATATTTAGTAATTGTACACTGAATATATATAACTATAGCAAATATTAAGTCAGTAGATTTGTAACGAGACAGAATTAAAAATTATTTATGTTAAAAGCATTATGAAAATATATTTAGCATTTCTATAGTAGAAGTGGAAACATTATATATAAAAGAGAAGAATTAAATAGATAAAAAGACATACTTAGTCTAATTGATGATATCAGGATTCTATGGGCATTAAATTTTCCTTCTTTTTCTTTGCCTTTACTTTCTTTGCTTCGATGACAAGGCTTGTCAAGTGAAAAGTTAAATACACACTTATTTGTTAATAACTACTTAGGGAAATAAATTGGTGCATGTTTATGGTATTAAAGATGACTTACTTCATTTTACGCCAAGATATTAATTACCGGAACAATTATGATGGTTGTTTCCATCATGAAACTTGAGAAACACCACTGAAGATAGTAGAAATCATCAAAAACGCTCCGGTAATTAAAGATCTTCAAATGTATCTACTGTTAACGTATGATAATATAAAAAATGAGACACGAATTCTTTGGCTTGCGATATTAAAAATAGAAAGTACTGCAAGGATTTCCTTTGGTGAAACGATTCTATTTAACACAATCTTTAAAGGCTTTAATCATCATTGTTCTAAATGTACATTCACCAACGGAAGACAAGGATGATAAGATATAAAGAACAATTTTTACTAAATAGCAGAACGTGTACTTCACCAACTCCAATGATACCATAAGAAAATTTTATTTGAAGATTTCAATGATAAGGTAAAACAAAAAGATATTTTCGAGCCGATTATAGAGAACAGAAGTCTGCATAAAGAAAACGATGACAATGGCGTTAAACTCTGAATTTTGCTGTATGCGAAAACCTTATCGTAAAAAATGCAAAATTCTCACATTGTAACATTCATAAATACACTTGGACCTCACCAAATGGAAAAAACGTATAATCAATTTAATCAAGTTTTAGTAGCTACAAGAAGACCATCTAGAATAATTTATGTGCGGTCATTTACAGAAGCTGATTGTCACATTAATCATTACATGGTAGCAGTGGCTATAAGAGAGAGTTATATATCGTTGAAAAAAGGATATATTCAGCATCTGAAAACGGAGACTTACTTATAATTCTAATGGCTCTATACACACTTCAAAACAATTCCATTTGGTGAATTTATAGACTGACAAATTCAAGTGTTGCAATCAAGAATTACAATTTTTAGGTTTCTTTGATTCTCTTTTTTAAAATATTAAGGTATAATTTGAAAGGATATTTATGTTTCATGTGTAACAGATTATTTAGAAAATATTTTAACTAGATGAGCAGTAGACGTTAAATTGGAAGGAAACTTCAGACTCAATATTACGATTTCTCATAAACAAAAGTTAAGAGGTGAAAAAAAAAAAAAAATAGGAAATTTTCATAATAATATGATAATAATAACTTTGAATTAAATGCTTACATGTATTTATGAAGTTTCTTTTGAATCTAATATTACCAAAGTAAGCAAAAATACTTTTTTGGTATTAGAAATCAAATTGAATTAAAGAAGATGTATAAGAAAAGATAATACAGTTTATAATGAACAGAAGTTCACTAAGACTTCGTAGGTAATACTTTACCACTATGCAGACAGAACAAATTAAAAAAAAAGAGGAAAAGAAAACATGTGGTTGTTGAAGAAAACATGTGGAGAGATCATAATTCTTTAAGAAAAGATGAATATAAAAAATATTACTGACTATAAATTACTTTGCTTCTTCTTTTCTCTAAGTGATCTTTCTGATAACATCTTTTAAGTTTGTTATTTTTGGATCAAAAGATCCCATATATTTCAATGAAAAATTTTATTGTACTGTATTCATTATATCTGGAGAACTACATATAGTGTAGCCGAATCCAAACTATAAGTTAACTCAGTATGATGTACTTATTCCGTAGAAAATATAAAAACTCGATTTAGGGGCCGTTAAAAAATTTTCTGGCCTTTGATCCAAAAATTAATTATTGGCCAAGACCGCAATCTTTTGATCCATTTTTGGTTTTCCTATTTCTTGTTTCATAATCTGATAATCTTTCTATTCATTAAGAAACTTTAGTAGTACAAAGAAAAGAAACGGACAAAATATTTGTGATACACCAAAGGAAATTCTTAAAATTGAAGACCTTGCTAATATTTTTTATATTTGTCAGAACAAAATTAAATATAACGTTACTTATGAGTGCAGAATCAGACATACAATATCTTACATCAAAATTAGATGAAAAAATCTTTAGTTTAAAGTTTCATGATCATGCGGGATAAACTAAAGGATACAGATAAGGAGTGCAACTAAATGATTAGGAAATAATTGAGTAAGAAAGTAAAAGAGACGGAAGAATCTCGAGAATATGATATCCACATTAAGGTATCATAGTCTGGAATCGAACTTTTGTTCCGTTTCATCTCGGATGACTTCACATCATGTATCTATCTTAAATTGGCAATAAAGAAACTGTCAAATATTAGACTGGAAGTTTAGAATGAGGATTTTAGTGCTACAGTGTGTACTCTTTAAGTCCGAATTGAGCTTCAATATATACACAGAGTTATTAATTGAAGGGTTGAATGCAAGAACCAGGTATGTCCAATTTTAGAATTTTTTTTTTTTTCGGAGCTTCCTGCTGCTTGCTCTAACTTCACTATGGACACTGTATTTAGGTTACCTCCTCTCACATTATAACACTGAATATAATCATCGGATTCACATGATTTTTGCACAGAATGTAGAGTAATATTTTCCTGCTAAAACAAATGAAAATCTTAAATTCGCAAAAAATAAATAAATAAATAAAAATAAAAAATGGACCTACCTGGTTCTTGCATCTAATCCTTCAATTAATAAAATAATAAAATAAGTAAAGTGCTTTGTTAAGTAGGGTACACGCTACATCTGACATTGAAAGATGGATTTATTTATTTGTATACTGTAACCGCCCCTTTATTATGTTAGCTGATGATATTTTGTAAATCGAAGAGCATGTTAGCTTAAAATATTTTTTATTAAAAAAAAATATGCAGGGTGATCCGTTTGGGGTGTGAGACCATGCCACGGGAACATATCCTGAAACTTTCTTATATTACTATACGAGAGTATACAACATGGCACCAAAACTGAGCTCTAGACTATCGTTGAATAGTGTTACGCTTTAAAATCAAGTGTACCACAAGACGTATTGAGCATGTTGCTATGGAATGATCACTATCTTGTAAAAAACTAGCAATAAAAGCTGCCCGAACTACAGAAATAACAGAAAACCATATCAACTCAATCTCCCAACTACCACAAGCTACACTATCGTATTGAACTATTGGAAAAAGACGTACCGTGTATTCCAGAACGTTTTATTTTATATCTGAAACGGATCACTCTGTACTACAGTGAGGGTTAGATTATGATACAATGAATTTTCTCGTAGTTCGTAGTATTATGATATTTGGAATACACATAAATGCACTATTTTGTACTATACTTTTTAGTATATATTAGATAGTAAATACATGTATATCTATTCGTAAATTTGTTTCTACTATTATAATTTTGAATGTATTCATTGTATTCATATTAATTCTTATAAATGCAATTGTGTTTATGGATATTATAATGAATTTCAACAACTATTTCAATAACTAGCATTATACGCAAAGCAAAATTAAAAATGAATTAACAATTCAAAGTCATGTGGAAATTTGTATTGAGAAGGTTATCTACGTCATGGATCTATTTGAGAAGGAAACCTTTAATTTCTCCTTATATTACCCATATGATTCACGACAGGAAAAGTTTTAGTTGATTTTTTTTTTTTTTAAGTTTAGCATCCCTTTCAGCAGCGAGGCTATATGAGGGGAAAAGTTTTAAACTGTTCGTGGGTTATACGGGTGATCCCCAATCAATATAGAGAAGAATAGTTTTTGTTTCGTGTGAGTGCATTTATTAGAGCCCGAGATATAGAAAATATTTGTCTAACCTTATTAATTTTGCCAAAATGATTGGGGTCCAGCTTTTTCTAGCAATTTCAATGGACAGTGTAAAGGTTCACGTCACCAAGAGAAGGGTAAATTATAAACGTCGTGGTGATAGTTACAAGTGAAGAATTTCTGTAGAAAGACACAACAACATTACAATGTTGCCGTTTTGTACCATATATTTAGAAGTGTTTATCAACTAAAATGGCAGAATTATATCTGACACCTCAGCGGAATACTCACGATATGGCAACAAGGCCCAAGACATGTTCTGTCAAATGTCTATTCGTTTTGTATTTTGCTCCAATTATAATAACCTTAATAGTGGGGGGAAATTAGAGTTGATCCTCGGTGGAATTATATATGTGGTAGTTTACATTCACCTGTTTATTTCAAGAGTGACATAACTCAAAAATCGCCATTATTGACTTATGGGCAGAAAATGAAAGCTAATCTTGATGTCTATCTCGAGTAAAAATTTCACAGATGTGCTCACAAAACTGGGTGCTAGAGAGCAATTGTGTCGTTCTTGCGCTCTTGCGTCTTTCCATCGTGTTTCGAAACTTTCAACGCTTCTTCTGAAAAGTTAGGATCTTTCAGTTATGTCCTTTTTGAAATAAACAGGTAATATACTTAAAGTTGTAGACTACATCTCATATAATCTTAGTAATTGAAAAAGACGGCAAAATCGAAATAAACATAGCAAAGTTCTAAATTTGATTGCAGTGATTAGGATAAAACTTTAACACTGACAGTAAAAGTGCATTTTCTGTTTGTCAATCAATTTTAGTGGGGGAGAAATAATTTGAGTTATATTTTCGGTACCTCAGAGACTCATATTCTCTTCACGTAAGAAAAACTGTATTCAAATTAGTTCACTTATACCGAAATGATTGGTAAGAACATGCTTGCGCATTGCTTTTACTAGCAGCAAACGGCCATGTTTGAAAGATGTTTTTTCCTTGTGACAAAACTACTATGAATGCCTTGAATTTGGCCATCAATGGATTCCGCAGATAATTGACAACTTTTGTCCTACTCAAACTTATTCAAGTGTTAAATTTATCGAGTAATTCTAGCAGGTGACTGGATCTACATTGTTACTTAAGTTAAATATTCGTCCAAATTCAGCAGATGGCGACCGTAGAGAAAGTGGCTAACGTTGGCTCTCATATTTTACCGAACTTCGGAATGATTTCGGTGAATCTGAATATAAGTTGCAGTACGTTGAAATACATGTATAGTTTCCTTCACAGCAAATGTATTCCTTAAGAACCTTATGTGCTAGTTACCATATCTCTACTAATGCTAGTAGCGAAATGATCGACGTGAACAAATAAGTACTACAATATGAGTAGTAGTTACATACGAGGGCCATATAGAAAATAAAGACCGTTTAGTTATACAAAATGAAAAAGATAATATTCATTGAAAAAACAAATTCTGTTTCATACGTGAAGCTTCCTCCATTTCTCTACATAAGTTCACAAGCTTCAGAATTTCCATGTTATACTCTTCTGCTGCCAGTTTATTAAACCGTGTGGTTACTGCCATCACATTTTTGACATTGTATTAAACACATGGAGACCCTTTACTTGATGAGATTGTGACTGGTGATGAGACCTGATGTCTTACATCATCCCAGAGAGCAAGCGCCAATCACTTGAGTGGCATCATTCCTCATCGCCCAAAAGCAAAGAAAATTCAAACAGACTCTCTCAACACGAAAGGTCATGGCAACCGTCTTTTGGGATCATAAAGGTGTTCTTTTGGTGGATTTCATGCTAAAAGGCATTACCATCAATGCAAATTGTTATTGAAATTTAGAGTTTCTGGGCAATAAACGGTTTGGAAGTGAAGAAGTGTTGGAGAATACAGCGACCATCTGGATTAATGAATATGCGAATTTTGAAGCTTGTGAACAGATTAAGACAAATTTTTAAATGAATGTGGTGATTATATAGACAAGTGAAGGAAGCTTCAGGTATGTAACAGAATTGTTTTTTTACAACACATATTGTGTTTTCCATTTTGTATAACTAAATTGTCTTTATTTTCTGGATGACCCTCGTAAATCAATGAGGGAAATAGTTGATTTTATATAACCCCAATTTCTCTGTATTTGCAAATTCGATTACATATATTTTTATTCTTCCAGTATGTATACAAATAACTTACCAAAAAAGAAGTTGGCTTAAATTTTTAGTCTCATTCATGGATAAAATTACAGAAATTTAGAATAACGATTAGCTTTTCTAAGGTGTCTTAAATATCTGTGCTTAAAATAATACATGTATAATTCTATAATAAAAGAAATAAGAATTTTAGTTCTTCATTTATTATATATATTCATCCATACAGAGGAAGGCAGTTTATCGTCTTCATCTTCAGGATTCAATCAGGGTATCATTTGCGGGGAGCAGGGAACAATTATTACCTCCATCCCGCCCTTTACCTGAATTTGAAAATCACATGCTTTTTGAAGAATCGTATAGTAATGAACGAATTGAAAGCGTACAACTTCTATGTTAGTTGACAATCTTACCTTCCTGGCAAAATCTGAGATGATACTACTGGGTTCAAGTATTGTAAAATACTGTTTGATAACTGTTCTGTCATCGTAATTTTAAATTTAAATTGTAGCTATCAGATAATATGTAGCATTGTATATTATGTTATTTTCATTTTGTTTTAAGAAAAGTAAAATTGTTCAAAGAGTTAACTGCAAAAATTATTGCAACATTCTAAATATCTCTCAATTTAAAAACCTTCCTCCCAATTATCATTGTTTGTACTAAATTTTATTTCTAAAAAAGGTTACCATACCTTAGTATTTATGCAGACGTGTCTGCATTTTGAGAGGAAAAACTTCCGTTCATATACAGTTTTCGAAATATTATCACACTGTTTTGTGAAAATAGTGTCATATTTAAATGTTTAAGTGGCTAAAGCTAGGCATATCGTGATTTTATTTCTTATTATTGTTCTTATTATATGCTTTCAGCGTATCAGACAGGTAAATAAGGCAGTACCTTCTAAACAGAGTTAGTCAGATGAAAGTGTCCTCATTTTAGCACTCCAGAATATGGAAATCCTGTGTATTTTCAAAGAATTTATCCAATTGCTTAAAATTAAAATAGCACGACAACTGTCAAACAATATTTTATATTAGTTAAACTGAGAAAACTAAGTCACATTTGAAACATTAGCAATAAAAAATAAAGTCAGTGGAAAAATATTATTTCTTTTATTATAAGTATCTTATTTATTTTATTATTTCTTTTAATATAGGTATTTATTATAAGTTACGTTGATCACATGTATAAAGTTGCCTATCCCTGTAAGCATTCGTCTATATTATTTGGCTGCATCACTTAAAGTTATGAAGTCCTATAATAAATTACACCTATTACAGATTCTTATTGAATTTGAGTAAATATCAAATGTAATTTATATTCCAAAAACTGGAAAATGTATGTTGTATGTTGTTTACTACCGGTTTCATTGATAAGTAACCAATTTAGACAGAGGACTAACTTACAGAAAGTAAGTGTAATTTAAAGCAAGAACTATTAGGTCATTTTATTAGTATTTTGAATACAGTAACTAGATACTTACGTATTAGTTTAACTTCTATATATGATATACAGTAAAAATTATTTTTGCAATATGAAATCATTGTATGTGATAAATATAGTAATCTGACGTTCTCTCACTATAAGTTAAATATTCTACACTCAAAACACACCTTGCATCCAGTGCTTTTGTATCCCTGTTAGAGCTTCATATTTGATATTTCAGCCCGCACTGGAGTCACGATGGCGAACACTCCTACCGCAAATTGGAATAAAGCACTGAGACGCTGTACTAACGAAACACTTCAAGTGTCCACAAACACTAAAAAGTATTTAACACTTAACAGTTTGAACTATGTCCGTTCACTATTACGATACACTCTTTATTTTTACCTTCCACTTATGATGATAGATCCAGATTAAATCTTCAGTTTCAGGAAACACACGGATCGTCCATTTGTTCAGGCGTCAAAGTAGCGTAAAATGAAGATCTCCTTTAGTTGCGGATAATATATTACTGTACATTCACCTTGCTAATAGGTAGTTTACCAGCAAGCAGCGGGCTGAAACTAGAGTTGTACAGTTATTTTTCTACTTCTCTTTTTGCACTGAGCAACATGAGCCTGAAGGAAATACTTCGAATAACAGAAAAAAATAAAGGGCATTCATACTGTCAAGACCGGACTTTTAAAATGTCCAAATTGTAGACATGAATTCGAAAGCTTAATAGTGCTGATCTGTTTATACACTTGCCGATTATAGACATAAATAACATTAAATTGTATCATCACCTCCTTCATTTTTGGGCAAGTCATTTTCAATTGACGATCCTTTCATCTTTTCCTTTAGAACTATTGATTTTCTGAAGCATAAGAACATTCAAGTATGTTCAAATAGTTCTCTAAGAAAGGAAAATATTACGTATGGTCAAAGCATATAGCACCTTAAATGTTCAACAGAGTAAAATTAACGTTAGTAGTTTAATAATAACACTCCTTCTGCCGAAATAACAATGTGGCAAAGTTCCAAAATACACCAAAAGTTTTACGAAGGTGGGGTCAAGTTAAATAAGTATCCTAATTAATAAGTTTTACTGCAATCGAACTTCCTTAAATATACCCACAAATTTAGTGGAAAATCAATTTATATTTTTTGAAATGAAAATATATTTACATCTCGAAAGTTGGGATTTTAATTTCCTTTAAATTCTTGGTTACTTTACTTTAAACAATTCCAGTTTTGATGCGAATTTAAGATTTATCCAAATTCAATAAGTATTTGTAGACGGCGAAACGTACAGTAAGTTTTATCTAATATAACGTAAAAAAGATCAATCTTTCAATTTTGGGGAATTTCCTCAATTTATTCGCGATAAGCACATTTAACCACATTTTAACTAATTCATATTGTAGTAAGATTAATTAATTTTATTACTGTTATTAATTTACTTTCTTGTTCTTACATTACATTTCTTATTCTCTTTAAAGCTTATATTTCGAAAAGTTGCAGACGTGCGGAGAGAGAAAGAACTGGCTGAACGTCGGAAAAATGAACCACAACTAGATCAAACACAGGACCACTTAGTTCGTAAGATATTTTCCAAGTTTCGTCGCAGTGGAGGGAGTGAAAGGACTTCCCCAGCTAGCAATCATACATCTGACAGTGTTAATAACAATAAAGATGTGGAACGGGGCGATAAAAGTGATACAGAAAGTATTGGTAGTGGAACAGAAGGAGGGAAACCAGCTAGGGTTTTGTCGGCAACAAAATTATCTAGTGTCCAAGAGAAGGAGGACGCAGGATTAGCAATGGTGCCAGCCAAACCTCGTCCAATGTCAACAAGAAGCAAATGGGGAAGACTATTGGGCAGCAGTGGGGAATCCTGTGACGAATCTTCTACTGCAAAAACGTCCAGGGAAGGTGGTGATGGTAAAAACGGTAAAGATAAATCTAGTTCTGGTAGTGATCATAAGCCACAACACGGTTCGGGTAATAAAGTGTTTCCGAAACTTCAAAAAGTTGCTGGAAGGCAAGATACCATTGAGGAAATTGTTGAAGTTGAAACTGATCGACATCGACAGCAACCGACAACTGGTGTGACGTCTTCTACTACAACATCGGCAATTACCACAGTGCAGGATGCTACTAGAACAAACATAAGAAAAGTTGAACCTAGTGATACTGGTCAAAAATCAGGTGAAGTTTTATTAGTGTCTGGACAAACAACCACAGGAACAACCGTGTCACCCGCCACTACTACGTCTGTCGCTTCTGTGAAAGAAGGCCAACGTGATTCTGCTGAAACGAAAAGTCTAGTTTATCAACCTCCCGCACCAACTTCAATAGCACCTGCAGAGTATCAACAAATCCTTGCAAATATTATGGACTTCAAAGTGGACGTTAAACTGGAGATTCAAAGACTGAATCAAAAAATAAACAAGCTCGAAGATTTGTTAACGGACTTGGTGACAAAGTTGGGACCAGTAAACGGACCAGGGTCGAGGCATAGTTCGAGTAGTCCAACCCTTGGAAGCCAATCAGTGCCTGGCAGTTTGTCGCAATCCCCTCAAGATGAACTTGATCGCGACAGCAGTCCTCCACCTTTCCCTGGAAGAGGTTCCAGGAAACGAGAGTCTTCCCAGGAGTCGCCGTCCCAAGAGGAATCTTCTTCACAAAAGGGAAAATCATCGAAGACCACCAGCAGCAGAGAATCACGTGGTGATACGGAAAAACCTGAAGGTATACGAAAACGACGAAGTAAATCTAGGACTAAATATTCTAGCAGCAGCGCTACCACTCCGAGAACTTCACCAACAGATTCAATGGTCCAAAGAATGTTGGAAGACGAAATCGAGGAACTACAGAAAACATCTCCACGAAGTGACGAAGACAAGAAACCTCAGCAATCGCAGCAGCAGCAGCAACAACCACCTCGAAGAGCAAGAGAGTTTTTATAAACTCTATAAACAACAAAATATGCAGTTTGTTCCAAGGTGTGAGTCCAGCCTCAATATAAACGTGTACAAAAAAATTAAGAACATCAAAATATGTAATAATTATAAATAAAAGAAAGATAAACTTAGATTTTATATATATACATCCTAAAAAAGCAGCAAAAAATAAGCTTCATAAATTGAACACATTCCATCATGTCATTCATTTTTGTTACTTATTAGCACTATATGCTTTTTACGACAAGTGTGTGAATATGTATAAGTGGTAAAAATCTATGAGTGATTGTGAATAGAATGAGCATATGTTTTTTTGCATGAGTGATAGAAACTTACCTTTTTTAAAAAAGAAATAAAAGAGGAATCTTGCTGAAGATTTCAAGACATTAATCTTCTTACAATCTAATTATAATTTAGACAATAGAAACGGAAAGTTTAAAGAACAAAAAAACGTGTAAAATATTATGTATATACCTATATTAGTGTGCTCTGGACAATTTTTTAAGAGATAAAAAATGGGAAAAAACACTGTCTTTCAATACAATCATAATATCTACGGAGATATCTTGCGTGTCTTACACGGTATTAATCTTGGAATAAAAGAAAAAGCAATACCTGAATAGGGGAAATAATTATATATTAGATATATATCTGAATGGCACTACTGCTATTTAAAAAGAAAAGTGAATATTGTTACTTAATTGTCCTACCTTCTATAAGAAAAAAGATAGCATAGATACTTTACGCTTGTGATAAAAAACATAAAATACTTTTCTGCTTTGAGAATGGTAGATGCTATATAGGGATCTAATACTTATATATACATATATATATGTTACTTATACTGTATTTCAAATGGAAACTGTTATAATTTTTGTTGCCTAATGTTATTTTTCATTGTTACTCTAAATGAAATGGAATAAGAAGTTAGTATTATGATTATGATTATTATGTATTAACGATGGTGAACATGCGCTTTTGCCAGTCAAGAACATATCATGATTCATCCAGCATAGAGGGTACTACATATACATATATTTTTGCTGGAATTATTGGATCTTCCATACTGTTTAGTCTTCAGTGGTCTTGTTATAACTATCTCTTTCTTAATGTAGGCTATGATAGCTCCCCATACCCCCCTCCCCTTGTGAAAAATACTCGTTTTTTAGTTACTTTTAAAAATAATAACTTTTTTGCAAGGAAAAAATGGAATGATATATATGTACGTTGCAGCATGTATGACATACATGTAAAACGTATTATATATACATATATATTTAAAATATATATATATATACTGTATATATATTTAAAATATATGCATATATTGCCTATAGATACACTGTGTGTGCGAAGAATATTTTCGAAGGAGGCTGTGTCAGAAATTTCACTTATTATACACGCAATAAGTTAATCTTTATCCTAACATTGTGATATTATAGTTAAGAATATAATTGAAAACAAAGTTTCTATGATGAAAGCTAAAATGCACGATACTAACAATCACGGATTGAAATCCGAAAACAAAAAAGATGTGTACTTACTTCTTGAAGATTCAGTGGATGTTAGTAATACATATTGTCTGTATATGTATATATATTAAAATTATTGTTATTATTTTTAGTTGACATTTTTTTTTAAATATGTAATTATAAACCTTTCTTTTTTCCAATCCATGAATGAATATAGAAACATAATGGCAAATTATTATAATTTTCAATTGTTTACATTTTTTAAAACTTTTTTCTTAACCAGAAAACATACACACCTAGTGAATAGGCGTGAATATCTTACTAGATAAAACAATCATTACTGAATATGCAATACATCCATCTGTAATTAACAGTAATTATTTCATGATTATTTTTGCCTTTTCTTTTTACTACCATAGCTTTTCATTTCTGTTTGATAAAAATTTCTGAAGTCAAATTAAAGTATTTGGTGTTTTTACTTCTTTCATCGAGAACAACCTGTTGTTTTATGTACTCACACATTCAAATCGATATGATAAGTTGTTGAAAGATGAAAGTTACACTACACCTGTGTTATTTAAATAGATGGGATTCAATACAAATGGTGAAAAATGAGCAGCTGGTTTATGGAAAACTGTTGAACATAGTGTTTAGCACATCGACACAGTAAACCAGATACTTGGGTTCGATCTATGGTCTAGTCGCAGTTTATAAATCTTTAAGCTTCAAACGAAGTCAATAATGTTTATGAATAGATGTAAAATATATTAATATCCGTCTACATATATTTTTTTTTAAATCAGAAGAGACTGGTCAACACGATAAAAAAATTTTAAAAATTAAATCTTTCAGTTCCCTCCCGTTAGGCTAAGGGAGAGGATGATTAAGGCAAGTGAATAGGAACGGAACAGTTGGTGGAATGAGTTAAAGGAATCGGGAGTACTTCAAGAAACAGCACGGGCATGTTATTATTTACCACAAACTTATTTGGCCCCGGGAATAGAACTAGGACTCCGTACACCGGAGGTAAGCTTTCTACCACTGAGCCACTATACTCCCATCAACAAGTTGAGAAACTATATATGAAAATTTGAAATAATTCTTTACTTAAATGGTTTAAATTTCATTTTTACGTAACTTGTACGTATAATGAAGTAAAAAGAAATCCATTATTACCATCAAGACGTTGTTGCTTTTGTTGTTGTTGTTGTTGTTGTTATTATTATTATTATTATTATTATTATTATTATTATTATTATTATTATTATTATTATTATTATTATTATTATTTCTATTTCATATATTTCGTTCCTTAATTTTCCAACCGATATCGTCAGAGTTTCTGCTTACTTTTGGGGGTACAATTTTTACATCTTCGTTATAATGTCCATCTTTTAAATATGAATCTAAAATTCATAACATAAATTTGTTGGGAAAACAATGAAAATTATTGATAACTGCTAGTATAAGAGAATTATGCTTGTCATTATATGCGTTATGTCCCCTCTTGCCAGGTAACATATTAAATATAACTTTGGGACAACGTTGTTGCACAGCAGTTACGAAGTAATCCAACTATTTGTTCTGGATACCAAGAAGATGCACTAATAAATTTATGTCTGTTATCTCATTTTTTGTAAAGACACAGTACCGAAACATGTTGAATGGTTTTGGCTTCTAGGCAATAGTGAACATAATAGACATAAAATTACAAGTACATTCTTCTCGTATCAATAATTATTAATGTAATGGCAATTATCAATAATTTTCAGTGTTTTCACAACAAATTTAGGATATAAATTTTAGGTTCATATTTTAAAGAAGATGGCAGTTTTTAAAAAAGTACCGAAAACGTACTTAGCTTCAAAAAAATTAGCTTAACTTTCGATGATATCCGCAGGAGAATTGACGAAAGATTTATAAGGATAAATAAAAAAAAACACAATGGAAGATAGGAAAAGCTTTCAATTTTATTTTTAAAAAATCCTATACTTACTTATTGTAACAAGAAAAAAGAAATTAAGTCCTAACTCCTGAAGTAGGAGAAGCAAGTCTGATCAGTACGTTATTTACGATGGAAGAGGTAATGACAAGATACTTTAAATTGAATTCCACAAATAATTTAATAATCTATCATTGAATAATCGAAAGAAAAAAAACTTGACAATACAGTAAGAGTGAAAACATCTAACGTATACAGAAATATACGAGAAGTACAGGTTTATTTCTTTGTTTTGTTGTTTTGACAACAGAAGTCAGATAAAGTTCATATGTATTCTTTTGTTGATAACGTAGGAAAAAAAAATTAGCCAATTCTTGTTGTGTAAAATGTTTCGACGTAACGAGAACTAGTCCGTTCAAATTGGTCTAATCATTCCGTTATTATTCACAAAGGAATATATACACTACAGTATATACATAAAGTTTGGTGTATAGCTTTGTTGGCAAATACACAAACATTTATAGAAAAAATAACCTTTTTAATTGAGTTCAGTTTCTTTCTCACTAGCTATTCTATTGTAGAAATTACGGCAAAAATTCCAGAGTCCTTACAACTTAAAACTGTGTTAAGGTAACATCACTAGCGAATGTCCTATTTCTTACAAAACTAAATCTAATTTCGGAGGGAAAATCAAAATTTCATTTAAATATTATGAAAATAGATTAAAAAAATAGAGATTAAAAACTGAAAGTACAGGGAAGTGTTTGTGTATATTAAATTTTCATTTTCAATTTCAATGAGGAAAAAAAAAGAATAAGAAATTACTGAATTTGGTTGGTTTTCGTAGCGTAAACATAGAAAAGCATTAACGTTGCTGTTGTTTTCTCCCTTATAGAGGATGCACAATACTCTTTTAACTATGATAGGTAGAAATACTATCGTATATACATATAAATAAATAAATATATAGTTATATAGGTATAACTGAAAATTTCCATGGAAAGCTGGTAATGGTTTGTTAATTCTCAATATATAAATATATATTTCGAAGAAAATGTGTTTTAGCATAATTTACGTAGAATTACTATAGAATTGTTCTCTATTGTGTATAAAAAGACAACGGTGTTTGATTCTTTTTTTTTTTTTTTTTTTTTTTTTTTAGTTATTTGATATCGATTGTGATTGAGAATTAAGCAATGTTTTTAAGTTTACATTTAAAATGAAACTTATTCGCATATTCTGTCATACTACATTCCCAAAATAGGTATATTTTAAAACATTATTAAGAGATAAAAACAACAGATTTAAATAAATGTAAAGAATTGAAAATTTGATGTAATTACTCTCAAAAGAATATGAAAGGCGGTATTGTCGTATTATATATGTGTCTCATAATATAGTTAAAAAATCACTAACATGAAGCCCAGAGAGGCTTAACCCGACCAGCACTAGAACCAAATGAAAGAGTATTCATTTAAGAGTATATGCAATTGGCACTTTTAAAATGTTTTATGTTTTTTTTTTTTTTTTTTTTTTTTTTTTTTTTTTTTGATAAGTAAAACTTCAAACATTGGAATGATTTTAAGTTTATTACTTTCAATAAAATCGTTGTAACACTAGCAAATATTTAAAAACGTTTATGCATTAAGAATATTAAGATTTATCATAAGTAACTGATAGTATATTCAAATGGAAAAAAAAAAAAAGAATATAACTTTTAAATTCTCTATTTCAAGTATATCATTAAAGAAGAGTATTATAATTCAACTTCCTTTTTAGCTAACAATAAATATGATTAGTTGCACTGTATTTCATTATTCGCTTAAAAAATTTAAAGTTCATTGTTTCTCTAACAGTCAATTTTCTGAATCCAAATTGTTTCAACACCAAAAAATATTTTTAACCTACATGTTATATACCTAATCAGCAGTTTATATTTGTACTTTCTAGTCACGTTCCGTGGCAAGCTAAGGCGGTTGTTCTGTTCTATAAATCCTTACACTGTTTCTGCTCAAAATAAAAACATTGTTATAAATACATTGAAAACAATTTATTGTTACTAACAATGTACAAAGAGATGCTATTCTTCTATTTGTAAAGTTTATGTAAAAAAAAATAAGATAAATTTATAACTTGATATTGATTCACGTAAGAAAAGAAAAAAAGTATTGTTTATGTTTTTTTTTAATTTTGTTTTTGTTTTGGAAATATTTTACAAGGTTATATATGCATATGTACAGTAAAACAAAAGTGCTGTAAATATACTGATATATGTATATCTTGTTTCTAATTTTACATTTTTTCAGCAATGAAAGAAAAAAAATTGAAAAACAAACTGGAATATCCATAAACGGTAAAGGGTTTTTCTTTCTCTTTAATAAACCTCAGTTTCACTAACTAAGTTGTTTCTATTTCAAAAAAATTATTTTCGTAACTGGAGTTTGAAACATTGTATTGAGTATTGATTGAATATTGTAAGTTTGTTTTGACTTCAAATGTCTGTGAGAACTTGTTTTCAATGATCTGGGAAACTCATAGTTCCAATTGATCAAGCTGGAGGGAACATAAAATAATATTTTTTTTTAAATTTCTCTTTTTAGGTCAACTTAAGATAGTAATTGATGTTGAAAAAAATATATATATATTTTCTTTTAACCATTATAGCACTTTAAAACATTGTATTGTATACATATTCTAGAAGAAGAGGAAAAAAGTTTTGGCAAATATTTTACACGTTTTCAAAATATATATAGTTCATTTGTTAATATCTGTGCCTTTAACGACGTAGCTCAGAGAGATATGTATCTTTGAGTTGTTTCAATAAGATGTTGTATGTTCCTGAATTGAGCTAATAAATAGGCCTACTTACGTAAATTCATTTAATGAAGTCAATTAATTTTCTCGTTTTCTTTATCTAAATAAACAGATAAAAAAAAATCCATTAGAGTTTATATATAGATCCATATTGAAATTTAATAAATGAACTTGAAGAACGGTACATATAGAACGTATAAAGAACAATAAGATAGTTGTTCCTATAATATTTTAACATACTTATAGTTTGAAACTAAAAAGTTTGTTTTTCTTTTTAATATTAAACAATATAGTTAAATATGGAACTCATAAACTAATTTAATTTTCACAAATGCAATTTACTATTGAAATACATAATATATTTCCTTGAAATTTAGTCATTGTCTAGTGTAGAGTGAAAACAACTCTCCCCAAAACATTTAAATGTTTAACTAAAATATTGTCCAAAAATAAGACATACGAGTATATCAACCGATAAATAGCATCGAGATGAACAAAATAGCATGCTTGATTTTAAATTCTCCTGTGCAATTTTCAAGAGAATCGGAAAGAAAAAAAAGAACATTTTGATACCATAAAATATGTTATTCATTACCGATAATAACTGACAGTGACACACATATACTCTTTACGCATATATTTACTTATAATACTTTATATTTCAATTTGATATATTCACAAAGTATCAAATTGTATGTAAATTAGTATATAAGGTAATAGCAACAAACTGTTACACAACTCAAAATAAAGAAAAAAATAATCGATTTTATTAAATATCGGTTTATATAGGGCAGTGGCTGCTTTTTGAGGAACACCACATCAAAGAGAAATACAAGTTTATCGATGCAAATTATAGGAAAAGAACTCGCGTCATGTACTAATTCTTGTACAAGAGAACCAATACAACGGGTTTTGTTTCCTTAGTGTGTAGTGATGAAAAATTGAGTTTTTCCAATGTAACTTCCGCTCAAATGACGCCACTAATATAAGGAAGAAAGCGATAAAAAAATAGATAAGTAACTTAAAGCATTCAGTTGGAAACCATATCAGATACCAGTATAGTGTACATCTTAACACTTTGAAGTTATTCCAATCTTCTTTAATTTTTTACATTCTTCCTATTTCTTAGTATCATATAGTCTCGATGCTAAAAAGGAGCGTTAAATTTCATATCCATCTATGAACCCTATCTAATGAAGTATTTAGCGCAAGTATCTGACTTTTTGTCACTATCGAAAAAGTCAAAATTTCCTGTACAAGCGAAATATTAATTGCTATGTTCAAGTAGATATTTATCTAATGGAGAATTAAATAGTCAGTTCTTTTATACATGGGATTTTCCAATCGTTCCTTATCCTTAATTTTCAGTTTCACGAAATTGTTTGATCCACAAACCATTCTACTTCTGTTGTGATGGTTCAAAAGTCCCCAGGTACTTAATATAAGTAAATGGAGTAAAATTTATTTTTTGCCAGAACATTTATGTAGATTATAAGAGCGAAATTTACGTCATTGCAATAAGCTTTCACATACTACAATGTTCTTTTGGAGAGACATACCGAACACCAAATTGAAAAGTACTTTTCTACAGAAACCATTTATAATGTTAATGCTAATTACACAATAGAACGAGTGAAAAATTGCAATGTTTTTATTACATTTTGAATATGTAACCAAATGTTCAATCAGCGTACATTAGTTGCTGTTCACAAAAGACATATTCTTTATATATATATATATATATATATATATATATATATATATATATATATATATATATAGCTTATTCTAAGGGAGTTCGAGATAATTTCTATTAGAAGAAAGAAGAATAACATTCCTATTTACAAACGAATTATGTATACATCAAACAGTATTTTACACAATCTCCATACATTCTAAAGATGTCCAGAGGTATAAGCAAAATACTGTAATTTAATAATAAAATGCATTTTTAAAAAATAAAATTAGCTCATTTGCTCCATACACAATGAATTATTGTGTTAGACAACTTCAAATAGAATTTCCTTAGTTAATAATCATCTATAAATATATAATATTTACACACATATATACATATTATTTCATTGTATGCAATGGAATCGTGTAAATGAAAAAAAGGAAGTCAAGTTAAATTGGGTGAAAATTCTACATTCCTCCAGACTGATCAAAAACAAACCACTTTTGTGTTTTCTTTTTATATATATAGATATAGTCATTGTTGAGTATTTTCAACGTAGATATAAATATATATCTATTATAAATAAAAGTGAAACAACGGGAAACATGCTTCACATACTGTAAATATTTGCACTGTATAAAGCCTTATTTATTAAATAAATATACTATTTCTTCTTATGTTATTTGTATTATTTCTACATCTATTATTAAGGTTCTGGTGCTAAAGAGTGTGCAGAAAGAACAACGTTTTTTTTAAAAAAAAATCAAAAATCATATATTTAAAAAAGAACAAAAGATATTCACAGATGCGAGTTCGTATACAAATAGAATTTTACAAAATAAAGTGCGGAGAACAACATCTGAGATATGATGTCCGTTATCACTGATGCATTTCTGAAAGACGTTCCTCAAAGTTAGCATCCTTTCTGTCGAATTTGGCGACTTTCCACGTGAATAGTTTTCCTCAGGTCTTCCAATGCATGAGACCTATGCCTTTACACACGTGCATTGAGGTAACCCCACAAGAAATAATCGAACAAATCAGGGGATTTGGACAGGTCAGGGGACCGAATGAAGGAGAGTGAATGTCCCTAAATCTGGAAATGAGGCGATTAGGAAAAGAGAAAGAAGAACGGCTGTGTGGGCTCTTGCACCGTCCTGTTGAAACCACACACGGCGAGGGGGAATACCCTTTCTTCGTAATTCGGTAAGAAGTTTTTGATCAACTCAATACAGCGCTTCGAGTTCACGGTAACAACATGTCCATTATCATCGTTGATGAAGTAAGGACCGATGACAGGAGTTTCGCCTATAGCACACCAAAATGTCAGTTTAGAGCTATGCAGTGGTCTTTCGTATAATTCTTTCGGATTTTCAGAAACCCCATAACAGCAGTTCTGTTCATTCACAATGCCATTGATGTCACAAACAAATAAAAGTTGTTATTTTACTTAAAAATTGCTTCCATCACATGTGCGCAGTTCAATCATCGAGTGTAATTCTCTGCCCTCAACTGTTACACAACAGCCGATTAGTACGGTGGAAATGCAAGTCTAAATACAAAATAGCCTGACCGAACGAATGCTGAGATCAAGTTCAATCGCATGTCACCGAGCGGATTGACGCGGACTGCACAATACGACTTGTCTGACACTTTCCACATTTTCGGCGGCAATTCTGTTCGTGTAGCCCCTGATTTATTTGTTATTTATTAATTGTTATTTTTATTTATTTATTTATTTATTTGTTTATTTTATTAGTGCACCTCGTGTACGAAGTATTTAACCCGCGTAACATAGTGTTACGAGTGTGAACAGCTGATTTCTGTAGATATTGAAATTGCGGCGAAACTCGTGCTCAACTGCTGTTATAGACTCATTATTCTTGAGAAAATTGTTATACGGTGTTCTATCATCCACGGCTCCATGGCTTAATTTGAAAACAAAAGAAAATTAAATAAAATTACAGAAACTAAAATAGAATAACAGAGAATAAAATGCTAAGACTTAACGAACTTAATGACACCTTCTGCACAACTCTCACTCCACCTAGTGGAGAGTTTTAGCTATTTCAAAAACATTCGTCCTCTCTGCCCCACCCTGCATATTAGTAGCTGCGCATTCATGCTACATTAACATAATGTTTTGAGTAAAATCAATATCAGACTGTTTCTCTTCGCCATTCTTCTTAACACAATTGACAATAATCATCAAAATATAAAGTATTTAGTCATATCTATATCTATCTAACTATATATATATATATATCTGTATATATATATATATATATATATATATATATATGTGTGTGTGTGTGTGTGTGTGTGTGTATGTATGTATGTATAGATAGATAGATAGATAACGTGGGTTCCTGTCACTACGGCATGGCGCATCCTCAGGTTGAGGATCGAGAAGGCTCGATATAGAGGTTATCTGCGAATATACTGAATAAGCAGTCGCGGACAGACGACAAGGAGTGGTCCTCCAGCCTGGGGGTTTGGGTAAGGCTAACCTCAGAAACATTCACAGAAGCCTCGGACAAGGACTGATATCTGGGAACGACCTCAGCAAAAGAAAATGAAAAAAACTGACTGTAACAATTATCGCGGCATTTCTCTTGTCAACATCTTATAAAATCCTGTCAAACATTCTATTAGCAAGATTGATTCCATACGCAAATGAAATTATTGGAGATTATCAGTGCGGATTTAAACGAAATTGATCAACCATCGACCAAATTTTTACCATTCGACAAATACTCGAAAAGAAGTGGGAATACAATAAGAAGTGGGGTACATTCAACTATTTATGTATTTTAGAAAGGCCTACGGCTCGGTTAGGAGAGAAACATTGTACAACGTCCTTATAGAACTTGAAATACCGAAAAAAGCTAATTAAATTAATTATTAAGGTATGTTTAAATGAATCCCAAAGTAAAGTCCGGGTAGGAAAATTTTTGTCCACGAGCTTTCACGTCGAGAATGTCCTGAAACAAGGAGATGCGTTGTCGCCATTATTATTCAAGCTTGTCCTTGAATACACAATAAGGAAAATCAAAGATAGCAACCAAGGCCTAGAGTTGAACAATGTTCACCAAGTTATGGCGTATGCTGATGTAAATTTAATAGTGGATGATAGGAGAACAATAGAAAGAAATGCAGAGGTCCTATTAAACGCTTGCAGTGACTTGGGTTTAGAAGTAAATGCAGAGAAAACTAAATACATGAAAGTCCGTCGGGGCCGTAATACGGCAAATTATGGATGCGTTAAAATATTAAATAATACTTTTGATGAAGTGGATAGTCTCAAATATCTAGGATCAATATTAACAGACGAAAATCATATTCACGAAGAAATTAAATGTCGATTAAAAGCAGGGAATTCGTGTTATTATTCAGTTCAAAATCTCGTGTCGTCGCGAATTCTGTCGAAGAATTTGAAGTTTAAAATATATAAAACGATAATCAGGTCTGTTATTCTGTATGGTTACGAAACCGCTATACGGCTATAACTTTTACTTGCTATACTGCTATTACTTTTACTATTAAAATAACTACTTCCAAAGTAAGGTACTCTTTATTTACGGACACTGGTACATGCACACAAACTTCAAAAGTACTTTACTAATTTTAATCCCCATGCTACTAAATAGTATTCTTCACAGTACTTCTAACAAGCCCACTTCCATACTACAACTTCACTCTTGTTCCCACGAATTCTTTGACTCATGCCAAAGCCGGCCATCCTCGTGCGCATCACAGTCTATGGACTGTAATCTAACGTTCTTCACAGACTATTTGCTATACCACATTCTCCACAGATTATTCACTATTTAATTCTTCCACATTCTTCACGGGTTATTCACTATTACACTCTTCCACATTCTTCACAGATTATTGACTATTACAGAAACATGATCGCTTACTCTGAGGGAAGAACATAGACTGAAAGTATTTGAGAACAAGATCCTGAGGCGAATATTCGGACCAAAGGGGAACGGGAATACGGAATGGCGGAAACTTCATAACGAGGAACTACCTAATTTATACGGTTTCGAAACGTTGTTAGGGTCATCAAGTTTAGGACACTTAGGTGTGCAGGTCATGTAGCTAGAACGGAAGAAAGTAGAAACGCTTTCAAAGTCTTTACTGGTAGACCAATCGGAAAACCACTATTAGTAAGACATAGGCGCAGATGGGAGGACAATATTATATATAAAACTCTCTCTCTCTTTATATCTATCTATCTATCTATCTATCTATCTATCTATCTATCTATATATATATATATATATATATATATATATATATATATATATAGGCGCAGATGGGAGGACAATATTATATATAAAACTCTCTCTCTCTTTATATCTATCTATCTATCTATCTATCTATCTATCTATCTATCTATCTATCTACTGTATATATATATATATATATATATATATATATATATATATATATATATATATATAGCATTAATGGATAAAAAGTAATGGCGGCGACAATATTATAATTCTTTCCGGTTTTATGACTAGAAGAACATCTATTACATTACTTCAATGTAATCACTTTCCATTTCTATCACCTTCTGCTACACATACGGAAGGCACCGTACTTCATTAGAACATCCATCTTTGTCGATGTGCCGCAGGGTCCGCCATATGGCATGGATGATAGTTTATATTGTGACGTAGTGTTTCCTATAAAGTGGTTCCTATATTTTGTCGAAAAAGTCTTAATCACACGGACTCATGTTAAATGAATACAGTGGATGCTACAGTATTTCCACTGTTACTAACACAGGAAATCCATCACGGTGTTAACCGTGTTACACCGTGCATTGTCATGAAAGATGATGCGAGAGTGTGCTCGCACGTGCAGTCTCTTTCTCCAGAGTGCAGAACGCAGGTGTTGTCGAAAGAAGACGGAACATTAGGTTGCAATCCGCGACCCGTCTGCTCTTCAGGTATGGCATAGTGCAGAATGATCCAATAGATATTGTAACCCATAACGAATGTCACTTTCACCCAACACTGTGTGAAGGACACGGCAGAACACATTTTTTGGACTAAGGTAATCAGGACATTTCTATTCATAGTCCAGACATTTTAGAAAAAAGTTGAGAAAAAATTCCCATAAAGCTGAATTTTTCAGAATAATTTCCTTTGTTAATGTACTTTGACATATCAATAGTCCCCTACTCTCCGATGTGTGCTTTCTCTCAAAATGGCGAACAAAGATGGCGGCCATGAAATTTTAACTTGTTGATTTTGGGCGACAATATCTTTCTTCTTTATGACATTTTGGATACGTATCAAGCATATATGCATACAGGAAAGACTGGAAATTAAATTTCTATAATATTTGTCGTGTCAAAATTTAATTTTCATAGGTTAAAATTTGTTATATGTGAAAAAAAGTGAAACCAAATATCATTTTTTTAATGTTTGGAGGCAATTATATCAGTAGACAGATTAGAAATGAGGAAAATTGTTTGAATAAAAGTTGAACATAATTTTATGAGCTTTGAAATGAGGTATTTACTTTGCCTTTACGTAACTTGATGTAGAGTCCACATAAGATTTATTACATACTTTATCATGTGACTTTCGTATACATTATTAAGAAAAGAAAACGTTTTCTACATCTTCAATTTCGTTCTCAGATTCATAAACAATTTCTGTATTTTCACACTCAATCCCGAGACAGTTTTTACACATTTGAGAACATTGCAGATCAGCAGAACGACATTTACACTTGGTTGAACAGTTGTTGTTAGTAGTAATCTTGCAAGTACATCTGATCAAAGTAAAAAGTTCAGATGGTGCAGCTTCTAGATTAGTTGGAATTGGACGTAATTGTCCTCATTTTAGAGTCCATCCCAATCGAGTGGATCAAGACGACTCCCTAGCCAGTGCTGTACTTGGTAGTAGAACCCTCAGTGAGGGTTGACAAGCAGCAGAATCTGTTGGAGGTAGCGTTGTTAGCTGGAAATTCGCTGGAATCTATTGCCAAGACACTAGTTTTGAAAAGAGAACACGACGAACATTGTTTAGGCCATCACAAGGGTTTCCTCCATATAAGCTTACAAGAAAGTTTTCCCCAATTTTGATTATGATCTGCGACTGTGCGTTGGGTTCATTGATCGGTTTTACCGATGCCAAAAGTTTTTCTGAAGTAGTTTATATGAATTTTGCTTTCCTTTGTTGTACAGAGCTGACGTTGCATCACAGCCTGTCATGGCGTGGAGGAAGAAAATGCAGCCCTTCAGTGTCCCATGTTTATTCTGAATTGCTGAAATGTCAAAACATTTATTTGGTCTGGAGCTGGAACTTGGAATAAAGAAGAGAACTGGAGTTTCAGGTACTGTCCTGGCCAGTAGGATAACAAGTAAATCTACTTCTGTGCCTACAACAGTGACAGTTTTTTGGTATTTACAGGAAATCTCATGCACAGCTGACACTATTAAGGGGTCGGCACTGTTTTGTGACACATGTCTACTTCAACGGCAAACTTACGCGCAACCCATTGGCAATTCGCGTGCAGCAGAGAGGTAAGGAGCTGAAATGTGTGGTAGTCCGTTGTGGGTCATCTCGAGCGTGGGAGATCTTTAACGGCATCTATGCCTTCACTTTCAGCCATCCCGTCACGATATGATACGGCAACGCTGCATCACCACATGCTTCATGAAATTCCTGAAAAGATTGTTGTGAACTGCGCCCATGTGGCACTTAAATGTGTTCCATGTGCGTTGTTCATCATTCCTAAACAAACTGTTGTGAACGTCTCCACCTTTCTTCTCTGCTCCGCTGTACCACTGCTTTTGATTGAATAACACAAAGTCTTTGCCACTTTGTTATCAGTTACAGAACTCTTGTAGCGCTGAGATACATCTCTCTGATGTAAGAACAATGTCTCCATCTATGTATATAACTCAAGAGATTGGTGAATGTTTTCCAGTCAATATGCTGAGAAGCAATAGAAGTTGTTAATAATGATGTCTACTGGACCTGCTTCCACTTTCTTTCTTTTATTTTTGGTGGGGAGAGACGTGCCATCATTTTGAAAAGAATACTGCATGTGAGCAAATAGGTACGTCAGAGCGAAGTTTCAATTGATAGGAAGAGAGCAAAAGTTTCCTTTACCCTTTGTGACAAGTCTTGGTTGTTATCAGTGGCGCAGCGTGGTATTCCGAAATGGGAATTCCAGTTAGTCACTTATGTGATACAATACTACTGCAATCAGCATTACATAGCTATTCTGAGGGGAAATAAGGGTTATAAATTCCAGAACTCGTGACACTAAATGAAATGGGCTAAAAGTTAGTAAGTTAGTCATTTCCTAAAAGTTGCTAGAAAAAAGAAATCACAACGCAAAAGAAACTCTATACCGCCATTTTTTTCTTGACCACCTACGATCAGTGTTGCTAACCAAAAGCATAAATTTAGTACAGAACGCGTTGGCGTAACCAGGGAGAGGGAACTGAATTAAGCCTTCTTTTAGGGCAGTAATGTAATAAAGATTTCCCTTGCATGCTAGATTTCATTTAGCTGTTCCGACGTTTTTCAATAATTTATCACAGAAAAGTATTGTGAAGCCATGTTCATGAAATAACTTTTAGAAGCTTTATATTTAGCATGGCATAATTTGCACCCATCTCGAACGATCAGAGATTACAAATAGTAAATTAATAACAAGCACTATACTGCTGTTTGCTCAGTAAGGCCCGCAACTAGCCACTAAAGTTTGAGAGAGGGGCATAAATATGCTAGGGGGCCCAATCGTCACAATTCTAGATTTCATTGTATCAATAACTACTCATAATAATTAGTTTGGTGGCCCCAAAAATGAAAGTTGTGACGAGCCCCACTGTTGTATAAATTCAGCCCCACTGGAGTATAAATTCAGCCCCACTGTTGTATAAATTCAGCCCCACTGTTGTATAAACATTGTTTTCAGTGTAGTTCTCTATTTCTCTCTCGTGAGCAGCTTCTTTCTCTTCATACCATACTTCAATCTCGTTCTTTTTTTTTTTTCTTTCTTTCTTTCTTTTTTTTTAAAAAAAGACAAATATGTCGCCCCTAGAAATTCGTCATCTTGACTCCTAATCTTTGATGCCCGTTCGTGAATATCGACTCAAGTGTATATACAAGGGTGGGCTGATAAGTTTTAGGCCCGACCCAGAAGGACTTGAGCTGCAGGCATGAAAGTGTGAGGCTATTCAACATAGTCCCCTCGAAGGTCAACACGCTTGACACTTCGACGCTGCAACTTCTCCAACCCCTAAAAAAATAAAATAAAATAAAATAAAAATAAAAATAAAAATAAATAAAAAATAAAAAATAAAAAAATCTCAAATTCTGTAAAAAAAAAAAACTGTTCCGCAGCTGTTATCACCTCTTCATCACTGTGTCCTTTCAGTGCTGTTTTGAGTTTTGGAAACAGATAATAATCAGAAGGGTGGTCAATGCACTGAAACCCTAGATCCCTCAAACAATTCATTGTTCTGCCAGTTTTGTGGACGGGAGCGTTATCCTGCAAGAACAAGACACCTCCTGTCAACTTTCCCCGGCGCTTTTCTTTAATAGCGTCCTTTACCTTAGCCAGCAGACTGCAGTAATACTCTGCAGTTATGGTTTGGCCCTTTGGAAAGTAGACTAAGAGCAAAACACCATCCTTATCCCAGAATATTGAGGCAAGCACCTTCCCTGCGGACTTTTGTGCTTTGAATTTTTTGGGTCTTGGAGATCCTGAGTGGCGCCACTCACATGACTGCTGTTTGGTTTCCTGTTCAAAGTAATGCAACCACGTTTCATCCTGGGTAACAAGCCGATTCAAAAAATTGTCCTTGGACTTCTCAAAATGCCGCAAAATCACCTGCGATTATCTCACACGTTCGCGTTTCTGATCCGCGTTCAAACATTTCGGAATCCATTTCGCAGAAATCTTGCGCATGTCCAACTGATCATGGATTATTGACCCAACACGTTCTTTGGATATGTGCACTTTGTCAGCTATCTTGTGAAGCGAATTCCGTCTGTTGCTCAAAATCAGGTCATGAATCTGGTCAACTTTTTCCGGAGTTGACACTGACACTGGCCTGCCACACCTGTCACCATCTTCTGTTGAAAATTCACCACGCTTGAAATTCGCACACCATTTCTTCATAGCGGAGTATGAAGCAAAGGTGGCCATTTTCCACTGGGCTCGCTCGGGCTCGCGCTCACCTGTCTCAGCTGGGCTCGCGCTCACTAGCGCTCGCGATCACTTCTCCCAACTGGGCTCGCGCTCACTCGCGCTCGGACTCACTTCTCTCAACTCAGCTCGCACTCACTCGGGCTCGCGCTCATCTCTCTGGACTGGGCTTGCACTCACTCGCGCTCGCGCTCACCAGTCTCAACTGGACTCGCGATCACTTCTCCCAACTAGGCTCGCGCTCACTCCCGCTCGCACTCACTAATCTTATCTGGGCTCGCGCTCATCTCTCTCGACTGAGCTCGCACTCACTCGGGCTCGCGCTCATCTCTCTCGACTGAGCTCGCACTCACTCGGGCTCGCGCTCATGTCTCTCGACTGGGCTCGCACTCACTCGCGCTCGCAATCACTTCTCCCAACTGGGCTCGCACTCACTCGGGCTCGCGCTCACTTCTGTCCACTGGGCTTGCACTCATCCGGGCTCGCGCTCACTTGTCTCAACTGGACTTGCGATCACTAGCGCTCGCGATCACTTCTCCCAACTGGGCTCGCACTCACTCGGGCTCGCGCTCACTTCTCTCCAATAGGCTTGCGCTCACCCGGGCTCACGCTCACTTGCCTTAATTGGGCTCGCGGGTATATGCTGGGTATAAAGAGGTGTTAAAATCTAGACTTTGACTAGCAGTAGGCCTAATTCAGTAGAAAATAGAGCTATTAATGCTATATATCAGTTGTCAGATATAAAAATAAAATAATAAAAATGTTGCAGAGTTTAATGTATTAAACGTGGGCGGACTTTGAGGAACTTGAAATAAAATGCTCCTGATATTTAAATCTGGGCTTTGACTACTAGTAGGCCTAGTTTCTCAATAGAAAATAGGTTCATGACTAACGTTATACAGGAGTTATCAGACATCAGAATAAAATATTAAGAGTGTTGCAGAGTTCGTCTTAAGGCTGTCATCACACTTGCAGACCAATACTCATTAAATGAATCTCTTTCTTATTTACTAAGATCAAAACAACTTATGAACAACAACAAAAAAAAAAAAAAAAAAAAAAAGCTTAGTGTTAGTAAATAAGAAAGAAACTTTTTGAGTGTTTGTCTGCAAGCACGACGGCAGCACTAAGAAGCAAAGCCTAAATATACCTGAGTATGATGATTTGTAATAAAAAGAAAAAAATCACCAGTCCTGTTAGCAAACAAATTCTATTATGTAAGTACTCATGCCTTATCATGAAATTATTTTAATGCAGTTGATGAATTGTCAGGCTTATAAGAAAAATTTGGTTCGAAAATTTTCAGGGCCAAAATTAGGCTTACTGTCGCAGATGTTTCACACATTAAACTTGCAACATCCCTATTTTATTCTGATATCTGATAACTGCTATACGACATTAGTAGCTTTACTTTCTACCGAGTTATTTGGCCTATTTGTAATTGTAGTCAAAAGCTAGATTTTAATATCCAGGGCATTTTATTACAAGTTCCTCAAGGTCTGCCCACGTTTAACACAACGCAACTCCGCAACGTCCTTATTATTGTTTTTTTATATATATATATATATACCTGATAGATAAGTCATATAAGATAGTAGCTCCATTTTCTGCTTAGGAAGTAACTAACACCTGAATTTCAATATTCGACGAATTTTATTACAAGTCCATCAAGGAAGCTTATGTTTGCTATCGGTGAGCTTTTGTCCATCCCTGTAATATGAGACTGTCGGTGAGCTTTTTGCCGGTGAGCTTATGTCCAACACCCACATTACGCATAGATATCTCTTGTTTTTAACTAACACACAGATTCTTAGGTTTTAATTTTTTATTTATTTATATTTTTGTGAGAAGACAGCTTTAGAAGTAAAATTAGAAGTAGAAATTTAGGAAGACATTATACTTATTCAACATTCGTGAAATTACAGAACTTATAATAACAAGAGCTAAACGTTTCCCGAAAATCTGCTAAACGTTTGGTAAAGGAAGTAACAGGATCTGATATCAGTGACTCTAAGTGTTTGTTAAAACCATTTTATAATAAAACAGCTACCTCTGCGGAAGCTAAGCAAACCAAAAGGTAAAAGGGAACTTTCTCTGATCCCTTTATAGGCCTATCGGTTTCAATGTAACACAACGAAATAATAGTACTTCAGAGGGTATTGCAATGTCAATGGTCTCATAGGCTCCAGTAATACTTGCAGGAGTTCCGGCCTATCCTACAGGGATGTGCTAACAAAGCACTAAAAATTAGAGATTTTTGAGAAATTTTGGTAGTGTATACCTCCAGAGCAATAACTTTTATATATATAGAGAAGGAAAAGTAGAAAAATATTTTCTAAATTTTTTAAAATGTATTTTTAATCGGAGGGGGCTTGCAAGAGAAGTAACACGGATAAAAATTAAAAGACTTTTTGTTGCTTCAAACTAAAAGAAGAAAACTTCCCTACTATATTAATTGTCGCATACAACAATCAGGGCCGGACTTCAGCGTATTGGAGCGATTGTTCCCAGTCGGGTCCCGCGCTAGAGTGTAATCTACTATTCAGTGCCGTCTTAGCAGCATAATGTTTCCCTGTGGAAACCAGTGTGGCTCCTATGACTAAATTCTGCAAGTAATACGTGCAATTAATACATTCTGCTCGCGGGTCCCTCGGCCAAGTGATCATCAGACTGTTGGATGGCTCTTACTCTTGGCTTGTGAAATACTCACCATAACATATTGTAATACATGTACATTCATGAACATAAACAAGGGAGCGTATAGCCTGTTGGCCTCTATCTAGAATTTGAGGGAGTGAATAGTTTGTATTAACAAACAAGCAATATTTTCTAAAGTTAATTCTGCAGTAGTTTCTTTATTTCTTTACGTTTCCAACTTCCGATGAAAAAATAGGCCTATGAAGTGATATGACGCCTCGATGAATACCAGAATGATATAGTCTTAAGAGTCGGAAGGAGTCAAGTGACCTTGACAAATCGAAGATATCGCAGTGCAAAGTGTTTCCTTATTTTGGCAACAGATGGGGTTGTTGCTGAAATGCCGTCAAGGCAAATGGCACCCCTTCTTTTCCTTCGTTTTCCCCTGCATGTGGTCAAAGTTGGACAGCGCAGGAGGGGGGTGGTTACGGATGTAAATGGGACAGAGGAGTGAAATTCCTTTCTTTTGGCTAAAAGAGAAACAGAACTGAAGAAAAAATAAATACAGAGATATTGTAAGAGGGACCACGGACCAACATGATATCAGCCGTCAGCCACTCAAATATCTACAACGGTCACAAACATACCATAGAGAACTAAAGCACTTGTCGCCTGTCTTTTTCTCAAAGGATTCTACCTATGGTAAATAACGCGGGAATAGTGCAGGAAGAGTCTGATATAAAATGAAGAGCCATGCAAATATTAAAAAAAAAAAAAACAAAAAAAACCGAGAGAGTCGATATTCTAATTTATTTTGGGCCTTCGTGGTTAAAAAAAAAAAAAAAACTTGGAATTGAAAGGCAGAAAACCCAGACAAAGATCTAAAATGTATTGGCAATGTGACTCTTTTTTTAGTGGAATCCATTTCTTTATTTTCTTTTCAAAATATGATCACCAGATTTACCCTCTGTATCGCCTTCACATTCGAATGGTCCTGGGATCGATACCAGTAGCTGACCATCCTGACTTTTTCCTATTACAACAGGAAAGGGGCGCAATGTTACATTTAGCCTTGGGTACCGGCTTAGAAGGACAGGAGGGAGCATATGCTCTGCTTGGTATTGGTTTTTATTTGGGGAAATAGACCACTTAATTAACAATAGAATTAAAAGATGAGTCACCTTCTTCAGGAAGGTACACTCATGTCCAAAATTATTGTCGCATGTCTATAAATATGTTGTTGTAGGAATATAATTTGATAACGAATTCACCCGGTATTTCTTATAATGTTAGTATGTGTACAATCGGCAGAGACATGTATGCAAGTTTCATGTCAAAAGAGGAGTAAATAAGAACAATAAAACGAAAATAAAACTTTCGTGTCCATTTAGCAACATTATGATTTACTCATTCTAATTTTCGTATTTATAAATATTTTCCTATGAAATTTACCATATATACATTTCCCGATTATACACATAGTATCAGTATTAAAAGTACCCAGCAAATTTAGTATTACATTATATTCTTACATGAAGACAGTTATAGATATGCGATAATCATTTTGGAGATGAGTGTACAAGGACGTAACAGGTGTTTGTTTCAAACATTGAATAAGTGTTCGTATACATTGAACTTATTTCCTGACGTCATAGAATTAAGAACTGTCACAGAGCGACGTAAGTCCGGCGACAATACAATATTTTATTTTTACTTTCATACTTTGCAATATATATATTTATTTTAAAAGCAAATTTTAATATGTTTTTATTTTCAACTATTTTATCCTAAAATAAATACTAGCCTTTAACCAGCCCTTATTTCCCTGGTTGCATATCACTTTAGGATTTGGAAAATGTGTCTAACGAATAAAAAACATGATAAAACACCTTTTAAAGACACTTTTTTGTTAATCAATTCGCACTAAAAAGTTAAAAATAATCTTATTTATGCAAGCCTAAATAAAAAGAATGGGGCGCGTCATTTTAATAATTTATAAAGTAACTGTATGTAAGCCTATATTAGAGTGCATCCCACTTTTTTTTTTTTTTTTTTTTTTAAAGTCATGCATAACCAAAATTGTTTTCTACTTTTAAGTGCGACTTGATTAATGAAAGAATGTCTTTAAAATGTTTATTAGTATGTTTTTCTATTATTATTGTTAATGTTTGCATCCTTGGCATAGGATGTTTATTTTGTAAGATACCGTATGTTGCGTTTCTATACTACTAGGGTATATAAAAATTTAGTTTCCTATGCGATACATTAAACAGCACTTTAAAAAAAAAAAAATACTACCGAATATAGAGTATTTCTCCGCTAATAAGAGGGAGACAGATTGAGGATACCAAACACCCTTCCCATTGATTGAGAAATATTTCGGTGTCGACACTGATGAACAACATTTACATTTGAATTTGAATGTTTTATGGGCTTTAGGCAATTGATTCAGACCGGGATACATGGGGGACAGAATGTTGGAAGCAAGTAGTCCAGTCCCTAGTTTGAATGCCTGGAATGAGTAAGGACTCTTCCCTCCTTGGTAAAACCTGCCGGAATCTGAAGCAATATCAAAGAAACACTGCTTCGAAAAGAAAGGGAGCAAACATGCATAAATAGATAGTCAGAGTCGGATTTAGGTTTCGTGGGGCCCCAAGCTGTTTAAGGTAATGGGGTCCTTTATGTGTCCAGATGAACATAGGCACCCTACATACAGAAATGAACAAACTAGAGATAATTTAGGAAGCAGACTAGCAGAAGGAGCCCCATTAATTACATGAACGTAGGCTACACAGCAGGAAGCATTGTTGCTACGTATATATATATATATATATATATATATATATATATATATATATATATATATATATATATACGTTTTATTTTATTTTTTAATTTTCTTATATTTTAGAAATGTATATCCAGTTTTTCTTTAGATTTTTGGGCCCCAAGAGAGCAGGGCCCTAAGCTATAGCTTGTTTAGCTTATACGTAAATCCGGCACTGTAAACAGTATACACATACAGGCGCGGATCCAAAGGTGGCTATAGAGGCTATAGCCCCCCCCCCTTGACGTTCAGGTATACACTGGATAAAATGGGCTTCAATCCTGTTTACTCTGGATAAAGAGACAAACTATGGTTTAGCTCCTCCCTTGATCATATCCTGGATCCGCCACTATATATATATATATATAAATATATATATATATATATATATATATATATATATATATATATATATATATATATATATATATATATATATATAGAGAGAGAGAGAGAGAGAGAGAGAGAGAGATAATGTTTGTGTTTAGTATGTTGTACGATGGAAGCTGATGAAAGAGCTTTATATTATTCTTGATTTTTTGACAGGTAAACAAAGAATATTTCGGGGATTAATCTACTCGATTATTATAATAAGATTATAATAATGTATTTTATTTTTTCTCTTGTATGTATATTCTCAGTCCTGCAGGAAGTTTTCATTTCTTTCTTTTAATAGATAAACGAAGACTTTGGTTCGGATTCTCCTTCACAAATCTCTGTCGAAAGGTTGACTTTATCGCTACCAACACAAATTACTACTTCTCATAGAAACCATCTACAAATACACTGTACTGCTGAAACAGAAACCATCAACTAAAGAGGTCATAAATTTTGCCATTCCTCGTGTTTGAAGTTCCCGTTCTTCACAACGACTTCCTTCCTCCCGCCCCTGCTAAGAAGTTCAAAGTAGGTTTTCAAAAGGACTGGCTCCCGCTGAGAAGGAAAGTGGGATGAGGAATGACTATAGTGCCATCTAGCAGTTCGACGGCCAAGTACGTGAACACGAAAAAATCTTATTTCTGATTTCTGTAGATTCAATAATGAAGGATATAATTTCTCATTGATTGTGTAATGAATGTCATTGGAAACAGCGAAAAAATAGTACAGTAGCGCACAAATACAAAGATAGTACTCCATTCTCAAAAAAGTCCGAAGTTTTTAGCTCTTTTCCTTCTGTAAAAAACAGAAGACTTTTCCCTCTAATTTTGATCATTCTCTTATGGGAATTTGGATTATAATTATCTGTATTTATAAGAAGAAAATATCACGCACAGCGTTCAAATTGCACCTTTAAAATGAGATGCATCATATTGAGTGAGCTATTGAGACATTTTTGCGAAAGAACGAAATGAAACCATGATTTGCCTAAAAAATGGTTGAGATCCCATGTTAAATTGAACACCAATCTTCCGGCCGCTGTGGCGCACTCCTTCTCCCTCTTAATGCGATTTCATTACTTGTTTTTCTGGAACAGCGAGTCCCACAATAGTGTTCCCATTCGGGCCTGCATCTTCTAAGTTCATTAGATTACTTTTACCCCTTACTTTGAAGCAAGAAAACTTTAATTTTTTTAACTTTGTGACTTCCCTCAGGAGCAACCACTACTTTTAATTATGTATTTGAAAGCATATTGTCCTGCTAAAATACATTAAATATGAATATTTCTTAATTTAGGCTAAGTTTAAGAGTATTAAAACTGAAAATTTGAAAGTATGCGTTGATTATAGCCTGTATTTTGTTAAAACAACACCAAAGAAAATTAGAAGTTAATGAAAGCTCAATAAAGATGTTTATGAATGAAATTTACGTCATAACATCAGTTTGAGTCAAGAAGTTATGTGTAATATTTTCGAAAATGGTAAGCATATTGTGGTTCTAGTTTCCAATTCATCTGTACATTTCCTTATGTATATTAAAAGCCGGTTCTTTAATGGCGTAACATAACGGAAAAATAGAACTTATATAAAATAAGGTAATAATAAGAACTGCGTTAAAAGAGGAAATGTAATTATGTTAATTTACGAAGCTATCGTGAAATTTAGAATGGTTTGTGTTTGTTTGTTTGGAGCTTAATATTCTTTTTCATCAGTGAGGTTATATGAGATCTCGCTCGTCTGGAAGATGAGAATACTTACCACTTATTCACAGTGAATCAATATGAATAAGTGCCTGGCAACCCTTAGATATTTCGTCAGGTATGTGCTAATCTTCACGGTAATAAGATTTGATAAATCCGCAATGAAATTATTGTCAAACATCATCAAAATCGAGTTGTAACCAGGGGTAAAAATTGATCTGAAAAGGTTGGGGAACGCATGACGTCATGTCATCCCTTGTGCCTATCTTTGTCCACTATATTTTTTAGGAAATGGAGGAACGCCATAGATATTTTTGGAAGTGGGGGATGGCGTCCCTCGTGTTTTCCCTCACTTTTAACATTGCCATCGTTTCAGGGTAGCTTTCGAAAAAAGACTTTAATGAAAGGAGGTGTGTGTGTGTGTGTGTTTTTTTATGTTAATTGTTATCTTTCTTTCTTTTAATAGCCCATTGACTTATATGAGGAAGTATTTTTTTCTTTTAAATAGACGAGGTTTTACTCATTCAATTTTACTAATTTCTTCTTCTGGCCTATTTAAGTGTTCCTTGCTTTAAAAATATTCAATGTAATATTGTTTTAGTTTTTATTTATATATATTAAAATTACATAATACAGTGGTTAAATTTCGCATAGAATACATTTAAAGATCTCAAGAAGAAGTAGTCAGTAAAATTAACTGGCTAAAATTCTTTGTTTCCTCATATAAATTAATGGGCTGAATAACCATTATGATGCAAGTTATCAACATTCCTAAGAGCTATTCTTGTTTATTGGGATTTAAAGAAACTATAATTAAATAATACATAATTATTTCGCTCGACTTTTCTATGAACGCACAGCTTCATTAGTTGTTAGTAAATAAATTTCCTACTTCGGAAGGTCAAGTTCTTTCCTTATTCTATGATCTCGCACACACACACACACACACACACACACACAAAAAAAAAAAGCTTGGGTCATGGAAGTTGTTACTAAAACAACAAAAACAAATACCTGCCTCAAATACCATCCTCTCATAATAGCCATGAAAAAGTCGGTTCTCTATCGAAAGGTGTTTGAAGCCCTCTGGACAATAAAATGACAGCTCAGACTTCAAGAATGTGATTTTTCATTTTGTAAAGTTGTTTAATTCTTCCTTTACAATTCTGCATATGGAATGAATTTCCTATTTTTTGACTCTAAAGCAAATTAGTCCACGTGAGTGTGAAGTGAGCGCGGGCTCGCACTCAACTGAGCTCGCACTCACTCGGGCTCGCGCTCATCTTTCTGGACTGGGCTCGCACTCACTCGCGCTCGCGCTCACCAGTCTCAATTGGACTCGCGATCACTAGCGCTCGCGATCACTTCTCCCAACTGGGCTCGCGCTCATTCGCGCTCACACTCACTAATCTTATCTGGGCTCGCAATCACTCGCGCTCGTGCTCATATCTCTCGACTGGGCTCGCACTCACTCGGGCTCGCGCTCATGTCTCTCGACTGGGCTCGCACTCACTCGGGCTCGCGCTCAATTATTGAGCCCGAGCCCGGTTGAGCGTGAGTGCCGAGCTCACGAGCGTCGGGCTCGCGAGTTTGGACATCTATGGTATGAAGGGCACTGTCCACCCAATGTGTCTAGCATGCAACCATGGATTTCCTTGGGCGACTTCTGTTGCAGGAAGAAGAACTTCATTACACCTCGCAACTCCTCTTTGGTGAATTTGACATCTGGCTCCGCCATGGTTCATTGAATTACCTGTAAAATAAAAACCGTTCATGGTAGAATCGTGAAATTTGGTACTTAAACATATAAAAGATCAACATTTCACATGGCATCAATTACATCAGGGTAGCACATTCGGAAGGGGGTCGAGCCGAGAACTTATCAGCCAACCCTCGTATCATTTGAAGATGCACTTAAAACAACTCTGGGGGCCTGTTTCTGTGTGTCTATTTCGTTGTCAGATATCCAGATACTGAAGGGCCCAAGCAATCTTTGCAAGGTACGGGAAATGCTGGCTCTCTTGGCCTACCAGATCGGTGACCATGATTCTACAGAAGGCTTTATATTTATGCTTGTGTGTGTGAGCCCCCTCAAAGAGTTTTTTTTTTACTCCACTGGAACATAGTATGTATTTATTATGAAGATTAATAATTTGTCTTTAATTACGATTACAATTACGATGTATTTAATTACGATTAAAGCATAACTATTTTTAAACTATCATTTACATAAGCGACATGCTTCAAAAAGGTGTTGAACAAACCACTTCTGTTTTTTCTATTTCCTTAACGTTAGCGTTCGTACCTTCTGTACAGAAACTAAAGCTTAGTTCAAAATAGATATAGCTGAGAATACGCCAGCTTATATCTAAAGCAGATGTAGGGTTGCAAACGATGACAAGAGTATAAAAACAAGTAGTTGGGCATGCGCATTCAACAGAAAGCAGATGAAACTCCCGATGCTTGCATTAGGCCTGGAAGCCTACGGAACTTTGGATACGACAAAAGGAAAGGCAGAAAATGTGCATTTGAGTGACACGCATGTGTAGGTTCCGCTTGTCAAAGCAAGGCGAGAGACCGCATCCAGAAGATGGCAGTGGAAGTAATTGTGATAATTACAAGAAAACAGTTTTTATATATAATAAAATACATACTTTTTCTTATTAATAGGGGATGCCGGGCATACCGGCTTTCTCTTATGCTACGCCGCTGGTTGTTATATTACAGAATTTTGTCTCATGCGTAAGAAAAATGGGATTCATTATTCCCACAGAGTAATAAGGGGGAGGACTAGGGTATATTTTGTAAAAGTGATCAAATTCACCACATATTGAGGAGATTATTTTGCATAACATACGAGTTAATAGTCGAAAGCAGCAGATTCAATCTTCAAGATAACTTTAGATGAACAAAGATCTGTTTTTAAAATTATCAATTTACAATATTGGATTTTTGAAAACCAAACTGTGTAGGAGTATCAGATACACATACTTTAATATTTGTACTTAAACTCGAGTTAAATTTTTTCTTTTTTGTTTACAATCAATAAACTTAAGTTAGACACCTAATTATTAGTAAGTCTCGGATTCTTAGGTTTTAATATATTTTGTTTTTTTTACTTGGTTATGTCAAGTTGATTCAAACATAAATTTTCAATTTAGTAATTTCTGAATCAAATGTAGGAAGCCTATTGGTTCCAAAAACCTATAAATTGAGATGAGAGCCTAAAAGAGGCTAAATATATCAATTATCCGAATTTTACAACATTTCTTTTCCAAGTAGTCTATTTTTTATTCATTTTCCAATAGTAATACATTTTCAAATTAAATTTCTTCAGCTTATAAAACTTTGTGATTGCAAGAAAGCATAGGTTAAAAGCAAACAATATACAAACTAAATTTGTATTAGTACAAAGTTTGGCTTCTTCTATTTTTAAAAGAAACTAAGCAGTGGGATTTTTTCATACATTGAATCAATATTAACATGTTCCTTGGTGCAATCAGTCCGACAGTTTAATCAACAATTGTCTTTAACAATTTACGTTGAAAACTTAACTCTTTATTTTCTTTCACTAGAGAAAAATGCCGTACTTTCTTTCGTAGTGTAATAAAAGAAATCCTTAAAACCATTTCAGACATTATATCTAGGCCTCTATTTGGCATACGGGAAATTTCGTTCAGAAACAACGTTTTTGTGTGGCTCACTTTCCCTTTCAGGCAAAAGGGGTGCTTACGAGAGAATGCATGCCGGCCCCAAACAATCAATCAGTAATGTTGCTCATCGAACTTCGGTGAAGAAAGAAAAAAAAGAGAGAGAAAGAAATCAAACTTTAAAAGGGTAACAAAAAGGGGAAATGGTTTTTGTAACAGTAAAGATAACAAATGCCTTATTTTTGATTCAGTCTTAAGCCGCATTTTGAATTTTATTTCTGATCAAAAAGCATTTCAACCTCTGAATCGCAGTAAAAACTTGGAAGATGCCTAAACTGAAAGTTGCAGAAAATAATTTACTTCGGCAAGGGAATGACTGCTAACAATTCCATTTTTCAATAGACGGTAAGCTCATTTTCTGTCAAATTTGAAAGAAACAATTGAGTCGTCCCGTTCCAGAACGGATCTTGTCCATTTACAGTAAATCCCAGAAAACTTAGAAAAAAATATAGGATCTGCATATTTTGTTGAACTGGGAATATTTCATCTGAAAAACTTGAACAGCCTTAAATATCTCCAGTTCTACAAAACATATCGATCCTACAGATTTTCTCGGTTTTCTGGGATTTGATGTAAATGGACAAGAGCCGTTTTAGAACTGGACGACTCAATTGAGCTGTGATTAAATATCATATTTTGAACAATATAAGGAATCTATCACTCACAAAAATGTCACAATAAATAAATAAATAAATAAATAAATAAAAGAGTAGTCAATTTAGACATTTATTTCATCTATGACAAGTTCTATCTAGGTACGATAGATACTTTCAATTCAATATGAGATTGAGTGAAGCACTTTTATCAGCAAATATGGCTTGAAATGTACTGAAGAAAGAGAATGTCAAGAAATTTCTCAAAGATTTCAAGGATACTAGTCTCAAAAAAAAAAAAAAAAAAAAAAAAAAAAAAAAAAAAAAAAAAAAAAAAAGAGTCAAGCTTGAGTAAGAATATATCGCATCTCTATCAATATTACGCATCTTCACCGTTTTCCTTAGCCTTGATGATTAAACTTGGGACATTAAAAAAGTCTTTATTCATTTATTTACTTGTGCATGTGTCTGAGTATCACCAGAATCTATGGCTTTAAACCAGCCACGTATGAGAGATGACACACACTATCTGTGGAAGTGGGAAAGGAAGGAATGGGCAATGTAAAAAGCGGCTGGAATCCTGTAAGTTAGTTACCATCCCGACATTTGGCTGGTGTAAATGAGGAAAAAAAAAACGGAAAAATCTCACTCAGGATGACTAGTCTGTACAAGAACTCTTGCGCTTTTTCGACCAAATGTCCCCACCGGAAATTGAACACGGAAAATGTCTCCGTTTACGTGATACTGCAAGTACAATTTATTACATGTTAGCACAGCACAAGTTTAATCACAAATGCTAATGTACAGTAGCACTAATTGAATACAAGTACGTGTACAATGCAGGACAGTACAGCACAAAAAGTTTTGAGCCTTTACCCAGTAGTTTGAGCATTTTGAAACAAGTCATATGGGTTTCGACTTCCCTACTGTTACTCGTAAATTTGATTTTCTAATATTTTGATACCATAAACAGTAAGACTACTATGATGTTATCAGCAGCAATGAATTTCTTAGCAAATGCTCTTTCCAACTTAAATAAGATCTCCAATGTCGTGGACAGATGTAGTATCACATATTTTGTTTTGGATATCATAACTGAACTCATCAATTTGCGCCTGGGTTCCATTCCCGGTGGGAGCACTTGGTCGAAAAGGTGTAAAACGCTTTTTCAGGCCAGCCACCCTAAATGAGGTTTTCCTAGGTTTTCCTCATTCTCACCGGGCAAATCACTATCTCGCGGTCACTTCTAGGTTAAATGAAACTTTTCTACATCAACAGTTTCGTGAACAAATAAAATTAGTTTCTGATCTCTCTAGCAAACTTTTACGTACTACAGGTTGCCCGTAAAGTCACGCAAATCAAACTTTAGAGCACCGAAACTTTTGAATCATAAATGTGAATGAAAATAAACTCCCACCCGGAAAAAGACTGTCTTTCTAGACACTTTTGAGGTATAAACCGTGGGATGAGGCTCGATGTTCGTTCTCACGAATGCCAGAAACAGATAAAGGTGAAGAAAAATTTTTGCACAAAATGTTTTTAAGAAAAAGAAACAGAAATTAAAGGTTTTTTTTTTTTTTTTTTTTTAACAATTACAGGCTCACAACTTCCTGTAATTCCTGATTTTTCACGTTTTCACCTTGGTCTGCTTCTGGCATTCGTCAGGACAAACGTTGAACCCTTACCCATTGATTTATATCCCAAAAATATCTACAAGACAAGCACCATTGTTCCCTGAATGGGAGTTTCATTTCGTTCGCATTTATGGTTTAAAAGTTATGATGCTCCAAAATTCGGGTTGCACAACATTACAGACATCCTGTATTAATACTACTCGTATTTCGGCATCAGTTAAAGACTGATAACTTTGTCCTGGAGAACGCTGTAAAGAAAATCAAAGAAGCAACCAGTGCCTACAGCTAAGTGGAATTCATCAGGTAATGAAGTATGTTCATGATGTAAATTTAATTGGAAAAGTTAGGAGAATAATAGAAAGAAATGCAAAGATCTTGTAGGAACATGGGTTTAGAAGTAAATGCAGAGAAAACTAAATACACGGAAGTTCGTCGGGATCGTAATATGGTAAATTATGGATACGTTAATATACCAAATAATGCTTTTGATTAAGGGGATACTTTCAAATATCTAGGATCTATATTAACATACGAAAATCATATTCATGAAGAAATTAAATGTCGAATAAAAGCGGGGAATTCGTGTTATTATTCAATCTTTCGCATTCAAAATCTTTTGTCGTCGCCAATTATGTCGAGGAATTTGAAGCTTAAAATATATAAAACGATAATCACACCTCTTGTTCTGTATGGTTGTGAAACATAGTCGTTTACTCTGAGAGAAGAACGTAGACTGAAAGAATTTGAGAACAAGATTCTGAGACGAATATTCGGACTCAAGAGGAACGGGAATAGAGAATGGCGGAAACTTCATAAAGAGGAACTAAATAATTTATATAATTTACCAAACATTGTTAGGGTCATCAAATCTAGGAGGCTCAGGAGGGCAGGTTATGTAGACAGAATGGAAGAAAGTAGGAATGCTTTCAAAATCTTAACTGGAAGTGCAATTGGAAAACGACCATTAGGAGGACCAAAGAGCAAATGAGAGAACAATATTAAGATGGATCTCGCAGAAATAAGAATACAAAATAGAAACTGGATTCATTTGGCTAAGGATAGAAGTCAGTGGAGAGCTTTTGTGAACGCGGCATTGAATCTCCGGATTCCATAGGCCATAGTGTTAGTTTCATATTCAGTTAAAGATTGGTTCCACCGTGAAATACCAGTGTGAGTTTCAAACTCATTATTCATTTTTGTCAGTTGAAAATTTTTTGTTTGCCTTCGCTGGTATTAATTTCGAAACTACTGAGTCCACTATTAGAAATACCTGCCACGACTTTGTTTTCGGTAATTTTTCATAGCACATTATCATATGTTATGTTTCCCTCACTTTTTAAGTATTTAAGCAAAGACTCACTTTGTTACAGTATATTGCGTTCTTTTTCGGACTTCCCTTTCCGATACTCGGCACTCGATTTATTTATTTTCTTTTCTTAACACATCACAAGATTACAATATTTGATTCTATTAATTGTGTTAATTTATTACAAAATATATAGCGTTAGTGTATGTTAGGTATATAACATGAAAACACACAACACTACGCTACTTGAACACTTCACTGCACACTACAGGCCTACAATAAAAGCAGCTTAATTGGATTCTCTCCAACAAAGAACTGAAAGCTTTGATTCTGAAGCAAATGGCAGATAGTAAAGACAAAATTAGTATAACATCACACAATAATGAAAATTAATTGATTTTTGCTGTAATTCAAGACTAAAGTATTACTTTTAATAAGCAAAATTGATAAAGTATTACTTTTAATACGTAAAATTGATAAAGTATTACTTTTAATACGTAAAATTGATAAAGTATTACTTTTAATATGCAAAATTGATAAATATCGTTATTTGTAGTCTGTCTACCTGAACTACTTCGTCGCGTCTATAAACTAATGCAACGTAAACAAGATTTAGGAATATAATCACCATGAGTAACTCAAAATAATAAAGTATATATTAGAGAACTGTTGCATGTAAAAAAAAAAATAAATAAATAAATAAATAAATAAATAAAATTTGCATTTTCCGAGTTTACATTCTCTATTAAATAAAGATAATAATTTCAGCTTTCTGATAGAGTGTGGACAAAACTTGTGATAAAATTTAATCCTCTCATGTTATCTGCACAAGCCATTCCAACAAACGAGTCAAAGATTCCTGAGATATATTCCAGAGTTTACCGTATGGGACGAATGACAAACTCCTAATGCCGACTTCAAACAAGTTGATTACGCTCTCTTTAATCCAAAGTCTCTTGTAAACCTTGCATTTCCTGAAACGTTTACTGAAGCAATCAGATATAAAATTTTCGGTGATACTGTGCATGCTTCTACTGACAAATGGCCAGAGTATGTTTACAAGTCTCTATGACTACACCAAGTTGAAAATACAAGTAACAAATACTGGCTTCTTGTGTAGTCTACTGTGTCAAAAAGGTGGCTATTTCCTATTTTTCTCTTGACTCTGTGACTTGCCAATGACACATGTATTGGTGATAGTTCGCTATTGTTGATAGTATGTAAATTTGGATTACACATACATCTGTACTCTGTTTATTATATATTTTAATTAGTTACTTCATTATTAGTTACTGAAACATTACTTAATTTTGTATATGTAATATGTAACAAATTTCATTTTACTTAAATTATACTATATAAATAAAATTAAAGCAGTTACCTTTAATTTGTGTTGAGTTCATTTTTTACACAATTTTCGACCTCTTTTTTCTCTCCTACGATCTTCAGCAGGATGTAAACTTCTTCCAAGGGAGTGCGGATTCTTCAGATATTCATAATTTCTTTCTTATGAAACTAATAAATATTTATTTGCATTTATGTGCAGAACAGCAAAAAAAAACTCGTAGCTACCCTTCTTTAAACGTGCTGATCCATTTTGTTCACTGTTACCAAATACCAATTCTCGCCTGTTGCCATAAAATCGTTCACAAAATTACCAAAATTTTTATATACATGGATAAAGTCTCAGATTTTTATATACATGGATAAAGTACTTTGGCTACTTTACTTTTGAAGATTTGAAAATTTTCAACTTGAAAATTTTCTATATTTTTTATACAAAAATATAAATCGGTTATTTTTTATTAATTTTATAAAGAACATTAGGTCTGACAGATAGGACTAGTTTTTTCACCTCCGAGCGTTAACTGTATTTATGTGGTAATTATATAATCTCATTATTTATCAAGATTTCCAAAGTCTAAATTTAAACTTACTTATTTAGTTCTAATGTAATAAAATTTAAATACTATTCTCACTAGAATGATGATTTTAGTTATGGATTTATACATCCTTATTATTTAGAACTACGTAAATGTTTTGATAGACTATATTCAACTGATTTTTTTTTCTTTAGAATCCCTAAAATTTTAGATTCGATATTCCTTTTAGTGATATCTAGGAATGTCTAATCACAAATAGACGCACATCGACCCATAGATCCCTGAATATATCATCCCGCTTACGAAATAGCTTTTATATTCTATTAGATATTTAAGATGCACAGAAGTAAGAATAAATAAATAAATAAATAAATAAATAAAATAAACTCAACGCAGACTGAGGGCAGTTATTTTAATTTACGTTATAGTTAAACGTGGTTATATTTACTATTGGTAGTCGTAATAAGTACGTACATTTAGCTTTAAATTGTAACACATTCGAAGACACAGCATTATCTTCATCAATTACAAAACTATTTTCGTATGATGACACTGCTGTAATATCGAAATAGTTATTTTAAAGGATATTGTATGTATGCTATATGACTGTACTGTGTGCCAATTAGGCACAGTAAATTTTCTTCCTTTATCTTTTTCGTTAGTATTTGTGTTCGTTTGACAAACTTTCAAACATCCTAAAGTTTTACCTTTATTGTAGAGATTATAAGAATAACTTACCTTATTTGCTTATTGTATTTCAATAACTAAACATTATTTACCTCCGTTTAGTATTTGGTATTCGTTAAAGAGCTACATATTTGAAAGTGTTTATATTTCGTCATCATGATCAAATATATTATAAGCAGAAAATAAAAACCAGCAAAAGAAAGAATGGTACTGAGAAATAAGGAATTTATAAGTACAAAACAATAATACATAAAATAAAACCTCTCTTTAAACTAAGAGGATAGCGTACGTGTCTTTGTTGTGAGATTCCCAGTGGGATTTCATGTGGTTCGAATCTTACCTTATAGTAAATGCCGGAAATAATGACCTTACTGTCCTTTACAAGCTGTAGGTCCACGTCTCATATAGCCTCACTGCTGAAAGGGGACGCTAAACTGAAAATCAAATCAGATCAAATTTCATAATATTACATGAACGACACAAGATGTAGGTTTTGTGAAATAAATTTTTGTTATATATGAGAATCTAGAAATATACACTCATTCCTCTCAGTTTAGCCGTCTCCTAAGCCTTACCTTCAGTATCTGAGCAATCTTTAGCACGAAGGCCGATCCATGAATTGGTATACCAACCACGTTCAGAGATACGTTCATTTTGAAAATATTTACGTGGTACAAAAGCTTATAGTAAATGCCGGAAGTGATTACCTTGCTATCCTTCACAAGTTTATATAAGGCAGAAAACACTTTTTGCAACATAATAGGAGTGATTTCAGCAACAGAGGACACAATGTTTCCTCTTCAAATGTTAGACATTTCTAAGTTTGTTACGATAGAATTATTTCTTCAAAACCTCCACAGGAAAGAGGTCGCGGGTTCCTAAGGTTAGGAGGTTTCGGAGACCTTGCCCATTGAGATTATTCTGTCCAAATTCCATACTTACAGCCACGGTGCGACAGATGTCTCCCTCCTTTCTATTGCAAGCACAACTAATCTACTCAGCTTTCGGTAACGCAATAAATTGTTCAACATTACGTTGATAAGCTCAGTCGTCACTGTAGTGTCGAAACAATAGAACATATAATTCGGCTCCTGACTATGGCATACCATTTTGTCAGAATAAAGTGAAATATTGCGATGTGTAGGTTGCCCAACACTGAGAGTCCTGAGCATTCACCATAAAAGGAACCAAGCCTCAACAGGAAAGAAGGTGAAATCAAGTCAGTTAATATTCTGTTGTGTAAATCTAACACAGAACTGTGGCAGTTTCTCTGTCAAGTTAGGTAGTAATTTTGAACCATATGAGCTTTACAGGAAAATAATAATAATAATAATAATAATAATAATAATAATAATAATAATAATAATAATAATAATAATAATAATAATAATAATAATAATTTCACTGACCTTGTCGATGCGTTTTCTAGAAACACAAGTTTGATTCCTTTCTTTCATTTCTCTGCCAACTTCCAATTACTGGACGAGATTATTTATAACTGAGAGATTGTGGTCATACTTACAAAGACAATATCTCTTCGCAATTTTACTATACATCTCATATACAGCAATCATCATTTCCCATTATCACGAATACACCAATGATACGGAAAATAAGATGAATTTCTTCTACATATGTTACAAAAGTTACAAAAGAAAGTTAAAGATTAGTTAAAAAATTAAGGCTAATCAAATCGTGTTCCGTTTTATTCACACATAACTACGAAAGTACAATAAAGAAGTAATAACTTAAACGTTACTTATGTTTTTCTCAAGTAATATAGATAGAACCTAACCAAGATAATTTCAATATTTCTACGTCTTCTGAAGTGTATAAAGGAACCATATATATATATATATATATATATATATATATAGATAGATAGATATAGAGATAGATAGATAGATATAGATATAGATATAGATATAGATATAGATATAGATATAGATATAGATATAGATATAGATATAGATAAAACAGGATAACTAAAAGAAACACTTCCTCAGCTCGTGTCTAGTGGGTTTTGTGGTGGACAAACACCGCATGTGTGGTTTTCTCAGTTCTCCGGTTCCTCCCGCTTCCTACACTTATTCTCATCATCATCATCTGCCTCACCCTTAGTGCACAAACGTAGAATGTAAAACTAGTAATTTCATTTTGAAAGAAACATTTACACAAAAATCAAGGAACATATGCTGAGTTTGAAAATAAACAAGATATTGGCATTGGACCTTTTAATACATTTAAAAGTTACGGAACATCAAATTACAAGGATCAATATTAATAATGAGACAAAATCAATAATTAAAAATCAGATATTCTAGTATTTATTAATATTATTATTAAACACATAGGACAAAACTAAAACAAAATTTCGGTTCATTTAGCAAAACATGCTTACAGTTCAATGTGACTTCATATCGGGAAAGAGGTAACAGGAAAATATTAGAGTATGTTTGTTTTGTCTTGGCACGCTTCCCGCTTAAAGAATGGATACGTCTGCAAATCGTTCTTGTCACGCCGCAGTTAAGTTGCGAGTTACAATACACTTGGAAACACAGCAAAACGTCACACCACTCAAAGTAACTTGTGACACAATTGTTCGCGTGTGGCAACTGAGCACTTCAAATACCCGCGAAATAGCAATGACCTCATTTGATGGGTTGGCTGACAACTAACGTTACCTATACGACAAAACCAATAAGACGTCTATTGGATTAAAACATTCACGTGAGTGCTAGCAGAAAGTACTTTAAAAGCTAACCAGGTGCACTGGTGCGAAATGTGCCAAGATAAAACACAAATACTCTAGCATATGTAGCACCTATAGTCTTTATATGGATACCTAGTATTTACTGTGGTCACTTGATGCAAACAGAGCAAGTTTGCTGAGACAATTTCGTCTATATTAATCATAGTAACAAATTTCTAAAGCGATTTTCATATTCCTCTGCAACCTTCAAAATGAAACTGCGTAACTCGATGTTGTATCTCTGTACATTGTAATCACCCGGTTGTTCGAGGTCTCTGTTCGGGCGGTTCGTGGTCCTACCAATAAGTATTCACCTGAGACTGGAACTTACCTGGACAGAACGATGAAGGACCTCTCCAAGAAGAGTTACAAATTGTTCCCAAATCGCTCGTCGGTCTCAATGATGAGATGAGCATTAGGCGCCGAGAGGTTCGGGTGTCTCGTCTTGGAAACCTCACGGACGATCAGACGGTCATCCAGACCACAACGCACACAAACATCACTCACACAAACGACGAAAACACACTGGATTAAATGACACTATACTTATTTATTAGAATATTAATATATAAAAAAAAAAATAATAACGAAGAGAAATTAACACAACACGACAGAGAATATGTGTAATAATTTTCATCACTGAAATCACACTTTGCCTTTTTATGCAATGTAGCCCTAATGAATTAAGCTGTAAGGATTAAAATATTAGTTAAGTTTTACAGTAATTATAATCAGTAGTAATAAAACTATTTAACGAATTTTGTAGTAATTTAAGATATGTGACCAACAAGAATCAAACATTCTTTACAAAATAATTTGTTCCTTGGAACGATAAGGATCTTACGGTCTTTTCATATTCTTTGGAATGAATTAAGCTGTAAAGATTAAATTATTAGTTATGTTTTACAGTAATTATAATCAGTTGTTGATAAAACTATTTAACGAATTTTGTAGTAATTTAAGATATGTGACCAACAAGAATCATACATTCTTTACAAAATAATTTGTTCCTTGGAACGATAAGGATCTTACGGTCTTTTCATATTCTTTGGAATGAATTAAACTGTAAAGATTAAATTATTAGTTAACTTTAACAGTAATTATAATCAGTAGTTAATGAAACTATTTAACGAAATTTGTAATAATTTAAGACATGTGACCAACAAGAATCATACATTATTTACAAAATAATTTGTTTCTGAGAACGATAAGGATCTTACAGTCCTTTCATATTCTTTGGAATGAATTAAGCTGTAAAGATTAAATCATTAGTGAAGTTTTACAGTAATTATAGTCAGTAGTTGATCAAACTATTTAACGAATTTTATAATAATTTAAGATATGGGATCAACAAAAATCATACATTCTTTACAGAATAATTTGTTGCTTTGAAAGATAAGGATCTTACGGTCTTTTCATATTCTTTGGAATGAATTAAACTGTAAAGATTAAATTATTAGTTAAGTTTAACAGTAATTATAATCAGTAGTTAATGAAACTATTTAACGAATTTTGTAGTAATTTTAGATATGTGACCAACAAGAATCATACATTCTTTACAAAATAATTTGTTCCTTGGAACGATAAGGATCCTACGGTCTTTTCATATTCTTTGGAATGAATTAAACTGTAAAGATTAAATTATTAGTTAAGTTTAACAGTAATTATAATCAGTAGTTAATGAAACTATTTAACGAAATTTGTAATAATTTAAGATATGTGACCAACAAGAACCATACATTCTTTACAAAATAATTTGTTCCTTGGAAAGATAAGGATCTTACGGTCTTTTTATATTCTTTGGAATGAACTAAGCTGTAAAGATTAAATTATTAGTTAAGTTTTACAGTAATTATAGTCAGTAGTTGATCAAACTATTTAACGAATTTTATAATAATTTAAGATATGGGACCAACAAAAATCATACATTCTTTACAGAATAATTTGTTGCTTTGAACGATAAGGATCTTACAGTCCTTTCATATCCTTTGGAATGAATTAAACTGTAAAGATGAAATTATTAGTTAAGTTTTACAGAAATTATAGTAAGTAGTTGATAAAACTATTTATCGAATTTTATAATAATTTAAGACATGTGACCAACAAGAATCATACATTCTTTACACAATAATTTGTTCCGTGGAACGATAAGCATCTTACGGTCTTTTCATATTCTTTGGAATGAATTAAGCTTTAAAGATTAAATTATTAGTTAAATTTTACAGTAATTATAATCACTAGTTAATGAAACTATTTAACGAATTTTATAATAATTTAAGATATGTGACCAACAAGAATCATACATTCTTTACAAAATAATTTGTTCCTGAGAACGATAAGGATCTCACAGTCCTTTCATATTCTTCGGAATGAATTAGGCTGTAAAGATTAAATTATTAATGAATTTTTACAGTAATTATAATCAGTAGTTGATGAAACTATTTAACGAATTTTATAATAATTTAAGACAAGTGACCAACAAGAATCATAAAATCTTTATTGAATAATTTGTTCTTTGGAGAGTTAAGGATCTTACTGTCCTTTTATATTCTCTGGAATGAATTAATATATTAAGATTAAATTATTAGTTAAATTTTACTGAAATTTTAATGAGTAGTTGATGGAACTATTTAATGAATTTTACAATAATTTAAGATATGTGACAAACAAGAATCATACATTCTTTACAGAATAATTTGTTCCTTGGAACGATAAGGATCTTACGGTGTTTTCATATTCTTTGGAATGTATTAGGCTGTAAAGATTAAATTATTAGTTAAGTTTGCAGTAATTATAATCACTAGTTAATGAAACTATTTAACGAATTTTATAATAATTTAAGATATGTGACCAACAAGAATCATACATTCCTTACAAAATAATTTGTTCCCTGGAACGATAAGGATCTTACGGTGTTTTCATATTCTTTGGAATGAATTAAACTGCAAAGATTAAATTATTAGTTAAGTTTTACAGTAATTATAATCAGTAGTCGATGAAACTATTTAACGAATTTTATAATAATTTAAGGCAAGTGACCAACAAGAATCATAATTCTTTACAGAATAATTTGTTCCTTTGAACGATAAGGATCTTACGGTCCTTTCATATTCTTTGAAATGACTTAAGCTGTAAAGATTAAATTATTAGTTAAGTTTGCAGTAATTATAATCACTAGTTAATGAAACTATTTAACGAATTTTATAATAATTTAAGATATGTGACCAACAAGAATCATACATTCCTTACAAAATAATTTGTTCCTTGGAACGATAAGGATCTTACGGTGTTTTCATATTCTTTGGAATGAATTAAACTGCAAAGATTAAATTATTAGTTAAGTTTTACAGTAATTATAGTCAGTAGTTGATAAAACTATTTATCGAATTTTATAATAATTTAAGATATGTGACCAACAAGAACCATACATTCTTTACAGAATAATTTTTTCCTTGGAACGATAAGGATCTTACGGTCCTTTCATATTCTTTGGAATGAATTAAGCTGCAAAGATTAAATTATTATTTAAGTTTTACAGTAATTATAATCAGTAGTTGATAAAACTATTTAACGAATTTTATAATAATTTAAGATATGTGACCAACGAGAATCGTACATGCTTTACAGAATAATTTTTTCCTTGGAATAGTAAGGATCTTACTGTCCTTTGATATTCTTTGGAATGAATTAAGCTGTAAAGATTAAATTATTACTTAAGTTTTACAGTAATTATAGTCAGTAGTTGATAAAACTATTTATCGAATTTTATAATAATTTAAGATATGTGACCAACAAGAATCATACATTCTTTACACAATAATTTGTTCCTTGGAACGATAAGGATCTTACGGTCCTTTTATATTCTTTGGAATGAATTAAGCTGCAAAGATTAAATTATTATTTAAGTTTTACAGTAATTATAATGAGTTGTTGATACAACTATTTAACGAATTTTATAATAATTTAAGATATGTGACCAACGAGAATCGTACATGCTTTACAGAATATTTTTTTCCTTGGAATAGTAAGGATCTTACTGTCCTTTGATATTCTTTGGAATGAATTAAGCTGTAAAGATTAAATTATTACTTAAGTTTTACAGTAATTATAATCAGTAGTTGATAAAATTATTTAACGAATTTTGTAATAATTTAAGACAAGTGACCAACAAGAATCACACATTCTTTACAGAATAATTTGTTCCTTGGAACGATAAGGATCTTGCGGTCCTTTCATATTCTTTGAAATGAATTAAGCTGTAAAGAGTAAATTATTAGTTAAGTTTTACTGTACTTTTAATGAGTAGTTGATGATACTAGTTAACGAACTTTTTAATAATTTAAGACAATTGACCAACAAGAATCATAAATTCTTTATAGAATTATTTTTTCCTTGGAGAGTTAAGGATCTTACTGTCCTTTTATATTCTCTGGAATGAATTAAGATATAAAGATTAAATTATTAGTTAAGGTTTACTGTACTTTTAATGAGTAGTTGATGATACTAGTTAACTAATTTTATAATAAGTTAAGACATGTGAGCAACAAGAATCATACATTTTTTGTAGAGTAATTTGTTCCTGGAAACGATAAGGATCTTATGGTCCTTTCATATTGTTTTGAATGAGTTATGATGTATGAAGATTAAATCATTAGTATAGTTTACTGTACTTTTAATGGTTATTTAGTAAATCTAATTAACGAATATTATTTTTGTTTTGGGCATGTGACCAACAAGAATTATAAACTCTTAATTGGGTGTTTTGTTCCTTAGAACGATAAGGATCTTGTGGTCTTTTCATATTGTTTTGAATGAATTAAGATATAAGGATGAGATTATTAGTTAAGTTTTATTGTGCTTCTAATGATTAGTTGATGGAAGCTAGTTAACGAGTTTTGTAATAATTTGAGGCATGTTACCAACAGGAACCATAAATTCTTTATTTTGTTCTGGGAATGATGAGATTTTATGGTCTAGTCATATTCTTTGGAATGAGTTGAGCTACAACTATTAAATTATTAGTTAAGTTTTAATGTATTTTGAATGGTTTGTTAATAACTCTAGTTAGCGAATTTTATGATGTTTTAAATTATATAGCAAAAATATTTTGAAATATTGTGAAGTACATGTGAAATATTGAAAAATGTTCAGAGTGATGGATGGACACTCAGATTGCAGAGGTCATGCGTATGACAGCTAGGCTGCACTTATCAATCAGTATTGAATATTTCAAATTGTATAAGGAATGCAAATTGTTTTGCCGTGTCTTCGTCTGGAAGTATCATTGCTTTAATCTATTTGACGTACACGCTGCGCACATTATAAATTTTTGCAGTCACCTTTTTTGGAATAAGGAAACGTTAATTTTTGTTCCTTAGATCTACTCATCGGTGAGGTGTTCTTAAAAAATACGTCAAAATTGATCTGGAAAGCGAACGTAATAGATTGACTTTAAAATTAGATAGTATGAGGGTACTATCTACTTAAGTGGATCAGATTATTGGTGTGCTGGGAGAAGTACGTGATACTTCAAGTCAGGTACTTGATACCCAAAGAGATACAAACATTCAAACATCTATTAATTTCATTTCATTGCCTTGCTTTGTTTCAAGTCTAAAGCTCTTCAAAATATTCATCGGATCGAAAAATTTCTGCAGTCTAGCAACATAATTTTCCATCACGCTCTTATTCAGTTCATGCTGTTATTACTGAGAATAATTGATACTTGGGAACTGAGTATTCCAAAGGACGCTATACATACAGTAGAAGAAAAATGCAGATAATGGGCTGTGACAGAGTATACCGTGAGTGTCTACCTGCACTCTTCTGGTCAACATCAGAGATTAACCTTCTTTATAGACCAGTCTTATGATAATGGTCCGTCAAATACATAACTGACAGATACTTCGTAACAGTGCCAGAATACTTAGACTCGTCCTTATTATCTACACTCCCATCCCACCCTAGTGGATGAGAGCCTACCGTTATGAGCAGTAACGGTACTCGAGTGTTATAAGGAAACGCACTTTTTCCTTGGAGAACATAGCGGCCCAAGTTACAGAATCCCATGCTGTGAACACAGTTCGGCAGAGACCAATCCAATCCAGGAACTCTGAGATGGAATTTGGTTCCTGGCCCTGCCTACCTATTTATCGTTCAACAAGCACAAATATTACTGCAAAGAGCCAAACCACCCACTTTCTGGACCCAAGAGCACGTCTTACTTGTCCATTTCGAAGGTATCCTACCCGAGGTAGGGACAACAAGATATTAGGCCCTACATACCTCATTCTACGCAAGAGGTACACCGTAGATTACCGGTACCAGTGGGCTAGATAGTCCATCTTCACCAATGGATGGGTACATATATTCCCATTTGAGAAGCACCAATCGCATTCTCCTGGTATGCGCGGCAACAATAATCTATCTCACAACCATCAAAGGTATTGGTGAGGTAACACACACACTCCCAGGCCTAATGATCCGGGTCATTGACCTTTCAGAAGGCTGGCAGCTTCTTCAGATCATTACCTTCTCCGGTAGGAGGTCCCATCACTACTTCCACCTATATCCATCGCCTGTCGATTCGAGCCCTATAAGGAAGAGTCGTGCACTGAAGGCATTAATTCTCTCAAGTCGCAGAATAATGTCTGAATATGGAGCATTCGACGAGGTGTCCAGCACTTATGGCTCAACCCCTCTCTCTTTCTCAACAGTGGCTTCGGACCGGCTACAGCGTGGTTAATGGGACATGATAATGGAAGTGCACTGTAGGAGAGAAGATGCATGCTTAGAGATTGACTCCACAAGCCGAAATGAAGCTCTCTATCATTGAAGTTCTAAATATCATTGGAGTTCTAGAGATGCGCACAGGAAGTTATAGAACAACTGAATTTCTCACACAAGGCATCATGAAATACATGTCTTACATGTGCTTGAAGCTTAGAAGAGTTTGGCAACTACATTTCGAATTTTGATTACACTGTATATTTCTGTCGCATCACATGAACTGTCTTTTAGTAAAATGAAGCTGATAAAATGCGTTCCACTATAAGCTAGAAAGATCTTAGAAATCCGATTGTTCTTTCACTCGAGCATGAAACAGCATCGGCTTTGGATTTTGATGATATAATTGGAACTTTCCCAGCTACCAAAGTACAAAATATTTTATTGTGAAACATAACGAAAAATCAGTCTAGTGAGTTGTAGTACGGTTGTTGAAGATATCTCGTGTAACAATATGTACTGAACAGCTATTTATGGAGATCACACTTACTGTGAATAAGCTCCATAAAATATAACATATGTATATAAAAAGGAAAAATACAAAAAAGGAAATGTATTTTACGCAAGAATAGGCTAGCGAGATGTAGCACACAGTTGGAAATATTGTATCATATAACAATAAATACCAAATAGGCGCTTATATAGAGGATGGATTCGCATTTCAACATAACTTAGGATGAATAGACGTACTGATTTTCGCAGTACAGTACTGTTTTTTGAAGCTGTCCTGCGTGTTGCAAACACACCTAGAAAACCAGAAATGTCCTTCTTTCCTAAAATGTTCTGCGAAATGTCGTGATTTTACTTATTTGCAATACTTCAATGTTTCATTTTTATTCACATTTGAAATCACAGACACTCATTTTCTGAATGACAAATCGAATGAAACGTTACAAATAGTTGTATTGTAAATTTTCATATCTAATCTCCAAGTGGATGTGTATACCAAACAAAGGTAGTTTTGTCAAGTTTAACCCTTTAATTGGCAAGCATTGATAGCATTAATATTAAAATATTTAGTTTGATTTTATGGTTGAACCATGTCTTCCTCATCATAATTTCGTAATTTTTTAAAGTATTTCTGTACTTTGGTTATAAAATGCAGGATGTTTATTTCAAAGCAAGTGTGGCTACTGAGCAGCGTTGCCCTATTATGGCCAAATATCATTAGAATACTCGCAGTAATTAGCAACAGTTTCGTTGAAATGTTTTCCTACAGAGCAAGAAACCAAAAACAAAAAAATATATAACTTTCGCGGAACGTAGGAGATAAAGCTTCTACAATACTAAATTTAAATGTCTTCTGTTGATAAAAATTAGAAGTATCTAAAGAAACGACCCGAAAATCGTGTATATGCATATATTATGAAAGCAATAATGTTTTTAAATGATCACTAAAGTTATAATTCGTGCGGATAACGCAATACAATGCGATGTTGCTTGAAAGCAACAGTGTCAAATAAAAGGTTAACCTAAAGTCTAAAATATCCATCTTAAAAACAGCTCATATTTTTAAAAGAATACATAATGATCGCTTTTGACTGTTGCAATGGTCTGTCCAAGCAACTTGATAAAAAAAATAACGTAGCACAACAACAAAAGCTGCTTCTCTTTTAAAGAACAAAGAAGGAAAGGTCTGGTGTGGTGAGTGTAAGGAGCACCAAATTCTACTTCACCCCGGGCACCGAAATCTCTAGCTACGGCTCTGATAGCAAGAGTACAAAATTCAAAGGAAAATCATTGGTTTGTGTGCTGATAATATCAACTGCAGCTTTGGAGGTGCAGCAAGGAGAAGAATGCTTTCAGTTTTCGCCAGAATTCGTTAAACAAACCAATTGTGGGTGTTGGTCGTGCTGCACATATGGTGAATAATCGAATATAAGCTGTCTTTGACTGTTTACGGGTTTGCATGGTTCAGAAAATATCTTCATACTTTTATATATATGAGTACGTGAAACTACATTGCATGAATTTTGTGATTTCGTGAAACTTGACTCTCGGAACTATAAAACGTATATTTAAACTTTATCCAGCGTTAAAAGCGTATTTTCCATTACAGGTTAAGTGTCCCACAGTGATTGAATTGTTTCTTCAGTGATCATTTGTCTGAAATATGGCTCGATTTTCTCCGCAGCAAGAAATCAGTTTCTGGTGATTTTGTTCATTTTCTTGAAGGTCAGTATGTTTCGATGGTTGAAGTTTCAGCATTGGTCGCTAAACCCAATGCAAACTTGATTGACATATATAACTGTGCTTTTCTCCCTCTTGTAGTACAGTCAAAATTAAAAAAAAAAAAAAACGAAAATAACAGGGTAGTATGTGAATCGAATTTTAAGACACCTGTGCGTTCATTTTATTCAACTTATATTAAGTATATTGTGCATGGGTTCAGATCTCTCGCAGAAATTAACATTGTGAACTATCAAGACTTAACTCAGTAACTGAATCAGATAATGTCCAGAGCACCTTGAAGTGCATTAATAAATTGTCAGGAAAACAAACTATTCCTATCTCTTTGATGAGATTACATAAGTAAAGAAATATACTTCTGAAGAAAACTAAAGAATGGAACACCGCTCAAATAACAGCACTATTATATTTGTGACCTATTTTCGCTTGTCAAAATCTGGTCAATCTACCATAACTACCACTACTCGGTCCCTAGTTCAGACAATTCTGGTACAGTCACCAGCAAAAGTATCTCCCCCATAAGTGCTCTAACTCCATTACTTGGGGTGCAGATAATTTGAAGTTGTGCGAACGCCTGGGCAGATGCAACCAAACTTACACAAAACTTTTCTCGGTACCGACAGCATTTGGTAGCCCCAGTCCAGGTATTTATGCAGGTATAATTGTAAAGTAGATGACTAACAAAACAGCTCTAAGATGAATCTATGCTTCGGATCGTGTTGTCTGTTGAGGACAAAAAGAGTTATGGTTTATTGCACATGCACTCATCTAAAAAAGAAAAGAAAAAGTTGTAAAAAGAGAAAAAAATGGCGATGATCTTTTTGAAAGAAAGTTTGTGACTAAGGAGAAATGTATTATGGTTTGTGAAGTAAACTAATAGCTAAAAACGGAAGCCTGTTGATTTAGGTTAGTTACCAAGTATGTAAGGGAATGTCTTAACTAGTAAATAAACATTCAACAGCTGGCACAGTCGGTAATTTTGAACCACGTTTCTTTTAGTCGGTCAGGCCATGATGAAGTCTAGAAATCCTATGTATATTTCATTAAAGTGTAATGAGCAAATGGTAAAATTTCTTATTGATACGGGAGCAGCAGTTTCAGCAATTGGTTATACTGATTCAATATTAGAGGGAACATTGATAGAACCATTTAAAGGGAAACTGAATAATGCTGATGGTTCGCCAATTAAAACATTGGGAAGGTGTACAGTAAAAGTGGAACACCAAGAATTTAAAGAGTATTTGCCTTTAATGGTTGTTCAGCAAGAGTCGTTTCAACCAATTCTGGGTAGAAGTTGGCTAGATCTAGTGGTTCCGGAGTGGAGAAGTTAGTTGACTTCTATGTTCGACAGTAGAAGTGAATTAAAACAAATTCAATCTGTTCCAAGTCAGTCTACTAATGTACTAAGAGATAAGATTTTGCATCAGTTTAAGGAAGTATTTGATGAATCTATAAATGTTCCTATTAAAGGTTATAAAATATCCATTCCCTTAAGACAAGGAGTCACGCCGATATTTAGAAAGGCATACGAAGTACCTTATTCATTAAGGGAACAAGTCAAAAAAGAGTTGAGTATTTTATGTAATGCTGGTGTGCTAAAGAAGATTTCACAGTCAGATTGGGCTACTCCAATGGTGATAGTTAAAAAAAAAAGAATGGATCGGTTAGACTATGTTTAGATTTCAAGCGTACGCTGAATTTAGTCACGGAGAAGGTTAGTTACCCTCTTCCTAAAATAGAGGACTTACTTAACAAGTTATCTCATGCAAAACAGTATGTATTGTTAGACTTGAGGCAAGCCTATTTACAATTGGAAGTTCGGGAGGACTCCCAGAAATATTTAGTGATAAATACACCTTGGGGATTGTACTTGCAACACAGGCTGCCTTTTGGACTTAATTGCTCAGCACAAATTTTCCAAAAGTTTATGGACTATGTTATACAAGATTTAGAAGGAGTAGCATGCTATCTAGATGATGTACTAATTTGGGGAAGTTCAGTTGAAGAGTGTTATCAAAGAACTGTGCAAATATTAAATAGATTCATTGACTTCAACATACATGTGAACAAGGAAAAAAGTTTTTTCTTTGTAAATGCCATAAAATATCTAGATTATGATATTTCTCCCAAAGGTATTCTCCCTGCACAAGACAAGCTGCAGCCTATACTAGAGACTCCTTCTCCTAAAAATATAATACAACTACAGTCCTTTCTTGGTATGCTCAACTTTTATCACAGGCATTTACCTTCATTACCGTCACGCATTCCAGCGCTGTACAAGTTACTAAAAAAGGGAGTATCCTGGGAATGGACTAGTGAACAAGAAAAATAATTTGTATTGGCTAAAGACATGCTGTATAAAGCCCGAATTTTGCAGCCCTTTGATGAAACAGCGAAAGTGGTACTTATGACTGATGCCTCGCCAGATGGAGTTGGAGCGGTATTGTATAATGATATAGATGGACACTTGAGAACAGTGGCGTGTGCCTCGGCTACTCTGTCTGAAGCAGAGAAATAATATTCTCAATTTGAAAGAGAAGCTTTAGCGGTGGTATTTGCTGTTCGGAAATTTCACAAGTTCTTATTCGGTAGAAACTTCAAAGTCATAACGGATTCCCAACCAGTTAAGTGGATCTTTGGTCCAAAGGCTCCTCCTGATGGAGCTTCCCCTCGACTTCAAAGATGGTTTCTTCTTTTAGCCAATTATGACTTTGACATTGTTTATAACAAATCTGTAAAGGTGGCTGATTTTCTGTCCAGATTTCCCTTACAGTTGTCTACTGAGGAGGAGGTACTAGTTCCTGATTATATAAGTGAGATTTCGTCGAGTATTTTGGATAAATCAGAGGTAGAAGACGAATCTAAGAGGGATCCCACGATTACAAAAGTTAAAGAGTGGATGTTACACGGCTGGCCTAAGAGGCTGCCGGCTAGCCTTGACTTTAAGGAATATCAGGAAATGTATAAGAGAAGATACCAACTAGAGTTGAATAATGATTGCTTATTTTGGAAAGGAAAGATTGTACTCCCTAGAAAATTAAGAGATTCCTATAAGAAGAAATAACATAAGGGACACCTGGGAGTTTTTACCACAGTGGAATTGGCAAATAATGAAGTATGGTGGCCCGACATGAATAAGGAATTACGTAGTTACCTTAAGAGTTGTGAAGTTTGTTTGGCAATGGCTAACTGCTCGCCCAAAACTAACTATAGTTCTTGGCCTAATTCGGAAAAAGCTTTTGATAGAATCCATGTAGACCACTGTCAAATATTCGGTTTCATCTTCCTTATTATGATAGATATTTTCACTCACTGGATTAAGGTTTGGAAAGTAAATTCCACGAACGCTTCTAACACTTTAACTTGTCTGGAAGAGTTGTTCAGTTTGGTGGGGTTTCCTAATACTTTGGTATCGGACAATGGGTCACCCTTTAGGAGTAATGGATTTCAAGAATATTGTAAGAAGAGAAGCATTAAAGTTAGTTTTTACTCCACCATACTCTCCAGAAAGTAACGGCAGTACAGAGAGAGCGGTGCAGACTTTTAAAAAACTATTAAAGAAAAGATATTTAGAAAATGGTTGTAGTGTCTCCAGCCAAAGTGTGGTTAACTGGTTAGCTGAGATTAATTATGCTCTTCTACATACTCCTACTAAAGTCATCAATTGTTCGCCTGCTTCCCTTTTGTATTCTTTTAAGGCTCGTACTTGGTACAATGTTTCTCCACCAGTAATTGTCCATAATGCTAAAGAGCAAGACTGTATAGAGCGCAAAGAACTAGGCTTGAAAAAAGGAACACCTGTATGGGTGAGAAATTACAGGACTGTCTTACCAAAATTTATTAAGGCTTATTTTATACGTTACAGGGGAAATAATGTTTTGGAGGTTCAAGTAGATGGTTCTATCAGAAGGGTTTACAAACATCAGATAAGGATTGAAGATGGGATATCAAGTGCAGAAAAGGAAGTAATAAAAGACTCAGGAAATAAGTGCGGGATGGAATCAGTATGTAACGAGTACAAGAATAAAGTTCGTAGAGTAGATCGAAGGTTGGAGACAAAATATCAAAGTGCAGCAGAGAGACAGCCTATGTTTGTTCATGAAAGTCAAAAAAACAATGAAGATACAGGGCAACAAAGAGAGGCAATTGGTCAGAGATATGGTAGAAAATCACAAAGAATAAGAAGACCACCTGATAGATGGAGATATGGACAATAGTCGTCTTTTTGAAGGGGAGGAGGATGTTGAGGGCAAAAAGAGTTATGGTTTATTGCACATGCACTCATCTAAAAAAGAAAAGAAGGAGTTGTAAGAAGAGAAAAAATGGCGATGATCTTTTTGAAAGAAAGTTTGTGACTAAGGAGAAATGTATTATGGTTTGTGAAGTAAACTAATAGCTAAAAACGGAAGCCTGTTGATTTAGGTTAGTTACCAAGTAGGTAAGGGAATGTTTTAACTAGTAAATAAAAATTCAACATTGTCCAATAAACAACATATATTATTCTCAATATTGCTGTGTATGTAATATATTATTTCTTTATATATTGTATGTTCAAAGAAATAAAAAATAGTGACCACGTATGAATCAGAAAATGCTTGAAAATAGCTGAAAATTTGAAATCTATTCAATAGCTGGAAATAAGTAAATCATTGTTTCCAGTGACAGAACTCCTACAGTTCTTCTCATTTCAATATCTATCTCTTTCGGGAATGGAGACCTTGCTTCTCACACTTGTGTATGTATTGAAATAGAAATTGAAACATCTGAAAAAGTTTGAACCTGACCGGGATTTTAACTTGGGTGCGCCGAATAGAAGTTCAATGCGCTAATCACTTACCTACCGCATCGCTTCAGCTTCCATTCAAACTATTAGCTAGTTAAAATCGTTGCATGTAAGACTATACGCAAGATACTAATGATAGTATAAGGAGACGTTCCTTATGTGAGTGTCACAATGACTTCCTCGAGATTTTCATCTTTTACTCAAAAACAAGTTTTATAAACCTTCGTCAATGAGAAAAATATCACAAACGTTTTCCTACCTCATCTTTTTTAACGATGTTTCCGATTTACATTACTATTCTTCGTTAACTTCTAATTTCCAAAGGAGAAAAGACGGCAGACATTATTTTCGCGTTCTTTGAATCGTATCAACACGTGTAGAAATAGAAGGTTCTATTTTTATCTTCCGTAACTACTGGTTTATTTTCTTATCTTTGTATGAGTAGTTTGTGGTAGATTGGCAAAGCATGAAGCTCGTATGGCAAAGACACGTGTTCGAATCCCTTCGTTGCAAATATTTTTTCTTAATTGGAAGGTATTATTTACGTAATTGGTATTGTAGTTCTGTTATGTCTTTATTATTATTATTATTATTATTATTATATTATTATTATTATTATTATTATTATTATTATTATTATTATTATTATTATTATTAATGGAAGAGTTGGCTATATATTTTATATTATATGAAGTTTTTGATTATTCAAATTCAAATCTTTCTGTTCATATGGAACGTATCTGAAATGGTGAATTGCTTAAAACATTAATATTTCTAGCAGTAGTAGTAGTAGAAGCTTATAAGCAATTGCTGGATAAAATAAGTTTTGCTATTGATCAGTCATATTATTTTTTACCTGTACTAACGATCATCATTTGTTCGCTAAACATGTTACGTTCCCAAATACGAGGGCTATCCAGAAAGTAGATTACGTTTTGGAATAAAAAATCAACAAAGTATAGGAAACAAATTTTATTATATACAGATGAAAGCCACACACAAATACTACTTTTCGACATAGTCACCATTCAAATTAAGGCATTTATCGTAGCGATGTACGAGCTTGGAAATTCCTTCGTCGAAAAATTCGGCCGCCTGCGACTTCAACCACTTCGTTACCTCTTCTTGCAGCTGTTCGTCGTCATCAAAACGCTGCATAGCCAGCCACTTCTTCATTGCTGGGAATAGGTGGAAGTCGCTCGGTGCCAGGTCGGGACTGTACGGCGGATGAGGAAACAACTCCCACTGAAAAGATTCAAGAACTTCACGCGTGACATTTGCCGTGTGGGGCCGGGCGTTGTCGTGAATCAACAAGATCTTAGAGCTCAACATTCCTCTGCGCTTGTTTTGAATTGCTCTTCTGAGGTTTTGCAGAGTTTGGCAATACCTTTGAGCGTTTATTGTAGTGCCTCTTTCCAGGAAGTCCACCAAAATCACACCTTTTCTGTCCCAAAAAACAGTCGCCATCATCTTCCTTGCCGACATTGTTTGCATGCATTTCTTGGGTTTTTGGGGAGAACCTGTGTGCCCCCACTGCATTGATTGCAATTTCGTTTCACAGTTCACGTGTTTCACCCATGTTTCGTCACCAGTAACGATGCGATCGAGTAAAGAGTCACCATCCTTATTGTAGGCGTCCAAAAAGTGCAACGCTGCAGCCATTCGCTGATTTTTGTGGTCCTCTGTCAAGATTTTTGGAATCCATCTTGCACAAAACTTGTGGTAACCAAGCTTTTCGCTGATGATTTCGTGCAACAAACTTCGCGAAATTTGTGGAAAACTCAAAGAAAGTTCCGTTATTGTGAACTTTCGATTTTCACGGACTTTAACATCGACTTTTTCGACAAGTTCGGCAGTCACTTTGCTGGGTCTCCCACTTCGATCTTCGTCGTGAACATTGGTTCGGCCATTTTTAAATCTTATGACCCACTGTCGCACTCCACCTTCAGTGATAATGTTGTCCCCATACACTTCACACAGCTGCCGATAGATTTCTATCGGTTTACAGTTTTTTGCTGTCAGAAACCTTATTACTGCACGCACCTCGCAGCTCGCGGGATTTTCAATTAACGCAGACATTTCAAACCGTCACAGTATCTTAACGGAGCACAGCACGAACCTCTCACTAGCACGGCTAGATGCCGACTGAGCTGCGCAACGCTCTGACCCCAAGATGGCCGCGCTAGCCCCGCCCCTAGCGGACACAGACGAAAACGTAATCTACTTTCTGGATAGCCCTCGTAGTACGAATCAAGGTTGATATGGCTGACATCATCTTGTAGACGTGTTTCGTATGTCACTGTTTTATTGTGAAACCACTGAAGAAAGTCGGGTCTCAACACTATGACCGAGAGAACTTGAATATATTCCATGCTATTTTACATTGGAAGCACCAACGTTACAAATGATAAAAAAAATCTTTAATTACCCAACGGGAATCGAACCCAGGACCACTGGGATTTGAAACCAACATTAATTTTACTACTCTAAGACATCACTGTTAATTAAGGCGGGGGGAAACTTGGTGTGAAGTGTCCAGCAAATTGTACACTTTTACGATTTCAATGTAAAACTCTTATTTCGGTCATAATAAAATACAAAGTGTTATGTAGAAACAATAGTCAAGAGAATTTAAATCTAAATTGTTGAAAATGAGTGGTAGAAGTAGTATTAGTGAATGTTGCATCATTTAGATTTGAGGAAGTTTAACGCCCTGCTTGAGCATCGAGGCTAATATTATGTGAAACTTGAATTTAAATATATATATCTTCGGGTATTTCTTTATACTTATATTATTTCACGAGCCTTTAATATACATTGCAGATTGTCGAATCCAACATTTTATCCAGTCTATACGATATTGGGGAAATAAAAATCTCTAACCGTTGGCCCGCAAAGACGTGATGTATGGCCGGCGCACTCGAACGTACATTTTATAGTCTATATATTTTCTGCTTATTACGATAATCTGTATGGTTTTGTTTTTGTGAAATGTAGAAAAAGAAAACTGATAATGTAAACAACCTGAAACTCAAATTACCCCATGCTGAAAGCGTCGATGGACCAGCGATGGACAACTAGCGTCCTCTCGGCAAAAATTTAATGCCTCGCAGCTACGATTCGTTGTAGCAACAATTCCGTTTTGAAAATTAGACCACATGCGTTCCACCAGCGGTAGGCATATTTACGGATCCTAAACGTTTCAGGTATTCTCTGATCTTATTGACTGACACAGATACGACATCAAGAGTCATGACATACATACAGTAAAAAGCAAACGCCCTCGTGGCTGTGTGATGCTGTGTGCCCTCGTGGCCGAGCGGGCTAGTGATGAAAGTCGAGCCGTACGCAAGGGGGGCCTATCATATATATGTTTGCATGCAATTAGTTCTACTTCACTGGTAGTATGTGAAATTATTATTATTATTATTATTATTATTATTATTATTATTATTATTATTATTATTATTATTATTATTATTATTATTATTGACTCAAGGGTCCAGGCCGAAAGCCACGCCTTCCCGTCCGTGGCAGCGAGGGCTTCAATTTGGCCGCACTCCTTCGATTCATCACGAAGAATCTCGAAGGGACCAATACGAACTATCGCCAGTTATGTGCATGCGGTTATTATTATATATTACTTTTTCCAGACGAATTGTTTCTAAAGTGAGCTCCGGGGGTCAAGAGTAACCCCTACCTCTTCACCATGAAGTGAAAAATATTGAGATGATTGCGTTTAATTGTATGAATTTTGATGGCAACTCTCGCGGATCTTTAGGAAGTGAATATGAGAGAACTATGAAATAGACAGATGAGCGTAATTTTATTATAAAATTATATGGGTAACGCATTTTATCTGATCCCAAAAGGTTATCGTCAAATATACACGGTTAAAGGAGCACTGATTGTCCAAATTAAAAAGGTCTCAACGATTTATCCCTCTACATGCGACGTCTCCTTCTTTGCCTCCGTGGCGAACTCGGAAGACCACACGCCTACGGATCATAAGGTAAATGGTTCGCCCCCTCCCGGTACTTTTTAAATGTTTTTAGACTCACTTTAATGTAAACAAATCACGCATCTAGGCGATTTAACATATTTTGGGGAATTAATTTTGTGGTTTATTGGTATTACTTCGCATCGCAGCCGTTCGTGGAACGCTGGTGGTATAATTTTCAAAACGGAAGTGAGGCCACAGTGCGGACATTTAATTTTTATCGAGATGTTACTAGTTGCCCATCGCTGGTCCACCGACGCTTTCGGCATTGGGTAGCTTGAGTTTCAGACTGTTTACATTATCAGTTTTCTTTTTCTACATTTCACAAAAACAAAATCATACAAAATAACGTAATAAACAGAAAATATGTGTAAAAAGTAAGTTTGAATGCGCGAGCCACACATCACGGCTTCGTGGACCAACGGTTAGAGATTTTTATTTCCCCAAATATCGAGTAAACTGGATAAAATGTTGAACTCGACAATCTGCAATGTATATTAAAGGCTCGTGAAAGAATATAATTATAAAGAAATACCCGAAGAAATATACTTAAACTGTAGTCTCACATATCATTAGCCCGATGCTCAAGCAGGGCGTTAAACTTTCTCATATCTAAATGCTGCAACAACATCCACTAATACTACTTACTATTTTCAACAATTTACTTCGACAATTTAGATTTAAATTCTCTTGACTATTGTTTCTACCTAACAATTTGTATTTTATTATGACCGAAACAAGAGTTTTACAACATTGAAATTGTATAAATGTCCAATATGCTGAAGACACTTTACACCAAGTTTTTCTTCAGTTAATTAACAGCGATGTCTTAGAGTAGTGGGATAAGCTTTGGTTTCACTTGGTAGCCAAGTCTCGACTTTTCAATAATAATAATAATAATAATAATAATAATAATAATAATAATAATAATAATAATAATAATAATAATAATAAAGAAATAACAGAATTACAATACCAATTAAATAAACAAGACCTTTCAATTAAGAAAAAAGATTGCAACGACGGGATTCGAACATGTGTCTTTGCCATACGTGTTTCATGCTTTGCGAATCTACCACAAATTATTCATACAAAGATAAGAAAATAAACCAGTGTTACGTAAGATAAAAATAGAACTTTCTATTTCTACACATGTTGATACGATTCAAAGAATGCGAAAATAATGTCTGCCGTCTTTTCTTCTTTGGAAATTAGAAGTTAAGTTGACGAAGAATAGTAGTGTAAATCGGGAACATCGTTGAAAACGATGAGGTAGGAAAACGTTTCGTGATATTTTCCTCATTGATGAAGGTTTATAAAACTTGTTTTTGAGTAAAAGAAGAAAATCTCGAGTTAGTCATTGTGACACTCACATAAGGAACGTCTCCTTATACTATCATTAGTATTTTGTGTATAGTCTTACATGCAACGATTTTAACTAGCTAATAGTTTGAATGGAAGATGAAGCGACGCGGTAGGTAAGTGGTTAGCGCATTGAACTTCTATTCGGCGCACCCAGGTCAAAATTCCGAAAGATGTTGGAACGAGGAGTGTTGGAGAAAGTCTGTCAATGGAAACAATGATTTACAAAACTTATTTTCAGCAGTTGTTCTAGATTTGTTTTTTCAGCCATTTTCAAGCGTTCCCTGATTCATACGCGGTCAGTATTTTTATTTCTTTGAATATACAGTATTTAATGATATATTACATATACAGCATTATTGAGAATAAGATATGGTGTTAATTGGAAAACACGCTCTGAAAGCTAGAGATTGATCTCAGAATGGAGAAACATTTCGTGCGTTATCTACTCACAATTTTACTTGCATAAAGACCTGACTCAGTGCTACCAACTGCTGTCAGAACCGGGAAAAGTTACGTATAAGTTGGGTTGCATCTGCCCAGGCGTTTTAGAAACTGCAAATTATTTGGACTCCAAGTAATGAAATTAGAGCACTTAGGGGGTAGATACTTTTGCTGGTGGTTGTACTACAGGGTGACTTTAAAAAAAAAACTCACGGTTTTTATTTGGGTTTAGAATCTCTAACTGAAGTCCGACTTTCTCGCGGTTTGTGGCAAATGATCAAGGAAGGATGGGAGATTTTTGGACTATGTTTACTGGTTTAAATTCATCCGTGATAATATCGACCACGCCTCACGAAATATAAAAAAAATACTCTCCAGTGTACCTTACAATTCGAATGAAATTTTGGATTTTATAGCGAAATTCCAGAATAAAAATTAAGTGTTAGTGAAAATACAAATTAACTGTTAGTGGTAACAGCCATAAATCACATATTGAAGAATTACAGCCAGTTTCTTGCGACAAACGACGGAGATATTTCTAGGCGACCTGAGTCAATAATGGACATGTTCCATAACGTCCACCTGCGAGGTTCGATGCTTCCCTATCTCACTCAGAAACGATCATATTTCTTCCAATTTATTCACTAAGGACCATATTATGTTCTATCTGGGGCAGAACGTGAAGTAAATTTGTTTGTAAATGCCTTTTGCGTAGCAACAACAGATTCTTCTCTCCAAAAACTTTAACAGTAAACTCATGCTGCTCCAAAGAGTAAACTATTCTCACTGCGTCCTAAACATACGCACAACTAGCATAGAACTATACAGCACACTTCCCAATACAACGGCTCAGTTTCCTGTTTCTTATTGACCTTGGTAAGGTTGGCATCTAACGAAGAAAACTCAAGTCTCCACACCGCACCGCACTTCATTCCAGTTGTAAGGTACACGGGCGAATATTTGCTGTTTTTCTTGAGGCGTCTTCGATATTACCCCGGATAAATTTAAATCAGTAAACACAGTTCTATAAAGCTCCCATGCTTCCGTGATCATTTGCCGCAAACCAAATGAAAATCGGACTTCAGCTAGAAATTCTAGACCCAACTGAAATCCGTCTGTTTTAAAATAATCTCCCTGTACATTTGAAACATTGCAGTCATATTCTTCATTGACTGTGTGATATTCGTGATTATACTCTTCTTTGTTTGTACATTTTTTCGTGAAACAATGCCTGTGGTGAAATATGTGGACGTAATGTGCTCTTTATGTATATGTTGTTTCACGAGAATGGTTTGATTACACTTTTCAGACCGAGTTATCGGAGTAATGGATTACCTGTATTTCTCTTAATTATAATTATTATTAGTAATAAAACATACACTTGACACACATATGTCATATGAGGAAAGTTTTTCTTCGTGCACTGAATCATAAGTTAACATAAAATTCTAAAGCTGAATCCCGAAACCTTACAGGTTTTTAGTTTACGATGTGTTTGTGAAGAAGTTACGATTTGTTTATTTAGTATAGGCCAAATTTGAAGCATTATTTCAACTAAAGTATTCCAATTGTAATTTCAAGTAAAGTAATTTCAATGCAAACTTCTGCATTACCACTCTTATTGGTACATTCACTCTATTTGGTGTGCTATTGGTGTGCTAATGTGCTATTGGTGAATAGCTCAATAATACATTTGCAATGTTTGTAAGACTTCATCAACGTACTTTTTCTGTCAAATTCAATATATGAGCATCCAGATTGTTCGATAGTATTGAGAAATGTTGAAAAATTACGGATATGGCTTTTATGATTCAGTATAATCGATTTGGAAAAATTTTTTCCGACTCTGGCAACATTTTTAATGTTTAATATTAAATCATGCATGGCAAGAAACATGTTCTGAAAATTTTCTCAATATATACGGCTTTATGTTGCAAAGAGCGTTCCTTCTCATTCCATTTATTTATTTATTTATTTATTATTATTATTATTATTATTATTATTATTATTATTATTATTATTATTATTATTATTATTTTAGTTATACGGTCTTAAACTTCGGTGACTTAGGACACCATATATATTTATACTTTCTCAGTATAGTTGTATGGGCACGGCTATTTTCACTACATAAAATCTAGTAGTTTACAATATATCTAGGCATTAAAATAGAGTGAATGTACCAATAAGCCGGCCAGCGTGCTTCATTTTGGTATAACCATTATTTGTGTACCGCTTCCGGTTCAAAAGTTCTACTATCCCAAACTCCGGGTTGCAATGTATATTGGACACCCTGTATTATGTGCAGTGTAACACAAATAAGCAGCATAAGCAGTAATAAGCATGTAAAAGTTTTATAGCTTTAGAAAGCAATTTAACACAAGCATACGTCAGCTGTTTCCATGCTGTACTAAGTACTACATTTAAAGCAAAACTTTCCTGGTATTAGTATCACAGAATATGTGCTAAGCAATGAGTGGGAAATTTCTATATTAATTTCATGATTTGCAGTTTGATATCCCTTTTCAGTCTTGATTAGGCTGAAACGTTGGCTTACAGCTTCAAATGAATTCGACCTACACGTAGGCACACTTCCATTGAGTACCGGTACCAATCCAATACAAAGGATGAAAAAGCTAAAGCGCTTAGTAATAAGGTTGCTCATGTTTAAACAGTATGAATTTCTTTTCTTTCTTTGGTTAGTATTAATATTTAATAATGCGACTTTATTAAATATTAATATTATTTCAATGTATTGGTTAAGTGTATTTTAAAATTAATATTCAGTTTACTAAATATCAACTTTACCATGCGAGTGCTTGTAAATTAATCTAATGTGCCACCAATATGCAGCAGGCGCTCCCTTAACGCGCAACGCTACTCTCAATATCTATTTCTTACGCTTCCCGTTCCTCAAAGAATGAATCTATTGATTGAGAACACAATCCAATCCAATTCATGAATATATTAGTAACCCGAATTGTACTATCCTCAAAATTTATCTCGATTCTTCTTCTTCTCCCTCCTTTACCTTCCACTATACTATCCCCGCGTTCCTCCCTGAGCGAAGACTTAATGGATTTCTTATTTTACCTCTCTCTCAAGGACTTTCTTCTCTTTCCTTTAACTTATTGAGAAGTTGGAAGTGCAAATTGACTCGCTTATAAGTAAAATGTCTAGGGGATTTTTACTTAACTAAATCAAACTCTCGGATACGATTTTTTAATATAGAAATCATAGACACTTTTAAAATTTAACTATTTATTAACTAATTTAAAAAGTGTTAATTTATGAAATTCTAAGATAAAATCTAAATTTCCTGACTAGAATTCTTAATTATTAATTGAATCTCTAGTTTGTCCATTCAGTGACTAATTAGGATGGGCCTGTGGAGTTACTAACTCGCGTTCACTTACAAGCTGTTAGTACACTCCTTAGTTAGTTTCTATCAGCACTGCTAATCATTTATAGAGTGCTTCACCTAATTCCCTGTCTTGGAACTCATCTTACCTGAATCCGTTCCACAGAGGAGACTAGCTAATAATTTAAGGTTAGGTATGGGTTAGGTTAAAGGTATTGTTGGATCCGTATATGGAATCCGGGAAAATTCTTTGATCAGGGAATTACTCTATCGGCTTCGTCTATATTTCAAGACTAGGCGTCAAAATTATATGGAGACCAGACTATTGGACTCTCACTAACTATTACAAACCGAGTACCCACTGTGTACTCCACTGAACATCACTTTTGTCCAATTCCCTCTATCCTTCTCTTATCCCTCTCTAATTGGGAATCTAGAGAAAAAAGAAAAATTAACAAAATTAATTCCCTAGCTACAACCCATCTAAAACACTTCTCAATCCATCCCAACCTAAATCGAACCACAAAATTTATAAATTTCGATATAACTGATTTACTGGAAACTAACTAAAACTAAATCCTTAACCTTGGTTCCGACTTAGAACCAAACCTAGGACGACATTACTGAGTGGTTTCCTATCCACTGACTACCTTGGTTCTCAATATGAACCATCCTCTACTGCCACATAACTCTGGCAAAAATCAAAAAAGTTAAAGAGAATTCCGGATTAACTGGTCCTCATTCAGAACCTACCGAGCCACCTCATTCTGGGGCTGTCTTCAAAAAGTGAAGCCCTGTTACACAATTCCCGTCCGTATTTATAGCCGTTCTCGAGAAGACAAACTAAGGGGCAACTCGCGGGTGCGGGGAACCAAAGGTTCCTCTTGAAGAAGAAAAAAGAAAAAAAATTCGCTTTTGCAGACCCAGCGAGAAGTGTTTCCAACCTAAAGAAGAGTTAATTAAAATACAACAATTTACAAGTTAAATACAGAGTTTACTAGATATAATATTACTAACATATATATTGATTAATTATGTACACCTATAATTTTAGACCAGGCCTGGTATATTTAATAAATCTATTCCATATTAATTTAACAAGTTAAAATCTACATAGTATATATATATATAAAAATTTTAAACCAGCAAGGTGCGCCTTGCATATAACCGCACAAAAAAAAAAAGAAAAAGAAAAGAAAAAAAGTAATTGTTATATACTCACTTCTCACTTGAATTCACACAATTTGAATTTTTTTAATATAAATTTATATCGATTCAAAGTTTATCGTCTCTGACTGTCTTACTCTCCCTTGAGCACTGAGAGAATAATTCGTTTTAATTTTTTCACAATCACTCAATCACAAATAATTTGAAGCAAAATTTTAATACACACTTCACAAAAAAAAATCTTTGTTTTAAATTGTTCAAAGTCTGGAGCAGTCTTATTTCCCCTTGAGCACTGGGAAAATAAATCTAAAGACAAACACACACAAAGAAAAAAAATTAACTTCCATAAGTCTGAAAAAATGAAATGTAAAATAAACGCGAATCCATTGTCCGAAGTTTTTCACAATTACTATGTATCTTCACTCACTTCACTCGCGATTTAATTTTACATACCTGTTCAGTCCCATTTGGGTCTTCTTTTGGCCTCCAACTTCCTCCTTGGTACCTCCTGTATGTCCAACCCTTTCCCTGGCGTCCTGGGAAGTCCAGAATTTTCTTCTAATTGTTCACCATCGGTATCAATGATCAGGATGTCATCCTCAATTTCCCAAGAGTATCTACCAGTGGTTCCTTGGTTCATTTCTCGTGCTACTTCCGGTTTGGATTCCTCATTACTTGAACCCTGAATAGATAAGTCCTTCATCGCCTGACAGACTCTCTTTGTTACTTGTGCATTATTTCCTTGAATTCGTCTTGAGGGTTTGGACGAACCCCACAATAAGCGTTGCGAGTAGTTCTTGGAACCTTGAACATATTGCTTGTTTTCCTCTTAACTGATCCGACCTCTACGCTAAACTAAATACAACTGGGTATCAATTGCTCTTCTCTGCGGAACAGACTAGACCTTCCACCCACCTTTATTTAAAACTTTCCTTCTAAAGGGTCTCTTATTTTTCTCTCCCCCTTTTCTCCGCTGGTTCTTTGCTGAATGAACTCATATTTGAGCTCAGGGACGTGCTTCGCAAATTTCGGAGGGTCATGAACCTTCTTACACATGTCCGCATTTGTCTTCAATATCTTCCCAGTCCAGATATTTTTCGCTAGATACGAGTTTTCCGCCAATTTCTTTTCCAAAAGGAACGGACCCTGGTATCTCGGTAACAAAGAGGCTGAAATTCTCTGGGATGGTTTGGATATTCTAACAACCCTTACCCAAACCATCTCCCCCACTGAGAACGGGTTCCTCTTCCTTCCCTTGTCGTATTGTTTCTTATATTCCATGTGTTTCTTCTCCTGAAGAGACCTCGCCCTTTTATAAATCGTCTCGATTTCTGTTTGGAGCTTGGCGACATAATTGGAATACAACCTTTCATCTTCTTCTTCTGTTTCTTCATCTCCTTCTTGGAATTTTTTCAAAAAGGGATGCTCCTCCGGTCTTCCGAATTGAAGATGATACGCCGAATATCCCGTCATATTACATCGTCTGGTGTTTAAGGCATATTCAATCATTTTCACCTTATCCGCCCAGTCTTCATGTCTCTTAGAATACATTCCAAGTAATTGCTTGACATGTTTTATGACGTTTTCGCTCTTATTAGCCTTTGCTCTGTAAGCGCTAATATAGCCGTACTTGACCTTAAGGAATTCCATTGTTTCCTTCCACATTTTGCTTGTAAATATCCCATGATTATCACTCAGAATATACGAGTAAAAACCGTATTCAAAGAAAAAACTGAGTAAACACTTAATCATGATATTTGTGGTTAATTTCCTCACAGGATAGAGTTTCACATATCTAGTGAACGAGTCTATCATAACCAAGCAAAATCTGTATCCTCCTGTTTTACTGGTCGCTATAGGTCCTAGGTTGTCAATGTAAAGTTTATTATTAGGCCGGCTGCATACTGTACTCTGCATTTCTCCTATCTTTGTGTTAAGGTTGACCTTAAACACACTGCATGGAGTACATGCCCTCGTGGACATATATATATATCCTTTCTCATGTTATGCCAAAAATACTCCTTACGAAGCTTCCCATACGTCTCTTCGAAAGAAGGATGTCCTGATTCCGGGATGATGTGAGCGGCGTAGCATAAAGTGGCCTTCATGGACTCCGGGACCCATATCATATTTTCTTCCTTGTCTTGAATTCGAGTCCGACGCATCAGAATTCCCACTGAAGAAAAGAACGTTAATCTGTCAAAATTTCTTAATTTTTCCCTTTCCTTTTTTGGAATTCCTTTCCTTTGGCCCTTCTTGAATTCTATCAATTTCCTAAGAAATCTATCTTCCAACTGTCTTCTTAACCAAAACTCTGGGTTCCTCAGATTAGATATTTCTACATCCAGCCTTGTCTCTTCTTCTTCCTTTTCTTTTGTTCCTTCCCAGAAAGGTAGATTCGACAACAAATTCTTTTTTTCTTCCTGACTAATGTTAAATGTCTTTGTTTCCGAGGTAAGAGAAGTTTCTCTTTTCAATTTCTTCATTTTTCTCTTCTCTTCCTTGATTCCCTTGGAACTAACAGTATCAATTAACATGAGGTCATGAGTGGGAAGCTCACTTAGCTCCACCAACCCATCTTTCCCCATATCAATCTTAATAAATCCAGTGTCCGGAGCATTTATTGGGAGAGCTTCTTCGGCCTCTCTTGAACCGATAAAGTCCTCACCCTCTGTATGATTCGAGTCTATCCTACTTAATAGATCGACCGCTTGCTTCTTCCCTTGAATAAAATGAATAATCACCGGAAAACGTGATATTCTGGTAACCCAACGATGAATCATAGCGGGCAAGTCCTTAGCCTTCAACAGGTACATAATAGCCCTATGATCTGAGTATACATGAACTCTCTTTGTGTATGCTAGATACACTTCAAACTTTTCTAGGCTTGTAAGTATCGCAAGCAATTCAAGATAGCTGGAAGAATATTTCCTCTGGACGTTATTCAATTTCCTACTGCCATATGCAATGACCTTCATCTCCCCTACCTCGTTTTTCTGACAGGGTGCATAGCCCGAACTTATCGATGATCCATCTATATATATGTGGAAATCATCGTGTAAATTTGGGACTAACAAGTCGGGGTCCTCTGCCAAAGCAGCCTTCAGTCTCTCCAGAGCCTTATTTTCTTCGTGAGAGGTGCAATGATAGAAGACATGTCCCTAATTCTAAAACGGAAAAAATTAAACAAAACCTAAAAGTTTTTGAAGTCCCTTCACATTCTTAGGGGGTTGAAATTGATTTGCCATTCTTAATTTCTCTTCGGTGCATCTCACGTACCCATTTGTAATACGGAACCCCAAAAATTCTATTTCCGTCTTGAAAAATTCACACTTTTCAGGACTTAATGTTAAACCTGCTTCCCGAATACGTTCTAATGATAAATCTAAAACCTCCAATAATTCTTCTGGGCTATCCCCGGAGAAGATCAGGTCATCAAAGAAACAAATCACCTTTGTGAAGTATAATTCCTTAAGGATCTTTTGCATTAATTTCGCTAGTGTCATAGGCATACCGGACAAACCGTAACAAGATTTTCTAAAGAAGTACAGCCCCTTATGGGTAATGAACGTAGTATATTTCTGGCTATCTCTATGAACCGGAACTTTGCTATACGAATATAAAATATCTAATTTCCCAAAGAGTTTCTTCCTACCCAAATGAGCCAATGACTCCGTAATGCTAGGCAACATGAAGCTTTCCCTATCTGAAATCTCGTTAATTTTTCTGGCATCTAGGATCAACTTCCAAGATCCATTTGATTTCTGGTGTAAAATCGGAGCGCTGATATAGTTTGACGAAGAAGTTTTCTCTATTTGACCAGCTTCCTCCATTTCTGTCAACAAATTTTCCATAATTTTCTTCTTGTCATTTGATAAAGGTCTTAATTTAGAATAAAAAGGTTTATCTTCCTTTAATAAAATCCGATGTTCAATTAAATGTGTAGTCCCTGGCTTGTAGGAAAACACTTCCTTGTTTCTCCTTAAGACCTGCTCTAACTTACTTTTATTTTCAATGTCAATATTAACATCAGCCAACAGTTTTTCTATTATGACATCCTTATCCTCTACTATTAAAAGTTCTTCATTTTGTTCCGCATCATAAGGTTTATCAAATAAATACACCGGTGAGTTATCGTCTTCTATTCTATAACCTCCCCGACACAAAGACAAAACCAGACGACTTTTCCTAATAAGATCCCTCCCGGCTATAATTCTTTTAAACAAGTCTTTCACGATAAAGAATTTCTGCCTTATTTTCTTTCCTAGAAAATTAACATCAACAACCACATATGCATCCGAAGATGTTGACCCAGAAGCTAAGGCTATATGCAAGTTTGCTTTGTGCAAAATACAACCTTCTTTTTCCCATTCCAAAGCCTGCCTATCCGAGACATAACAACAAGAAGCCCCCGTATCAATATACAAAAAAGCCGGCTTGTTTAATATGTTTACAAGTATGAGCGGCTCCTCCATCTTTCCTTTAGATTGTTTTGCAGCACCAATAAAAAATTATGAGCTTGTGCCGCACTCTCCATCTGTTTGTCACCCGTGCTGTTTACAGGATTTGCCACCGAATTGTCCTCCTCGTGGTATTTTGTTGTGTTCCGAGGGTGGGTCTTTGACCTGTTTGAAAACCTTCTTCTTTTGTGTACCTCATCCGGGCCACTCTCTCTACTTGGTTCCGGACACTTGTCCTTTGTCTCCCCGGCACGCGGTTTATAACTTTGTGTTTCTACTTTTTTCTTTTTCCTTTGAGGTAAAGATGGTCTCTCACTCATTTGTGAGGACGTCACCTCCCCTCCTTCCTTGGTTTTGCCATTTCTATTCTTATTGACCCACTTTGACGCTGAATGCGCGATCCTGTTTTCCCTTCCATCTCCCTTACTATGGGAAGACTGGAGCTTTTCCGCCCTTTTCTTGGAGCTTGGTCCTTCCCCCTTACTTTTATTAGCCAGAACAAATTCTGCATGTACAAATCGGTTAATTCTTTTCTCCGATTTGAACTTCCATCCCCCTTCTGAGAGTAGGATTTCAACTTTGGCCTTCTGTAAAAATGGAGCCCCTAATAAAGCTTTTACTGAGAAATCATCTAGCACATAGAACATTGTTCTAAACCTTCTGCGTTTTATGTACAGGTTTACCACAACCGTTTGGTGTGAGAAAGTACAAACAGATGCCAACGAAATTTTTTCGTTTATTTTTTCTGTTTTACATCCTTTCTTTATCCACTCCTGCGCAAGGGATTTTGAGGCTATATTTATTGAAGAGCCAGTGTCAAAGTACAATGTTGTAAAATTTCGATACGCAAACCCATAAGCATAAGGCTCTAACTGTCCTTTTCCCGATTTCTCTTTACTCCCCTTCGAGAATGCACTTATTTTTTTCTTTTCTTCCTCTTTGTTCTTTTTGAACCGTACACAAAGTGCCCTTGTATGGCCTTTAATGCCACAAGCATAACAGACTATTTCCTTACGTTGGCTTACTTTAAATCCTGCCTCTTTTTTCTTCCTAGAAAAGAATGCTGGGTCTAGACTTTCGGCCTCTATTGAAGGAGCGCTATCCAACCTAGGGTTTTGAACACCCACTGCTGCTAACTCTGTTTTCTGGTTAGCGCTATTTTGGTTCTTCACATAATTATATTCTTCCAGTAATACCGACTGGATTTCCAACGATTTAGATTCAACTTCCTTCAAAGATCGGAATTCCTTATCATGTAAATACACCTTATACTTTGGATGTATCTTTGTCATAATTGATCTTATCTGTTCCTTTTCACTCGGTATTTCCTTCAACCTCGAGAATAAAATTGACATTTCTCTAATGAATCTAGCTAGCGATTCGCTTGGTTGTTGAAATTTACCATTAATTTCCTCTTGAATCTGCCTATTGTAATCAAATGAAAAGTATTCCTGCAAAAACTGATGTTTGAATTCTCCAAAATCCGCGAAAGGTGATTTGAAATTGAACCAAACCTTGCTACTTTTCAACAGTAAATGGGGAACTACCTTATCCAGCACTTCTTCTAACGAAATTTCCTTCCTCTTGGAAAATTCAATGAGCGCTGAAATGAACTCAAATGGGTCCTCTTCATCGCTTCCTTCAAACTTAGGTAATGGGATTTTAAAATCCCTTTCTAAGTTCCTACAAGAACAATTTGACTGTCTTAGATTTTGTTCTTGCTCTTTCAGTCTCAGTTCCCTAATTTTCTCCAAAATTTGTTCCTGAGAAAATTGGTTTTCTCCTCCTAACCCCAATGCTTCGTTTAAAGCCGAAATTTCTACCTGACTCGACATTTTCCTAATTTTCCTGCCCGATCTTAGAATCATAAACTATTCATAAGATTTCTATATCCCGGTATAGAGCCCACAATTTGCGATTGCTTGTAAATTAATCTAATGTGCCACCAATATGCAGCAGGCGCTCCCTTAACGCGCAACGCTACTCTCAATATCTATTTCTTACGCTTCCCGTTCCTCAAAGAATGAATCTATTGATTGAGAACACAATACAATCCAATTCATGAATATATTAGTAACCCGAATTGTACTATCCTCAAAATTTATCTCGATTCTTCTTCTTCTCCCTCCTTTACCTTCCACTATACTATCTCCGCGTTCCTCCCTGAGCGAAGACTTAATGGATTTCTTATTTTACCTTTCTCTCAAGGACTTTCTTCTCTTTCCTTTAACTTATTGAGAAGTTGGAAGTGCAAATTGACTCGCTTATAAGTAAAATGTCTAGGGGATTTTTACTTAACTAAATCAAACTCTCGGATACGATTTTTTAATATAGAAATCATAGACACTTTTAAAATTTAACTATTTATTAACTAATTTAAAAAGTGTTAATTTATGAAATTCTAAGATAAAATCTAAATTTCCTGACTAGAATTCTTAATTATTAATTGAATCTCTAGTTTGTCCATTCAGTGACTAATTAGGATGGGCCTGTGGAGTTACTAACTCGCGTTCACTTACAGGCTGTTAGTACACTCCTTAGTTAGTTTCTATCAGCACTGCTAATCATTTATAGAGTGCTTCACCTAATTCCCTGTCTTGGAACTCATCTTACCTGAATCCGTTCCACAGAGGAGACTAGCTAATAATTTAAGGTTAGGTATGGGTTAGGTTAAGGGTATTGTTGGATCCGTATATGGAATCCGGGAAAATTCTTTGATCAGGGAATTACTCTATCGGCTTCGTCTATATTTCAAGACTAGGCGTCAAAATTATATGGAGACCAGACTATTGGACTCTCACTAACTATTACAAACCGAGTACCCACTGTGTACTCCACTGAACATCACTTTTGTCCAATTCCCTCTATCCTTCTCTTATCCCTCTCTAATTGGGAATCTAGAGAAAAAAGAAAAATTAACAAAATTAATTCCCTAGCTACAACCCATCTAAAACACTTCTCAATCCATCCCAACCTAAATCGAACAACAAAATTTATAAATTTCGATTTCAACATGCACGGCAGTGCATGGCAGCCAAGTTCCGCGAAGCAAATGAAAACTGGCCTGCACTGCCGTAAGCATATTATACACGAACAAGAGTTTTGGGTAAAATCGCCGATTTCGAGGCTTTGTAAAAACGATTCTATTAAGGGTAGAAACATGAAATTTAGAATGTAAGAAGATATCCCACAGATGTACTCATATGCCAAATCTCACATTCCTACCTTCAACAATATTCGAGTACTGGACCCCCAAAATATGCAGTTTTCAGGCTCACTGACTCACTGACTCACTCATCAAATTGATTAGGCACTTCCCAATTAGATAGAAACGTGAAACTTTGCATAAAGGTACCCTATAACAATTTGAGTATGGAAAAAGTTCAAAATCTGAGGAATGTCCTATGGGAATTTTTTATGGACAAAAAACTGTCCTTAGCCAGGAAAAAAATCGTTTCACTCACTCACTCATCAAATTGATTAGGTACTTCCCAATGAGATAGAAACTTGAAACTTTGCATAAAGGTACTATATAACGACCTAAATATGGAAAAAGTCCGAAATCTGAGGAATGTCCTATGGGAAATCTTTTATGGGCCAGAAACTGTCCTTAGCCAGGAAAGAAATCGTTTAACTCACTCACTCATCAAATTGATTAGGTACTTCCCAATGAGATAGAACCTTGAAACTTTGCATAAAGGTACTATATAACGACCTAAATATGGAAAAAGTCCGAAATCTGAGGAATGTCATATGGGAAATCTTTTATGGGCCAGAAACTGTCCTTAGCCAGGAAAGAAATCGTTTAACTCACTCACTCATCAAATTGATTAGGTACTTCCCAATAAGATAGAAACTTGAAACTTTGCATAAAGGTACCCTATAACGACGTGAGTATGGAAAAAGTCCGAAATCTGAGGAATATGCTATGGGAAATTTTTTATGGGCAAAAAACTGTAGTTAGCCAGGAAAAAAATCGTTTCACTCACACACTCATCAAATTGATTAGGTACTTCCCAATAAGATAGAAACTTGAAACTTTGCATAAAGGTACCCTACAATAACTTGAGTATGGAAAAAGTCCGAAATTTGAGGAATGTTCTACGGGAAAGTTTTTATAGGTAAAAAAATCTGTCCTTAGCCAAGCAAGAAATCGATTCACTCACTCACCCATCAAAATGATTAGGTACTTTCCAATGGGATAGAGGCGTGAAACTTTGCATAAAGGTAGCCTATAACTACTTGAGTATCGAAAAAGTCCGAAATCTGTGGAATGTCCTATGGGAATTTTTTATGGGCAAAAAATGTTCTTAGCCAGGAAAAAATCGTTTCACTGACTCACTCATCAAATTGATTAGGTACTTCCTAATGAGACAGAGACGTGAAACTGCACAATGGTACATTATAATAACCTGAGTATGGAAAAAGTCCGAAATTTAAGGAATGTATAATGGGAAAGTTTATATAGGCAAAAAACTTTCCTTAGAAAAGCAAGAAATCTTTTCACTCACTCACTTATCAAGTTAATTAGGTACTTCCCAATGGGATAGAGACGTGAAACTTTGCATAAAGGTACATTATAATGACTAAAGTACACAAAAAGTCCGAAATGTGATTAATGTGCTATGGGATTTTTTATGGGCGAGAAACTGCCCTGAGCCAAACATAAATATGTTCGTCTTCTCACTCATCAAACTGATTAGGTACTTTCCAATGAGATAGAGACGTGAAACTCTGCATAAAGGTACTGTACCTTATAATGGCTTAAGTGTGAAAAAATTCCGAAATGTGAGGAATGCGCTATTGGAAATTTTTGATGGGCGAAAACTATCCTTAGCAAAGCACGGTTCATTCAGTCACTCATCACATTGATTTGTTAGTTTCCAATGATAATGACGTGAAGCTGTGCATAAAGGTACCTTATAATGACTTGAGTGTGAAAAAAGTCTTAAATGTGAGGAATGTGCAATGGGAATTTTTTATGGGCGAAAAACTATTTTTAGCCAAGCAGATATCGGTTCATTCATTCACTTGTCACATTGATTAAGTACTTGTTTATGAAATATTGACGTAAAAGTCTGTATATTGGTACCTTATAATGACTTGAGTATGGAAAAGGTTTGAAATTTAAGTAATGTACTAAAGGAAATTTTTATGGGTGAAAACTGTTCGTATCCAAGCAGAAATCGGCTCACTCAATGATTGACTCATTCATAGCATTAATTAGGTACTTCCCAATGAGATAGAAGGATGAATCTCTGCATAAAGGTACCTTATAATGATTTGAGTATGGAAAATGTCCGAAATTTAAGGAAGTGCTATGGAAAAATTTTATGGGTGAAAACTGTCCTTAGTCAAGCAGAAATCGGTTCACTCACTCGCTCATCACATTGATTTTGTATTTCCAATGAGATAAGTCGTGAAACTCTGCATAAAGGTATCTTATAATAACCTGAGTATGGAAAAAGTCCGAAATGTGACGAATGTGCTATGGGAAATTTTTTATAGACGAAAGATTGTCCGTAGCCATTAGGTACTTCCCAATGAGATGAAGATGTGAATGTCTACACGAAGGTAGCTTATAATGGCTTGAATATGAAAAATATATCCGAAATTTAAGGAATGTGCTATAGAATTTTCTATGGGTGAAAAACTGTCCTTACTCAAACAGAGATCGGTTCATTTACTCACTCATCATTGATTAGGTGCTTCCAAATGAGATAGAGATTTGAAACTCTGCATAATGGTACCTACCTTATGTAATGACCTGTGTAAATAAAGGTTCCAAATTTAAGGAATGTACTATGGGAATTTTTATGGGCGAAAAACTGTCCATAGCCATTAGGTACTTTTTAATGAGATAAATATGTGAAAATCTCCATAAAGGTACACTATATGGCTTGAAAATGAAATTTGAGGAATTTGCTACGGAAATTTTTTCATTAGCAAAAAAAAAAAAAAAAAAAACTGTCCTTACAATCAGAAATCGGGAACGATTCCGTTATTGAACACATCATGTGCATAGTGATAATGTTGTCAATCGTCTGAGTGGTCGAGTTGGTGCCCTCCTCGCTGGTGTATTGGCTATACTTAACATACGTTATCCATATGTTACATACGCACTGCCCTCTATCCCGCTTAGATGTTACACAATGTCGTTGCAGGATGTCTGATATCTAACAGTCTTCCGTACATTACGTACGTCAGCTATAAGTTACATACGGCCATCTGTATGTGAGATCCTGACTGCCTATATACAGTCTTCGTTCGTGTGGAAAGTACGTTTATTCGGAACAGTTATACGGAAAGTACGTTCAAATATACTTTTTCAGTTATATGTTTAGTGTACGTTAAGTCCAACAACTACAGGATTTAGACATGTAACAAACGTTTTTACGTACGTCACATACAGTTTTTCTCAGTGTGCGAGTAAAATAAGTGAAAGCTAGTAATAATTAGTTAAGCAAGTTAATGAGGCACGTTCTGTGCATCAGTTAACTTTTAAAACCGTGGACTGAGACATGTACATACTGCCGTAAATTTCGTGGTTGGAAACCCAGACAAGGAAAGCCAATATTTTGTCTTTTTTCGGTGAATATTTTTCCTTTACTGCAGTCATTGGTATTAAATAGATATTGAAATTAATTTGATAAGTAAGATAATGTAGAGGTGAGAATATTTAAAATTAATGAAGTTTTCGAAGAAATGAAAAATCCAGTTGTTCGAATTTATGTGAGACTAGCAACAAAATGTAACCGATTTCGTAAATATATTGGTACCAGAGTTATATTATAGTTACCACAGTCGATATGTAAAAATGTTTATTGATACTTCGTGTCTCTATCGGTGAACAGTGTGAGACTCTCTTACGTATCAACCTTTTCATCAACAGTGAATTTCGTGCCTTTTGCTCTTCATATTTTCTGAATTTGCCCTTCGGGGGTTCGCCCCCACACCCTCGCCTTTGCTCGTCCTACTTCCTCACACCTCTTAAGCTTACAATTCCCGAATTTCAAGTTTCTTTCCCTATTTCAACTATCTAAAAGATAAGATTTTGTATTCCAGGAAAACGCCTTATTTTAAAAACATGGTGATTTCTTCATCTTCCTTTAGACTCCTTAAAAATTAAAAATATTCAATTTTAGCAATTTTCCTGTTGGTTAGTCCCGAGAGGATACAATCGTGCCAAATTTCATCATTCTAACCCTGCCGGAAGTGCCTAAACATTTGCCGCCTTATGCAGAGTCGTTTCGAGGTACGATTAGCATCATACTAAACTACATACTACTGCAGGAGACTTATGTTAGTCGAACCTTTTAGTATGGTACTAATCGCGCTTCAAAACCACTCTGCATAAGGCCCTTGGGGTTTAGAAGACGTCCAATATAAATAACATGGAAAAGGTTTTTCTGTTCCCCATAAAACCACTCTAAATTTGGATATTTTCATTTTTACTGACTTACGTAGGTAATACTAACGAAAACGTTGAAGCATACTGAATTTCACGTTTGTATTCCAATTTCAAGTACCTAAAATATGAGATTATTTGTCAAAAAAAAAAGGCCTATTTAAATAGTATGGGGAATTTCTTTATTTCCCCTTAAGACTCCCTAAAAATTAAAAATATTCACTTTTGGCAATTTATCTGTCGGTTAGTTCCGAAAAACTACAATCACGTCAAATTTAATCATTGTAGCTCTACAGGAAGTGCCCTATAATTTTGGGGTGTAAAAGGTGTCCCATATAAATACGTACCATGGGAAAGATTTTTTAGTTCCCCAGAAAACCACTCTAAAGTTGGAATTGTTTATTTTTACTGATTTACTTAGGTAATACTAATGAAAACGTAAAAGCATACCGAATTTCAATTTTTTATTCCAATTCCAAGTTCCTAAAACATGAGATTATATGTATATATATAAAAAAAAAGACCCATTTAAATAACATGGGAAAATTCTTCATCCCCCTTCATCATTTCAACTTTCCACGTCAACCGGAAGCACCCCTTTAATTTATGCCAGTTCATGTAGCTTTTATATGATATGTTGGATATGTTAGGATATGTTGGTGGCAAATATTATTAAGTTCACAAGCTTTTTGAAAGGTGTATATCATTGGAAGGAAAACCCGAGGCAGTATGAAACTGCGCAACATGCGCGTCATGTAATGAACTCCGTAATTTCGCAATGTGAAAAGGTAGAGAACAACTAGGTATATTGAAACACCAGCTATGTCTAGTGATGTAGCAGCGAGGATTCAGCATCAAGGGTTTTGGGCCCTGTTGATACTCTTCGTATTTAGGCAATGAAAAATGAATTATTAGCGATCGTGATTTTGTAGTTCGGGTAAATGAATTGGAATCTAGTTTGGACATAACGCTCCGACAGATATTTGATAGAATAAATCCTCCACGCTGTTCTAGTGGCTAGCATGTGCGTCTTTCTTGTACAGGTCTTGGGTTCGATTCCCGGTGGGAGAGCCCTTGGGAACTAATGTATGTGACACATTATGACTCCTTTAAAAATGTACAATTTTAAATTTAAATCCAGCAATATGCCACAATTGAGAATTCCAATATACGATATTGACATGGTGAACTACAAAAAGAAGTGAAATATGAACAAAAACACCAGAGGTGTAAAAAGTGCAGCCAAGTTCGTCAGCCTCAAAAAGTGTTGAGATGAGGATGGATGAGCCAAGTTCCTTGGCCACTGCATCTGAAAGGGACACTGGAACTTGGCGCGAGGTGTCAAGGAAAATTATGTTAAGGAACCTTAGGGATTAGGAATATCAACTTTGCTAATGAGCTAAGGCACATATATAGAATACTGCAGTAAGATTGGTGGTTCGAAACCCAGACAAGGAAAACTTATATTCCTCCACGAAGTGTCAAAGTAAATGATGTTAACGAGCCTTAGGGGTGGTGTTTGTGAGCGTGGTGGATTTGGGGGTCACCACTAGCCTTAGGACTGAAATGCCCCGGCCGTGAAACTAGGAACAGACATCTTAATGTATTCAAATATGTTAGACACCTCGCGCCAAGTTCCAGTGTCCCTTTCAGATGCAGTGGCCAAGGAACTTGGCTCATCCATCCTCATCTCAACACTTTTTGAGGCTGACGAACTTGGCTGCACTTTTTGCACCTCTGGTGTTTTTGTTCATATATAGAATACTGCAGTAAGATTGGTGGTTCGAAACCCAGACAAGGAAAACTTATATTCCTCCACGAAGTGTCAAAGTAAATGATGTTAACGAGCCTTAGGGGTGGTGTTTGTGAGCGTGGTGGATTTGAGGGTCACCACTAGCCTTAGGACTGAAATGCCCCGGCCGTGAAACTAGGAACAGACATCTTAATGTATTCCAATATGTTAGACACCTCGCGCCAAGTTCCAGTGTCCCTTTCAGATGCAGTAGCCAAGGAACTTGGCTCATCCATCCTCATCTCAACACTTTTTGAGGCTGACGAACTTGGCTGCACTTTTTGCACCTCTGGTGTTTTTGTTCATATAACTGATTTACTGGAAACTAACTAAAACTAAATCCTTAACCTTGGTTCCGACTTAGAACCAAACTTAGGACCACATTACTGAGTGGTTTCCTATCCACTGACTACCTTGGTTCTCAATATGAACCATCCTCTACTGCCACATAACTCTGGCAAAAATCAAAAAAAGTTAAAGAGAATTCCGGATTAACTGGTCCTCATTCAGAACCTACCGAGCCACCTCATTCTGGGGCTGTCTTCAAAAAGTGAAGCCCTGTTACACAATTCCCGTCCGTATTTATAGCCGTTCTCGAGAAGACAAACTAAGGGGCAACTCGCGGGGTGCGAGGAACCAAAGGTGTTTTTGGAACCAAAGGTGTTTTTGTTCATATAACTGATTTACTGGAAACTAACTAAAACTAAATCCTTAACCTTGGTTCCGACTTAGAACCAAACCTAGGACCACATTACTGAGTGGTTTCCTATCCACTGACTACCTTGGTTCTCAATATGAACCATCCTCTACTGCCACATAACTCTGGCAAAAATCAAAAAAAGTTAAAGAGAATTCCGGATTAACTGGTCCTCATTCAGAACCTACCGAGCCACCTCATTCTGGGGCTGTCTTCAAAAAGTGAAGCCCTGTTACACAATTCCCGTCCGTATTTATAGCCGTTCTCGAGAAGACAAACTAAGGGGCAACTCGCGGGGTGCGAGGAACCAAAGGTTCCTCTTGAAGAAGAAAAAAGAAAAAAAAAATTCGCTTCTGCAGACCCAGCGAGAAGTGTTTCCAACCTAAAGAAGAGTTAATTAAAATACAACAATTTACAAGTTAAATACACAGTTTACTAGATATAATATTACTAACATATATATTGATTAATTATGTACACCTATAATTTTAGACCAGGCCTGGTATATTTAATAAATCTATTCCATATTAATTTAACAAGTTAAAATCTACATAGTATATATATATATATATAAAAATTTTAAACCAGCAAGGTGCGCCTTGCAACCATAATAATGAATTTACTAAATACTCTTTCGCAATGTATCTCTCATTTTTATATAGTACAAAAATAATTTTTAGGTGGCAGCAGAAAAGTGAAAAATGAATCTTCAGGAAATAGTTACTCCACACAATAGTATCACATACAATATTTTTAAATTTACATGTAATTTAAATATTTCATCTCACTAAATATAAATAACTATTCTATAAATAACTATTTCTAAAACTATAAAACAATATTAATTGATTTCCACAATTTGTTACTGAGGTTTAAAACGTAATAAAATCCTGCGTCCGAGGTATAAGACCGAATTTTTTCAGCTTGTGGTCACATGCATACATATGTAGCATTCATTCTTTTTGGCTAGGTGTAGCAAGAAACTGCACCTTAAAATAATAATAAAACAAGTAATAATGTAAGAAAAAATTAAAAGTTATCGATTATTTCATTCTATTAAAGCAGTTGTCAATTTCTTCCTATTTGTTTCATTCCGCCATTATAATCCATATCAACTTTTAAAAACAGTTTTCAGTATATATTAATTTATCAAATATTAGGATGCATCATTTAGTAAAGTAACCTCTAGAACTCATGGAAAGCATAATGAACATTTAAAACTGCAGAACATACCTACCAATACCTGGTTTTCTGTCAGTAATTTAGGAAAAGATGAGTCAGTCCTTGATAACTTGCAAGCAATAATTATATTCCTTTTACATTAATGAAAACATCTATGTGTTCTAAATTATTGTATCTTGTAAATTCTTCTACTAGAAAATTCTCAAATTTGTGAAAAATTCGCATTTTTGTAATTTTTTCTTCTCTAGGAAATGTGCAATTAAAACACTGGACATATTATTGTGCTCACCAATGCACCATAGGGAAAGAGAGTTCGGTTTCTCAATACTTCAGAAATAGTTTTATATATACACAGATATTTATCAATTTAATGAAGACACAAGGAAAGATTGCAATTTACAAGTTAATATATAGCACTGCACCATATTGCGCCTTCAGAAGTTCTGATGCCACTTGAAATATTTCATAAAGATCGTTAATGGCAGCGAGCAGAATGTTACATCATTTCGTACAGGTTTACTTTTGGCGCACCACTGGAAAGAATTGTTGAAAAATTATAATTCTTTCACTAATTTCCTCCTTGTTGTCCTCTAAAAACCTTCCACTGGGCTACATGAATATATCTCCCTTGGCATATATAAAATTCAAAGGGGCCACCAGAAGACCTAATTGTTGAAAATTACAATTATTTTATGATTCATGTATAAATACGACTTCTGAGTGAGCAGCATAAAATCTACACTGGAAAAACACAAACCAACCTGTGGTAGGTTGCCACTAAAAAGCACGAATTCTATCTAATCGAGTCAGAACAGGTCGAAGGTGGAGAGCCCGCGTGGTAGCGCGGGGGTACACCCAAAGGGAGAAGGTTCGTCAGCGATGGTAGGTATACGGGCAAGCGAAGGTAGTGAATAAGAAGTGGGTTTTCGCAATGATAAGAGTTTGAATAGCACTTGTCATAGTTTCATATTAGTAACGCTGCACTTGTAAGCATAAAATCCAGGTCCTGTACACTTTATAGTAATATGTTGCCGGTAAAAAATAGCATCTCACTTATTTTATCTGTCGTAAAGCACTTATAATGTTTTTACACTAGTAACCCCACAGTTGTAAACCTAAAAATGAAATGAAATGAATTTTTTTGAGTTTTACGTCCCACGATTATGCCGGCTAGGCTAAAGGAGACTGTGATGATGAGAAATGAAGGAAATGGTGGAATGAAGAGTGCGATGAAACGGGAGAACCTCGTGGAAACCCACCCACACGGTGCTTGTCCACCACAAAGTTCACTTAGCGGGAGCAGGGTATGGATCCAGGACCCCTGCACCAGAGGCGAACACTCTACTACTGAGCCACCGCGGCCCACACTTGTAAACCTAAAGTACAGCTGGTATTACTTTGTATTTAATTCAGTCGCGTGCAGAAATTTGTTCCTATAAACATGTCTTTTCATACAAAGTATTGAATTTTACCTGTAAATCTTCCAAAATGTGGTGCGCCATAATCACACCTGCACCCAATGGCATAATTAGTATGGCGCGAAACCCCGCAATGCGGGGAGGCCCGACACCTCCAAGGGGGCCCTTCACCCTAGCCTCCTAATAGGTCGAATCAACATGGTTTTCAGTTTTGTATTAGTAGGCAATGTTCTTCCACCCTCTGCTTTTTTCGGCTATCTTTGGTAGGTTTGACGTGAAGACCAAGCACCGTGAACAAAAGGAGAGGGTAATTCGGTTTGGTCGGCTTTTATAGACTATATAGTTTTCTTCGGCGGGAAATATTGAATCAAACTTTTGAAATAACATCTATATTAAACTATTTGACGTACTAAATTCGCAGTTCCATTGTCGTTTCAAATCTTTCCGTAATACAGTATGCAAATTTTCTTTTTTGTTCTTTGCCAATATAATTCATTGATGATAAAATTCTAGGAAGGACGCTGATACTTCAAACAACTTACAGCTGTGATATTGGTTCTTCGTTTCCGATGGAAGTAATTTGCTTTGTAAAACAACTGAAATCTGAAATAAGTGTTCAGAATTCTGTGTTGACCTACAAGCCATTTAATTGTGAAATATAAGTAATTGGTGCCTAGCTTTTCAGAAATTATTACCGCTTATTTGTTGTTTTTGACGCTCCTTGTCTCTGTCAGTTCTGCGGAGAGGTCGTTCTCAAACTTGAAATGAATATAAAACTAGGGTTACCACATTTTGGAAAGCCTAAAGCAAGATAACTTTATCGAACATGGGCAGATCTCCGATTCCTCATACCCAAATTAATAATGATAAAAAGAAATGTATTCGTGCATGAAAATTGCAATCAAAATTTAAACCAAAAATGCACAAAACAGAAAATTTAAAACATCAGGTTGTTGATCGTTAGTTCAACAGAAGTTATAAACCATTAAAGCAGTCAAAGAATAACATCATTGGCGGTGATTTCACTGCTACCAACTCAGGCCCGTATTTAGGAAGTGCTATTCTGTGCTCGAACATAGGGCGGCAGAATTTAGGGGGCGGCAAAATTTTGGATTTTTTTAAAGATTCTCAACAAAGTAACATTAAAAAATTAGCAATCCGCAGAGTCCCGAGCAAGCGCTAGACAATATGTTAATGTGTTTAATTCGTTCTAAAACAGGTATGACTAATTATTTAGCTTATCTGATTATTGTTAAAAAGTCGTCCTCTCCCAGTCCCACCCCCAAGGAGTGAGAATGAACTTGAACATCATGAAAACTTATACCATTAAACTCAGCGACCTCGTCAACTGTGAATTCAACACTAATATCTGTCGTTTTGGATTCCTTTTAAAATCTCACTCCTCCCGGCGGAGTGGAGCATGACCTTGAAGTTGAATTGGATTAGAACTGTCACTATTCAACACAGTGACTCCAGAAACTACGAATTCAACAAGAACTGGTATGTTTGCAAAATCACGGCTTGTTTTTTTGTTTGAGACATATGTTACTGCGGGGAGCGGCAAATTATTTAGAGCGCAGGGGTGCACAATATATAAATACAAGCCTGTTCCAACTAGAACAAGAATAGATCCATATCGATAACGCGATAGGCATAAATACACATCATTGGTCGAAATTTACAAATGACACTACTAATTTCTGTCGCATATTGAGAGTTTTGGACAATTTTCCACTCTGCTATATAATGCCTCCCTCTTGGGCGTATTCCAGGACGTTGAAAATTTTGTTAAAATTCCAAATATCCTGCCTAATTGGGGACAAGTGGCAGCCCTATCATCTACATGCGACACAAGTCCATTTTACTATAAAGTTAGGAGTTAACATTGCGTTATGCATCATATTGATAAATTCTCCAAAATACAAGTACCTCATTGCACACAGACGGTTAACTATTAATACTAATTTGAAAAAAAAAATCGAGAACGCACGTATGTATAAAGTTACTCAACTTTAGCGTTGCAATCTTTATCTGTAAACTCCTAATAATAATAATGCCTGTTTTGAAGATCACGCAATCATATAGGGAAAGAGTCTTTTGGAAGGACTCAACCGACTGTCGACAAGATAAAGAAATACTCCTCGAAATGAAAGCAAAACATTTCGGTAGCACTCGAATTCATGCTCGGTATCCGTAAGCCCTAATAAATCAAAAATATAGTGATGTATAACTAAGGAGGATTTCATATATTAGTAACGCTATTTTTGACCAATTTTTACTAGTGGTGGGCACAAAACCGTTGTTTTTTTGGTTTTTCACCGAAACCGGTTTCGGTTTTCTTCAAAACCGGTTCGGTTTTTCACCTGATCTGGTTTCGGTTTTCTTCAAAACCGATTCCGTTTTTTTTTTTCAAAAAAATGTTCTGTTTCTGACCAGAATGGTGTTTCGTTGTTTTCCGGAAACCGAATCTATTTCCACAGAAATATTTTTGTGTGTTTTCGAAAAGTTTTCACTGAAACCAGTTTCGGTGAAAACCGAACTGGGTTTGGAGAAAACCGAAATGTCGGTTTTTCGGGTTTCGGTTTTTATAGAAACTGGTTTCCGGTTTTTATTTAAAAAACCGGTTTTGCCCATCCCTAATTTTTACTCCTCTTCCAATTGTTACATTTCGTAACGTAAGGTCGAACCCCTTCACCCGTTTGAAACGTAACTCTTTTTGATCTTTGTTTTTAATAATTTTGCTTATTTTGGGGATTACTGCAATAAAAAACTAATTTTAATGACAGAACTTTTTATTACAAAATGCTTGCCAGACTTCGTTATTTTCTTCTTTTGTAAGTTGGCAACACTGCTTCACGGATGACAATACTGCTTATGCATTTCGTTATTCCTTTTTGTGCTTATTAACTTCCTAATGTTTCACTCCGGTTGCTCTACCCATTTCAAGATATTCAATTTCAACTTGCATATTGCCCATTACATGACATTTTTGACTTCTCAAGTTCCATGACCCCTAGCTCCTCTCACTTCCATAGTATCTTAAACTTTGGTGATCTCCATATTTCGTCATACTTTCTTATATGCGTTACGGCTGCAATGGATTTGCGTGACAATCATCCTGACCCTTCCTTGCGAGACATTTCTTTTCAGTAACAAAATAAACATGACTAATACTCGTATGTAATTTATCACTTGGATAACGTCCAGTTAACCGTTTCGTAAAATTATGGTGACTACTTACAAGGGAGATGTTTCGGTTCGAACGCGAGGATCAACATAAAACTTGGAGACATATACAGAACTAAGTACTGACCATTGTATGGTAAGTCATTCCCGTGTAAAACTCGTTTTCCGCCAACAGCGCCACCTATCCTCATAGTAGTTAGGTTCCACGTTATAGGCGCTGAGTGAAAATCAGTCAGGTGCGTCAGCTCGAATTGGTGTTATGTGTTATAGTCAGTGTGGAAAAAAATGGGTGAGGTGCTGGCATTAACCCCCTTCATGTAGTTGAACTGTTAATAGACGAACTAAAGCACAGATTTAAGGACCAAACGTCAGGTGGAGCAGAAGATGAGTCATTTGCGACATTTTGGTGCAATTTAATTATCAATGAGTGCGAAAATGAATTAGAAATGATACACACATGGAAACTCGACAGAAATGATAAAGAAAATGTCACGGCACAGAAAGATATTTATGATAGAAGTTCAAAGCGGGAAGAAGACAGCAGTCCAGAGCGGGGACCGAGAATCGGGAAATGAAACTCCAAACAGTGAAATGTGAAATCATAAGATTATTTGATGAAGATCGTACTCGTTCGTGAAAATAATGTCTCTTGTTTCTAAAGATTTTCAATGAGAGTCTGCTACGTTTTGAAATCCGATAAGCCAACTTCTTTTGCCGCTTGGAGAGCCCAGTACTGTAAATACCAGTAATGCACTGATGTTCCATGCTCTCGCCCTTCGTCAAATAATCTGATGACTTCACACTTCATTGTTTGGAGTTCCATTTCCCCATTCCCTTTAAATGAAGCGGAGTTCGTAGACAGCGCGTGCCCATAATCCAAAAGAGGTTTGCAGTACTTAAAGAAATAATTTTCTTGTGTCGTGCCAGATGCTTCCTGTACGAGTTGTATTCTCCTTCATGATAATCTTTGTATATAGTCCGGACTTCCTCGTCCGTAAATTGCGATAAAATGTCTGTTCTTTTGAGTTTTCATGCTGAAGATACGTCGTATTCGCTTTGACTACTGCCCTGTTCCCGCTCTGGACTGCTGTCTTGATCCCGCTCTAGACTGCTATCTTCTTCCCGCTTTGAACTGCTATCATAGATATCTTGCTGTGCCGTGCCATTTTCTTTATCATCTCCGGCGAGTGTCGATGTGTGTATCATTTCTAATTCTTTTTCGTACTCATTGATAATTAAATTGCACCAAAATGTCTCAAATGACTCATCTTCTGCTCCAGCTGATGTTTGATTCTTGAATCTGCACCTTAGTTTGTCTTTTAACAGTTCAACTACATGAAGGAGGTTAATGCCAGCACCTCGCCCATTTTTTCCACACTGACTACCACACCTAACACTAATTCGAGCTTACTACCACACACTGACGCACCTGACTGATTTTCACTCAGCACCTATAACGTGGAACCTAACTACTAGTGTTTCGAAGGATAGGTGGCGCTGTTGGCGGAAAACGAGTTTTACACGGGAATGACTTACCATACAGTGGTCAGTACTTAGTGCTGTCTATGTCTACCAACTTTTATGTTGATCCTCGCGTTCGAACCGAAATATGTCCCTTGTTAGATAATTCCTGGTGTAAGACGTTATTTTGGTTTTAAATTCTTTAGGATGAGGGACATGGCTTCATTTAAAATAACCATTCATTATCATAAAATCAAGTGAATCAAAAGGACTCTATTTCCTTGATCTGTCATACACTGACTGGTACATTTCTGTACAAAACGAAATTTCCGAAGTAAGCCTGGAATAGGCACCACACCTGTTCCGTTGTCGTCTTATTTGCTCAAGTTTAACTAGCACTTTGGAAATCTAAGCCTTCCGTATTTTTATAGAAGAATAGTGATACAATGTCACATACAACGTTATACAAAAGAATGAGCAGATTTCTTTATTCCTTGGCAAATTAATGTTACATAAACAAACTGAATTGTGTGAAGAACTGAATTCCACTACGCTCTGAAATACACTGGAAGGAACAGGCCAAAGTCACAGCTCTCTCTGCTTCATCGCTATGTTCGTGTCTCCTCGGTTTCACTCGGAAAAGAACATCCCTCCCACTGACAACAGCAGATGAGAATGATTTGGTAGGTAACGAAATTCTGTGACTGCAAGTTCCTGGGCGTCGATTTCCTTGGGATATATGTAGTCACTCAGTGCATAATGTTTAACTAGAGAACTGAACTTGTTGAGATTTATAGTTGCAAAGTGAAAAGTAAACATAAACAAAGAAGGATACAAGAACTATAAGATTGAAGAACAAAACATTATAAATATGAGGTAATGTTACTGCGAAAACAAGAAAATCTATATAAAAGAAAACAATAGAGTTTTATAATGCCACTAAAGTTTTAGGTAACCTCTTCTTCAGAATTAACCACTTATTTCAAGTCTTTGGTCAAAGGTCACGTTTGTCATAGAGAGAAGTGCATTAGTGGCAGAAAGATCATTTATAGGACGAAAGTAATTAATAAACACACTACTGTGTGCTTTCTGTTTACATAGTTTGAGTTTATCACTGTGATTGATTTCAGTATCTGAGTCGCTTACTGGGTCACTAATGAGAAACAGGGATGGTAAGGTGATAGGTAGTTCTTTTAGAACAGCTAAGGAGGCAGAGCAATATTGTACGACTAAACTAGTATCACTTACCGTGCTGGGATGACTGCTGGAGGAACTGTGCAGTGCTGGGTATTGTTGATGCTTGGACGAGCTTGGTATCCTGATTTTCATCCACTTCTCGAGGGACACGGTAGCTCGGTGGCTGAGCGCTTACCTCTAGTGCGCGGCGTCCCTGGTTTGATCCCCGCCAAGTTTGTGGTGAACAACATCGTGTCCGTGTGTTTGCTCGTGGTACTCCCATTTCCTTCCACATTCTCATTCCAACAATTCTTCCATCATCATTCACTTGCCTTAATCATCGTTTTCCTTAACCTAAAAGGTGTAATCGTAAGACGTTAAACTGAAAGATTTAATTTCATATCATTTTCCTTCCACTTCCATTGTATTAGAAGGTACTGCTGGAGAAGTTGTTTCCTTAACATCCTTATGAAGCATTGGAAAAACTCTCTTAAATACTGGTGTTAGGAGCTTACAACGAGATACTTTGTATTTTGGGCAGAAAGTGCTTCTACTCAAGCACTATATCGGATATAATGTTAATTTAAGATAACAAAAGAAGAATGTTTTTAATATATGTAAGAAATATATTATTATTGTATAATTGGTTGCTAAGTGGTTGTTTATAGATACTCAGTGGACATGTTTGATTCCAAAATAGTTTATGTGAATATACGTTAAAAGAGAATCAACGAATAAATTATTTACTACTCATCATCTACTTGTGATTTCAGTCTAAAAGGTGAGAATAATAGCGGATATAATTACGGAAGTTATTTTAAGGTGTAAACAATTACTGCCACTAAAAGATATACATATCTTATTAGCCGAACCAGGGTTGACGACTACCTTTGGTGAGTCGTTGTAAAATTTTGGTTTACCTCACCCGGGAACTTTGTAAATTCATATCCTGAAGTACAAAGTAAGGGGTGAATTTACTTCAGTAATAAGGTTCATGACTACGAATTTAACTATACTTAGAAGTGGTAAAATAATCACAAGAAAAATTATGATCGGTGAGGCAATGGAGAAAGAAACTGGTGATAGTTGTAACGACGAACAAAATACAGCTCCTGTTTTACCTGAAGTGTTGACATTTGAAGACAAAATCTTAATGGCTTTACAGCGACAAGAACAAAAGTTAGCCCAGATGTCGGAAGAATTAAAGCATACGGTTCAGCAGAAATCCTAGGAATTAAGTAAACGGTTGGAGCAGACAGACCAAAAATCAGAAGATACGAAACAATCTGTGATCCAGGCGGTGAAAGACCTTACATTACAATTTGATGAAAAGTTAAAAAGAGTATCAGAAGATTGCCAGGATAATTACAACCATGTAATCCAAGAAGTCAATTGTGTAAAAAAGGATTTGGAAGTAATAGAATCTTCTGTACGGCAACAAAAGATTCAGGTTACGGATAATTCTAACCAAATACGTGCGAATACTCAGTGGATATCTACATTACAAGAGGAAATTAGGACGTTGCAGATTAAGGATAACGCATATCACAACAACATGATTAATGATCGTTCGGAATTCCCTTGTTCTCAAGAGATGACCTCGCATTCACCCGTAACAGATCAACGTGGATATCACATTATCTCATCTTCAAGTAATCCGTCTGATGAGGACATTATTCTGGAAAGAATACATCCAAGGAATACTGTTGGGCGGAAAAGAGATGGTGGAACCACAGATAATGCAGTCGGTATAAATTGTCAATCAACACGAACACGAAATGGTGAAAGGAAAGTAAAGTTAAGTGTAAAGATGAGTGAAATACGTGCTATGAGTAAGTTTAGTGGTAAATGTAATGAGAATGCTACCTCTTTCTTAGAAAAATTTCAAGATGAGTGCAATATAATGTGTATAGATAAATCGCAATATATGAAACTAATCCCTCATTTATTACTCCCACCATGTTCTTTATGGTTTAAAGCAGTACGAGATCACATTAATACATATGAGGAATTCAAAGCAGCGCTGATTGCAAATTACGAAAACGACTTTTTGCTTGCAAACAGAGATGTCACGATTAGAAACCAACCTTTTAATCCTCGTTTGCACAAATCTGTTGTCGATTTTGTCGTAAATACATATAACGAATTAAAAGTCGTAAATCCGTTGCAATCGGAATCCAGAGTAATTGCATCAATTCGAAATTTGCTACCGTTTAAACTACAACAGATCCTGTTTTCTACCCAGTGTATGAGTCTTAATCACCTATTAACGCTTGTCCAATGTTATGAAACTCAATACCGCGCTCAGAATCATCAAGCAGGATTAGGCAAAATTAAAAACAATTCAGATCACCTTGTACCTGTTCGGAATCTAAATATCCGTAATGCAGACAATACGGAATATAACCTAAGTCGAGCAAATTTCAACAATCAGAACGGACAAAATAGGCGAAGATATGTTGGAAATCCACCTAACCTAATTAATCGTGGCAATCCTTATGTTAGATCATATAACCAAAATAGATTCAAAAATAGACGAAATACATGGCGAAATTCCAGGAATACAGTAAACTATATAGATACACGTAATCGTAATTCAAGAGATGGCACTTCGCATCCAAATCAAGATAATGACACAATTCCTGTACAGAACAATAATACGGGACATAATCATGATTGTGCGGTACAATGTACTTTATTGGAATCATATGCAAGTACGGATTTAAACTGACTGCAGTAGATGAAGTAAGGATTAAACCCATATCAGCTATAGATTCTTATGAACATTTATCTTCAAATTTATATGTTAATGTCAATCAGGGATATAATAACAAACTACTTCGTTGGTCGTTTGAGCTTCAACCCTTATGACTTTTAGATACTTTATCACGTTTGTTTCAACAAACGATAATTTTCAAATAATTTTAATTCTTTCTTGTTAATATGAAGAATTATAATTCGATTCATAATTAGTTAAAAGCAAAGGTTATTTATATTATATTGATTTGTGTTGAAACCTAATTGTCGAAGATTATGTTAAGAATAAGATTCATTCTATTAAACTAATTATCCGATGACTGTTTTCATACGCCAGCTTGTACGCTACTCGCATAAGATCCTTTTGTATTATGATGCCTTATTGCTACGATGTATACTGTAAAATAACATCTAACGTAATTACTAAATAATGCGCCCTAGAAATATCAAACATTTTCTTTCAACATGACTGTTTTTAATAATGATTGAAACTATTGATCATTGTGATTTATGTTTTAAAATGTAATTGTCTTTTACAATTTTTGACTTCGCACCCTTCAGTGATTAGTTTAATAAGCGACGACGTTTCTATAATAAAAAATAAATATTAATGAAATAAAAGATTTATTATAAATGTATTTCTATAAAGGAAGCTTAATAAAGTTATATACGAGGGTCGATCAAAATGTAAAGGACGTAATTAATAGAATATCATTATTATAAACGGACCAGTGGTTCTTAAATATAAAAGCCAAGCTCGCTTGTAACTTTTATATTCAGTCCCGTCGTCGGGCGACATTTTATACAACGAGATACTTTGTATTTTGGGCAGAAAGTGCTTCTACTCAAGCACTATATCGGATATAATGTTAATTTAAGATAACAAAAGAAGAATGTTTTTAATATATGTAAGAAATATATTATTATTGTATAATTGGTTGCTAAGTGGTTGTTTATAGATACTCAGTGGACATGTTTGATTCCAAAATAGTTTATGTGAATATACGTTAAAAGAGAATCAACGAATAAATTATTTACTAATCATCATCTACTTGTGATTTCAGTCTAAAAGGTGAGAATAATAGCGGATATAATTACGGAAGTTATTTTAAGGTGTAAACAATTACTGCCACTAAAAGATATACATATCTTATTAGCCGAACCAGGGTTGACGACTACCTTTGGTGAGTCGTTGTAAGCTGATGGGTCTACTAGTAAATTATGAGGTACTCGTACAATGGGAGAGAGAGTTGTTTGCTATGGGAGAGTGAAACGAGATTTTATTTATTTATTATTTTTTTTAGAGTCCCGAACTAACCATTCATCCTACTTTATTTTACTTCACAACGAATTTCCAGTTTGAATTTATGAACAAAACATCTCCTAGAATATGACATCATTCCTTAATACTTCGACTCCCTTCTGCTCAAAAACACAAAACGCGCTTTGTTGTGTATTATGGTATACTAAAGGACTAACAATTCCCAAAATTTCAGATTATTTTTATCCATGCCCATTAGAGATATTGGACAGTGAAACATGCCAAATTGGCATAATTCTTCAACTTTACGACTTTTTTCAGGCCTTTGGGAGCAACTACAGGTCGGTAAATTTTTGTGTATTAACTTATGACCCCAGATTACATGTACACACAAATTCAGACCTCTACGTCAGTTGTTTCCTCTTCCCAAATATGTCTTCAATGTCAAAAAATGTTGTTAATGTAGGCCCTGATTTCACCTCCTTCAAGTGGTTTTAGGAAAAAATGTTTAGAAACCAAAGTTTTAGCTCTGCACGAGTTGGAGACGTCCAGCAATTTTCAAATTGGTAGAACAAGTACATGCTGATATATTCAAAACAATGTAAACGCCTAAAATTAAAAAAAAAGAAAAAAAAACGCAAAATGGTGGCAACCGCTTCGTCACCATGGGATGTTGTAAAAAAAACAATTAATTGTTGTTTTGAAGTACCCTGATATAGGATAAAAATTTATGAAAAAAATTACATGTTTTGGAGATGGTTGAGCGGCACATGTTTGATCACTTAGAATGGATTGACTCTTGGGTAAGTTGAATTTGACCGGCGAAGATGGTAAACAAAAATGAACCACAAACTGTGGTTAAAGAAGAAATATCAAGTTTAATAGTCATTTTTATACGCTTACGGCTCGTTTAGGTAAAATAAACGTGTTCTTTTCAATACTTTTTGTCGACGATACTAATGATGTCTGCATATTGGAAGAGCACACATGTTAATTTCGTGTCACTAAGTTCCATAGCGCATAAGGACACTTTCACTATCACCATAGAATTATCCACCAAATAAACAGGCAACACATGCTTCCCATAACTATCTGAACAGGTCATTTTATAATTTGTACTTGCCAGGTTTTGTTCACATAACATTTTGTTAATTAATATCAGGTGTTAGTTCTTTCGTATGAAGTCCATTTCTATGCTAAAATCCTGGTCAACCGTTAACTTAAATACCTTACGTATCCATTGGAGAAGCACAATTGATGTGGGCTTTTGACTCACCGTGACAAGGTAATAGCTCGAATGCAACTCAGTATAGAATTCGACGACAAACGTCACCAAAAAACTAAGAATAATAAATATCCCTAGAAAGGCTAATAAACTTATTGCTAGTAAACTGGAATTAAGTCACACAAGGAAATTTGGACTTCTTACAAATAATTAAAAAAAAAAGCCGTAAACAATCAGCCGAAATTGGAGCGAAGGTGGAGACGATGTTACTCGCTCATAGCACTTCCATTCAGCCACCATTTCTCTCACACAGTTCTCTAATGGAAAAAATGCTATTCATGTTTCTTTTTTGAAAACAATAAACTATTGTTATTACACATAGGGCGATAGAGGCAGAAAGAAACCGTTGTCAACAAATTTCTCAAAATTACCTTACTAAGTTTCGGTTTATTATTATTATTATTATTATTAATATTATTATTATTATTATTATTATTATTATTATTATTATTATTATTATTATTATTATTATTATTATTATTATTATTATTATTATTATTATTATAGCTGAGTGGTAAAACGCTCATCTGGATTTCCTGATAGATCCCAACTGGCAGCAAGTAAGCTTTGTAATCGACAAACACCATGTGTGTAGGCTTTCTCTGAGTTTTACTGTTTCATCTCAATTTTTATTTCACAATTTGGTCAGTTGTAATCATCAATGTTCTCCCTCAGCCTAGGAGCATAATCGTGGGAGGTTAAATTGAAAAGAGAAAAGGGGGAAAACTGAACTTTCAAGTCGTACAACACTTGAAGCATTTTGATTGCTTACTACACATTTAGGCACGCAGTAGAACAAGACTACGACGGAAAAGTGAATCAAAAGCTATTTTTGCAACTGCATATATTTTATTTAATATCTTCTTTCCATCTATATAAAAGACAATGCATCGAAAATATTACTAGTCTTGGAAATTTATTTCAATTTTTGAACACTGAGTCATTTTCTACGGTAGAATTCAGGGTAATTAATACACCAAAATTGTACGCTCCTTTGTTAGATCTCATTATCCTGCTGTAAATTATCACACTGAAGATTGTCAAAACACTCAAAGTAAGGTTAGTTGAGACCAGATCTTCAGCATAAACATTTATGTCTTTTCCGTCGATTGCCTATCTTGATCTGACAGAAATATAGAAGGAACAACATGGTTAAATGTACTTTATGAGGTAGTGTTACTATGCAGTTTTACATAAGCAAATAGAGACCAATGCACAAAAAATATTTTGCTACTATTAACAATTCTTAAATTAATTTTATATTTTTAGTTACATTTCAGGTGATAAAATACCATGACAACTGCTGCCTTGATTATAACAAAGAAGTTCTTGTCATCTAGAATTCATTGTCAAGAAAAACAGACTTACCTTACCAACAATAAAATCGAGAGTCTCTTCTTGAAAACATTCCACTCATACGTCAAACCAAGCAAGTTAGCAACTAACAAGACAAATTGAAACAGAACTTAATTATGTTGGAAACTGGTTTCGAGATTAGGAAGAAAAACACTTTACTGTTCGACATCTACGAATTCCAACTCTGCTTGAAGAGAAAGAACATCAATTTGGATGTTTACGATTTTAATGTATGAGCTGAAATGTGATTGATATCGTCCCAATAAAATAATTGATGGAACAGAACCGTGCTAACAAGCAAATATTGCTGTAATATAATTTTGTTTTCTACTGTGTTAATAAATAAATATTATTGTAATATAACTTTGGTCTACTCTATTATGTACACCTAGAAATCAAAATACCTGATAGTTTTAAATAAAAACTCATAGAAGAAACTAAATAAGTCTTTTAGCTTTCAAGACCAAACATCCCATCGTCACAGTGAAGAAATGAAAGATAATACTAAAGAAATTTTCTGCCCGAGTGACAATGAAGGTCTTATTTGAAAGTCCTCCTGGAATGGTATGATATAAGAACGTAAGGCAAAGTCAAAATATGAGAAGGTATCAAGAGAGGACAAAACACTACAGAGATAGGAGAGGGAGGAGAAACCGATTGGACCTTATTCCACAGCTATTGATAGCAATTATCCACCTAACAATTCAACCGGAATATCATGTGAACCTCGCGCGCGCAACTAGGTATTCATATTTGCAAACAGCTTTTCAACTTTTGCTGCGTAGGCTGCAATTGAAACATGCGGTTTCCGGCTTATGTTGAAAAATTCTGATATCAGAAGACTTAATCTTTGAACACTTGATTGTTCGTAAACCCTGACTAGCTTGTCCCAGATGTATTTTGCGTTAGTGTAAATTAAAACATAGTTCGAAACTTGTGGTGTTAATGAACTCGCAATTAACGAAGCTGCTTTTGCATTTTCCCGACACCATTCCGCGTGCCTTTGCTTTTCAATTGCACTACTATCACTTTTCAATTTAGGACAAGGACAAGTACAGTCTATATATTTTGTTAAATTGATTGGGTAAACATCATTTTGAGTTCCCACTTCCATTTATTCCATGTTTCCGGGCCACTGAGTTTTTCACTTTGAGTTCGGCCATGTTGCTGCTTTTACACACACGAGAGGAAATGTCCGGCACAGATTCACTAGAAGAATTCGAAGCTTCTCTTCACACTGAATCTTCTTATCTGGTGCTCTGGAACAAAAGATGAATACTTTTGCTTCCTCCTTTTCCTTGCAAGTAAAATTTCCTTTACTGTGCTTCTTTTAAGCCACCACTGCGTTTTGTTTCAATCTTGGATTTTTACAATTTCAGTCTCTTGTATGGGCCTGGGCCCATAACCTTTTACACCACTTAAATAGCAAAGATTCACTAATGCAGTGGATGAATGTTTAATATATTAACGTAATATATGCTATAAAGAAAACTACTACAAGAATCCTCTATGGAACACAATAATCGTGAACAGCAACACAAACTTTGGCTCTCTCGTAACTCTCAAATATATGACGATCGCATGCCGAAGCAACTACATATCAACAGTAATGTTACGTTTTACTTACAACATTTGAAAACAGAAGTAATATACCTACCCCAATATCAATTTGTTCTTTTCAATTCAATATTCACTGTATTGACATAGTCTGTTAAACGACTACTAACAACTATTTTGTGCCTTAGACGATGAACCTGACAGCGATTCCGTTTGTGACTGATAAAAGATAGTGTTCATTGTTAACATCTGGTACAAATCTTGAACATGTTCTTTAGCTAAAAATGAAGAACTTTCAGCATTCTGATGTTGTAGTTGCTCTAAACCTTTTCCTTTTGCGTAACTTGGTCATTTCGCTTTAAGCTTGATATCTCCATTTATGTCCTGTAATACACAAACGTAAGCAAAATGGTGTAATCCTGTGCATTGAAACATAGTTTTTCCGAAAGCCGAACATTTATTTCTTTCATGCAATAGATGACAACTTTTGCAAGTGTAACTTGTCTTTCACTTCCACTTGAATAACCGAACGGTACTAAATCTGCCAATGTTTGCTTTGAACTTGTAGGAGAGAAACTAGTACTAGAGGAATAATCCGACCTGCGTTGAGTGCTTGACTTCATCTTTAATCCTTTTGTTTGCATGAGATAAACCGGATGTTGGTTGCACTCATATGTAGTACTGAATACTGACATTTGTTGTTTCGTATTTTCAACAGCTGTCGCTATATCTATAACTTGCTGGGAATTAAGAGACTCTGAAATTAAGGTTTATAACAAATAGAAAATTGGTCACGTAAAGAATGATCCAAACAATTTTCAAAATTACAATACTCAGCTTGATGTTTCAGTTATGACAAATTGTGCTACTGTTTGATGTTCTGTGTTAATTGATGGAATTTGAATATTTCGGCTATTTCATTCGTCTTGACTCCATAGTGAAGTAACATGAGTTTCTTTAGTTCGTCATATGTCATTTCCGCAGACTTATTCGGAGTACACCAATTCCGCAACTCTTCATATGCTACAGTACCGATTACAGCTAAAAATGTAGCAATCTTTCGATCTTCGGGTAAGGCCGCTGATAATGGCACTTGTTCATAACGTTCTATGTAGATCTGGATTCTCCCCATTTCTACATCAAAGATTCGAAATTGCCAAAAGAAGCCTTGGCTTGTGTATAGCCCGCTCCCCCAGTTCTTTGTCACCGGAACTGGAAGAGTCACTACTACTACTTATATCGAGAACAGAACCCAACCAACCCCTGCGGGGCTTCTAACCCGTTCCTACTACTACTACTACTATTGCTACTAACTATTATTACTACTGCTACTGCTACTACTACTACTACCGCTACTACTACTACTATTACTTATACTAAAACTTCCTTACCACAAGATTTACATCTTAAATCTTTATAGCATGCGATTCCGATTCATTATGAACTAGTATGAATCGTTAGAATCACTATGATTCGTTAAAAATCACTGGGGGGAGCGGGCTATACTCAATCCGAAGTCTTCTTGATTTGGAATCGTAACATTAGATCCTACAGACTATGCCAATTGTTAATCTTACTTTTTGTTAGAATCTGTTTAAGTAAACTTTTGCCTTAATTAACTTTACAATATCCTATAAACTTCTCTTTTACAACTTCTGACATTTTTGTTCACTATACATATACCATAATATTACACTTTTTTGGATTTATTTCTACTCTTCACAGTAAACATATCTTACACTTTGAATATTTTTATATCTCTTGCCGTAATTACGTCCACTTTCTTTCACTTTACTCAGTTTATCGCTTTACAACATTATTCTGCTGCAAACTCCTAACTTACAACAACTAACTTGATATCTCAGTCTCAGTCTCAGTCTCAGTTTCAGTTTCAGTTATCTCCCTTACGGGAGATTTATATAAAGGAAGTCTCGGCCTTAGAGCTCTGTAGACTACTTCACTAATGTTATTTTAAATGAAAATTGTTTGAAATAATATTATATATTAAGCTGGCTTGTGCCAAAATGGCCGAATTAGCCTTTTTAAATTATAATTGTTTTTCACACTGTTAATGTAATAAGGAAGGATAAGCGGCGCATGTACATATTGAAATTGAATAACAGTATACTAAAATTGTAACAAATAACAAAATTGTCAAAAATATTGAAATGTAAATAGTAAAAATTGAATAAAAACTGAGAACAAAGCTCCTCAATACTTAGTGTTTACAGCGCCTTCTCTTGTCCACTTGATATCTCTCAAACTTCATAAAACAAAACTAACTTAGTAATATCTTCCACTTCCGTTTCTTCACTGTTAATAGTGGTCATTAAGAGCACCAGGCTAGCGCTCAAGTATGCTAAAATTGAAGATAAAGAATTATTAAACTATTATCAGGAATTTTATGTCATTTTGTGAATTAAGAAGGACGGGAGTAATAGAATTCGATTAAACTAAAAATATTTCTTGATTTATTAAATCAGTTTTGTACTCAATCTTTGTTTAAATTACCTTTGTCTAACTTTAATATAGACCCTTTCTATATGAGTATTTATTTTATATTTAGGTCGACCAGGGATTTATTTATAGCCAGGGAAGCCTGGGAATTTCCCCCCTTGTAAGTTTTGACTTCCCTGTCTCTAGGTTTAATTTAGTCTTCCCAGCCTGGGAAGACATTTTCCCCCTTTCTTAGACTATACAATCTGTTTTAAAGTACAATAATTAAACTTCATGTTTTAATACCAATTCTTTATTTTTTTAAAAATTTTTTAGTGTGTTTATTGTCGCGAACTATGTTGGTCTTGTTTATAGAATTGCTTCCCAAAGAAAATATCTTGCAGCTGGTACCACTGCTTATCATTCTTAATCTGAGTAGCACAATAATAATAATAATAATAATAAAAAAAAACTTTTTCAGTCATCAGTGAGCTGTCACTGCAGTTGTGAATTGGTAGTTTCTTCGTTAACAAGCGCGCTAAAAGGAGCAGAAGAAAATGGATTTTAGAGTATATTTTAATAAAAGAAAATCTCCCGATGATGAAAAGACAAGTAATTCCGGCACACAAAGTAAGAGGCTTTCAACTGAAGATAGTGCAACGTCCGAAACCACATTACAGACATCTGATCAAAAAGAGAAACGTGATTCGGGGCCTAGTGTTAATAATGGTGAGGTTATTTCTGGTCCCCGTGGCTGGTTCCCTTCCATATGTGATCAAGAACAGTTTACGAGCTGGAAAATTAAACGACCGTGGCTAGAGGCTAAACAAAATACTGATGATATTCGCGTTGTATGTACTATAATTGCTTCCGTTCATGAACTCGGTATTATGCAGAAAGAAGATGAGATATACAAAGTGTATGGTGCAACGGTGTTACTGCAAAAACATCAAAAAAAAAAAACTTCTTGATAAAATCTATGACCACGAAAAGTCTATTGCACACAGCAAATGTGTGTCAATTTGTGAACAAAGGAATAGGAAAGAAATAAAGGTTTCAATGTCAAATGCAGAAGACAGGTGGAAAATTGTAAATGAAATTCGTGTTAAAAAGACAGCTGCTATATTTAGAACTGCCTCTCTTATTGTCCAAAATCGTCTGTCGTTTACCGTGCACCCACATCTTATTAAATTGCAAGAAATAAATGGAATGGACCTCGGACAAGTTCTCTACTCCAATGTTACGTGTGCAAATATTATTGACTTTGTAGCTACAGAAATGAAGCAAAAATTGGCCGAATATTTTGTGAATTTCAATGAACCCTTTGCGATAATGATGGACGAATCTTCCACTGTGTCTCATAAATCTGTTCTCATTGTGTATATCCGTACTGTAGTTAATCAAGTGTGTAGCAATATATTTTTAGGTTTATTTCAATTACAGGCAGAGAAGTTTGTGATTCCGTGATTAAAATATGTGGAAGTATGAATTCGGTTTTTCACCGAAACCGGTTTCGGTTTTCTCCAAAACCGGTTCGGCTTTCACCGAAACTGGTTTCGCTGAAAACTTTTCGAAAACACAAAACTATTTCTGTGGAAATGGATTCGGTTTCCGGAGAACAACGAAACACCATTCTGGTCAGAAATAGAACAAATTTTGGAAAAAAACGGAATCGGTTTTGAAGAAAACCGAAACCGGACCAGGTAAAAAACCGAACCGGTTTTGGAGAAAACCGATAACCGGTTTCGGTGAAAAACCGAACCGGTTTTGAAGAAAATCGAAACCGGTTTCGGTGAAAAACCGAAACTGTTTTTTTGAAAATTTTCAAAAACCGGTTTCGGTTTTTCTAAAAGCCGAAAACCGGTTTTTGTGCACACCACTAGTTTTTACTGAATACTGCACGCTTATTCTCAGCAGTAGAACGAAAATTAGCAAGCTAAGTAAAACATGTAATCTAATCTACCTATCAAATCTTATCTAATGAATCTACCCGTATTTATCATAAAATTACTTTTAAAAAGTGAAAAAAATGAACTTGGTACCGCCTATCAAACTAGTACCATTATTTCAAAGTAGGTAGGTTTAAAAATAACGTTGTCCCAACCCGACTTTAAAGTTGTTCTCTTATACGGAACACAATCTTGTATAAATATTCCCCCCTTCTACAAAATCCACAAATAAATCACTGAGGTCGACCATACGTCCCGTTTTATAGGCGTGTTCCGGCCGTCCCGTCGGCATATGAAAGAAGTAGTATTTGTTCCGTTTTATGCACGTGAAAGAAGTAAATAACAAACCCTGTACCTTTACTCCTTGTAAATGTATTAATAATAACAAAGAGGAAAGAACTGAACTGAAGTTCCCTACATTAAACATAATCTATAGTTTGCAGTACTGCTCGAAAGGCAGTAGAGCTTTTAGCAGTTGTTTGTTTTTTGAGCAAACTTCAACATGTTTTTCCTTTTTCATAAGTATCGAATTACTTGACCCCACCCTGTAGCAAAGAGAGAGAGAAGGGGAACCTTTGATATCAGGGCGCTGACAAGAACAAAGGTAGACCTAAAAGTCCTGGGTTGCTAATTCCAGAATATAAATATACACAGTGGTCTATTTTTTTATTAGTTGTCCCGTCTTTAGCTGTTAAAATTATGGTCACCCTATTTATATTACTTTGTTGAAATATTGATTTCCGAAAATTAGAATTTAATAGTATATAAAAGTTAAAACTTATGTTTTTGTTAAAAAATTTGTTTTTCAGTTATGATAAAGATGTGATATATTAGTATTTTAAAAAAAATTATTATTTTAAAAAAATTAAAACTGAACTAAGTAGAAATTCTTACAGAAGTTTGATTGAATTCCAGTTATTAGTTGCCAAAACATATTTATATGAAATAGGAGCGTAACCATGTAATTTTTGTAACTGAATAATTAAATTTGATCTGGAAGATTGGAGAAGTTCACACTCGAAGACGATTAAGTGTACCAATTCCTCTGTTACAGCAGCAGTGATATGTATCTTTTTCATTATTTGAAATAATTTTGATGGTGTTAATGCTATAGCAAATAATAGTCTTAGTCTATAGTAGAGTAACCTTTCTCGTCTAGACCAGGTTTCTATGAATTTGTATGGTTTATCTTGATAATTATCAATAATATGCCAATAGAATTGTCCTAGAAGTTGTTGATTTCTGTCTCTCCAAGTAGATAATTCTGATTTGTTACTTTTCCATAATAACACAGTAGAAATTCCTTGGATGTAGTTTAATATCTATTTTTTGTCCCTCAAGGCATGGATTTTTTGCAACTGCATCAATGATGTTGCTATTATCAATGTTGAGATGAGCTTTGATAAAGGTAAAAGAGAGTTATAATTAATTTTAGACATAGAGAGATATAAATGTTTGATATTAAGTATGATCCGTGAAGCTTTACTGTTCCATTGAATTGTGTTCAATGAAGCAAGCACACTTAATGAATCTGAACAGATGATAGATTTTTATTTATTCTTTTTATTTTTTGATGTATAAAAAAACTTGACGAGTAACAAACGCATTTCCTTCAAATATCGACATAAATTTAGGTAATTTGTATTTTTTAATGTTGTCGAATATAAACAGTTGCACCAACATTAATGTTGGGGTATTTTGAAGCGTCGTTATAAACAAATGTAGAATCCGCATCGAATTGTTGAATTAGATGTTTTCAGATATTTTGATAGATTTTATGTTTCAAATCTTAGTTCGAAATCTTAATATCATTTGGCATTGTAGCTTTAATATGGACCAAGTAAGTGTAATAATGCCTAGCAAAGCATGGAAGTGACGGTACTTTTTGTATTAGTATATTTTTATCTTTGAAATTAAGGTAGACTTGTACGATCCAAGGATTATTCTTTATATAAGGAGTTTTATTTCTTGCATGAGGAATTCTATCTTCTGAAGTGTACCGTATACACAATGGAACATCTGGATTTGCCAAAAGAATTTATGATAAAGTTATAAGTCAATTTGGAAAATAAAACATTCAATAGTATGCAATCAGTTTCCCTTAATAATGCCAGTTAGGGCAAAATGATGGCTGCAAAAAATAGTTTTGGCTAAATTATATATTGCTTGTTCCAATTTATTATAGTGATCAAGGATGTTATAAAATAGAGGATGTGCCCTTACAACAAAATCTTGAAGCCATACGTCACAGTTTCGCCACCCTACTCTGCCCACTCCGCCCACTCCGCTCAATAGGATCGCAATGTTTTTAGCCATAAATCTGGCGGAAACGAAAGTATCCAATCAGACGATGGCCGAAACGACAGCAGCCAATTAGACGTGCCGATGCTCGGTTGCCTTTTGACTTCATCGATTTAATAGGATGAACATACATATGGGCAGATCCTCTATTTATAACATCCTTGATAGTGATTGCAAATTTTATTATTGTAGTTACTGTATGTAGATAAATATCCTTGATTGAGAATAGTAGTTAACGTGAAAGCGTTTATACCTTTTTTTTTTTTTTTTTTTTTGATGGGAGACATTTAAGTAAGTTAAAATATTTGTTCCAGTCCTCGAGTATTAATATCTTCCATAGCAACCATTCTCACTTCTTCTATCTCTCTCTTTTTCAGGTACAGTTCTAACACTAAAATAGTTTCCGCCCTAAAGTATTACTCACGCCTAGCCTCATTCCATAACCTAGGCTCCATTCTATCTTATACTCCTGAATGATGAGCTACATTCCCACTGAATTTCGTTTAGATCTAGCAAGTAGTTACCGAGAAATAGAACACCACATAGGCTTACAGGCAAATTGAGCCGATCGAAGCCTCTACCTACCCGAACCTAGCCACCAATTATATAATTTCTTTTTATTCATTTGACCATTGGCTATTTGCCAAACTTGGTTCAGATCCGGCCTAGTACTTACCTAGAAATAAATGACTACACACACACACACACACACACACATATATATATATATATATATATATATATATATATATATATATATATATATTTGGAGTGCAATTATAAGTTCTCATATGCCTACGCCGGGAGCTAAAAGCTAGTGCATAAATTTTGCATATTAGTTTAAAATGCAAGATGATTATTCGACAATTGAAATGAGGCCAGAAATCTTTATTTTCTCGTCTCGTGGGCAACACTAATTGAAGCTGAGAACAAAAAAAAAAAAAAAAAAAATCTTAGAACAATTTGTCTCCCTTTTCGTTAATAAAAATTTTGGAAGAAAGAGAATACCCCTAATTACCATTTAAATGGCCTGCAATAGAAAGTTAAGAAAATGCACCTGCATAATTTACAAAAAAAAAAAAAAAAAAATCCAGAATACACGTTTTGTAAAAATAAGAACACAAAAATGACACCAAAACATTGCAGAGGCTTCCTCCTCAATGACAATAAGTCCTGGGCTTCCTGGGGGTCTGAAATGTCTGACGAGGGAACCTATTCAAGTGTAACTCTGACTTCAAGTCGAAACTATGGCCGTTGGATACCTTGTCCCAAAAGAACATAACACGAAAAGGGATACATCCTCGATCTCAACCGTTGCGGAGATATAAGCCTGAAAAGTTAGAAAATGAGCTCCATACTATACATTACAAAGTCAGATTCCGGGTCAGATTTTTCGGAAACGGTTGGGGCCCAGCACCTTTTGAATGAAAAATTTGTGTCCCCGGGGCACTAGCAGATTCCCAGTCGGGGTTCAATTCAAAATGTGCAAATGGAACCGGGGGTCAAGTAGCATGTGGCATGAAAGCTATTGTTAAATAAAAGAAGATAGAACAAATCTCAACTCTCTTCGATAACCGTCTGCAAACGGGCTACTGGTCAAAATTTTTGCAAATGGGGACACATTTTTTCATCCGAAAGGTGCTCCTCACACTAATTTGATAGGTATCGCTGAGTTTCCTTACCCGACCGTTTCCGAAAAATCTGACCCGGAATCTGATTTTGCAATGTATAGTATGGAGCTCAATTTCTAAATTTCAGACTTATATCTCCGCAACGGTTGAGATTGAGGATGTATCACTTTTCGTGTTATGTTCTTTTGGGACAAGGTATCCAATGGCCATAGTTTTGACTCGAAGTCAGAGTTACACTTGGATAGGTTCCCTCGTGAGCTCTAAGTACCGGGACATAAGTAATACATATATGACAAAGGACAAATTAACGTAGGTACCAATTGGATGACAAGACTTTCGAGCTATCCTATACTATAATTTTAAACACTAATACACTTGGAAAAGAATTCTAAAACTTACTCTAGTGATCTCATTGTTGGTGCAGGAGACTAATCCCGATTGGATTACACGTGACCCGGATTGCACTTTAAAACCCACTCGGTTCACATCTCACACAGCCTGAATTGAAAATGGAGTAAAAATTACACAGACACTTGATTGAAATGAATGCTTGAATTATTTCTCGGAATAAACTTAATGTTGTAACCTATTTAACAAATTCCTTTTTATAAAGATTCTTATCTATATGTTAAAAAAAAGTTCCAGCTAATGAAGTTCAGAAGTCATACCTAATAAGCGTTATTCAAACCACATTATCACTGCTCACAGAATTTTAATAACATAGTCACTTCACATTGAAAAAAGAAAGAGAAGGAGCCTTAATTATGGACCAATAATTCAAGCTCAATGAGTGAAGGAAAAATAAAATCATCCACGGTGTTAGTTTGTAAGATCATCACTAGATGGCTGAAGCATCCACCATTCTCTAACGGTTTCCGAACTTTTTCAGTAGGTGTTGTGCTGCCTCCTTGTGGCGATACGTTGAAATATTTGAACGGCTGTTTTCAACCCGAGCAGATAAGAATTATTGTTTGTTTATGGGTTTAATGTGGTTTAAGTGAAAGCTTGGGGGAAACCGTCTGTATTCTTTGTTTGAAAGAAGACTTTAAACAGAAAGAAATCTCTTGTTTTCAGATTCTTACAAACAAGACGCGAGAGAAAAGAAGCTTCAAATAGAAGGAGAATAATCATTTTGATCTAAGTTAGTTGAGCTTGAATTACGAGTATCAGGAAATTTATCAATAAATATAAACAAATAAAGCATTCTTTTCGGTCTGCACATTTGACTTTCGTGATCAAATTGAGGAGTTATTTAGACGACACCTACATGAGTGTATACACTCATTTATTTAATTTATTGTCACTTTCATTAAAACGCATATCCTAAAGGGGGGGGGGAGAGTTAAGCCCTCTAAGTTAAGCAGATCAAACGAAGTATTCAGTGGCGTATTTAGGATTTTGTTTCGAGGAGTCTATGCACAACATGGGGAAGTAGGGAACAATTATCCACTTGAGTTTGGGAATTAAATATATTTTAATCGCTTGTCTATTAATATAATAGGAAAAAACGTGAAACTCGTATGTCGGTGCAGGATCTTACCCACCCAGGCAAATCTGAAATGATACACGTTGAATATTTGTAATATCATTTCAACTTAACATATTCTATAGCAGATTCTCGAGGCGCAGCGATGATATATGAATTAACGAAGTTTGGGGGTTGAAAAAATAGCAGTTATTATGAAATTTCAAATGGGGATAAGTATGAAATGCTCAAACCACCCCAAAAATATCAAAAACTAATGAGAAACTTATTGTTTGAACAAATAAGGAAACTTTCTTTTTCAAAAAATATAGGATCCAATATTAATTACTAGCTAGTTACATAATATGATCGATTAGTGTTTCTCCAATAAGCTTATTTCTGTCATGAAGTACATGAAATTATATATTTATACGGCACGGGATAAATGAGTTAGTCTCGATGGCAAGTCAAGTAGTTTGATACCACGTTAATATATAGATCCACGTCTCTATAGCCTCGCTGTTGAATATATATATTTGTAGGTCTATATTTATTGATTTAAATACATTCTCTAATATTGATTTACACGTCTCATATAGCCTCGCTGCTGAAAGGGACGCTAAACTAAAATCAAATCAACTCAACTCTAATATTGATTTAATATATAGGCTATTTCCTTTTGTAAAAAAACAAAGTGAACAACCATTGTCAATGTATATTTATATAACAAACTTCTATACCGATTTAAACAAGAGATAAATAGAATAAATAGGCCTAGCATGTGCTGTAAGGCATGAATGATGGTGTTATAGAAAAAGTAGAAAAAACAAGAAAATGCATATACACATGTACGTAATTAAACAAAATTATTTATTAAATAAACTATTCGTTATTTGGAATGGATGCTCATTCTTCGTTCTTTTATTATCTTCTGACTGAATTCTGGAACGCTACTCATCAAATCTCTCTGAATAGAAAGCATCACTACCGCAAATATATTCTAATTTACTTTCTTTAGGGTAGAGAAACACCTTTGTCCTCCGACAATCGGCATTTCATTAGCATTTCTTTATGTGAAACATAAGACATAAATCCAATTTTCAGTGACCATGAGTTTTTGTCTGCTTCTTTACTCTTAAGAAGCATGAAATTTAAGATTTTTTCCTTCAAAAATAAATTCTAAAAAAAAAAAAAAAAAAATAGTTTAATGTTCCACGATTATGCCATTTAGACTGAGTCCATGCACTGAGCACAAGTGTCATGAGTGCATAAGCCAAAATCGTGTCCTGATCGCAACAGCAGCTCTCTGGCATGTCCTGAGCGCAACAGCAGCTGTCTGGCATATCCTGAGCGCAACACCAAACACTAGTTGACGTTGACTGGCTATATGTTGTATAGCTTTCACAGGCGCCCATAAAAATCTTTTTTTTCGCTGGCTAAGCATGTGAAATTTATACTATTAAGAAAGGAACAACAGAAATTTATAATTTTCAAAATCCATTTTGCATGTAAGTTTCCAATTAAGCATATGAATAATACCAGGCGCACTAACAGATGCACAATAACAGGTGCAATATTTTCGCGCCACAAAGGATAATTATGTACTTAAACGTTGGAAAATAAATTTATTTTGCATTCAGTGGTATAAAATCTCCAAAGTTGTGTATTATGGAATTTCGAGGGTTGGAAACAGAATTGAAAGACACTTAACTACAATTAAAACGTTTATCTGTGGAAAGAGTTTATTTTTGTTGTTCATCTCTTGATTGGTTCTCCCTGTTCTTTGGTATCAATGAGATACGGAGGGGGCGTGGCCTTTCACTTTTCAAGAATTTTAATATCTGCTATCAACCGAATTTGTACAGTACATGTCTGATGACAGTAGTGAGATGAGTGAAGTTAAAGAAATGGCTAGTGAACTTGAAATTGTACAAACTGATAAAGGGAGGCCTTCTTTAATACGAAATGGTTATCGTTACCGAGTTGGACACCGTAAAGATGATATTACATTTTGGCGTTGTGTATTGGAAAAGAAGCAAAAATGCGGGAAGGTGAGAACTCAAGGTGACAGAGTCATATACGAGAAACGGCACACCTGTGTTCCTGACGTCACTGCTAATGACGTGAGAAGAATACTGACACAGTGTCGGAAAAGATCCCGAGATGAACTGCTGACCGGTGTGAAAGATATATTTTATGATGAAGTGAAGCAGGCGTATGCACGCGGTTATGAACTAATCACCAATGTTCCATCCTGCGACAGCATAAAATCAAGTATGCAACTATAATCTATAACAAGTATACTATTTTATTAGTATTTGTTGATTCAAGATCATGTAGCTACATCCATATAGTTAAGTCTCTACGAACTAACATTTGGGTCCTCCATATATATTACTGGATTCTGTTTACTGTGCATAATTGTGTGTTTTTACAATGAATATAATGTATTTTCAAAGTTCTTACGATAGAATGCAAAATTACGGGTCTTTCTGAGCAATCGTATACTAAGTAACTTGCAGTATTTCGTTATTGGTCAGACACCATCGAGAGTAGTGGGTTCGACTTCCATAGCAATTGTATACGAAAGGAAGCTAATGTCATAATTTCACTTTATTTCAGGGGTACACAAAATTAGAAAGAACGCTCATGGAACATGTCAAGATCCACCTACAGCCTCGGAGGTAGTTTCTCCAGACGATTTACTGATGTTTGCAGATGGAAGCACTTTCCTTCAGATTGATGACATCGAAAAAGGACAAAGAATTTTAATGTTTTCAACCAGTAAGCTGAAATCCAAATTGGAATCTGGATCTGGAACGACTTTTTTTCTGTGAGGGTACATTTAAAAGTTGTCCGAAGTAATTTAATCAGCTCTACATCATTCACCTGGATATGGGCAGCACAAGCGAAAGCACTTGTGTTGTGCCAGTGGTCTTTTCGCTATTACCGAATAAGACAGATTATACATATTTGCGGTTATTCACACTTCTGAAAAATTGGGCACCAGCGTGGACCCCAGAGGTAATAAAAGTGGATTTCGAAGCTGCGGCAATCAGTTCTCTTAAAAGGCGTTTCCCTTCGGCAGTGATATCTGGTTGCAGTTTTCATTTTACTCAAAGTTTGTGGCGAAAGTTCAGGAACTAGGACTAGAAATTCTTTATAGTGACAACGAAGATATGCGCCTTCACATTAAAATGTACGATGCATTACTTGCCTACCAGAAGATAGAGTGGTCGATGGCTGGTTGTGCATAATGAAAACTTCGCCAGAAAATGACAATCTTCAACAATTTTTTGACTATTTTGTTTCTCAGTGGTTGGATAATGACAGATTGCCAATTTCCTTATGGAATGTCTACAATCAACGACATCGGACTAATAATTCAGTTGAAGCATGGAACAGGAAGTTTAATTCAACAGTGCAAACAAGATCCCCAAACGTTTTTACATTAATGCAAAAGTTGAAAGAAGAGGCTCAACGTACTGAATTTTTCCTGAGACGCCAAGAGATAGGAGAACCAATACCCACAAGGAAGAGAAAATCTTCACTGTGGATGACAGAGTGAGAACATTACTTGAGCGGCTAAATTTGGATACAGATTTGGGGAAATGTCTGCGATCCTTGACATACATACAGAAGTTCGATTGAACTTTTGGGACAATATACCGGCAATCGCTTTGTACAGACTCTGACTACTATCAACATCGTATGACAATGAAAAATTTTTGGAGCTAGTAATTGTGTTATATGTATATATATTCATTACAATCTGTACGATCTTATATACATTTATAGTCACCTAGGGAAGACAAATCATTTGCAGAGAACGGAGATGATACTGTATAGAAGACAAAGGCTCTTTAAGGGTCACCTTATGCATCCCGTTGCATTGTTTGTTTAATATATGACCAAACATGACTTCGGGATGTAAACTGTGGCACCTTTTACATATGACGAGTCTTTATAAACTGATAATACAGTGATCTGTCTCTCTTTGATTTAATATATCTTATCTGACACAGGAGTTAGTGCAAAATGTTGGAAATAAAGATTAGTACAACTATTATTTTTATAGTGAAAATATCTGGCTATGATGGCTATTTTTAAAATCTGATAAAATATGTCCGTAACACGTTAAAATGCTTTTGTGATATGTATTCTTTAAAATTTACTTCCGGTAATATTGATCGTGATCTATTTCTTATAATAATAATAATAATAATAATAATAATAATAATAATAATAATAATAATAATAATAATAATTATTATTATTATTATTATTATTATTATTATTATTATTATTATTATTATTATTATTATTATTATTATTATTATTATTATTATAGTGTTATGCAAGGTGCTACTTTCCTTCCCATCAAGGTCAACTTGTTTTTCCGCTCTTGCGCTCAGGACACGATGCGCTCAGTGCACGGCCCCGTTAGGAAAAAGGAGATTGTGAGATTAATTTTTTGTGCTCTCGCACTGGAAATCAAACACAAGACCATTTACACCACCGGCACACGAGCTAGACATTAAACCAGTAACAGAGCTTTTTTTCCTTTGAAGACATAATTTATTAAAAATTAATATTTTTAATGATGTGTCGATTTGAAGTTAATTGGAATTACTGTGAATTGGAAAAGTTATTGATTTTGATGCTGAAAATACACTATATAGTCTAAGAATTACTCATTTGTGAGTGGTAGGAATATATTTCAAGATAGAAGAAAAAACGAACCTTGATTGCGAGAAGTAGATATTTCTGCTATTATCAATGTCCATTTGATTTCATCTTATTTATTATTCATTCTGTACATTATATACATGTATGCTTGATAATTGAGTATTCCTTGTTTCAGTTCTTAACTGTAAAATTTTTAAATGGAAGAATTTTGAGAAAACAAAATTAAAGAACCGATTAAGCATAAAAAAAATATGTATTCTTTCATACATACTAAGATTATTGTTCTTTCACTATCACAAATTATTTCCTAGATTATAAGTTACTTTGGGTTCCTGGTTTGATCTCAGCTTATGTCAAGTGGGCTTTGTGATGGACAAACACCTTGTGCGTGGGTTTTCTCGGGGTTCCCTGTTTCCTTCCATTTTCTTCATTCCACCATTTCATTTATTCTTACCATCTGCTTTATATGTATTCCTGGTATATAGATATATATATATATATATATGGCTTGATTCGAACTTCTAAAAATTGTGTTCTTCAAAGTTGAGCTAATTTATGGAGTTCTAGGACCGTAGTAGTATGATCTTTCATTGTTACATTAATTTATTATAACTTTTCCTATATTTCAAAATGTAACGATCAAGTATATTTCATTTTTCTCCCACCCCATGAATTCTTTCATAATCATTAACTTCAATTAATCATCTATTTCATTTTCCTTAAGTACTGTAATCACGCAGCGTTAAAGACAGCACTTTATTTTCTTAAACCAACGTTTAAAAAGAAAGCTCCTAATGAGTCAGCCTGCATGATTTCCGTTTCCTTTTTAACTTTTTTTTTTTTTTTCAAATTTGTTGTATAGAACTCGGTGTACTCTTAAAATCTTGCCTATCTTTTGCTAACGGCACAAGTAACGATAAAAGTAATAATTCGAAACATCTTGTTCGCAACAAGTTTTGGTGCTTACTCTAAATACGGTTTTAGTTTGCTCCTTCTGCAACACCGTGCCTATGAAGGATGTCACCTACTATTAACAGGGGCAGACGAAGGGAAAATTTTCACCCGGGCAAGATAACTCCTCCTCGTCCTAGCCTATATTTTACATTTTATAACAGTGATTTTAATATTTTAAACCCATTTTTCAAAAAGAAAAACTAATACTAAAATTCATGATATAGGTATATTTAGTACTTACAAATATACATATGGTATCAATACATTGTGTTTTTTATTATTGTTTAGGCCTATGTACTGAAATGTATAGATAAAAACAATATCGAACAGCATTTATTAAATACTACTAATGTTGACGTGATTACTGCTACATTGTAAATTGTTTTGTTATATTAATAACATCAGGAGTCATTCTACCATATATCCGGCTATATAACAATCTATTCTAATAAAGGGAAATACCAATAAATACAATTCACATATGTTGAACGTGTTTTACGCACAGCAATATAAAGTTCACAAAGAACATAGTCCGCTATAAACAATACCAACTCCCTCTCCACTCTTTCTTCTACATGCCATGTCTCCATTTGTCGATGCAGCCCCCTAGTACTATGAAACTCTCTTCCTCCATGGTGGAATGGAAAAATACGATGTAATTGACACTACTTTACAATAATATAAACCAAAAAGTCAGTAGGAAACACGTTATAAAATTTACTTTTTTGAGGCTCTTTTGGCTCCCCCTGTCGCTGGCGCCCCGGCCTTTGGTCCGCCACTGACTATTAACATGGAATCCGAATTAGACCGGAGCTTGACTCTGATACAGTTGGCAAGATCAACACTTACAGTATAAGCTGATCCCCACCAAATTACCTTGCCTCCAAGAGAATTGGATCACTTGAATCTAGAGGTCTACACGGGCCTGAATTTCTAAGCCGAGCCCGGCCCAGCCCGTGAATTTACAATGTGAGGCCCGACCCGAGTCCGAAATATGTTTTAGCATTTAGGCTCGAGCCCGGCCTCAGCTCGTGTGATAATCAAATGAGCTCGAATTACAGAAACTTAATAATTAACGCAAAATTGTATTTTTATTTACAGTAATTAGAGGTTTAATTTTTCAGTTATGCTTTAAAAGTTCCCCATCGTTGTACAGTATATTTACGTAGTTAGGCCCGAAAAGGCCCGAGAAATATGGTAATATATTAAAATTTACGCCCCGAGCCCGTGCAAACCTCTACTTGAATCTGCCATAGGCGCCGGCTCTTTGTTCTAAAATTATGCACTGCATGCGCATATATATATATATAACTTTTACTGGGCAAGGTAGGGTAAAAACGGATCCAAAATTTAACGAAATTCGTACAGCAAAAAAAAAAAAAAAAAAAAAAATTTTGACTTCATATGAAGGGTAAGGGGAAAAAACAAGGAATGTCACAAAACTGCATTTTCGAGATAACGGCGTTTTAATATTGAAAACCGCGTACAAAGAATAGGATTATGAAATATTTTGCCACTTTTTACCTGAACATTTCTACATCTACGAATGCATGGTATAGATAGTCAAATAGTGCCAAGAGTCACCAACAGATAGGACAAAGCATCCGAAAAAGCACATACATGGACATTCCTTGTTTTTTCCCCGTACCCTTCATATTGCAGCAAAACTACGAAAATTAACAGAAAAGAAAACTAGAAAGTTAAAAATCACTCGTATTGCCGGGACAGAGAAAATAGATACATAAGGCTCAAATTACCTTTATACTTATATGATATAATATGTATGTCCATCTTTCACAAGTAATTTTCAATCAATATAAAATTTCAACATAATGAACGCACGATTAGTTTTCTCGAATAAAGATCACATGCACCGCTGAGAGCTCAGGAATAAGCTTAATCTATGTTACGGCACTGGATATATGCTTATGTAATACATTACGACCTTATGAACTTGTATAAGAAACAGAATGTACTTAAAGTGAGACGCAAACTATACGAAACATCGGACTTTGAATCTAACTATTTTGGTAATCCAATCTGAGACCACCGATAGCAAAGATGAGTGCCGTAGCTCCCACCACAAGGTTAAGGAAGTTCCTGTTTTAAAGTGTCAATTAAACACTGAGATGTGAAACGGTAATAAAGCATTTGATCAATTTGAAACAAAATATATTGTAGTAATAATTTACTCTGTTTGTTAAGATAATGAATGTTATATTCTGTTTTTAAAATGACAGTCAAAGCAGATGTATTGGATAATAACTGAGAAATTGTAAAATTTCAATTTCGATACGATTAAATACATTCGTGCTGCTATGTGTTGCGTTATCAGTTAGGAGGTATTGAACAATTCTGATTCAAAGGAAGGAAATAAACTACTGCATACTACTGGGGTTAATTTAATAGAGTTTAATTGTATAGGCAGTACTGAAGCTATTTGAGACAAAGTCTATTGCTGAAAGTGAAATATGAGTTACTATTAGGGTTTTATCCCGGGTATGTTATACCCACTGGTGATTGAACCTGGGACACACGCATGGAAAGCATTAGCGCTAGCAAATTAGCTATGAAGGGGTACATCATACCATAATTCTAAGTCAAAAATGAAGGCAAAAAATAAGAAGCGGAAACGACAGACTGTACGATAATAATACTTTCACAATTTTAATTTCACACTATATATTTCGAGACTTTCGAGACGAGACTCGAGACGAGACCGAGACTTGGCCTTCGAGACCGAGACCGAGATCGAGACAGGCATCTGTTGACCGAGACGAGACCGAGACCGAGACGGCGATTTTTGACTCGAGACGACACCGAGACCGAGACCACTATTTATCAACCGAGACGAGATCGAAACTGTATAAAGTCTCGTCTCGTCTCGATACCATCCCTAACTATGGCCGTTGGATACCTTGTCCCAAAAGAACATAACACGAAAAGGGATATATCCTCGATCGCAACCGTTGCGGAGATAAAAGCGTGAAATGTTAGAAATTGAGCTCCATACTATATATTACGTTTGAAAGTGCAAGGTATTGAAGTAAAGCAAATTGCTACATTCTCCCATAGATTCGCACAACGGACTTTTAAACGTGTTTTTCTGTTTTGTTATTGTCGCAACTTAACGGATTTAGAAGCGTGGCCATAGATTTTCTGATGTAGGTTGTATTGACATTTTGACCAGTTGCCCGTTTGCACAGGGTTATCGTAGAGAGTTGAGATTTGTTCTATCTTCTTTTTTTTTTTAACAATAGCTTTGATACAATATGCTACTTGACACCCGGTTTCATTTGCAAATTTTGAGTTGGACCCCGCCTGGGACCCTGCGAGTACCCCGGGGACACAAATTTTTCATTCAAAAGATGATGTGCTCCCCACGCTAATTTGATATGTATTCGCTGAGTTTCCTTACCCGACCGTTTCCGAAAAATCTGACCCGGAATCTGACTTTGTAATGTATAGTATGGAGCTCAATCTCTAACTTTTCACGCTTATATCTCCGCAACGGTTGCGATCGAGGATGTATCCCTTTTCGTGTTATGTTCTTTTGGGACAAGGTATCCAACGGCCATAGTCTCGACTCGAAGTCAGAGTTACACTTGGATAGGTTCCCTCGTTAGATGTACTTATCTCAGGTAAGTAAATAGAAACAAATAAAAAAAAGGAAGAAAAATGGAGGCCTTGAAAGTAAATGATACACAAATTTATTAGTATTCAGAAGATGCGTCTACAATGCACAGAAACAGAGTAGGTCACGGTGGGTGGTGGGTCGCAGTGGGTCACGTCCTGTTGACCCACGACCCACTGATCCACTCATTAATCTTGTCCCACAACCCACTGACCCACTCCATCTCTGAAGCATTCTTCATTTGGTTGTTCCATAACTAGGTGTGAAAGTATTGTATTTTAAACGGTTTACGTATGCATGAAAAAGTTCTGAACTCTAGTTAGTATGAAAGTGTGTGATATTTACGTTGTAAGATTTGACTTTAACAAATAAACAGACAAAAAGATAACATACTAAAAGGATGACAGTAGAAACATGATAAAATCAGGGGCACCATCCACCCCAAGGTACGTGACAAATCCATTAAATTATCCCGATATATGTCCTCAGAAACCAACGTTTACTTTCAAAATTCTTCAGCGGTTCCCATCTCCAATTACCTCCTTCCCTTTACGGTGCAATCTTCATTAATAGTGTTACTTTAGTATGAAGTGTACATTTTATGAATAATTAAATTTCCTGATTTAAATATTTCATTTCTCACACCCTCCAAAATTTGTTTCAATGGCGTATTTTGAGCCCTAACTCTTCTTTCTTGTAGGCATCTTTGATAAATGTTTCGAATATCCACTACAAGCTGTTGAATTGGCCCATTGTTTATTGAAATTCAGGGCAATTTATCTATTTTCTTACTCTGACCGCAAAATGCTCTCCGTCTGGTATGTGCTAAGACTTTTATTGTCAGTTTTATTCGCCTTTATAAGCACTCATTCCTCTTAGTTTTATTCGTGTTTGATGCTTTCAGCTGTTTCACCAATGATTATGCTTTTCTCTTATACTGAAGATCAAAATCGTGTTTCTTTATCTTATAAATTGCTGCTGATATGTTCGCTATCAGTAAACCAGATAATTTTGGGAGATATATTTTAAGTAAATAATGAAATAAGATTGCAAGGATCAATGTCCCCTTAGTAATTAGTACAAATTATAAGAAAATAACTTTCATTCTGGTTCTTAGAACCTCCTCTCTGCCCCGGGATGCATATTTAATATCAGAAAGAGTAGCAAATTAATCTATGACCATATTTAAGTATGTATTTTTTTTTCTGACTTGTAACGTATTATGTGTCAATTGGTCTTGTCCAAGCAGTGTTGCCAGAGCTACTGATTTTGCAGGAGATCTCCTGCTTTTTCTACGTTCTACTGATCTACTGAAAATGAAAGAAAAGTGAACAATCTCCTGCTTTTTCCTTATTTCGAGAAGTTAAAGAAATATACCGGTATTATTATTAATATTGAATTTTCATTTTTTCCTTACGTAAAAGAGGAAATTTATCTTATGCATACACAAAGCTCCGTAGTGCATATAGTTCTAGAGATTTGCTGTATACAATATGAATACAAGGATACAACTGTTTGTCATCTTGTATATGCATGATGATTGGCGATCTTTATGACTTACTGTAAGATTACGAGTATGTGTTGTTTTTAGATTGGGACTTGGGATGGAAGAGTAGCTTAGATCACCTCTCCACGACCATCAGCGAAAAATCGTTTTACGTCACGATCACCTGCGAATGTATCACATAGCTATACTATCGCTAGGTGCATGATAAAAGACATTTTCCCACCCCACTTTGCTCTTTCACTACGTCTTACTTCACTCACGTATGTATCAAACATTATTAATATATAGGTGGCATGAGGGTCCTACCTCTAAAAGATTACCTAATCACCGGAAAAAAATTCTTTATGAAACTTATTTTGAAGTAATTAAAATTCAAATTTATGTAATGTATGTATTGTTTTATTTTGAAATGAAAGTAATAATGAATTCTGGACTGCTTGTTTGACCACTATCTCCTTAAGAATGGTATTTTTTTTTTTGATCCCTCTGGATTTGCACTCAAATTCCGCCACTTTATGTGTCTACTGTTTTCTCCTGTTTTTTATCTTCGAGTCTTCTGCTTTTCTAACTGATCGGTCTGGCAACACTGTGTCCAAGATATCACTGTGTCGATATGACAAAAAAACGTATTAATCTGAAAGTATGTTGAGCCAAATACTTACAAAACAATGATTATGCTGAAATTTTTAAAGAAGAGACAACATAATGCACCGAATTCAGGAAGTATTCAATTTTACAGAACTTCTGTCCGTTATATACTTTCCATTTCAAATGAGATGTTTGCTTTGGGTGATAATATAAACATATGTTGAACATGTGCAAATTAATGCATAATGAGAATAAATTTACTATCATCATGAAATAGCTTGGGAGATATATATTAAGGATGTTAGTTCGGACAATGAGTGCGCAAAAGTTAGTACGGAAAATTTCAGTGTGACGTTTTCTAAATCCAATAAATATTTGGCTTCAATTGGAATCCGGTACTTATTTTATACAACCCACTATCTTCTAGTGAAATGTGAGTAGATATAGTCAAGGGTGCCCGAACTCATGAGGATGCCGCTTATGAGTTCGAAGCTTACACTTATTCGACTCAGTGCACGTGAGGTCAAGTTAGTGTAATATTGGGTTGATGATGGGGGCGTGATGTCGAAATGGTATTGTGACCGTGATGCTAAAATGATGTGACGTTAAGTAAGAGTAATGTCGAAATCATGTGCTGGGAGTGTGAAGTCAATAGATATTTTATTTTTGAGCTCAATATCCCACGATTATGCTCCGAGAACAAAGGATATGGTAACAATCAGATGATGATAAACTCACGATTATGCTCCGAGGACAGAGGATACGGTAACAATCAGATGATGATAAAGGCTATAATGAAGAGAACAGGAAGAAACTAGAGAACCCACGCACACGGTGTTTATCCACTATTTGGTAGGAGTTGGGATCGAAACAGTGACCCCCATACATAGTGTTGTAAATAGAAAAAAAACGTTCGTATTTTTTCAGAAATGTACGTTTTTTTAGAAAAAATACATCGCCTCTCGTTTTTTTCTAAATTTCGTTTTTTTTTTTAAATAGTCATTTGTTATGCATCTTACGTTTTTTTAAATATGAAATATTTTTATGTAGGTGTAATCACCGTAAAATGCAACATAAATTAAACGCTAGATACTGATACGCTGCAAATATTTTACAATTTACATAAATATCATACCTACTAACAATTCGGGTTTCAGCAGTTTTCATCAATATCAACTAAGAAATAAAAGTAGAAATGAAATTTTGTTTTTTCGTGAATGCAGGCCTTTAATAAATACGAAAATAATGTCACGAACAGTATAAAATTCAAATAACTTGTCTAAAGGTAAAAACTAATACTAACTTGCCTAATAGTATTTTTCTAACTCTCATATATAAATAATTTGTCGACTAGATATATATGATATGCAGAGCCGGCTCTACCATATATGCAACACGTGCATTTGCGTGCAGCGGCAAGTTTGGAGGGTACGGCAAAATCTGTCATAAGTATATTATTTAAATTAGATATTTCTTGTTGGAAACAGGCTTCACGATGATGGTAGTTACATTTAGTAAGCTAACCTTCTATTTGAATACTACATTCATAAATTATGTTTAGGTTGCATTAGTTTAAGATCACATGGACAATGCTAAAGCAAATGGTCGAATAAATCCAAGCATAAATTGCTTGATTGTTGTCAAATGCAATAATTCAATTCTCGAATAGTAGCGAATATCTGTTTCATTTAGTAAGTTATCACAGTTTTGATATGACAACTAGTCATGTTTTTATCAGAAACAGGTTGCTTATCATTGATGATAGAAACAAGTTTTTTTTTTATGTTAACCAATGTAGAAGAAAAATCAAGAAATAAAGATGAAAGAGCTACTTGCACTGAAATTGCAAGCTGATACATTGAGATTGAAGCTCGATATTGAACTCTATAAAAAGGATTACCATCTTTCGTCTGCAGGTGTGTTTGCTTTATCTTTCACTAACATAATAGATTAATATTTAAAGAAAAAACAGACACAACGCGATTGCGTTTTTAGTAAGTATTTAAACCTTTCTGAGTGCAACTGCACTTACCCTCCCCTTCGTTGTTCATGCTGGAGTACCATACTTAAAATCATGACTTTTAAGATTTGTTCTTTCTGGAGAAAGCGGGAGGCGGCAAATTATGCCATTACACGGGGCGACAAATTGCCTAGGGCCGGCTCTGATATGTATATACAAGACATGACTATAGAATGACACAATTTGAAGTAATGCAGGGTGTTTCAAAATGAATATTAGGGTTTTGAAACTTTGTAGTATCTATTACAATTAACTTACAATTATAAATATTATATCAAATGGAAGAGCAACTCAGACAGTTTTGTACGCACGCATGCACATGCATTGTTTCTGTCTGCCGTTAGAAAGAGCAGGTAGCAAAGATGGAGACTAGAGAACAGAAAGCTTTTTGTGTTTTAATAAAGAATGAATCTGTAGTTACAGTGCAACCGTCTGGGTGAAGAATATTAAGGATACGCTTGCAACTATGTCCTTATCGTTTGCAGTTACAGGTCTAAAGCCTACAGATTACGGTTTACGTGCCAATTTTGCAAGTGAAATATTGCTGCATAACAATGAAGATTTTCTGGATCGTGTCGTCTTCAGTGATAAATCGACATTTCACCTAAGAGCTAATGTGAACACTCATAATGTTTGTACCTGGCGGTCAGCAAATCCTCAGGAGATGGTACAGTTGAAACGAGACTCCCCTAAATTGAATGTGTTTTGTGACATATGGCAGAAAGTTTATGGTCCTTTCTCGCCTATCGACTAGATGTGTGCCGTGTGACGAATGAATCTCACATTGAACACTTGTAGCAAAGACTGTTTGAGGTGCTCTTTTACTTGATGCATTGCTTATAATTGTACGTAAAATGTAATAAGTACTACGAAGACTTAAAACCCTGATATTCATTTTGAAACACCCTGGATTTCTCACCAACAGTGTTGGAACTAAGATGTAAAAAGGAGAGAAAAAGTTCCTTATAAATTTATTGTTTACAACAACGATATTATTATTAGTCGAGACTATAACTACTACAACAACAACACGGATTAGTAGTAAAAAAATGTAATCAAATGTACACTCGGTTGCCCAGTTGGCCAAAGTGGCACACACGGGTGTGTCACTTTTTTAATCCGCTCCTGTGTGGACACTAATTAAGATATCGGGATATTATTCTTGCCAAATATGGTTGGACCATAGTTTATCATATTAATTTCCTTTTCTTCTGGTGTCGAATTTCCTTCTTAAATTTCACCCCAGTCAAAAATTCGAGAATTTTCTAATTTCGAATTTCCTTTACTTCTTTTTTTCCTGTAGCTTTCTTCGTTGTAGAAAGACCTCCTTAAGACTTGCCCGATACATACCTAACTGTTGACATCAATTGGACTGGCCTGCGCGCAATGTTGCCAGTTAGGGAAATTAAAATTTCCCTAAATTTGGGCAAAAAATTCGAAATTTTAGTTTATAAATTCGTACCTATACGTCCGAGTGCAAGTCAACTTACGCCAATCGAACATTTATCCTTACTTGCCAAACGCAAGTACAGATCGTTACAATAGGGTAATTAGGGGGCGCACGAAAAATTCGTATTTAGGTTCTAACCCTCGAATTCTCTAGTTTTTCCCTACTTTTTTTGTTCACCGTAAAATATTTTTGGTAATTAGAAGCTTTGTTCCTTAAATATCGCCATAATACTTGTAGGATATATTAGTGGTGTGCCAATGTTTAATTTAAGATAGTTTGCGTCTGTCTGGTAGCATGTTGCCAGCTACAGAAAATTTTTAATTCCAGATTTTAGAGGGAAATTTTGGGAAAATTATGTGTTTTGTCTCTATTATTTCCCTTTTGTTGGCTATATGGGAACAAACGTACCAGTATCTGAAAGTATCGTCTTTGCCCTACACAATGCACTATAGAAAGTTTCAATAGGATAATTAGGGGAAGTACAGTTGAGGTTTACAGTAGACTTTGTTCTCTAATTGGAAAGATAACTTGTGATTTTTTAAGGTAGAATGAGATATTTTTATTGACATGCTTACTTTATTAGATATCGTCACAATACTTGTAGGATATATTAGAGGGATACCAAAGTTTATTTTAAGATAGTTTGTGTGTGTCTGATAGCAGTGTTGCCAGCTACAGAAAATTTTAATTCCAGATTTTAGGGGGAAATTTTGGGAAAATATCCCTTTTTCTATTATTTCCCTCTTGTTGCTACATTCGAACAAACGTTCCAGTGTCTAAAAAGCCTCGTCCTTAGCCTACACAGCGCACCATAAAAAGTTTCACTAGAATAATTAGGGGAAGCACAATTGAGGTTTATAATAAACTATGTTCTGGAAATGGTAAGAATATGGTAAATTTCTGAGGTAGAATGAGATATTTTTTAAAAACAATTTATGCTTACTTTGTTAGATATTGCCATGAAACTTGTAGGATATATTCTTGGAGTACTAAGGCTTATTTTCAGATAGTTTTCGTCTGTCCGATGGCAGTGTTTCCAGCCAAAACAATTAATTCCGATTTTAGGTGAAAAATTTATATTTTCCCCTCTATTATTACCCTCTTGCTAGCTACATTGAAACAAACGTACCACTACCTGAAAGCTTCCTCTTTGCCCTACAGAACGCACCATAAAAAGTTTCAATGGGATAATTAGAGAAGCTGTAGCTCCGACATATCTGTTGATGTTTGCTTCTGAGGCGTAAAAAGTGTCAAAATTTCGTGTGTATGATGACAGAGAATTTTTTCTTTCCCTCTTTGAATGGAAGCCATACCAAAGAAATTTTTAGGTGACTTGAACCCATATAGCAGCAGTGGTGCTAGATACAAAAAATTTTGAAATTCGGTTAGGGAAGTTTTTGTAAATTTTCGCCCTTACATTTCCCTCAATAATTTCCCACCCGTTGGCAACACTGCAATGCAACACACCAAAACATAGCCACATCCATTTTCTAAAAAACAAGGCCTTAACCACATCAACCGAATGAATGTTTTTTGAGAAATAAGTCACTAACTGAAAATGTAGGAAAACGCCAAAAATGACCTGGGTCCGAAAGGAATAATCACATTATTTTGCTCATATAGGTACAAAAAAAAAAAAAAAAAAAAAAAAAAACGATTTGTAAGTTACGAGGGCTTCTGTTGATTATTTCAATAATCTGCAACATAAATCAATAAATAATAGTTGCCAGAAAAAAACAGACATTTGAAATAAAACATGAAAAAGAACGATGTTTTTTGTTGAAAAAAAACTTCACAGAAAAAAAACCGTTTTTTTACACTACCCATACACCATAGATGAGTGTTCTGCTACTGATCATCGCGCCCCCACAATTATCTGGTCAAGTGAGCGTGATATTGGATTGATAGCGTGAGAATAATGTTGAATAAAGTTAATCCAAAGTGGGCATCTTTGGGTATAATGGCCTCAAGTTTGAATTCTAGGAAAGAGAAGAAGACAATAGTTTTCTTATTTTTCTAATTTCTTTTGTCTTTCTATTTCGGGATTTCCTAATTCTTATTTTTTACTTTTTCATTCCTAAATAAGCCTTACATAGTATTTACAAAGCTTTATCCATTTTTTTTAAATTACTACCAACTTAAAGATAACTAATACATTATATCTACCATATACACTGTATGTAGCCTTCTCTGACTCTTCATAATTCTCAAATGACATCGCTGGTATTCCGGACTGTTCAAAATCCTGAAGATTGAGCAAACAGAACGCTCTTCTCTTCGACTACTCGCCTCCCTTTAACTTTAAATTTACTCTTTATTGGTTGATGCAATTAAAATGTCCAATTTTACGTCGATTGCGAAACCATCGCTGTAACACAACCACTGGATGGCCTCAAGTTATGCATACGAAGTAGGGATGGCCTTTTTCGAAAAATCTGTTTTTCGATTTTCGGAAATTTCATTTTTCGTTTTTTCGTTTTTCGCTTTTTCGAAAAATTTTTCGTTTTTCGTTTTTTCGAAAAATTTTTCGTTTTTCGTTTTTCGAAAAATTTTTCGTTTTTCGTTTTCCGAAAAATTTTTCGTTTTTCGTTTTTCGAAAAATTTTTCGTTTTTCGTTTTTCGAAAAATTTTTCGTTTTTCGTTTTTCGAAAAATTTTTCGTTTTTCGTTTTTCGAAAAATTTTTCGTTTTTCGAATAAAATTTCGTTTTTCGTTTTTAGTTTTCGAAAAAGTATTTTTCGAAAAAATGTGGCCATCCCTAACTCAAGATTAAAGAGATTCGCAGTCACGTCCGGATGTGTCCAACACTGGCACTAGTACCCGTAGAGTATATTTCTGATGGTTTGTTGATCAACATGGAGGCTGTCCGATTAGACGAAGAGTCGAAGTCTTCAATGATTAGGAGCAATGGCTGGAAAATCGAAATTTTTCTCCGGAAAGTTGGAATTGTAGCAGTCACAGGAATCGAACAAATAAAGCAGTAGAAGACTGACACAAATGCTTAAACAAAATATTATCCAGAACCCCTGCACATTTCCAATCTTGTGAAGACTATTGAGGGAAGATTCTATATGTAATCATGTTTTCAGAAGAATGAAAATGCTGAGCATTACTCAAAAGAACGGAAAAGCCATGTATATGAAAGTTGACGATAGGATACAGTCAATACTTCATAATTTGAGAGAACATGTTGACCTGAGAAAATGTCTCAGTCGCTTGAGCTTTGTATGTACATAACCTTGAACAATTTCCTATGGGGGCGCGGTGGCTCAGTGGTAGAGCGTTCACCTCCGGTGCTTGGGGTCCCTGGTTCGATCCCAGCTCGCACCGTGTGGACCTTGTGGTGGACAAACACCGTGCTCGTGGATTTTCTCGGGGTTCTCCCGTTTCCTCATTTCATAGCGTTGCACCATTTCATCCATTATTTTGCTCATCAGCATCTCCCTTAGTTACGCAGCCCCATTCGAGGTCCCTCGTGACTATATGTTTAGCGTATGCGTTTTCGGTTCGGGAGACCGGGTTCGATTCCAGCCTGGAGCTTAAGTGGTTTGTATCTCATGTTATGCTGAGTTCACGTCTCTATAGCTGAGTAGGACGCTAAACTAAAACCAATATCCTCATCATCATCGGAACACATTTGCAAGGTGTTGAGCTTAAAATAAAAACTAGATTGCGAATCTTCTATTTATATGTTTTCTTTTCACTTGAAAAATATTTTGAGTCTCTTTAAAAGAAGAAAACACAACAATCATTTGAGATTTTACATTTAAAGAAAAAAAATGATTAATTAGGCTTATATTATATGGAACTTCTCCACTTTATAGTATAAAAATTTGAGATGGGCCATTTATCTTGATACGCCCATGTAATTTTGAAACTAATTGATAAAAATTTCTGGAATTTTATAAGATGCAAATAACGACAAGGGAACTCTGTCTAATAAACTCTGCAGTACCAACAAATTAATAGTGTTGCCAACATAATATAAAGTTATATTTTTAACGCCACTATGCCATGTTATTACATATCTCAAATCTAAATATTAAACGAAACCTTACAACACAAATTTGTTATTCAGTGTTGCAAATTAAGGACGCTGCAATATGACAAGCATCTAAACTTTAGAAACCTGATAATAGTATTAATAAAAGCAGAGGCGGATTCAGGACGAATTCAACGGTGAGGAAAGAAGGTAGTGAAAGATTCTGTTTTCTCTCTCACCGACTTTTGCAGCACTGGTGATTGTGAAACTCAGGGAGGTGAATAACCTTTCCCCCCCTGGATCTGTCTATGAATAGAAGTGAGACGGACAGTGAAATGCAAACCCGAAATACCTTAGTGTCGAATACTATGATCATGGCTTATTTCGAATGAATACAAGAAATTAAAAATTAGACTTTTTTCGAAAAATTTCTTACATAAACAGAACGTCTAATCACGTAGGTGATTCTCAAAAGACGTAAACTTCTCGGAGCCGTTACAGCAATTTGATATCTCAAATCGTTCAGGAGATATGAAAAACGTGAATACTGATAGTGATACTCCTAAAAATCACGTATTTGGGGATTGTTCGTAATATATCTTGATTCTCTTTGCTTTTATAACATTACAGAAATAGATTTTGGTACTTGTAATTACAATAAATTCTTGCAATTACATAATTTTAACCAGTGTTGCAAACTTTACCAATGTGTATCACATCTCCAGATCAGTTTGAGATATCAAATTGCTGTAAACTGCATTATGATCTTTACGTCCGTTGAAAACCTTCTATGTTGTTGGATATGATACTCATCCAAGCAGTTATCGAAATAAAATCTTTCTGGAAAAAAAGTCAAATTTTCAATCCCTTACGTGAAGACTAAGGAGCATGGAAGCTTCTCAGTTGCGGCAAGTGACTTGCCAATAATGGCAGAATACCTATGATGACAACTTTGTACCTATTTATTTGAAATAAATCATATCATGATCATAGTATATAATGTGCTAATGTGCTGTGGATGTGCATGCCCCGTCCAAGTTATTATTTATTACTATTATAGAAGCCTAAAACATTTGGATCTTTGAAGGCCCGTGCTGGCCCACCGGGACACCGGGACATGTTCCGGTGCGCCCTCCCAAACATCTCATTATAAATAAAGGTACAACTTTTTTATATATATAGATCTAATAAATTCTTACATTTATTATTGCTAAAGAACTGGTGGTGAATACAGTGCGCCCTCTATATAAGGCGCCCTTGCGGAACCTCACCAAAGATAAACGGTTTTATTTATTCTTCTGTATGGCATAGTTCTGTACAATGAATGCATACTATTACTGTTGGAAAAGAACCCGTGAAAGGTACAATGCGCCCTTTATGTAAGGCGCCCTTGTGAAACCAAATCAAAGATAAACGGTTTAATTTATTCTGCGGTATGACACAGTTCTATACAATAAATACTTACTGTTACTGTGGGTAAAGAAACCGTGAAGAGTACACGTCTCCTTTAGCCGTCATGTCACTACCATGGAACGTTAAGCTCAAGCAACAAATCAAAATACCCTATGTATAGAGGTCTACACTTTTGTAATAGTATCCTATATTTGTCTTCTTGCTCTCTCCTGCTTACGTTAAAAATTCCTGAATGTACCAGAAATTGAATTCCTTACACATTCATCTTTAAATGCATCAATTGAGTATAGTTGGGAGCTTTTCTTGAGAAATGAACTATTCCATGCACACATAACGTCAAGGCTTATCAATGACTCGCCAACTCCTCGTGAATCCTGGGTTCTATACCAATCATAGAAATGTTTTCTTCATCTTTGATACATCAGAAGATTTTGGTACGACTTATGTAGCCGCAATCTTAACGCGCACTTAAGAAAATGTCAATAATGTTGATAAACTGAAATCATGGTGAAATATTGAGTTTAGCAAAACGAAACGTAACGGAAATCCAACATCTTGCCCTCAGGAAATGTTCTTTCCATAGCGCCATAGATCAAAGATCAGATCAGAGAGACAGTGAAAAAAAATGTCATGGATAGGGGTCGACGAACGTCAAGGCATTCTATTGGATAATGAAATTGATAGTTATATCAAACTTCATGTTTTCTTGCGATCACTTTAGTGAAACAAAGGGAAGCTATATTTATATACACAGAGGAGATATGGGAGAGGCTCGTGGCAGATAACAGGTGACATATAAATGCAATCGTCAATATAGTACTTTGTGTAAGTACTGTGCAAGACAGTGCATCTGATATATTGTGGTGACTAAGTGTGAAGTGAATTATGATACCGCCACGCCTCCGAAACGGAAGTTCGTATTTAATTTAACTCTAGAGAAAGAATATACTTTCATAATAATAATAATAATAATAATAATAATAATAATAATAATAATAATAATAATAATAATAATAATAATAATAATAATAATAATAATAATAATAATAATAATAAATCGGGTCACAAAATATAATCTGAGAATCAGGTTTACGCCCCCCCCTCCTCTCCAGCCCCGGATTCATATGTGTCCCATTTTTGCAAATTAAAATTCTGGTCACTTTTAGGCTATCTCATCTTCCAGAAAGCGAACCGCACCTCCAAACGATACCTCTGGATCCGCTAGTGCTTCTGTATGGCACAGTTCTATACAATATACATACTGTTATCGTTGGAAAAGAACCCGTCAAGGCACCCTTGCAAAACAACATCAAAGATAAACGGTTTTATTTATTTTTCTGTATGGCTTAGTTCTATAAAATGAATACATGCTGTTACTGTGGGTGAAGAACCCGTGAAGGGTGCAGTGCGTCCCGCGCATACAGCACCCTGCGAAACACCACGTTAGAGGGAAGTGGTTTTAATTGTCCTTCTGTATATCAGTTCTACATAGTAAATTCATATAGTCATTGGCGCAAATCCCGAGAGGATGAGGGGGACATGTCCCCAACCTTGGAACTACGGGGGACTGTCCCCTCAATAATTCGATTTGAAATGTGTTTTTGGGGGAGAAATGTGATGATTTGTGTCCGACTGCCACAAAGGAAAGTGAGATGAAATTGATGTCTCTTGGCTTGTTTCATTTTAAAAAAAGAATCGTATTCTTTCATATTTCAAACTGAACTTCGTATCCTGGCGTATTTACGTCACACCAATCTGTATTAATTCAGCTCCCGTTACTTGGACACAAATTGCAATAAGTGTCAGAAAAGGATATGTGCCTCTCCTCATGCTGGAAAATTGTATCAGCTGTAGATAGGGCATAAATCCCGAGGAAATGGGGAGCCTGCCCCCCAATTTCAATACATTAAATTCGTCTTTAATTATTGTTAGTCTATTTATTTAATTCCTGTAACGATTCCTATAATGCTATTGAGATCATCATCATTTTTCTCAAATAATAGTATTCTTGCGTCATACATAATTTATTTTCTTTCTTCATAGTTTTGGGAAAGTCATTATTTAAGTTATTATAAAATAAGTGTCCTAAAATTTAATGCGGTCTAAGTAGAAGCATACCAATTACAAATATGCATGTATTCAGATTTCAGAATAAGTTCATGGCACTGATTTGTAATACTGATATTTACCACTATTTCATCTACATCGCCTGATATATAATATACATGTTCACCTCAGAAAGCAGATTAATCTGAGTCTCATCTGCCCCTTCGCCACCAAAAAAAGCCTTAAATCTGCCCGTCTCCCAATATTGAAGACAACTGTGCTCCCCCAGTTTCTTTGGGAGCCACCCTTGCACCGCCACTGCACTTTATCCGATTGTACACTAATGGAATCTATGACTAAAAATAATGGACATTCACTTTTGCCCAATTTCAATCCGACATTTTGTTCTGGAGTATGTCTGTTTTTGCATTTTTCCGAAAATTTTCGGATGGTCATCGCTCCAAGGCATTTCTACACCCAGGTTGGTCTATACTTTTCTTTTTATCTTGGAGACAGGAATTAAATCTTCCAAAAGACACACACACACACACACACACACATATATATATATATATATATATATATAAACGTAATCACGTTTGTATGAGCGCCCTCTTGGTAGACTTGTCCACCGCCCTCATTAGTAAGCCAGCACGGGCCTGGATCTTTGTGGATGTTTGTGATACTGTAGCATCCTTAGTTTGTAACAAAATTTCAGCCTTTTTTTATATTATTCTAAAAGTTACAAGAGTGTCAAGATAAATAGTCCACTAAGTGTGTTCGTGTCACGTTATTTTTTTATTTTTACTCTAAGAGTGTCAAACACGAGTATCCTCTAAATAAATCTTATCTACCCCACTCGGGGAGGGGGCTAGAAGATTCAAATGACACCAATGTACAATCACTTACCTCTGTTTCTTTTGTGGCTCCATCTCTGGATCACCCTCGGCCTCAATAATCTCTTCCAGTGACTGCTATCTTGATGTTTCCTGTATAACACCAACGTGTCGTGATCTTAAATGGTACCACAAGCCAGTCGTTGAATTTCGATTGTGGATAATACTTCGACAGTAATTGCATTTTGAAGAAACACCATCATTTTCACGAGTGAAATGTTCCCATATATTCGACTTTCCCATTGTAAATACTTCCCGAAAATATCTCTTCTTGCAGTTATCTTATATAGTTCGAAACAAGCTCTGCGTTGGTAACTGATATAATGAACTCAGTTGGGTATTCCTCATAACGAACTAATGCTTCTCCCACTAGGCCAATAAACATATCAGAAGTGTTGATATCGTAGGACACGTGTCCTTTCTCTAAACAACAATCTTTTATTGTTACCAAAATATTCAGTCACAGCGAATACGAAACCACGTACCGTATCAACAAAGGCGAGTACGAGATAGCTAGCTAAAAGCAGTCTCAAATAGCTATTACGATTAGAACACGCCGCATCAGCGAAATAAGATACTATTCAATTTCAGTCAGGGAGTAAAGCTTATCTGTATGTACGAAAAATTTTTCGTTTTCCGAAAAATTTTTCGTTTTTCGTTTTCCGAAAAATTTTTCGTTTTTCGTTTCCGAAAAATTTTTCGTTTTTCGTTTTCCGAAAAATTTTTCGTTTTTCGTTTTCCGAAAAATTTTTCGTTTTTCGTTTTTCGAAAAATTTTTCGTTTTCCGAAAAATTTTTCGTTTTTCGTTTTTCGAAAAATTTTTCGTTTTTCGTTTTTCGAAAAATTTTTCGTTTTTCGTTTTTCGTTTTCGAAAAATCCATTTTTCGAGAAAGTATTTTTCGAAAAAATGTGGCCATCCCTAATACGAAGTCACAAACTTTGTACTACCATGAGCAAAATAAATGACGCGTCTCTTTATTTTGAAGTTTTTTAAAAATATCTCCGTTTTCTTTATATGTTCGAAATTTCGGAAGGTTTCCCCAGCAGGACAGGTTAATAACAAACCCGTTTTTAATATTTGTGTTAGATATTAGCTTAAAATAAAGAAATTAGAAGCAAAAAACATTAAATCGACAGAAATCTCGAGAATTACCAACTCTGCTAAAGTGGGAAATTTTCAAGAACGCGAGGGAATTCTGCAGTTCAACACGAAGCAGCGACATCTATGTCATTGAGAGAAGCGTGGGTTAGATCTACAAACGAAAATTTTAACGAAATATTTCTAATATGTCTTATTATATGCATTATCAGCGAACTCCAAATATATGAATCTATGCTAAGTATTAACGTATAGATAGTGCAAATAGTGGAAATTACCTATGGAAAAAGACGAATTGTTAGCCCAATCGTAATGAAAAAGCGTCTTTACTGTAGAACAGGTTCAGCTTACGCAAGAGAGCGAATAGCTCAGTTAGATAAAGCAACGAGTTTGTATACCGAAGGTAGACGGTTCGAATCCCGTGGAAGTACTGTTGTCATTTTTATCACTAAGGTTATTTTATTTATTTTTTATTTGGGAAAGAATCAAATTGTAACATATGTGTAAAACTCATGACGATACCAAAAAAAAAAAAAAAAAAAAAAAGAGAGAGAAAATATCGTCGCATTTGCATTAGTGTCTCTAATTTTTGTTTGCAAACAGATTCGTAATTATTTCCCCTGTGCTCACTGATGTATAACGAATGTTTTCCAGTAAATGTTAATTCTAATTTGGAGAATTTTATAGTTTCACAATGTTTCTCAGTACATAGTCTTCTATCTACGTGTTTGGATATTTTGATAACAGATTTCCCTATTAAATGTTTAATTTTCTCTATAAATATTTGTCTTAAATTGAAATTGTTTTGAATTTACTACATAAGCAAAGTTGCCCGAAGGAGGAGAGCTCAAGTAATAGATATTCTACGTAAAAGCAACCTATTGTAGAATGATGATGCTTCTTACCTTCAGCACATAATCTTAACGTTAGAGATTCACAGAGAGAAAAATCCTGTTTTTCCTCCCCTATCACCACTCATCTTAAAGCTCTACCTATAATGATTCGTGTCACATAATTTCGGCTCTCCAAAGACATTCATATTTATTATTATTATTATTATTATTATTATTATTATTATTATTATTATTATTATTATTATTATTATTCCTGAATATGCCACCCTTACATAATGTTGTAAGACATCTTAGTTTAAAGTGCTTTCTTTAGTAATAATTTGAGCAACCACGTTACAAAATTTAAAATGTATGATTGGGCACGACGTTTTATTTCCCCTCCTCTCTTTTCAGGACTCTCCAACAGAAGGTATATAATTTCTGAGAAGCAGGGCAGACAAAATGAATAAGAAATATATTTAGAGCATCCTTTCCTCCTTCGTGAATGTAATATCACGTAGCATTTTTTATTCTACTGAAGACGACCCTAGGCCGTTATGGTTAGGTAACAAAAGAAATACCTAATATATTTATAGCGCCCCTTAACTGTAATATTACCTCTTCTTTATTTGTTCGAGGCTTCCCTACACAACCAAGGGTGACAAAAAGAATAGGAAAAGTGTCTAAAGATTACAAAAGACTTCATATTTTGTCAGAAACAAGGCAGTATATACACAACATTGCTTTCGTTAACAAGTGTTTCACCCTTGAGTCGCTTATAAAATTAGGCAGAATAACTTTTGCCGATCATTGTTGTAGAGGGATTTGTCCAGGATGGTTTGGTGTCGAGCTAATAACGATGAATATGTTTATTTATATCACTGTTAAAGAAATAGCAAACTTTCTGAAAGGAACTTACTTAGGAAACAGATCTTCCTTCTACTTAGCCAGAACCCACTCTGAAAAATTGCATCTGGCATTCTGAGTGAAAGTTCTATGGGACTATTAGAAAAATATATTCCCGTTTTCACGCTGATGGTAGAATTTCTTAAACAGTTATTGAATTACATTCGAAGGGTAGGCGTAAATAGCGCCCCCGCAACAATGTGGCGTGGGGACCGCACAAGCTGCAAGGCCAAATAATATACAGAAAGTACGCAGGGGCGGAGCAGGCCAAATTTTCACACGGGCAAAGTGACTTTTTGGCGCCCTTCCCCTACTAGTAGCCTATATTTTACATTTTATCATAGTGTTTTTAATAGTTTAAACCAGGAGCGTCATTTCAGATTTTGCTTTGGGGGGGGGGGCAAGACCTCTTGATATAAGTAAAATTTCGCTTTTTTCACTGATATTCTAATGATAAAATCTATATACATCTCAAACTCACGCCCTTCCCTAAATGACGCCCCTGTTTTAAACCGATTTTCAAAAAGAAATCCATTACCTAGGAAAACTTCACAAAGAATATGGCCCGCTATAAACAATACCAACTCCACCCCCCCCCCTGGTCTAGTGGCTAGCACGCCTGCCTTCTGTGGTACCGGGTCCAATTCCCGGTGGATTACTGTTGAACGATAAAAGTGGTTCGGATTCCACTATAATTATTATCCACATCTCCCTTGCCCATTAAGGCATAACCGTGGAACGCTAAACTCAAGCAAACAAACAAACAATAGTTAATTCCCGGCACTCTTTATTCTACATGCCATCTCTCAATTTTTCGATACAGCCCTCTTAGTACTATAAAACTCTCTTCTTCCATAGTGAAATGGAAAAAGATCATACAATTGCCACTACTTTACAAGAATATAAACCAAAAACGTCAGTAGAAAACACATTATAAAATTTACTTTTTGAGGCTCGTTTTGGTGCCCCTCTTTCTCTGGTGCCCCGGGCAGTCGCCCGGCCCTTAGTCCGCCCTTGAAAGTACGGACGCATAACTAAGGACTGCGGAGGAGAGGTTAACCTTCATGTTATGCCACTGGTTTGACGTGTTTGAAATGTTCAGTAAGTGATCGGTTAGTGAAATAATTTCGACGGTTACTGATGTTTAAAGTTTAGCTAAGACAAAGCTACCTAATCAAATACATTTGATATCGCGATGTCACAATTTGATTTTTCCTCACATAAAAAAGATAAAAACAATAGTAATAAAATCCCTTACTCGTACTGGGCTCCTAACTAACTAACAACCTAATTCTTACAGACTAGTTGCTCTGTCCAACTGAGTTTCGATTTCTTACGCGAAAGAAGTCTGTTATATTAAGAAGCATGCTTTTCATTATCAAAACTGTTCGAAGTAATACGAACATGGCTTAAGAACAGAGACGGAACTGAATTACCACTCGATTGACCTTGAGGGCAAATCACCAAAGCGTAGCTATAAACGTAAGGTCAGCATGCATTTCTCTGGAGTTGTGTTCAGTATTCCTATCTGCCACTCATGCTTGTTCGTAGGAGTAATATGTTACAAACCTAACCTTTCGATAGAGCACAATGACAGAGAACCAAAATTAATGAATTCTTGCCATTGTGAACGTGGGATACCACCATGTGCAATAAAACTGTCGCGTCTCCTTGAAGTGATATTTTATCGAAAATAACTCGTTTTCCTTTATGTATCCGAAGTTTTTGAGGGTTTCAAAATGAGGAAACGTTACTGACAAACAAGGACGCATTTAGGGGTGATCCAGGTGGTCCGGACTCCCCTCTGAAATCCCAACTTTTCTGTAAATTTAGCCTAAATTTAAGGATTATCTTTTAAATTTTATTATAATTTATCCTAATATTAAAGTCGGACTTCTCCCGAAATAAATTACTGCATACGTGCCTGATGACAATTTTCAATATATTCGTTAAATAATAAAGTAAAATAACTAAATTAGGAGCAAAAAGCTTCAACACGGGCTAACTTTTGTCCACTGCCAATATTGTTAGAAGGGATATTAATAGCAAAAACTGCTAGGCAATGCTGAACCTTGGAATTTCACTCCGAACAGCAAGCCTATTATTGAGAACTACATATGAAACATTTTATCAAAACATATCTAGCTTTTACCTGGCATGAAATTATTATATACACCAAAATTCACTCTCCTAAAATGTGTATCTAAAAATTGCTCTACGTATCTACGAAGCAATGAAAATTATTTATCGAAATATGAACAGGGAATTCTAACAGCAGCCATTTTATTTAAATCGTAGTAAACCCTGTAACTGGGCGTTAACGTGAAGAAAAGCTTGGTCCATTGGTAGTGTTGGAAGAATATAAACTCAATGTTCGTAGGTTCGAATCTATCCACTCACCATAACATTTTGTTCTTATGTGTAACGATGAAATAAGAAAGAAAAAATGTATAACCGTTAAGACAAAACTTCAACCAAGTCTGAAGAGAACAATACTAAAATAGTAACACAATGACGTCAACCAAAAATTATTTCATGTAGCGTTTGGACGAAATTACAGCTGTTAACAATTGCAGAAATAAAAACAGGCTGATAGCTGTAATGCAGCCTAGACTTCTGAATGCATTTACTTCCTCAAAACTTCCGTCTCGTCATTGGTATACCGTTAATCATTGTAAAACCTTTCAATTGGAAGTGAAATGACACAAACTAAAACAGTTTTAAATCAATAAATGTCTATGTGTAAAAGTAGGTGTCTTTTATCTGTAGTTCTGAGTTCCTTTTACTTTGAAGTGACAAATGAGAGAAGAAAGTATGGTGTTCGGAAAAAAAATCAAATTTGAGATTTCAACGAATTTACACGTACTATAGCCCCTAACACCGAAAAAGTTATTTTTCGATAGATGTCTATCTGTTCGTCCGTCCGTTCGCTACACTTTTCTGTGCACTCGCCTAGAAGCCATACCGTTCAACTTATCTGCACCAAATTTTAGTTTAAGATTTTCATAGTGTTTCCTATAGTTTTTTTTTTATTTCCCTCCTACTCCCAAAACAAGGGTAGTTTCCTGTACGATGAAAATAGAAAAAAGATATTTTCTCATAACTGGCTCTAACGATCTTGTTTTCTTTCTTTTTTTATAAATCAATATTTAATTAGCAACCCTATTTTGTGGTATAAGGCATTTATCTGAGAAAAATCTACAAGGGGTAGAGTTTTTTCTCAGTGATTTTCTCAAAATGGACTCAAATGTTTTCGTTCATATTTCATAAATAAAGATTTCATTAATAACTTATCAATATGGCATAACTCGTTTGTCCTAAAAAAATGCGAGGGGTAGTTTATTCTTGGTGGAGTGTTGTCTGGGCGATTTTCTCAAAAACGACTCAAAAGAGTTTATTCATATTTCAAAAATAAATATTTCGTTAATAACCGAACAATATGGCAAAACTCGTTTGTCCTGAAAAAATATGCGAGGGGTAGTTTACTCTTGGGGGTGTTTTTCCTCCACGGTTTTCTCAAAAATGAGTCAAGCAATTTTGTTCGTACTCAGAAATAAATATTTCATTAAAAACATAGTAATATGGAATAAATCGCTTACCCTGAAAGAATCCTCAAGAGATAGTTTATTCGGGGAGTTATTTTTCCCTCACGATTTTCTCAAAAATTACTCGGACAATTTTATTGATAATTCATAAATAAGTATTTCATTAATAACCCTATATTTTAGTATAAGTCATTTCTATGAAAAACAATTACAACGGATAGTTTATTTTTGGGGTCAAGGTTATTTCCCCGACAATTTTTTCGAACGACAGGCGATTTTGTTCAAATTTCGCAAATAAATATTTCATTAATAACCAAAAGTATATCTTAACTCATTGTTTGAAACAATTCACAAGAGGTAGGTTACTCCTGACGTGTTCTTTTTGAACGACTTTCCCAAAGTGACTCATTTGACTTTTTTCATATTTCATAAACAATGATTGCATTAATTGGTCTATTATATGTCTAATGAAAATGTGCTCAAAGTATGAGTTAGTTTTGTAGTATGGATTTTCTTCAATCGAAGTTTCTTATTCGATAATCTGACATTCGATGTATTTGAATAATACGATAATTTTATTCGTATTATCCAAATACACACTTCAGTAACAACTGCGGTCTAACACAGTTAAGAAATTGAATTGAAAAAGTTTAGTGCGGTGGTCCTGTAATTGAATATTTTTTGAGAAACTCCCTAGCTTTTTGTGGTAAACTCAGGCTTTTCTCAGCGACAAAAGAGAGAAGAAAATACAGTGATTGTGAAAATAATATCAAATTCAGATTTCAACGGATTTACATGTTTCATGGCGTCTACATACCGAAAATGTGACTTTTCGACACCCGTCCTTCCGGTCCGTCCGTTCGGCACACTTTTATATGCACTCGCCTAGAGGCCATACCGTTCAACTTATCTACACCAAATTTTAAACTTAGGGTTTACTTAGTATTCTTACAGGAGCTTTAGCATTTTTTCCTACCACCTAAAATAAGTGTGGTTTACAAACAGCCGAAAATCGAAAAACGCTATTTTCTCAAAAATGGTTTTAACAATTTTGTTTATTTTTCATTAATCAATATTTAATTAACAACCCTATATTGCAGTATCAGATATTTCTCTTAGAAAAATTTACGGGGGGTAGTTTATTCTTGGAGGTGACTTTTTCTCGACGATTTTCTCAGAAAAGACCCTGGCGAATTTTGTACACACTTCATAAATAAATATTTGACCTTACAACATGGTATAAGTCAATTGACCTGAAAAATATATGAGTAGTAGTTTATTCTTGGACTTGAATTTATTCCCAGTGAGTTTCTCAAACACGACCTGTTGGCAACCCTGTATCTCGACAACGAAGCTGAATTCGAAAACTGCAAGAGGACCATTTGTCTCCTTTTGATGTCACGAATCACCTCCCGAAGTTTGTGGACATCTTTCAGGTTCACCCTTAATGAAGCTTCTTTTCGAAAAGTTAACTATTAACTTTAGGCATTGTTTATCTTTTTTTAAATCACAAATGTCGTTATTAATTTTAAGGCAGAGAACTACTTCTGAGAGAATAGATCTTGAAAAATAATTTTAAAACTTAGACTTTTGTTTTCGAGACATTCCAGACAAGACGAGACATTTTACAAGCTATCTCGTGTCCAAAACATTTGCCTCGTATTATCTTGGATGTCACAAAGCGCGTCTTGTCTCTTTCTCGAGACATGTCTTATCTCGTGCGCATTCGTTAACACTTGGGAAGGATTATCTTTCTACTCAAAGCATTGTTTTTATAATGGTTGCATATTTATGATAATTGCTGTCCACATAAATTACAGTCCTTTCAGTTGAAATTATTATTATTATTATTATTATTGAAATTGCAATATCTAGTTTAACGTTGGACGATTATGCACCTACGCTAAGGGAGAATGATGATGAATGAAATGGTGAAATGAAGAAAGTGGGAGGAAAATGGAAAATCTCAAGAAAACACATACCCATGCACACGGTATTTGTCCACCTCAAATTTCACTTGGCACGAAGTGGAATCGAGCCACGGACCCCCTGCACCAAAGGTCCCTGCAATGCTTTATTAATAATAATAATAATAATAATAATAATAATAATAATAATAATAATAATAATAATAATAATAATAATAATAGAAGCGAGCTTAACGAGTTTCAACCGTACGACTCAACCAACGTTTGGGTGCCTGTTCGTTCGTCTGCTCCTCTCATAAAAGACATTTCATTTTAATGAAACTAGTAAGTGCCTTCTTTTAGCTCTGCGAAATAACTATTGCTTGGAATATGAATCTGCAAAACATAAGAGGTAAAATTAACCAAATGGTGCAAGTTTCCACTTATATATACAAAACAATTTTGCAATATCAACTACGTGAATCTTGTCCCATAAAGAAGCCGAAACCCCTACACCGAAGAGCCCTCCGAGATTTGATCATTGTCCACACGGACTGAAATTGCCATTTGAAGCCAAGACTTTAATATGAAGCCAATAATTTCTTTAAAATAGACGGAAAATTCGGAAGTTATAAGCATTTTCATATTTTTGCCTTTTCCCATAAGGGAGCCGTAGCTCCCTATACTGAAGACTTCCCCCCGGAGATTTGATCATTGTCCACTCGGACTGAATTTGTCATTTGGAACCAACACTTTAATACGAAGCAAAATATTTCTTTAAAATAGACGAAAAATTCGAAAGTTATAAACATGTTAATAATTTTGCCTTTTCTCATAAGGGGGCCGTATTAGCCTACACTGAAGAGCCCCACGAGATTTGATCATTGACCACTTGGACTGAAATTCTCATTTGAAACCAAAACTTTAATATGAAGCCAAAAATTAAACTTTTACATCAATTTAAACTGACTGGGTTCCGGTTCCCCCCACTATTGTTTAGTTTAGTTAAGTGGTAATTTGTGACAGCTTCACATCATCAAAAGAATGTTTCACTTCCCCTCCCCTCCCCTCCCCCGCTTTTTTTTTGTCTATGGATCCACCACTGGAATCAATAGACACTCTTCCTATTCTTTTTGTCACCCTTGATTGTGTAGGGGCTCCCTCGTACAAATAAAGAAGCGGTAATATTACAATCAAGGGGTGCTATATATTAGGTATTTTTTTAGTTACCTACCCCTAACCACACAGGGCCATCTTTCGTAGAATAAAAAATATTACGTGATATTCCAATCATGAAAGGGGAGAGGATGCTGTAAATATATTTCTTATTCATTTTGTCTGTCCTGCTTATCAAAGATTACTTTCTGTTGGAAGGGTACTGAAATGAGAGGGGCAAAATAAAAAGTCGTACCCCCTCCTACATGGTTGCTCAAATAAGTACTAAAGAAAGCATTTTAAACTAAGATATTTAAGATTTAAACTAGGAAACTAAGATATCCTTACATTATGTAAGGATGGCATATTCAGGATTATTATTATTATTATTATTATTATTATTATTATTATTATTATTATTATTATTATTATTATTATTATTATTATTATCATTATTATTATTATTATTATTATTTGAATGTTTTTGGAGCACCGAAATTTTGTGAGACGAACAATGATATGTAGAGGTTTAAGATGGGTGGTCATAGAGGAGGAAAAACCAGGATTTTTCTCTGTCTGACTCTCTAACGTAAAGATTATGTGCTGAAGGTAAGAAGCATCATCATTCTACAATAGGTTGCTTTTACGTAGAATATCAATTATTTGAGTTCTCCTCCTTCGGTCTACTTACCTTATGTAGTAAATTCAAAACAATTTCAATTCAATACAAATACATTGTAAAACTTTTCCGTAATTAAACATCAAGAGAAAATTAAACATTTAATAGGGAAATCTGTTATCAAAATATCCAAACACGTAGATAGAAGACTATGTACTGAGAAACATTGTGAAACTTTATAAAATTCTCCAAATTAGAATTAACATTTACTGGGAAACATTCGTTATGCGCCAGCGAGCATATGGTGAGCAGTGAGCACAGGGGAAATAATTACGAAACTGTTTGCAAACAAAATTAGGGACGCTAATGCAAGTACGACAACGGCATTTTTTCTTTTTTTGGTATCGTCATGAGTTTTACACATACGTTACAATTTGCTTTTTCCCACATAAAAAAATAAATAAAATAACCGTAGTGTAGTGATAAAAATGGTAACGGCATTTCCAAGGGATTGAACCCGCAACCTTCAGCATACAGACTCGTTGCTTTAACTAACTGAGCTATTTGTTTTTTTACGTGAACTGAGCCTGTTCCGGTAAAGATGATATTTCATTACGATCGTCCTACGAATTCGTCCTTTTCCATAGATAATTTCCACTATTTGCTCTATCTTTATGTTAATACTTAGCATATATTCATATATTTGGAGTTTGCAGATAATGCATATAATAAGATATACTAGAAATATTCATCAAAAGTTTAGTTTGTAGATTTAATCCACATTTCTCTCAATGACATAGATGTCGCTGCTTCGTGTTGAAAAGCAGAATTCCCTCGTGTTCTTGAAAATTTCCCACTTTAGCAGAGTTGGTAATTCTCGAGATTTCTGTCGATTTAATGTTTTTTGCTTCTAATTTCTTTATTTTAAGCTAATTTCTAACACAAATATTAAAAACGGGTTTGTTATTAACCTGTCCTGCTGGGGAAACCTTCCGAAATTTCGAACATATAAAGAAAACGGAGATATTTTCAAAAAACTTCAAAATAAAGAGACGCGTCATTTATTTTGCTCATGGTAGTACGTTTGAAGAAAACGCGACATAAATGCCTAATCAGTCAGGGCACAGTACGGTATTCTATTGAACAGGGTTGTGTGAAAATGCGCCAGGTGCAACCTCCAGTTGCGAGTTAGTTCAACATTCTTTACATCTACCTGCGAGAAACGTTAACAATGCATTTGGGTCCAAAGTGGTAAATGAATGCACCACACGCTGTTGGTTTGTGAAATTTCGTGCCGACAATAAAAACATTGAAAAATAAGCACATCGGCATTACTCCTCAGGAATACTGTGTAAGCAGACCTTCCGAAAAGTGTTCCTGTAATTGTAGACGAGTAATGCATAGACCATACTACTGTCGTTCGATGTTTTCATGCAATCGGTAAGGTGAAAAAAGTTGGACATATCGCCGCCACAGGAGTTCGTGAATGCCAACATAATCACTCTCCGGAGGTGCTCAGTTCTTGAGTGTACGGAATGACCGGTAGGGTTTCTTGAATTCGATTGCACTTCAGATAAAAATATATATATATATATATATATATATATATATATATATATATATATATATATATATATATATATATATATATATATATATATATATATATATATATATATCTACTAAAAATTATAAATGGCCGGGACAGAGGTTGGATTTTGATCAACATCCAGGACGGTTTCCGAACCCACCCTTTTCCCGCAGATGCTGTTGTTCTGGTATCATGGTCTATAGTAGAAATTATCCATAATGTTCTCCGTTGAGATGAAATCATTATTGAAGATCGCTGTAATGCTTAAATCCACGAAATACACCACAAACTTGTCCTCAAGTATCTAGCAATGGTCAACAAACATGATGTCCTCACGTTTCACGACAATGCACCCTAAAATGTTGCTCAAATGGTGGTACAAACTCTCCATAAGTTACAGTATGGTACCCTTCCTCAACCATTGTAATCTCTTGATCCCTTTCTTCCATAGTCTACTACATTTTCCAGCATCTCGATCACTCTTTGGCAGGGTAAAAATTCCCTGATGACCAGGTGGTGAAAGGTGCGGTTGAGGACTTCTTCGCAATATCGAGAACAGATTTATTTCGCCATGGAATCTAATCGTAGGCTGAGTAGATGGCAGAAATGTGTCGTACAGCCGTAATCAGTAATTTCAATCACACTAAACTAATACCTTTTTATTTTCATCAACATTTTCAGTATACTAAAGTTTCACTAAGCCCCTACTAGTGCTCTCAACGGGTCGGGTCGGCTTGAAGACAGACCCGACCCGACCCGAGTGCCCCGACCCGGCCCGAGTTGACCCGATTGACCCGACCCGACAACCTGACCCAAAGAACCCGACCCGACAACACGACCCGAGCTGACCCGACTGACCCGACCCAATTTGACCCGACCCCTTTGAGAGCACTACGGTCACGACACTGGGTGAATGCCAAAATGTACTCCCATTGGGAATTAAACCCGGACCACGTGTACCGAAGTCTTACACGTTAACCACTAGTTAGATCAAGCGGGGGATTTGTATACCTAGGTATGCATCTTAGGGAATGTCTGGCACTTTTGAGGTTTGTTTATTTCTTTTTATAACTGATACCAATGTCCGACGTGGCAGAAATTTATTTATTTTTTTTCTGGTTTTAGTTCTATGTGACGAAATTTTTCTTCAAGGTCAGTGTTCTCACCTACTCGGAAGGTGTCTTCCTGTTTCGCCTATTCCTGTTCTGCTTACTAGCCTCAAAGCAATATTTATCAAGATTTCTTCGTTATCAAGATTTAGGCGAAACAGGAATTCCTGTTTTGCATATTCCTGTTTGCCCTACTGTTAAGATGAAAGGATACTTTTGAGTCTGGGATTTTCCTTGGGAATTTTATTTCTAATGTATGTGAATTCAGTTATTCGGTAACATAATTTAATATTAACGAAACTTTATCAATAGTCGCGATTTTGAAAACAACTATAATATGAACAAGAAATGGAGGAAGTAGATGTACTTTCACTTTTACCAAAAATTATCTTAGCTAGTCGAAAAAATATTGGGCTCTGATTGGCGTTTCATTGGGGAGAGAACAAATCAGAATCTCAGAATACGTCTAGCTTTGAATCGAAACTTTTAATGAGGCACCGGGAATATAACTGTTTGCTAGTCTTGTGTTGAACTTTGTGTGTCATATAATAGAGTAGAATAGTATAGAATATATTTTTTTTATTTTCACTAAACAATGAATATTGCAATAGACAGCGTCAATAATATACAAAATTCAGATTACTATAATTTACATTTTTTTTTTCAAATTCATTAATACTACAAATAACATTACAAGAAATGCTTGACATTGGTTTTCGAAATCGACATTACACATCCTTCGAATATACAGTATAGTGGTAATACACTGTATAGTTTCATGCTTGTATATTTATAGCTTCTTTGGGTTGTATTTAGTTTAACGTGTGAGATATTTAAATCATATTTACGTTTTGTATTATATGAGTGAGTATTATTGCGATAATCAATACTGTCCAGATTTTCTCTATCGTGCATAAATATACAAAGAAGAAATTGTCATGATCTGCATTTCCTTAAACAATAGTCTACATGATGCAGTATCTGGCAAATCTTTTATTCTGCCTTCTTCTGCCGTTTGAAGGCAATTTGAGCACCCTATGAATTACCCTACAATAATATACCGTAGTGTAAATGACAATGAAAGAAAGCATATTATGCTGTAAGAAGCATGGTTTCAGTAACTGTTATTCTGCCAAGCGTGGATCAGTTTATTTGTTTCTAGACAGTTTAATAATTGATTTTTAATACATTACTCAAAAACTTTGGGTGTAATTGGCACTAAGGATATAGGACAGGCACGTAGCCAGGATTTCGTGAAGGGGGGGAGGTCCGTGACATGAAATATTGTTGTCATCACACCAGGGGCTCGATCATTCTAAACTGTTTTACTGGATCATATATTGGTTCGTTTAGCCAGGATTTCGGGGGGGAAGGGGCATGACATAAAGTTCTGAAGGCCCAGGAGCTCGATCAATTTAAACTACTTCCCTATCAACATATATTGGTTTGGTAGGACAATAAAATGAGGATATGTTGATAAATATTTTAATAACAAACTATGAAGAAATCTCGAGTAAAATAATAAAAAAACAAAGTATTGAAAAAGATTTTACAATATTTAAGTCCTTCCTCTGTTCATTCAAACATAACAATTTTCCTTTCATTATGACCTCAACTATTATAAAAGGTACATATTCACTATTATGAAAAGTACATACTCAATAATATCTTGTAAAATATTTTACAATATCTGCGTCCCTTTCTCTGTTGAATCAAATGTTAACAGAACTTTCTTCCCACATAAATTTTTGTCTTTATTTTTCCGTCAACTACTGTCTGTTCCAAATGACAGGTTAAAGGAGCAGCAGAAATTCTTTTTGAAATAACATGTTTGATACTGCAAGGATGTGATGACGAAAAATTATGATTAAAAAAAGCCCACACTATTACACAAAAGCACTATGCTTTCGGAAGCTTGAAATCTCCCTCACTAGTAGCAGAAATTCTGAGAATTCCGTAACTTTTCTAGAAATTTCAAATTCCCTGACTTTTCCAGGATATCTCGCTCACCTCGCCACCATGTATTGCAAGTAATACAAATCTACTCATAAGAAAGAGTAACCAAAAGCTTCTTGTAGTTTTTAATTTTTAACACTGATGCTTCATTCTCTAATTTCATTTTGTTTCATCCTTCCTTAAATTTTTAATTTATGATCTCGAAGGGGGGGGGGTCCGGACCCCCTGGACCCCCCCTTGGCTATGTTCCTGTATAGGATGATTGTCATTAGGTTTACTTTTATCGTTTTTCTTATGTATAACCAATAACCGTGAAAATAAGTGCTTCCTACCATGAAAAATATACGGTTTACCGTTTTTCTAAAATAATGGTAGGAGACTGTTTTCCTGTCAGATGCTTGTGTCGGGCATGCGCATTGGAGAGAAAAAGCACATGTTCGAAGCGAGGATTGATGGCGCGTAGGTTCGGATGTGTTGTGCTTTGTTTTGTTTTGTTTATTTCTTTTGTTTGTTTGTTTGTTTGTTTAGTGTGTGGTTTTCTGGTATGCTATATACAGGTAATAGTATACAAGAGGTCCTCATCATATCCAGTGCACGTGCATACTTCCTACTGTTGCACTACGTATGAAAATGATTTTATTACATGTAGAAGTGGTAACAGAACACACAAGAGACCCAGATCATGTTGTATTCACACTCCAATATGAAGTGTGAATACAACATGATCTGGGTCTCTTGCGTGTTCTATTACCACTTCTACATATAATAAAATCATTTTTATACGTAGTGCAACAGTAAGAAGCATCCACGTGCACGTGACATGCGATATGTGTTTCAAATGCCCCACATATACTCATACAAAATGTACAAGGGCACATTATTATTCTTCGCATACCATATAAAAAAACACATTCTTAGAAAAACATCTGTAAGTACAAGGGCCATTTTAAGAATGCAATAAAAATTAGGGAGGGAGTACCAAGCGGAAACGCGCACATATAGCCCGAAGTACAAGGGCTATATTATTGTTAATCACGAAATATAAAGCTCTGGAAAAGTTAATGCCTACAATGGCCTACTGAGCAACATAGAAGTGCTTACCGCCCACGTGGGGAAATTTTAATACAATATTAAACTATCAATCAACAAAAAAAAATCACTTATTATCTACAATACAAGATTTTAAAGCACAAATATAAAAAAAGATTAAGATCGCACACTTATTTCATGATCCACGCACTTTACTTACTTACACGTACAAATGTCACCATTCTATCTTCTTCCTACCGTACTGCCACCTGCAGAACACAAAGCACAAGCTCCGTCAATGTAAGCAGAACCAAAAAAAAAAAAAAAGAATGGCATCCCCATGTAGGCGGAACCTCTGGCTAGAACTGCAGGACGTTATACGGCCCGCAAGAAAATTCCCGAAAATGCAAATTACCAGTAAGCGAAAGTAAACAAACAAACAAACAAACAAAAAAAAACTTCGAGTTGCGTTCAGCTCACAAAAACCTCTAGGGAATGACCTCAAAAATTGACGCAAAGCTCTACGGAATAAACCCTCAAACCCGATCTTTACAAAAACAGATAAGCAATCACGCTAGACCTGCTACTACTGCATACAACTCTCAAACAGTTGAAGAGAGTTCGCCGTGGATCAAAATAAACAAGGTGTACGATCACAAAGGTGAAATACATATGTTGTTTTTTATATTCGTATCACCACGAAAGTGAATGACACTCGCTTTGTTACCCCATTTTTAAGTTCCTAGATGTTCAATGAATAATCTGTAAAAGACTGCACTTCGTGCGTCCTCGGGAAGTGACGAGGCGTGACGTATACTATATCCCCTGGAAATTCAACATTAAGCAAGGTAATGTATGGGAAAGCATCATGTTAATATTTGAACTTTGTTCGGTGACAAACAAAACTTTAGTTGGCTATCGTGGCAAGCAGATCGCTCCAAAGTGCAACGAATCGAAACCAAGAAGCTGCTGGATGCATAAACTGAAGTCTTATGATAATGTAGCCAACTACGAGTGGTGGTGAAGCTAGAATTAGAATCACAATGTTGAAACACTTAAAAAAAAAAAAAAAAAAAAAGGAAAAAGAAAAGCTTTTAGGAAAAGTGCTTCGTAGTTTACCGTACTTAGAACAGCATTACATAAATTGTGTTGCATCAACTGAAATTTTTCATGTTACAGAAATAAAAGTATACTGTCACTCATGTGTGCCCGAAGGAGGGGCAGGGGTCGCTCCCCTAGTTAACGAAAAAGTATTAAATTTCTTAATACAAATAAAAAATATCAAATGTAATAGGGTATATAGTAACCAGGGAGATGAGTCCCCTAGAAAATTTTCATCGGGCGCCCATGCTGTCATTATTTTTTCTGGATAAATGAATTGTTAGATTTGAAAAATATTTCTGTAAATGTTTTTATGTTTAATTTTGTTCTGAGTACCTATAATCTGTTCTGGTGTCTTGTTAATACATTTGAGCGCTTAATAAATATGCAAAAGCTCGATACTCTGGAAGTTTGGTGACTTTTTTTTTTTTTTTTTGAGCATTGATGCCACTGTTACATGATTGTGCAAACACGTATTTATTAATTTGGGATAGCGGATACTGGATACTGTAGGCAGTGTTGTGAGAAGTCATATGGTTTTACACTTGTTTAGTCGTAGTTCTTATTGTCGGGTGCCTGCTTGGTTATCTGAAACCGTAGTAATGCGACTAATGGAATGAATCGCTGATTAGAATATTTGAGGTCTATTAGTCTACTGGTACTCATAGCGAAAATACATGCAATAAAGCTAGTCTTAACACTGTAACTGAATATCAATTTATGATTATCTTAAAAGGACATGGATGTTTGTTCCAACTACATCTTCAAAGCGTGCGAAAACTCAGCTATAAAATTCAAGAAGTAGTTTTTTTTTTTTATGTAATATCGAATCCTCTTCTGATGTTTTGTTCAATACATGACAAAATTGGTAATTTTGAAAAGAAAAAGCCATGTATGTTCAAGATGATATCAGAACAAGGGTTCGATATTACAAACTAAGAATTAATTTCAAGCTTTAGTTAAGTAGTCTTTAACACCAGTGGACCAGTGTGTACTGTAGTTGCATCCATCCAGGAAAAATTATTGCTAGCCAGTGTGTGTACTGATACAGTTTCCAGCAATTCGATTAAAATTGGGTCAATATATTGCCCAGCAAGAATTCTTACTGGATCTAGCAAGAGGACATGCTGGACCGGCAAGGACCTCTAGATAAGAATTGTTGTGATAATTACCGTAAAACTTGTACGGTAATAACACACCTGTGCTTTTTTTTTTTTAAAAAAAACGACCCCTAAATTTTACGGTAAATTACCGTAAAATATACGGTACCAAATTTGTTTCTAAACACGGTCAACATTATTTTGCCTCTAAATATACGGTCTGCCGTTTTTATGAAAAAACGGTGGTCCGTAAAATTTAGGGTAATCGGATGGCAGCGAGAGTTGACGGTAATCGGTCAGTAAATTTAAGGCGAAATTTTTTACAGTGCAGGAAAAAGCTCAGGAAATTTCTGAGCTTTTACGCATTCAATGGTTACATATCTAAATGTATGCTGTTCGAAAAAGTTTAAGAGAACTACCATAAGGAAGTAAATATACTGAAACAGTTTTTAATAGGTATACGGCACATCTTAAATCACAACGGGATAGACTAATCATATTTCATAATATTACAAACACTACAGGATTACCTACTGATCCGTAAACTAATTTAATGAATATTTTAGGAATAGTATAACACAATTAAATGATAAATCAAAAGATGAAAACGGTTTCTCCTAAAATCAAAATTTTTCACTTTAGAAGTTTATTAGCACAGCAAAATGTAAGTAACATTGAGAAAATTTTTCATGGACTGCAATTAATACCAGAACAGTTTTATCAGACGTTAGTAAACTGAAACCTTCAAACTGAGGATTCCTATGGATTTTCTAACAATTTGTTAAAAAAATGTAATTGATGTTATAATTGAATCTTTAGTTTACCTATTTAACTGAGTGCTTCTCGAGAGAATCTTACCTGACTGCCTTAAATTGACACTCACTGTAACCATATGGGCCCGTGCCGCACAGCTTTTAAAATTATAGATAGAATTGTCTTCTGAGTGTTTTGTGACAATATTTTTGTAACAAGTATCTTTAACCTCTCAGATACGTCGAACTTTGTTAACACTAAGTGTAGAAACAAACTATTTGAATATAAAGATTATTTATATCGGATTAACAAGCGTAATAGTGAGAAAACTTACATGATATGTACGCTCGGATGCAAAGCCACTGTTGTTCTTCTTGGAGATGAGCCCATAAAATCGTCAGCTAGGCCTATAGATTCGCACGAGCCGTAAGGAAAGTCAGAACTTTTGTGGATAAAATGACGAACAGGGTAATCGAGGATCCAATTCAACCACTTCCAAAGATTTACAGATACGTTCATTTCTTTGCTCTAAGGCTCAGCACAGTGACATTTAGTTATTATTATTATTATTTCAGGGGGGGGGGAGTATTGCTATCATAGTGCAAGTCACAGACTTTCGTAGTATAATGAGCACAGAGATGGTTTGTCCGATTTCACCAATGAACAATAGAATAGCCAAGTAAAAGAGTGAAGAAAATTTAATAGTCACCCTAGTACTCATTTACTTTTATTGGATTGTATGGTATATTAAAAATGTAACAAATGGACAAGAAGAACAGTGTTGAGGAATGGCAGTCAAAACTGAAGAGAAAATTGTTTCATGAGCATCCCAATATATTAATATACATTGTTGGAGTTATTGAAGCAAGAACAGGAGGAGAATGAAAATCTAATGTTGTTACTGGAGATAGAGAACCGGTCAAAAGTGCAGAAATTGAAGCACAAACGCTTAGATCAGCGAATTAATACTTTGAAGGAGAGATTAAAATCTAAAGGTATAGATTTAATGGACTACATTGATACTGTATCCTATTGCATATGTTTGGAAAACTGGGTATGAGTGTACGACAGAAAGAAAGAAATACAAATAAATGAACATGTACAATAACATAGCTCTTCTCTATTTTTCTTTTCTTTTCAACTTCTTCATTTACTTTTATTTCATGCTAAAACGTTTTTCCTTCCTTTTGATGACTAGCATTAAATCAATATCCCGGATTCATATAAAGCTGAAATCCCAAACTCAAAAATTTTCCTTTGTCTTTACAGTAGGCGGAACAGTAATAGGCGAAACAGGAATTCCTGTTTCGCCTACAATTTTGATAACTTAGAAATGTTCATAAATATTTCTGGGAGGCTAGTAGGCGAAACAGGAAAAGACAAAACAGAAGGAATCGCTCGGAAGGCAGAGGGTCTTCTCGGAAGGCAGTAGCAAGAGTCTCTTGGCGGAGACAAAAGGAAATCGTTTAACTACAATGATAAGGGTTGAGGAAACAGGAGAACACCTGCGATTTTTTCCAACCCTTCAACTTCCATTCCAAAATAGGTTCTTATGATTCCGGGACCCGCGCCACTTTGATATTTCTTTCTCGGTAATTAAAACGTATTTTACAGTATATATAGTTGCAAGTAAGAAGATACATAATATGAATTTTGTAATTTAAAATTTTAAAATACAGTATGATAATTAATTATTAAGTACTAATTTTTTTTCATCACTTTCAGCCCAAGAAATGAAATTCAAACAATTCGCACCCTGGGTCTTGGTCATCAATACTGCGTCTTATTCTTTGTCTTGCACAGTCAAGTCTTGGTCCTGCATTTCATAGTCTTGGTGGTCTTTCATGCTATACAAGAGCCAAAAATGCTAGCCTTATCGGTACAAATGAAGACCAAGTGTGATTTTGATTATGGTCTTTCATACTATACGGAAAGCAAGAAAATATGCTCATCGCTACTTGGTGATCACCAAAATAATGCCAAGAGCAAGATTACTATGCACTTCGTCTTGCATATCCAATCTTTTTCTTGTTCATGTATCGATGTTCTTGGACTTGGTGAAATGAAATGAAATAAAATATTCAGTTTAAGGTCCCCCGATTCTGCACCGAGGCTAAGGAAGATGGTGATCATGAAAAATGAATGAAATGGCGGAATGAAGAAAGTGGGAGGAAACAGAAGAAGCCCCGAGAAAACCCACTACACGGCATTTCTCCACCACAAAGCCTACTTAGCACAAGCTGGGATCGAACCATGGACTCCACGCACCAGAGATGAATTCTCTACCACTGAGCCACCGCGGCCATACTTGGGCTTGGTCGTGCATATCCAATCTTTGTTTTGGCCTTGCTTAAACAACTTTTAGTTTTGTTCTAAATCCAGACTCCATATTGGCGTAGATATTAATATTACAGTCTATTGGTAAAATCAATCTTCCACATTTAAAAATTAAAGTACACACAAGTACAAAAATAAACATTTACCATAAAAACACTAGCTGCAAGTTTTCAAAATAGATTTATGGTTTCTATAAAATCAATTGAAAATTGCTATTTTTAATTACGCAGCTGGTGAAAAACAGCAGCTTTCTACTCCAGTCGAGTTTAAGCTCAACCTAAACTCAGTTGACCAAAGTGAACTGACCGAGTGACCCGACCCGATCTGACCCGATTGACCCGACCCGACAACCTGACCTGGATAACCCGACCCGAGTACCCTAACCCGACCCGAGCTGACCCGACTGACCCTACCCGTAACCCGACTCGAGCTGACCCGACCCGACCTGTTTGAGAGCACTACTAAGCGTTGATCTTAGGTGATGGACTGGATTGAATCCCAAGTCGTAGTTCTGAGTTCATGGTAATAGTGGATCTGTACCTCATAATCCCGGTGTTGCATAACGATGCTTACACAGAAACTCGAATGGAGTTGAATAATCATTCCAGTTTTGCATTCCACGTTTATGCTGTTTAGGCTAAAGGAGATAGGTGAATAAGGGGAGTGAATGAAGTTATAATTGATGAAATGGTAATGTAGAGGGAAACGGGAGAACCCAGAGTACTCGTGTCACCAAGGATCGAATCAGGGACCCCTTGCATTAGAAGTGAAACCTCTACCACTGTGCCAACATGCCTCCCTCCCTCCACAAGTAAGAATTTAAAAGAAAAATACTCATTGTTTCTCAGTTTCTAAATACGTGGAATCCCTTATTCTAATTTCTAAGCTATCCCTTAACTACTAACTTCTACTTTCTCACAGAATGAAATTACTGAGAAAGAAACAGGCTATATTTAGCCATTCTGAAAAAATGAAATCTTTGGGTTTTACGTCCCACAGTTATGCCATATGGGCTAGAGGAGACGGTGATGATGAGAGATGAATGAAATGATGGAATGATAAAGGTGGGAGAAAACGGGAGAACCCGAGAAAACCCAAGTACGTGGTGTTTGTCCACCACAAACCTACTTAGCGCGAGGTGGAATCGAACCTGCGACCCCACGCACCACAGGTGAACGTTCTACCACTAAGCCACCGTGGCCCTAACCATTCTGTAATGGCTAGCCAGACCTCGCTCGGCAAATGTTATAAAATTTTCCCTCGAGCAGAACACTTATACACAAACATATACATTCACAATGTTCTATTGATCTGTCTTCAATATGTAAATATTGTTAGTTTATTCCTTATGTTATGTCTAATACAGAATATTGTAAATAATTGTTGATAGAATTATAGTTTCTATTCTTGTGCTCATTGTTAGCGTTACTAAGAGCCTTAAAATTCAGTGCAGCGCCCGTTGATCTTTGAATAACACGTATACAGACACAGCTCTAAAAAAAATATGACAGATTGGAAGAAAACTTCTTTCCTTGCAAAATTTGAGCAATCATTTCCTTATATTGACGACGCACCCTTGACCATTAGCTGCGAGCGAAGATGTAGAGAATATCAAAGCTATGACAGCAACGGCAACTTAATATATACATATCGTTTCGATGAAGAAGTTGTAAGACCATCTTTCATATATACAGTAACTGGTTTTGCTGTTTTCTGGTTCTCGCTTGAAGACATGAAGTTTAAGGGAATCCTTCCGTACGTTAGTGTGAGAACAGATCTTCGTACATTTCGTGAGCTACATAAAGACCCTTCAATGCAGAGGATAGAATCTGACATGTCTTCCACCTCCTTGAGCGACACACTAAGTGGCTCCTCTTGGAATTTGAAGATAGAAAATAATGAAGGAGAAGAACAGAGATTTGACATTTTCGAGTTTTGTAAGCTTGTTTTTGCAGGGATTCATACACACAATTCGCTTACTACTATTGGCTCAGATGACCATATTAACGACCTATCAGAAGACGAATTGTTGAGCGACATCCCAGAATCTGAATTTGATGGAATAATCTTCAACTCCAGTACAGAGAGTTTAGGGAGAGAAGAAAGGAGGAGAGAGAGAGAAAAAGAGTCAAATTCACGCCAGAAAAGAAGACCATGGTGGAAAAGACTGTTGTGTTGCTGTGGTGGTGGTTGTCGTTAAGGAAACGCTTGCTATACGATGAGAGCCGTCCAGGAGAACTAGAGACGCCTCCAATAGGGGAGACTTTTGGCAAATTTTAACTACGCTGACAACAATAATAATAGAAACCCCTACATCAAAGATCACATTGCACTGTTAATAATTTTGGAAGATGAAAAAAGAAGAAAATTATGAATATAGCTGCCGTGCCTTGGCTCATACAAAGGACTTTAGGTGAAATGGAAAATATTTGCAAAACTTTTCGGCTCTTTGTACAATACTAACAACAGCTCAGTATGCACAAGAACTTGAGTAGGAAGTTAACGTGATGAGACAGGATTCAACAGTTCTCTTTGAAATTATTGAATCAACAGAATATCCGATGCTGAATGAAATACAACTTTCTTTACGAATGAGGCTACCACATGTGGAACATATGTATTTTGTTAAGTTTTAATTGTATAACAGCTTTTCTGTGTAATATTGTTGTGTAAAGAAGTATTACAACTTCTATCATTGTTCGATGTATTTAAGGGAGACTTTGTAAATCCATAAACAGATGGTTTAGATTAGATGTAAACACATGTGGATGCCCTTGCAATGAAGGAAGTTATTAATTTTGGAAAATAAAGCGGAATTTCGAAGAAGTATCTGAAAGAGAGCGATACGACAAGAACTGGTTGAAAATACGAGAATCATTACAGGGTTGACAAGAATGAAGATGGAGAAGCATACTAAGAAATAATTTAAAAGATTTATTGAAGTACCATATATTATTTTCTTTCGTATCTTCAGATAAATATTCAAACGAAAAACGAAAGCGATAAATTAATAATTGTTTTCCGTTATTGCAATCATGTTAGATGGAATAATCTGCGATAAATTTGTCATTTTTATTTTGGATTTTAAAAAGTATTAAAAAACCATACGTTGCCTTAATCTGACTTATTTTTCATAATGCTTTTGAAATTATAAAAACAAGGGACAAATAATTTATCAATCCATTGTATAACAGTTGTTCCCAACCTAGGGTTCTCAACTTTTTTAGGGGCCGCGGTGGCTCAGTGGTACAGAGTTCACTTCTGGTGCATGTTGTCGTTGGTTCGATCTCAGCTCACGCCAATTGGACTTTGTGGTGGATAAAAATCGTGTGCGTGAGTTTCTCGAGGTTCTCCCGTTTCCTCCAATTTTCTTCATTCTGCCATTTCATTCATTTCTAGTCATCACTGTCTCCTTTAACCTAGCGGGCATATGCGTGGGACGTAATACTTAAAGAATACATTTCAATCTTTGTTTACAATGTTAACAAGATGTCAGTAGAATTTGATTAAAAGTTTTAGTGGTGAATAACGCACAAATGTTTTGATATACAGCCAGCCCTCACTTAATGTAAATAGATCGTTCAAGGGCTTTGCGCACTTCGAAGTTTACGTATTTTTTTTTTTACCATAACCATTTTTGTAAACAAGTATTTAAAAAATCAACAAATTACGCCAAATTAGCAGTAGTTCCTGTCTCACTCACTAGATGGCTCACAAAATAGAATCTAGTAATTTAATATTATTTCTTATTTCAGATGTAAGCGTCATTCTTAAGCTTTACTTACATTGGAAACTTCTTACTAGTGGTGGGTACAAAAACCGTTTTTTCGGTTTTCGGTTTCTAGAAAAACCGAAACCAGTTTTAAAAATTTCAAAACAGTTCCGTTTTTTTCAAAAATTTGTTCTATTTGTGATCAGAATAGTGTTTCGTTGTTCCCCGGAAACCGAATCCGTTTCGACAGAAGTAGTTTTGTGTTTTCCAAAAGTTTTCACCGAAACCGGTTTCGGCGAAAAACCAAACCAGTTTTTGGAGAAAGCCGAAACCAGTTTCGGTCAAAAACCGAACCGGTTTTTGGATAAAACCGAAATGTCGGTTTTTAAGGTTTCGGTTTTTTCTAGAAACCGGTTTCCTATTTTAATAAAAACCGGTTTTGCCCATCCCTACTTCTTACGTAACTATGAATTTGCATATGTTGAGTTGACGTAAGTTATGCTGCTGAAGGAAATGCTTCTGCTGCTTGCACAATGGAGCGTTTCAGGGACGAAATATGTTACCTCGAGCACATCTAGGCCTCCAATTTGGATCACAGATCATAGTCCAAGAGGTTGAGACGGGGGCTCCCATCCAGTCCTTCGACCACCGTGATAAAGTTGCTCACATGGGTCGATTTATGAATTCTGTTGGAAAACTCAGTGAATATCTGTTGGCAAAGGAGATGTGACTGAGAGGTTGAACGATGTCACAACATCAGACTGATGTTTCAGAGCATGTGTTTTCACTCAGCTTCATAGAAGTGGAGCTTTATGACTCCATGACATTATACCTCCAGAAACACGGTCTCCACGCCAGGATAAACTCTGAGAACTACCATAGCTGCTTTTCTAAGATATTAGATTGATACTATGATGATAGTACACTGTCTCATTTTGGACGTTCATCAATTCCTCAATGGTAAATGTATTTTTGTCCGTAGTGTGAATCACCTGTGAACTAAGATGTGCTTTCATGACCCTATTCCGGCGTAGCTACAGAGTTGTGAAATGTCCTTTATGCGTTTGTAGATCCAGACTCGTAGATTCTCACGCAGAGTCTGTGGCAAGCACCATGAATGCAATCTCGTTTCTTTCTCCATGACACTTTTGATTCCGTACCGGAAATTATTGTAGTCGAGTATGCATATACGTTTGCCAGTGGAGTCCTTACAGCACGTGTACTACCCTAATTTGGCTGATCTATGATTGTGGATGTTGGCAGTTTCATCTCTATAGTAAAGGTGAGAAACACATTGATAAACTTGATTCGCTGCAGGAGGATGAATATCTTAAACGTAGTCTTAAGTGACTTATGCAACCTCACAACAGTTAACCTATTCTCATTTTTACCCCACTGCAACTAAAACAAACAAAGGGAGTTTAAATATTATAGTTACAAAACTTCATACTCTATAGTCTATACTACCCCCACCTAACACGACTCCTGACAGCTTTTAGTTGGCTATTTATGTTCGCGTTAAAGGGCATGGATGAATAAATAGTGAAATGGCCCCAGATGAATCTTGGAACAAGTGGCTGGTAAGTAGGTACCCCCAGATACATTAATTCCTTACTTTTCAAACTTCAACTCTCATTGGTTCATGAGAAATGGCGCAAAATCGGAAAAGTGGGATTAATTTATTTCTCAAGAGTGGTTCGATCGATTTTGTTCAAACTTGGATGTATGTATAGGTGTCCAAGGGCTTTTTCTGAAAAAATTAACATATCCCCCCGACCATTTTCCTCCCTCAAAAAATTCTATTCAATATTTTGAACCCCTTTTCATCTATAATGGTGTGGGAGTACAATTATGAAAAAATAAATTTTAGATGTCGCTTTAACCTTACAATCACATATATTTTTCCAACATTGTATCACGGGTACACCATGGTCAAAATCAGCCAAAACCAACCATACTGCACCTATAAGGGAACAAATGCAAAAAGAACAGCTATTGATGTAGCTTTAGCGTATTTGCTTCGTGAATGAATGAGAAATCACACCTGAAGTGCCAAATTCACTGAGGCCCCATTTGGCGGCCTGTGGCACCCCATCCATAATTTGATATGTAGAGAATCAGTTGATATTTAACAATTTATTTGAGAATGAACACCCTTGTCACTTTAAAGCAAAGACGAAACAACGAATCTTTGTCATTGTGTAAATTTGTCGCGAAAAAAAGAATACTGACAGCAAGGAGCGTCTGTTGCGATTTTTTTTCGGGGAGGGGAGATACATCCACATAAGAATTGTACGTTTTATATTATTGAATTAATAGTTAATGGATTAGAACATAGACCCTGTAAAACTTATATTGCGGACAAAGGATATGAAGTATCTATTTAAAGACAAAAATATCACAATTGTCCACTGCAGAAGCAAATGATACCAGGTGTATTACAAGAATTTGTTGGGCAGCTGAAGCTACGCATGGAATGCTGAAAGAAAAGTATCGTCTGTTGAATGAAAAATTTGACAATGCAGCCTATATTATAGAATTCTCCATACGTGTGACACCAGATGAAAACAACTCCGTAATCACAGCAATCATGAAATCTACAAGAACTTCAAGAAACAAAAACACCTATGCAGCCTTTATTGAACAGAAGAAGTTGCGAACAAGAGAACTTCCGTTTACATCTATTTCTTCACAGGATCTTGAGGAGTTTCCTCCAATTACCAAAAATATTTGAAAGGATTGTTTTGTGCATTCTTGCAATATAAACAGGCAATATGTTATTTGGCTGAAATGTTGGATGAAAGAGGTGACATTAATATGCAGTATGTTAAAGATAACGACGAGATATTGAAAACGACAGTGTATTCAAGACCTACGTAAAGCAACACATACAAATGCTTTATCTAAAACCAAATACACAAGATTACAAAAGGGTCATTAGGTATTGTTGCGACTGTGCAAATGGATTGCGAACAGATGACTCTTGATCCTATGTTGCAGCCATTATTCATTACCTTAGTTATGGAAGATATTTGTCGATGATCCCAAAACCAGCAGAAATGTTGAGCAAAATATTCAATCAAGACAACATTTACGTGGGCATAAAGAAACAGTGACAAGGACTGCGTACTACAATGTTCCTTTCATCCTTATTTGTTTCACACATTGAAATACTTGTACAGCTACCAGAAAAAGTATCTCTTCCCCTAAGTATTCTAATTCCGTTACTTGGGGTCCAGATAATTTGGAGTTTCTAAAACGCCTGGGCAGATGCAACCCAACTTACATGTAACTTTTCTCCTCATTGACAGCAGTTGGTAGCACTGAGACAGGTCTTTCTGCAAGTAAAATTGAAAGTACATGACTAACGAAACAGTTCTCCATTCTAAAATGAATCTCTTTAGTTCGGAGTGTGTTTTCTAAAGAACAACATATATTAATTTCAATATTGCTCTGTATGTAATGTATTGTTTCATTATATACTGTATGTTGAAAGAAATAAAATCACTGACCACGCATGAATCAGAAAATTCTTTAAAGTAGGCGAAAATATCAAACCTAGATCAACTGCTGGAAATAAATGTGTAAATCATTGTTTCTCCATTGATTTCCATTGATACCTTCTCCAATTCTCCTCATTTCAAGATCTTTCTCTTTCTGGAGAGGAGAAAATCTTGTTTGTCACACTGAGTATGTATTGAAATTGAAACATTTGAAAACGTTAGAATCTGGTGGGGATTTGAACCCGGTTCTGCCGAATAGAAGTTCAATGCGCTAACCACTTACCTATTGCGTTACCTCAGTTTTCACCCAAACTATTAGCTAGTTAAAATCGCATGTAAGACTATAAACAAGATAGTAATGATCGTATAAGAAGACGTTCCTTAGTGACTGTCACAATGACTTACTCGAGATTTCCTCTTTAAATCAAAAACAAGTTATATAGACCTTCGTCAATGAAGAAAATATCCGAAAACGTTCTTCAAGTTGAGGCTACCTCATCGTTTTTAACGATGGTCCCGATTTACATTACTATTCTTCCTCATTCTAAGTTGTAATTTACAAAGAAGAAAAGACGTTAGACATTGTTTTCTCATTCTTGGAATTCTATCAACACGTGTAGATATAGAAAATTTTGTTGCTATCTTTCGTAACTACTAGTTTAATTTCTTATCTTTGTATGAGGAATTTGTGTGTTATTACTGACAATTGTGAGGTGAAGCCCATTGGGGGTTCGAATCACTCTGAAAAGCAAGGTCGGAATTTTAACTGTCCTCGATGCTTCTGTGTTCGTGTTCCTGTCGTGTTTGGAATAAGTCGAAAGGACTTGAGGTACTACTGACGAACAACACCACGGTTGGGGCGAATTTAAAAAAAAGATTGGCAAAGCATAAAACTCGTATAGCAGAGACCCGGTTAGAATCTCATCGTGGAAATTATTTTTCTTTATTGGAAGGTATTGTTTATGTAATTAGTATTATAAGTCTCTTATTTCTTTATTATTATTATTATTATTATTATTATTATTATTATTTATTATTATTATTATTATTATTATTATTATTATTATTATTATTATTATTATTGGAAAGTCGAGACCTTGGATACATATTTTATTTAATATAAAGTTTTTGATTATTCAATTTTAAATCTTCTTGTTGATATGGAACGTATCTGAAATGGTGAATTACTTAAAACATTAATATTTCTAGCAGTTGTACTAGTAGAAGAAGTAGTAGAAACATAAGTAATTGTTGGGAAAGAGAAAGTAACCTTTGTTTTTGATCAATTGTATTTTAGACTCATGCTAACGATATGCCTTACGTATTCATCAATTGTTCGCTAAATACATCACGTTTCCAGATAGTACGAATCAAGGTTGATACGGCTTACGTCATCTTGTAGTTCAGTTTCGTTGGTCACTGTTCTATTGCACTGAAGAAAATCGCCTCAAAACTAAGACCGAGAGAAATTAAACATTTTCCATGATATCTTACATTTGAAGCACCAGTGTTACAAATGATAAAAAATTTCCTTTAATTACGCAGCGGGAATCGAACCTACGATCACCGGGGTGTGAAACCAACGCTTATCCCATCACTCTAACACATCACTCTTTATTAAGGGATGAAAAACTTGGCTTAAAGTGACCACCAAATTGCACACTTTTACAATTCCAATTATAACTATTCTATCAGGCCTTGTTTCCATTTTGTACTAATACACAATAATACACTGATCAAGGCTATGTGATGATATGTAAAAAAACAGTATCACGTAACAGTTTCAAGACAATAACTGTGTCTTCATCAGACTTCCACTCCTTCTCTTAGACACAGTTATTGTGTTGAAACTGTTACGTGATACTGTTTTTTTTTTTTTTACATTGTGTAGTAGTACAAAATGGAAACAAGGCCTGATAGAATAGTTATAATTTGATGAAGTGTACACTATCTGTGTAGTGATACTAACCCATGGGAAAATCCCATTTTGTGGTATTTTTTTTACAGGAGAAGGAGTGGAAGTCTGATGAAGACACAGTTATTGTGTTGAAACTGTTACGTGATACTGTTTTTTTTACATATCATCACATAGCCTTGATCAGTGTATTATTGTGTATTATTACAATTCCAATGTTGTAAAACTCTTAGTTGGTCATAATAAAATAGAAAGTGTTATGTAGAAACGGTAGTCAAGAGAATTCAAATCTAAATTGTCAAAGTAAATTGTTAAAAAAAGAATGATAGCGGCAAAATTAATGGTGGTTGTTGGAGCACTTAGATATGAGGAAATTTAACGCCCTGCTTGATCAACGAACCTAAATGTTACGTGAACATATAGTTTAAATATATCTCTTCGCAAATGAAATGAAATGAAATCTTTAAGTTTTATATCTCAAGGTTATGCCGGCTAGATTAAAGGAGACTTAGTAAACTTACTCGATCAAAAATATAGAATCTAAGATTTCCGTATTACACACACACACATACACACATGTAAGTAGGTGCTTTTAAGAGTTAACTTTCATAATAACTAACATTCTTTAAATTTTTGCTTCAAATTTAAAAAATAGAAACTTGGAAGTTTTTACATATTTTTGCTTTCATTTCAGATTTGAACACATTTAAGATATGACGAGATTCAGTATTGAACAAAACGTCATAATTCTGGAAATTTATTTTGAAAATCGACGATCAATTACTGAGGCTCAAAGAGGCTATCACAGGCGTTTCAATATAAGAAATTTTAACCTCAGACATTACTATATGCAAGTTGATTACACATTTTCGACAATAGCGATCTGTAACTGACCTGCCTCGATCAGGGAGACCACGTCACTCCAATATTAAGCAGAATATTTTATGTGTACAGGCTAGCGTGTAGAAATATTAATCAGACGGCGTTCTCTTCAGCTAAGATTTTCGCAGTCAGATCTTCATCGTATTCTGAGGTTTGCATATGTTTACATATAAAATGCAATTTCTTCGTATTTCCAACCTATAATTTAAGAACAACGAGTTCAATATGCTGCTTGTTTCCAACAACTGTGTAGAGGAAAAAATAATTTTCTCAGCAGATTAACCGTAAGTGATAAGGCTCACTTCCATCTGAATAAGTTCGTAAACAATCAACATTATAGGTTTTGGGCTAAGGACACAAGAGTCTTCCATAAAAAAACAAACAAAAAACAACTTATTCCACAAAATATTAAGTTTGGTATGGAGTCACTGTTTAAGGTATGATTGGACGTTTTCTTCGAATTGCCTGTAACTGTTAGTGGTGAACAGTATAAAGCACTGCTTCAAAATTGTTTAAGACCTGTACTTAGAAGAAAAATGTATGTGGCGTACGTAAAATTGTATGTTACATTTGTAAATCCTCTAGTTTTCGCACTTAACGTACAGAAAACGTATAACTGAAAACGCATGTTTTATAATACTATCTGTGTAAGTGTTCCATCTGAACGTACTTTCCGTATGAAACAATATAGGTGGTCAGGATCTCACATACAAATGGACGTATATAACATATAGCTGACGAAGGTAACATACATATATGTAGGCAATATAAGGAAGACTGTTAGACTGCCTACAACGGCATGATGTAACATCTAAGGGCAGTGCCTATGTAGCATACGGATAACGTATGCTCCGTATGATTTCTGTAGTAAGCAAGAGGATTCTGTATATTTGTACAATATACCGCTGTCCGGAGAACAGATTTTTCTCAGTGTGCGTTAAAAAATGTCAGACATGTCGCAACAGGATGGAGTAACATCTATAAGCAAACCAATATTGGAACTGTTAACAGAGCTCTTTGGTTGAACGAATCGCCACGTTTCCGTTACCTGAAAACCCCCGACTTTTTCCTATTTTGTCTCCTCAAGGAGAAGGTTTACATAAGTAAACTCGTAACCCGTGAACAGCCGAACGATAATCCTAGCTCAAATCAGGCTTTTAAATGAAGATATTTTAACATTTGTAATGGAGAACCCCTTAGAAAGAGCTTAAAACCCCTTAGAAAAAATCGTGAAAAAACTGCATATATGATGATATTTTTCTGTATTAGTCACTTTTGAGACACCCTGTAGAATTTAAAATAAGTATGATTTAAAGTGTAACAAAAACGTGACATGTGAAAGATGAAAAATTATGGTTAATTTTTTAATTATTGTAGTAGCCGTATTTATTAAAATCAATTTTTATTATTATTATTATTATTATTATTATTATTATTATTATTATTATTATTATTATTATTATTATTATTATTATTATTACTGTATAACAAGAAATTATTATTGTGCCTGAAAATATGTAATACCGCATACAAATAGTTCAGTAAAATTAGACTTTAACTTCTAAAATATTTCGAAGAAGCTGAATTTTTGTGGAGATCTTCATTTTATGTCCTTAGCACATTCTGAAAACTACCTTTAATTTAAGGCATTAGAGGTTTTCTTTTCTGCTTCGGGAAGCATGAAAAAGATTAGTATTTTTAAAAACAATTATCTCCAATATTATAATTTTTTTTTCAGGAAAATAGTTATATGAGAAATTGTAGCTTTTAAAATTCTACACAAAACGGTCCTTATATTTTTTTTCTCCTTAGAATCAATCGTTTCAGAGATATAGACTGAATTATGTTTGAGCAGAAATAGCGTTAGTCACTATTCTTTTATAAACATAAAAATGAATGTTTGTTTACTTGTTTGGCCGGTATATAAATCCAATTCGTTTGCCTGACATCCTTCTAAGTAACTGTATCGAAAAGATCAAAGTTTGGAAAAGACCGTAGACTACTTAAATTTTTTAAATGTATTCCTAACAAGGAAGACTGAAAGGGGAAAAGGTAGTTTAAAATTTATACCATAAATAGAATATTTCAAGGCCTCATCATGTTACAAACTCGGTTTGTAAACTTAAAAACAAGTGGACATACTCTATACATATGAATAACAATCTTAAAAGAATACCATGTGGATAAGATACCTCTAGCACCGAAGGGAGTGGAAAGAATGTGATGTGAAAATAATGTGCATGAAAAGTAAAATATCCAAAATGATTGAGATTAGTATCGAATCTTCTTTAGATTCTGGGTTCTTTAAGCTGATTGGTGACAATCCGATGACATTTGAGGGGATGACACGCCAAAGCGAAGATGTCCAGTAAATGCAGTTTTTCACAATGAACGAAAAAAATTATTCCAACCAGACGTAATCATCATATTGAAATGCAAATAGTATTTTTGTGTCAAAAGGCAAGTATTTTGTCTTTCTTTAAAAAATACACTTAATTTTGGACATGTCTTTTGCACGCACCGTTTGGCCATGTTCTGCGTTGAATGATTTTCAAATGGTAAATATCTTGTTTTCATTTTCATACGTACATTTTATTCATTAATGCTTGTTATACTATATCAAATAACGTATTTGCAACATTTTAGTATGTCACACCATGAAAAGTAAAAATTGGCACTACTTTAAATCTTTTGTTAAAAGTTCTGACAGTTTGTTGCTTCATAATCATTTAAATTTCAATAAAGAAAAACACAGCTTTCTTACAAGGCTGGCTAGAATATTTATTATAAAAAAATAAACTAGAAAAGTAACAGTTTCGGAAGTATAGCAATTCTTTTCTCAGACTACACTCTACAACTGAAATCAGAAATAAAATTATATACAATAAAGAAAGGAGATCATTAGTTATTAGGAGATCATAATATCCATGTTAAATTTCAAATCACCATGAGGAAACATCATTAGAATGATTTTTGAGGTCACTATTACACTAGTTTAAACATATCAAACACAATCATCTTTAAACAATCACATGTAAGTTCCCTTTCTCTGTGTTGCACAGTATGGAAATGCTGTCAATGATGGGTGCATACCAATCTAAGTCCTCCTGATTTCGTAAATCTTCTGAAATTGGCTAGCTGAGGGAGTACTTCAGCTAATGGTTAGGAGCAGAGTTTATTAATGGTTCATCTGCGTTTGAGAAGAGCCTTCCTCTCTTGTAGCTCTTGGTGGGATGTGCAGAATGCAGTTGCGTCTACATCAATGTCCTTCCTTCAACTTGGTACCTTGTGATGAAAATTCTTTTCATTTCACTTATATGATCTAAATTTTGGTGGCTTTCAGATAGAGGTTTTACGTCTATAATTCTCCGAACTTTACCAAGGTTTCTTGCTATGTCAACTGACTGGTAAACATTATGATATTCTTCTTTTCTTACAATCGTTGGGTTTCATCGTAGAAGATTCTCCATTCTACTGAAAACGCAGTCAACACGTAACTAGCTGTTTCCTAAAACTGGAAAAGCCAGTTACTAAAACTCATCTAGTGACTAAAACGGGATGAGTTTCTTCAACAGAACAAACATATGTTCCCAGAAAATACATGAGGATATAAAGCATGATATTGTTCTTGTTTTGTAACCGATACCCATCATAGAAACTTTCACCAGTCGTATTTTTAAAATCAAGAGAGTTTAAAAAATTCGGCAAGCCTAAAGCCACCTCTGCTACATCAAGTCCTGTCAACTCTTCCTTCACGTGTAAAATATGGAATACACTGACCTCACATTAACAATCACAAACTGTAAAAACTGATCTGCGAGGAAAACGCTTGTTGAATTGGACTTTATGGTATTGGCTGGATGTGTTGAAAGTCAAAACAAGAAGTCAGTTTCCCCTCATTGCCTTCCCGTAAAAGTTCATAGAAGGCGTTTGCTTTTTTTTTTTCTTGTGTACTCTTTACTTTGTGGCACCTTTTCCCTTGTAGAAGCCACCTTCATGTGTTCATCAACCCTCTAGCAGAAATTGAAAATATCAGATGCAGTGCTTCTAAGCCTTATGTCATGAATATTGTGTAGAATATAGCTACACAGACACCTTGTTATCATTATTACCAAATTTGTTGTACAGTGAACTTAGTAGTTTTATATTAAGTTCAGTGGACAGGTACAGCAATTGTGACTTATGCCTGTTAAAATGACTTTTAGTGCAATGCAAATTATCTATAAATTGTCTAACACTGTTTTTCTTTCTTGCGGGTTTATGACTGACGCAATTTCCTCCTTGGTGTCTCTTTATAATTTTGTTTCCTTGTGTTTTGTTTGCTATACTAGTCAACCGAGTATGTTTCATTAAGGTAATATACATAAAAGAAAATGTTGCACACAGAATATATGTCTTTCCCTTTGTGTTGAAGGAGTGTAATGAGTATTAAATTTGCGAGGTTTATTTTCACTTCATTATTTTCGAGGTCTTTTTCGTTACACACTTTGCAGCAACATCACTCGTGTTACAGTCTTCTCTTGAGGTGCTTTTTCTTGAAATTTATGAATCAACTTTCTCAGGTGTAGTGGATCTTGTGGGTTTATTTCACGACGACCGAATTGTTTGTTGTGTGAATATGCATGAAGTGAATGAAGTTCTCTTCGTGCAATCTACCGTTTATTTTTATCCTTTTCACGTTGGAAATCATTCTTCTTCTTTCTGCTATCCCTGTTTGCAGTCTTTACAAGAAAACGTTCTTCCTCTATGTTACTGCATTACTACGATACTGATGTTATTACTGTTTTATTATGTACTATTATTACTCAGGAGAACAGATGCATGATACTAATGCTAACAGCTGTTCTGTTCGAATTCGTCTAACATTGAGTGGATGGGAATCACGAGACTTGAATCAGCGCCCTCTATTGGCCGTATGGATTAACTCAGTCCAAAAAATAAGAATTCCTGTGTTTCCTCCCTAAAGAAAACAAAACAAAACAAAAAAAAAACGCCTCAAATCAAGGGTACTTTTCAGGATATGCTGAAAATATCAACATAAAGGTCTTCACAAAAAATTAACTTATTCGGAATTTTTTCAACATTTCCCGCCTTCTTTTGCGTAATTTTCGTGAGCTACAACTTTCACGTAACATGAATGTGGACGAGATCGTAGACTTTGACACTGCATGTAACGAAAATTCCTATTTTACATAAATGTGTTTGTGGACATTTTAGCTTTCAACCCAAGATTTCATAACCTGAAGATCTGAAAGCTCAATGTTGCACTTGTAGATATAATTATGTCGAGTGGTTGTAATAGAGACTAACACCTTTGCTTCTAGTACACAATTGCTTAGAAAAATGAAACAACAAACGCATCAAATTTGGGAGATGAATTTGAAGAAAGAGATGGCATAACTGATGAATAAAAATTAAGATGAATCTTTCATACATATGTGAATAGTTAATTATTTACGTAGTTAGGGATAAAGAATAAGAACGTACTCAAAATTCTCAATTTCACCACGGGTACAGCTTACTTAAGGGTTTACCTTATGTAGGGGTGCATGTGAAAAGTGCCAGGGATATCCCTTTGTGATATTTGAGGTACATAAGGTATATGCCAGACACATGTGAAAAGCCTGGTACTAAACAGCCCAAATACATACTCTGTACGTGACCGAAATGCACCTAATGTACAGTGGACGATATTCGCTTCTGCCACCCCCGTGCGGTAAACGTCGCCAACACCAAGTGGTCCAACACCTAGTGGTGTAAATGTCGACCGTCGCGTCGTGTCGAAGGATTGCCGCTAGTGTGCCACTGGCAGGTGGGTTTCATCGAGACGAAAGAGGTATCCTGAGTCGAGAGGTTGAAGTTACCATCGCGTAGCAATGAGGACTTCATTTTGGTCCGCGCTCCTTCGATTCGTCGCGAAGGAACCAACAAGAAATATCGCCAGTCATGTGCGTGCGGTTATATATATATATATATATATATATATATATATATATATATATATATATAACATGTATTTTTTATATAAAGAAGATATCTGTGATCCACCAAAAGCTAGCAATAGCATAAGCGGTTTGCAAGTACATGAGACAAAGGTGAATTATATTTTATTATTGGCTGTTTGGTCTGCATTTGCTTCACTACACAAAAGAAACGTTGTGAGACAGATCGAGTCTTACTCTGCGAAGGCATAGCAAAAATTACACATAAAACAAGAGAAGTTGAGGTTAAAAATTTCGTCCACACACCACTAGTTGGGTGACGATCTACTTAAGACAGCACTACTATATTTTTTTCTACTTGCATATCAGAGTCGTAAGCTGAACACCGCCGGGGAGAAGTACGCCACTGAACTAAATGACTTAACATAGTATTGATTATCACCTGACTAATAAGAAAGAAAAACTTCGCGTGTTTTATTTACTTTAGCTTTGCACAAGAACACTCGCACTTAATCGAAACCTTTGATAAGCTTCATTCGCGACTTGCCGTAAAGTAGAATTGAGATTTTTACTTCACTGGCGAAGTGATCGAGCACTAGAGATTTGATTTATAGTTTTAATAAGGCAGTTTATTACTTGGCGCCTCCACCATAAAAATATGTTAAAGTGTATTTTTTTATATAAAAAGTTTTTTGTGTTTTTGTGACTATTGCCTTTCTCCTCCACCCAATATTTCAAAAATGGTTTTAAAGATCCAACTTCATCTAAGCCTCAGCACTTAGTACGTCTTTAGCTTTACTAGTTTGAAGATGATGAGAATAATGCAAATAGTTTTGATAATGGGGAACGGTGTATCTTAGAGAGAGAGCGTGTACCGTGATAGAATACCAGGTAATATATGGAGATTACCCTTTTGATATTTTTTAAGTTCTTAGTTAAAAACAAAGGGATATCATTGCTAAATTAAAGAAGCCATTCTAATCTTTAGTTTTATTAAAAATAAAGTAAAAGGAAATAATAGAGGAAATATACATTGATAAATTACAAAGTGTTCAGGATGTTATGACTTAACTGTTGGCTTGATGAGGTATAATCTTTCTTTTAAAAACGATGTGCTACTAGAAAAACGCAAAAGTTGTGTCATGTTTAAGAAAATGCAATAGCTATGAATTCTTCGGATTAATAACTTGCATTGGAAGCTTTACCGATTAGTATGTCTACTTCCATATTGATGTTACGGCTAAGTCCCTCAAGTGGTCTAACTCCTAAGTTTTCCTTTCACTGTGCCAGTCGAGTGTGGAAAGTTAAAGTTACATACTTTAAATTCGTAACAACAGGTAACAGCGGTTTCACTAGACACCCCTGAAGTTGATGACGGAGGACCAGAGCTCAGTGCGGTTCGTCACTTATAATACGGAGTACGTCCCATTCATTTCTTCTACTTTTTGACGTACCTCTATGGCTGACATTACGAGCTTACACAATATTACACAGCTTAAATACTTACATTCAACCGAGAACAAAGATTGTTTCATATCAAATATTAGCAAAAGGACTCTTCCCTTACAAACATGAAACTGAAATTTTGTAGGAAGTTGGAAACGCTGTTAAACTTTTAGATTTTATCAGTACTGCCTGGATAAGTTACCTTTGTCATCAATTGGAATAACCCCTTTTTCTTACTAAGATACAAACGGATTCTTTCTTACATGAATTTTTAGTACTTGTATCGCATATATGAGTGGTTCCAATTCTAAGTAAATCTGAGACAAAAAGTACTAGACCTCTACACTTACCTTTTTATCAATATTTCCAGGAGTATTGTCGGTCCAGATTTTCCCACGTGTTTTGTAGCATAAGAGCCGTACGAGAGCCGCGCAATATTGCCAGGTGAGATGAGGAAGTAATCTGAAAACGTACTTCAAATACCTCAGAAATTACATAGTTCATAGAGGTAATTTTTAGCAAATATTTCGTTCTATACGTCACAAACACAAAGTTTATTCAAAATAATATAACATTTCTGTCTTCTTTCAACACAAGCTAATAGAAAATAACAATTAGACTTCAAGGACAAAATGTGTGTTGCAGAGTGTAATAGAAATAGTAAAGGGCCTAAGTTAGAGCCCTGTGGAACTTCTGATAACGCAAAATAATTGTCTGATTTAAATTCTTTGTAGACAACTGTGTGCTTATGTTCAGTTAAATATAATGAAAAGAATTTGATGAGGTCTAAAAAATTTATTTATTTATTTATTTTAAAGTATCACACAACATAGAGGAAATCGTTACAGAAAATTCAAATTCTACGGTATTTTTCTTTTCGGAAGTTAGAATTTGAATCGATCGAAAGCAAAGTTGGTATCACAAGTACAATTACTATTTGTCAGTATAGTGTGACGAATTGTGACATTGACCAATTAATGGTACCATTATGTCGTTTAATTTCTCTTTACTTTCACTCTCAAAGTTTCTCTTTAACAGTCTCTACGTTTCCTAGCAACTTGCCAATCCGTCCCAACATTGTTACATTCAGCAAAATTGTCTAAATATTTCTACTTTTAGGAACATGTCCACACGGTTGGCAACACTGATTTTGCCTCAAGCGAAAGTTGGGAAAAGGTTAAATAGAAGTTGGATAAGATCCTTAGTATTAGGATTAGGAAAGATCGATTTAATCAAACAGTAGGCTACATGTGCGGGATCAGTAAATGTTTGCCAGATAAATGCCCCCTTTCTGTGCCATTGTATATACAAATGTGTCCAATGACATCAATTGATGCTGAAAAGCCATTTTGGGCCTATAAGCGTATTTTAACACTCAACTACACACGTTGACGGGGATTCCCCGCTTTTGAAAAAGAAATATGACTGCTTGTGGTTAGCTTTACCCTGGGAGTTGGGGCGCCCTCTAGCTTCTTCTTCTCATCCTTTCTATACATACATCACGATGTTAGTTCTCTATGAGCTGTCGTTGTGGAAATACAGTAATACTGTTGCGGGGAAAGCCATCACCGTGTGTAGTGGCGGCTTTAGCGGCTAGGCTGGGTAGGTACGGGCCTACCCAAAAAGTTTGAAAAATACATAGCCTAAATGCTAAAAGATACAATAAAGAGTAAATATATTTTTGTTAACGGTGCATAATTATTTAACAAATAGCATCAATCACTACTGTGAAAATAATTTTTCACTATCATTAATCTCTCTAATATATATAGAGAGAAAGAGAGAGTAATTCGGGAGAAAATGCGCATATTAAGGTATTTATTAGTACTGCTGCAAAGAGAAAAGGACAAGCCAGGTAAAATTACGGAGAATAAACTTTGATCCTTTCTTTATTATAATATATGCACCATTGATAGACACATGTATCATAGAGTAAGTAATAGTTATTCATAGACAAGTATATAAAGTGTTCATTTTACCAGAACATTGGGGAAAGATGCACATATAACGGGGAATAAGCACACATGTACGGCTCAGAGTATGAATAAGAACGTACATTAAGAAATTCGAGCAAAGAGAAATATCTGTGCAATTGTATAATAAGTACATAAGAGAAGGAATATGTATACTAAACAAAAAAAGTAAATGGACACTGAAAAGTAAAATTTGGTGAAATTGCATACCATTAAGGATAAAAAGAAAAGGCTTTGATAATGTTACTCTTATTGTTTGTTATCGAGAAATCCTTGACTTTCTTCGTTTTGTTGAATATACCTAAGTCTAACATGAGCACACAGATTGTGTTCTGTGTCAGGGATATAGAATGTTTATCGTGGAAATGATTTACATGCATTGTTGAACCATGTGTTCACAACATGAGTAGACAAATTGTTCGTAGTGCACAGTCAGGAGATTGACGTACAGTACATCATTGTTAACACGTACCACAAGTAAACAACATACTATTGTCTGGAGATTGTGTTACCCCTTTTTCATGGCACCATTGGAGACATTGCGCACACCGAACCCAGTCACCTAAACGAACAGAATCTGGAGCGAAGTAATAACGACGGCAAACACCACAATAGTTGTTTGGATCAGTCGTGGCACTAATGGAATGGGCTGCACATGAGCCGTCTGCAGAGCGTTTAGTTTGATGTGTCGTCTGCACTTCCAACTTTGAACCTTTCTTTACTTGAAGCCGTTCAGGTGTCTTGCGCTTCTTTGTGATGAGTGAAGCAAGATGTCCTGGAGATGTCAGCGCTTGTGCATTTCGTGGAGATGTTCGACGTGCACTGTCTCTGGATGGAATTGAACATATGTTAGCGAAACGTCTCATCTCATGTTCAGATGAAGGAGAAGAGGTGGACTCTGGTGAAGTAACCAAACTTTCTGCTGTTGGAGGTTGAGTGAGTCTTGGTTCATGTTCAACCTGTGCTAAGCCTGTAGAATAAAAAAATACAAAAAAATTAATATCTAAACCACCGACTAAACACATGAAGAGCCGGCAGCATAATGTTCTATTGGCCATGATACTTTACTTAATAAATATTTCCGTTATTAATAATAGAAAGCAGTGAATAAAATTCTTCACGATAAAAGAAGAAACCTCCATTTCTACGTAAGCAATACCTTACATTGAAAACTTTGTTGGGTCTGTAAATATTAAGGACAATACAAAGATTAACACAACAAAAACTTTTGCTACCAAATTGTAATGAATGAAATAAATATCATAACTTAAACCCTATGTCTAACACCAAGATTTTACTAAACGTCGATATTGGTGAAACATATGAAACTAGATATCGAAAAGGTGGAAGTGTAAAATATTGTTTCATGCATATTGGATAGGCAATTAAGAGTGCCATACCGTAACGTATTGGATGTTCGTTAGTTGATTACAATTTGACGTCCCTTGTCAGCACCATGGCTAAATGAGACGGGGATTACTGCTTAAAGTGGCATCTCAGAAATTTCTTAGGATAGCATCCGAGGTTTTAAGCTCCCAGCGGGATTTGAACCCGCAATCACGCACACTAAAGGCGATCACTCTAGTGGAGATTTAGATATAAATAAAAATGCAAATAGAGTCTAGAGAATAACGTTTTACCCTACCATTAATTATTATCATAGAGTACTCACCACCAGTAGATACATCTCCAGCTTCAGTTGCAGTATCAAATCCGCTAGCTGGCAGAGCGTCTGGGTTCACTGGAAATATTCCACACGCTCAGAATCCATTTACTGCAGCGCCAACATTAGCAACCTTTCTTCAAGCTTCAGCAAACAGATTCCCAAACACATGTTTAGTGATTTTTCGTCCTCTGTTCTGGCGAATGAAAGAAGCACATTGGTCGTTCCAGTACACTTTGAGAGCCTTAAATATTGCTCTGCCCAGTGGCTGTAACCAATGAGTTGTGTGACTCGGCAAACATAACAACGAAATCTGATTGTCCATGCAAAATTGAATAGCTTCGATGTTGTTATAATGAGTAGTGTGTCCAACACTAACAGCACCCGACCAGAAGGTTTGTGCTCACGAAAATGTTTCAGCCAAAGTAGAAAGGTTGCATCTGTTATATAGCCCGACTCAGACATCACTACAACTGACCCAGGGGCAGCCCATCCTGGAATTCTTTGCGCATTCTGACACCTTTAAAAATAACAAATAGTGGTATAAACGATCCACTAGCACTGACACATGGCATCACTGTCACCGTCTCTCCCTTCTCTCCAGTTGTCACTGCGTGTATTGTCCGTTTCCTTTTCGCAGCCAAGACTTTTCCCGGTTTGTGAATCAGCTGGATCCCTGCTCCATCGCAGTTGAACACATGCGATGCTAGTAGTCGACTTCCGTCCTCATTCTCCATTTCTTTATCCAGAAGGCTGTTGAACAGATTACATTCTTCCTTACGTAAAGCATCAGATCGAGCATATGAGAGTGGTTGAGCTTTGCGAACACTGACGTTTCTGTGTCGTTGTAATAATGCATATAACCAGTCATAACCAGCACTCTTCTTTGAGGAATTAAGCGGATGTTTCAGTCCATTTATTTCGCAATATTGATATGCTATTCGTTTTACATCTGCCATAGTAAGCGGAAACCCCTTACTCTCCAATCTTAATAAATGGTCCACCAACTCCTGTTCCGCAGCACCAAGGGCAACTGGACTCCCTAATTTTGGTTTATAATCTTGATTCTTCTTAATCTATGCTGTAAAGTTCTACATGGTACACCGTATGCGATGCTAGCTGTGTAAATTTTCATACCTTCCCGTATGGCGGTCAACGCTTCTTGAATTTGCTCCTCTACATACGTACCTCTCTCCGTACGTCTCTTGTAATTTCTAACCATCTTTCTGAAACAACACAAAGAAGAAGAAACATGTTAAGCCAATTAACTAAAACTATGATTCACGACATATTCACATTTTACACATTCACAGTAATTTCAGTACTCATAGTGTCTTTGTTTAGCATTCAGAAGGTCATGGATTTGAACCCATCGACATACCATACGGTCTGGTCTTCCAGGGTTCTTCTTACACTAGGCAAATGCCGGGATGATATCTTGTAAACCAGCTATGATCGACTTCCTTTCCAAATCTGTCTTTTCGTTGTTGTTACATTAGTGAAAAAGAGCTCGGGGTTTCTTCTGCACTTTTGCATGAAATAAGATATACATATATTTACTGTGATGTACGTCATCTTTTATCCCCCCCCCCCCTTCCTGGCGTCTAAGTCTGGTGATTTTTTTCATCTGACTCACAACAGTTCACTTACCACACTGACTTCCGTTCCGCACTCTCTCATTTCCATTTTATTGATATAAATTACTTAATAGGCTTATTTGTTTTCATATTATGTGAACGGATGTTTCTCTCTGCTTTACAAATTCAAAGTTATCTATTGTGTTTAATTTTTTCACACAAGCCTTTTTCTTATGTGTGATTGAACTTAAATATTATTCTACCACGTACCCAGGCTACGTTCGATGTATATTTTAATACTTCGTAATTTTGTTCACACCACACTGTTGGGGCAATTTGCACATATGCGAATTTTACCCGTACATGGATCTGTGCATTTCCCCCAAAAATATAAATAAACTTTGTGGTTAGCAACACTGACACACTGGTCTTGTCACACCCATGTGCACGCCAGCGTTGCACAAACCGGTCTTTGTACTTGACGCACATGCCTCTTGATTATCACAACTACACACAGATTTCTTCTAGTAATCTTTTATACCACTTCCTAATGTTATACTAAACACTACTGAAATACACCAATAACATTTGAAAGCCTACTTACCATCGAAATTTGTCCTGTTTGCCTTCAACAACTCCTTTATACCTCTCCCTTCAACATAACACTCACCATGTTAGTCAATATTGTCAATTCAGAATTAAACATAGTACTGCGCATTTTTCCCGAATGTGCATTTTCCCCATAAATACTATATATATATTTCCATTTCCATAAGCGAGAGAGCGAGCCTACCCAAAATTAAAACTCTAAAGCCGCCCCTGACCGTGTGTGGATTTGTTTGGAATTTTTAATACCTACTATTCATAGGGCCTACTATTCTTTTCGTACATATAATTATGATCAAAATAAAGCACGAGGAAAAATAAAGACATGTTTTACACAAGGTCGAAAAATGATGCTCAAGGTTATTAGCATAGGAAGCTTCTAAAGTACGGCGAATCCCCCTTCCGCGTGCGGTTTCCTTCAAAAATATCCATCCAGTTGTTATAATATCAACAACTTGAGCTAAGAAGGTTTTCGGCGCACCTGCAACATAAATTAACGAGCTTTTTATGTCCTTGCGAAATAAATACACCAATATATCTGTAGCAAAAATAACTAAATAAAATATGTTTAAAGTTCAAAGTTACGGCCAGTATTTCTCAGGTTGAGGGAATTCAAGTACCGCTTGTAGATTTGATGCAACGTGGTGCGTGTGTCTGACAACAGGGGATGCTTAGCAGCAGAAAAATCTTATAAAACTCCAGATAGTGTGCTGTAAGAACTCTTTCTGGATACAATAAGTATTGTAAACAGGTGAACCTGATAGAAATAAGTAGTTTCTTAAGTGCATATTAAATTATTCATAATGGATGCTTGGTAACTTTTTAAGTACATTTTTTTAAAAGTTTATAAATTTGGAAAAATGGAATGATTTTTTTTTAACTTTTACGTCCCACGATTATGATGAGAGAATTGAAGATAGTGGGAGGAAACGGGAGAACCCCGAGAAAACCGACGAGCACGGTGTCTGTCCATCGCAAAGTCCACACGGCGCGAGCTGGGATCGAACCAGGGACCCCAAGCACCTGAGGTGAACGCTCTACCACTTTTTTTTTTTTTTTTTTTTTATCTGATTTATTGACAGCTTAAAAATACATTTGTGCAATTTAACAAAAACTACAAATTATACAACATAACTACTGATCAAAAAACCGCCCCAAGTTATGAGGGGGAAACAAAAACTTCAAATAATTAGCAAAAAATCCATAATAAGAAGGAACATTTTGACATTTGACATGCGCACCGTACATAAACAATTTGTATTGGTATTCTGAATAGTCTACATGAGTAACCAGATAGTACACCGTATAAGCACACAACCAGAGCATCGAATTTTGTTTAGGCTGCGGCATATAGCAAAAATCAGGAAGGCGTAATAAAGTATCTGGGAATGCTTGAATTCCACAGTGGCATATATATCCTAACATGGCCCGTAATAAATGCCATATTGGTAAAACCTTAGAACACGTCGTGAGACGATGTTGAGAATCATCTTCCTGTCCACAAGAGTGACATACGTTGTTTGCAAGTAAGTTAATGCGTACTAACCGAGCAGGTGTAACAAGAAGATCATGCACGACTTTATACCACTCAATGCGTATATATTGTGGTATGACAGGACTATTTATATTTTTCCAAATTTGCGTCCAGCAAGAGGTGGGACTTATTCTTTCGACACGAGAGACTGTGGTATGGTCAGAAAGTAACCTTGTATTGTACAATTTTTTTGCAAGCTCTCGAGAAGAAAGAGCCGGATCTCGTTGTAAATAACTGCCCTCCAATAAGAGTTCTTTTAAATAATAGACCGATGGGAGTAAGTTACCTATATTTAACGGTGCAAGTATACCGACTCTTTCATACCAGAATAAGGCCCACTCTTTAGTGAAGGAAGGAGATTCCTGATACAGTTTACAATACCATTTTGTGAAATACAGAACATAACACTTTAAACGGATATTGATCAAATTAAGACCTCCACTCTCCTTCCTTTTACATAATATTGAATAAGGCACACGAAAGATTTGCCCTTGCCAAATATACCAAAGACTCAAAGATTGAATTTGGCGGAGACTATCCTTCGGAGCAGGCAAAATTTGGGCAACATGCCATAATTTTGCATAAATATAGCTATGACAAATCCAGATTCGTTGTTCCAAATTAAATGGTCGAAAACGAATATCCTGACAAAGTAACTTTATATTAGTGACCACTCTCTTCCAATTAGAAATAATCATTGAGGAAACATTTGGCTGGTAGACTATACCTAATATAGAGACTTGCGACACAACAGATATAGTAGTCGGCAGATAAGTCGGAGTTGTAACACCAAACTGTAAGAATTTACATTTATGCATATTTAGACTAGCTCCAGCAGATGTTCTAAAATGAGCCATAACCTGCATAACTTGTTGATAATCCTCTTTTGAACGGATAATGACACTAATGTCATCTGCATAAGATCGCAATGCAAGTTTATTGCCGTTTATTGGAATTCCAGTAAGCTGGCGATCGAGTTCCGTAATAAGAGGCAGGAGATATATACCAAACAAAACCGACGACAAGGGGTCTCCTTGGCGTATGGACTTACGAATTGGGAATGCTGGTGTCAAGAAACCATTGACTTGGAGTCTAGAAGCTGCATGTAAAAACAGGGTTTGGACTTGTTGAATGAATTTATGAGGTAACCCTATATGTTGCATAACATGAAATAAATAGGAATGTCTTACATTATCAAAAGCTTGACAGAGGTCTAAACTCAGTAAACCACCCATAGTACCTGTGGTATCAAACCAAGCAACTGTGTCGCGGAAGTCCATTAGAACATCTAACATTTTGTTACCAATACGAAAGCCACTTTGGGCGTCATGCAATAGATCAGGCATAAAGGGGTGCAATCTACGAGCAAGACATTTCGCAATAATTTTATAATCACAGTTGAGTAATGTAATAGGGCGGTAATCACTCAAGACCTGGGATTTATCTTTCTTCGGTATTAAAACGATGACCCCCGTAGCAAATGTGGTAGACACCTGACCCGTCTCTAGAATATAATGAGCGACTTCAAGAAAGTCCGAGGCAATAATATCCCAATAACATTGATACAAAGCATACGGAATTCCGTCAACTCCTGGACTACTCAATGTACTACAAGATTTAACTACTTGGTGGATTTCGTTCATTGTATATGGTTGGGTCAAGAGGTGTGTTTCAGAGGTAGGAAAATTCACTTGCGGCAGAGGAAATGGCGGATCAGACTGAGTAAGATCAGGTATGTCATTAAATTTATTTTGATATTCGGAGAGTATATAAGCCGCTATATCAGGTTGCTTCTGAAGGACATTCGCATCCCCTGTATGAAGAGAAGGAATACTGAGACGTTCTCGTCGGCGAGTTTCTTTTATATGTTGGTACATGGATAACCTTTCGTGTGGAATCGTCAGAGGATCACGTCTTCTTGCCCTAAACCCTTCTAAGTTTTTTCGTTGCAAATTTAAAACTTTTGCTTTAAAAAATTGCAATCTTTGATATTGATCTGGAAGATCATTCCTGTGACTCAATTCTTGGAGACATTTGTGATAAAATTGCAAAGTATGTGTAGTCTGTATAGCCTGATCTTGTGCGACGCGCATAAAGAAGGTTTTGATATTGGGTTTAACCATTTTCTCCCACCAATTGAGAATAGAGTTGAAGTGGGGCTTACGTTCACACCATTTAATCCAACAGTTTCGAAAGTTTTCTTTAACTTCAGGTAAATCTAACAAAGAAGAGTTTAATTTCCAATAAGATTTACCCATTAACTTTCGTGGTACATCATAAGGGATCCATATTTGTACTGCAAAATGATCGGAAAAAGAATTACCACGCACATCATACATCACTTGTGGTGTACACAACCTATCACTAAAATAAAATCTGTCTATTCTACTCTTAGTACTATTACTACGGACATACGTGTACAAATGGTCTTTCTTTTTAAAAATAGCAACATCCTGTAACCTAAGTCCATCTACTAAATATCGTAATTCAGGACTATAACTAGTGTCTCCTGTGGCATCTTTTCCAGGTCGAATAATACAATTATAGTCTCCCCCAAATATTACATGATCATATGTCAGATTGAACATATATACTAACGTTTCATTAAAAAATATCTTACGTTCATTTATTTTATTATGCCCACTAGGAGAATATATATTAAGAAATAATATTTTGTTCCAAAGAAAACCAATAGCACGGCCATCTGGTGTCATGCGCAACTGAGAAATCTCAAATTCGTGCTTGATCAAAATTGCAGTACCTCTTCGGTTCACTCCCAAATTTACATAAGATTTATAACCAGTGAGATAAGCAAAATTATCTTCAACTACCTCTTGCAAAAAAATAATTCCGGGATCGTGGTCAAATATAAACTGTTTAAACAGTTGACGTTTCGTTTCCGAACTCATGCCATTAACATTAACAGTAACACAACTCAATAAGGACATAAATAAACACAGTAAACTTAGTAAACACAGTAAACACAAGGTATCCTTAACACTCATTCCCTGTTAAATGTAAACAACTAAAGGAAAAAACGAAGTATTCAAGTATTTACAGACGCCGTTTCAGAACAGTCCATATTGCTTGCCTGATTATCACCCGTATTTAATTTGTTTTGTGAGGCAGTACTATGATTTTGCAGATGAAGCGCAATTTGTTGACGTGTCCGTCTTTTTGGCGATGTATTATCATGTCTTTTATTTTCTAATTTCGAACGTTTAATTTTGCGTTGGCTAGATCGTAGTAACGGAAAATCATCATTACTATCGATGTCAGCGTCCTTGAGAAGGTCAGAGTTATTATCGTTTGTATCAGTTTGAAGCACACAAGAAGCCTCTGTTTGCTTTCTTTCGACACTCCCCGTTGTTGTTGTTGTTGTTGAAATGAATTGACCTTCAGTTACCTCGGTCTGAGCGAGTTCCACGGAAGAAACACCAGCTACTGCCTCTGGTGTTACGTCAGCTGTTTCTGCCTGTGTTTGGTTCTCAACACCTTCGCTCGGAGCTACAGGTCGAACATCATTAGAACTGAATTGAATTTCTTCCTTCGTTACATGTAATTCACTGTCCGTAGTACTAGATTGTATGGCAGAGGGGGGAGGTACAGGCACTTGACGGGGAACAGTAGGGGGTATAGGCAACACAGTAGGGCGAGTATTTAAAGGACAATTAGAGCGTTCATGTAATTCTGAATGACATCGTTGGCAAGTTTTCGGCTGTCCTTCATAAATAATATGTCCTTGATATTTTGAAAACATCACAAATGATGGAATGTTTCGTTTAAGCTGAACACGGGCAAGATAAATGCCATTATTTACAGTATATCGATATTGTCGAGACCATGCATCAGGTGTAACACTTAACACATTACCATAGGCACTTAAAGTCGTCTGAATACAATGAATCGAAGTCTCCGGGGGCAAATTAAATATGCGTAACACTTTCACTTCTAAAGTAGCATCATTTACCAATACTTTAGCTACGGCTCCATTATTATATTTGAAAGTGAGTTCACCATTAGCGTCGCGAAGAATCTGTTCCATTCGAGATTTCCGCACTAATTTTAAATAAACACAACGCTGGGTTGTCGGAATTTGAATAGCAGCTATTTCGTCTTCTTGCAAATGAAAAGTTTCAAAAATCCAATCATGCAACTCAAAAGCACTAGGTTTCTGTGCGCCATTTTCAAATAGAAATTGAATCGTATTTACACGATTCATTTTACTTCACTTTTACAGGTCAAAAGAATAAACCACGTACCTGCAGTACACAGGAGCAATAAGCTCGGAAAATTATTAATAACAATACGTCTAACTAACACTCGTATGCAACACAGTAAGAACAGTCTTCCGAGAACTCTTCCCCACGTCCGCTCTCGTCGACGTTTCGCACTCGTATGTCATAAAACTCCAGATAGTGTGCTGTAAGAACTCTTTCTGGATACAATAAGTATTGTAAACAGGTGAACCTGATAGAAATAAGTAGTTTCTTAAGTGCATATTAAATTATTCATAATGGATGCTTGGTAACTTTTTAAGTACATTTTTTTAAAAGTTTATAAATTTGGAAAAATGGAATGATTTTTTTTTTAACTTTTACGTCCCACGATTATGATGAGAGAATTGAAGATAGTGGGAGGAAACGGGAGAACCCCGAGAAAACCGACGAGCACGGTGTCTGTCCATCGCAAAGTCCACACGGCGCGAGCTGGGATCGAACCAGGGACCCCAAGCACCTGAGGTGAACGCTCTACCACTGAGCCACCGCGCCCCCTTTTATAAAACTGGGTCCTACGTATAATAGCAATGCATTACTAACTAAAAGAGCTTAAAATAAACAGGTTTGTCGGGGAATGATTAGAATTCTATTTCATGGGCATGCGCGATTGCGAGAAAGATACAGGATCGTTAATTACACCTTTGATTTCAGTGACATTCAAGGGGAAAACATATAATTAACTGAAATACGCTCTCAGATGACTGATTTTAATTTATGCTTCGCAGCTTCAATAACCTTAAACACATATTTCACATCAAATTATAAACTTACCCTTGAAACATGTACACGATGAATTCTGTTAGGCAGTTTGTTGAATGATTGAAATGATTCGGCTTGTAGCATTCACAAACAGGATACAGTTTGCAATTGACCAAAACAATCTGAAACGTTATTTTTCTTCTTTTTTCTTGGTTAATTAGATTTTCAAGTTGCTTTCGGTAAATCGCTGCTAAATATGTATTTAGACTAGATAACATATTATTGTTATGATAATTATGTTAAAAACTATCGCCTAGCAGGATAGAAATACGAAAAGATCAAATAATAAAAAAAAAACGTTTAGTAATTACATTTTTTGTTCAAATAGCCAGCAGTAAGAATAACAAACATTCGAGAACAACACCCAGCTATAATTAATTATAAATCAAAATATGTAAACATTAGTAAGCTATGTTTCTATTTCGGTTATAAAACATGATATATGGGTGAAACTGTAACACAAGTAATATTCGTATGATATTATTAACACTTATGGGAAAAACATCCAAAAAGATGACATCTAATCGATAGAAATTATTAAGCAGCACATAATGGTATGCATGAATGTAAAGCATCATGCATTGTTTTCCACCAAACAGAGAAAAACGAATTTCTTTGTAAATGATGCTTCACGGCAATAATTGAGCTTATTGATATGAAACTGATAATAACATATAAGCTCCAAAAACTCTTCATTATATACTGAGAAAAATCCTTATCCGGACAGCATATTGTACAAATATGTGGAATCCATATGTTAACTACGGAAATCTGTTCGGAGCATACGTTACCCATGTGCTACATATGTATGGGCGACCAAGAAAATTTTCTAGGGAGGGCTACATTTTCGTGAGTCAGGGGAGCCGGTGGACTTCGGCCCATACCAACAAACTTTGCTGTAAGTACTTTATTCATTATGCTAAGAAGCAACACATAAAAAGTTCGTGCATAAAGATCTTCTTCCATAACAGGCGTAAATTATGAAAATTTATAATTTCTGTATTTATTATTTCACGCAGAGCCCGAAACGACTCAAAACGACACAAAAATTAATGTCTTCAAATTTGGACATACTTTAATGTGTACAAATGAATTGCCTTCTAATGGTGGACATAAGGAAATATGTCGATTTTTTGACTACGGATATGTCCGCCATCAACATAAAAAATGTGAGCAACTATAGTATGTCAAAATGATCTACTGCCTTGTTTGAGATGATATAATTGTACGTCAAAAATTTATACACATGCGCGGAAACGTGAGACGGTGTTCGTTTGTCTCTTGTTATCAGTGTTACCAATGTGGCACTTTGTCGCTTGATCTAGAAATTTTTAAGGATATTTTTATCAAAAACAATTGGTTCATTTATCATTGCTAGAATAGAAATTTAGCACCTTTTAAATGTTGTCTAGTTACTAAACTAGCATTATTTCCACTAAAATTAATATTTCTAGCGTCTTCTTGCAGTGTATTTAGTGACAGTATTATTCACATTGTTGGCAGTTTTTAGTATCATTATAACATGTGTGTGTGCCCTATTACGGACAGAATTGACATATATTTTTATCCCATATTAATGTCTTCGGGCTCTGTGTGTTTGTAACCTTCTTCTCTATGTAACTTGTTCAATAATAATTAAGATTCATCTCAAGTAGTATTGTCTTTCTACCAAGGATAAACAATAAACAATTTCCTATAATAATCATTAATTCAATTAACAACAAACCACAGTATTGTAAAGTTACGAAACAGTACATTACACACATATACGTATGTTACATACCTCAGCTATATGTTACATAGCCCATCTGTATGCGAGATCCTTAGCGCCTATTTGCAGTTGTTTCTTTCGTGCGAAATGGAAAAAAATAAATGAAATTTTCTAGTTTTACGTCCCACGGTTATGCCGGTTAGGCTAAAGGAGAAGGTGATGATAAGTAATGAATGAAATGGTGGAATGAAGAAAGTGGGAGGAAACGGGAGAACCCCGAGAAAACCCACGCACACGTTGTTTGTGCACCACAAAGTTCACTTGGCGGGAGCAGGGTTTGAACCCGAGACCCCTAGCACTAGGGGTGAACGCTCTACCACTGAGCCACCGCGGCCCCTCCGTGCGAAATGGAATACTTATTATAAAACATAGTCTATGTTTCTAATTATACGTCGTCTGTTTTCAATTATACATTAAATCAAAAAACTACAGGATTTACGCATATAACCTATATTGTTACGTACGGCACACTACGGCACATGTTTTTTTTTCTGTGCCATTTAGCAAGATGACAGCACATAGTATGGTTAATTAAGATATAACGTAAAAATGTCATTAACTCTTAAATTTTAAAATTTTAATTTCTGTTCAACAAAAATGTTCCCCGAATATATAGAAAAAATATATCAGTTAATAAATCACATCAGAAGAACAAAATAACATAGTTCATGGTAAATTCTTATGTGAAGTTTTCGAGAAAACTTTTGTGTCATTAAAATGTAACACACATCCAATTCTCTATGAACTTTTCGAGCAGACTCCAGCCTTACCAACTTACGCTTATTCACCAGTCGACCATCTTCTTGCAAAGCATGAACGTGAACAGGTCTCAGATTTCTCTAATCCTTATCGTCACATTTATAGTCGTCATCCATACATCTATACACTGTAAAAAAATTTTCTCTAGGTTTCCGGAAAAATGCGGGCAGCTCCGGAGGCAGAGACGTTTCCGAGGAATTTCGGAAACTGTAGTTTTCCGACTCACTAAGAAACTTGTAGGTTTCCGAAAACGATCGTAAAAGTTTTCTGACTTGGGTCGGAAAAGTTTCCAAACGTCTTTCCCATAGTTTTCGGAAACATACGTGTTTCTTAGCGAATTGGAAAAATGTAGTTTCCGATATTCTTCGGAAACGTCTCTGCCTCCGGAGCTGCCCGCATTTTCCCGGAAAGGTTCCATAGTAAAGCTTTTCCGATTTCTTTCGGAAACATCCTATTTTTTCTTTCTGATTTTAAATTCTATACGCAATAGAGACCTTCTGAATATTATATTATGATCCATCAAAGATGCTAATACAATTATATTATATCTTTTTTTTTTTTTAAAAAAAATGTCTTCGATGTTGAGTTGATTTTGAGTTTAACGTCCCTTCAGCAGCGAGGATATATGAGATAAGACTAATGTGGAATCCGATCCACATAAGCTCCTGCCGGGAATCGAACCCGAGTCTCCCACGCCAAAGGCGCGTACGCTTACCGCTTTGCCACAAAACTCTTGATTGTTTTCAATTCTGCAAGTCAAACCTATATGTCTCCCTAGGAGAACATTGAAACTTTTAAGTTGATTGAAAGAAGAAAATAGAAATTGCCAGGTATAAGTGCATCTTCATGTTTTTAATCAGTTTAAATAGTTCATGGTATCCGAGGGAAAACGGCTGGATTTGTGGAATTGAAGACAAATAAATAATAAAAAAAAAAAAAAAAACACGAATTACATTGCACTATCATCTTTGACGGATCAAACAAAATTCAGAAGGACTCTGTGCTGTATAAAATTAAAAATCAGGCATCATTTCGTAAGAAAAGATGGTGAGATAATGCGAAACGGGTAAAATACCACAGGAAAGCAAAAAGCAGAGGATTGAACTTAAATAGTTTATTTGTTCCAAAATCACTGTTCTCTTTAATGTAGTCTTATATTATTCAAAAAAAAATAAATAAATAAAAATAAAATGTAGTTTTATAGTGAAACTTTAAGACCAAAACTATACCGTATGTTTACCATCATTCAACTATAGCATATACATTACCGTCATTCAACCCATTCTACCCCAAATTTTAAACAAAAAGAAGGAAGACATTGCAAAACCACGCTCAGGAATTGTAACTATTATTCTACTTATAGAGTTGAGTTGATTTTGAGTTAAACGTCCCGTTCAGCAGCGAGGTTATATGAGTCGTGGGCCTATTGATTTACGTTGAATCCGAACCACATGAGCTTCCGCCGGGAATCGAACCTGGGTCTCCCACGTCAAAGGCGCGTACGCTAACCGCTTAGCCACGAAGGAGCTCCTTCCTACTTACAGAGGTTTCTGTAATTCCTGAATCTTTAAAATTCCAAGTTTTCGACTCTCCCCTGGAGTCTTGTACACGGAGGTTAAAAAAGAGGAAGAAACAGAACAGAAACATTAAGTAATCAGAAGGAACGGACTTACCAAGAAGGAGGACTTTGTGCAATACGTGCACACACACACAAAAGGACGGCAGTTCCATACCTAGACCTGGAAGGTTGCCAACTCATGTTATTTTTATTGTCATGCCAATGCTGTGAAAATTTTATGATAACAGCCTCCCATTCGTCACTCAGTTAGCCCTTGTCTAGATTTATTATTATTTTTTTTTTTTAATGAATAAATACATTTTCAAAAACCAGTCTCTCTACTTCATTTCTAGCTCCAAATAAAATTTTTGAATCTTCTACCCTGTGCTGCGTTTCTTTTAAATGTTTCGAAAAACCTCACACCGGATTTTCCGCTTTCGAATCTCTAATGTATTTCTTTACTCGGACTTTTAAATTTCTTTTCATTTTGCCTATAACTCTCTTAGAAACTGAATTTTATTTCATAAATACCATATTTTTCATTGAAATCAGTGTAATAACTTAAATCGGGTGATGTTCTTTTCTAAAGTTTTAGGTGGCTTTAAAGCTGTAAGAAAACCATATTGTGTGCAAATTCTATTTACTGCAGTTGTCAATCTGGGAAAAATAGGCAATCCACTCCATTTTTTCATCCTTTATGTTGGTTTCAGTTTTATCGGGACTTAAGTTCCTTTTAACCCGATTATAACAATTATCTATAATAATGAAGCTGGATACCCGTTCAGAGTATCCGGTTTCATCAGGAATTCAATCTCTGTCTGTTAGTCTGTTTTTAAGGAAATAAGAGGTATGGCTTGCAAAAAAAAAAAAAACCTACAAATATTTGCTTTGGTACTTGCTGAATGTGCAGATTTATAATGAATGTATTGTGTACCTGCTGTTGGCTTGTGGTGCACACTGGTAATGAATTTGCTCTTTTGTCTTAAGGTCTAGGTACGTAAGACTGACGTCCTTTTTTTGTGTGTTGCACACAGCTCTTCCCCTTGGTAAATCCGTTCCTTTTTATTACTTGATGTTTCTATTCCTTTTCTTCCTGCTTTTAACCCCCGTGCAAGACTCCAGGGGAGAGTCGACAGCTTGTTTCATGATTGCTAGGACTCGGATGTTGAAGACCTAAAAATTATCTAAAAAGGACCTATAAAAAATCTAAAAATATCTTTAAAAGGATCTAGAAACTGGAAAAAAGGACGTAAAAATAAGACCTAGTTTAATTAGAATTACATATTTAATGAAAGTAATGCTCAAGAAATACAAACTTCAGGAAGCTTAACAGTCTGTCCTTCTTCCACAAACTGAAGTACAAACTAAAATAAGAAAACTTCCCCTCTCACCCCCCTTGGTGGAGGACATTGTTACGCCACCTTTTCGGATTTGTGATTGATACAAATCTGGTTTTATCAATCCAGTCGTTGAAGAATGTCTTATCATTGGAAATTTTTTTTACTAAAGAAAAGATGTTTAAGAGATGGTGGTGATTCGTGTTAATGGCCAGTAATTTTTTTGTTGAAAGATGAAGTGCAAAAAAATGACGTTAAGACTCATAAAAAGTTTTTAAAATGACCAATATATAAAAAACAAAACGCCGAAAAAGGCAAAAAGGGACAAATAAAATCTACAATTTTCTGGCCTATAATGAACCAAAATAAAATATATATATCCGTGCATTCAGAACTATGTTGTTGTTGTATACTTTAACATAAAAGCATCTAATTCGCCCAAGGAAAGTCCAAAATCTGATAAAAATCACTTTCAATGTGATCACCCTAGTTGTACCAATAATACACTAACTAAAAGCTCAAAAACCCGGGTGGGTTTTCAGGTGCGTCCAATCCAAACCGGTTTTTTTTTTTTCGGGCTGGGCCCACTTGGGTAAACCCTGTTACGTCCTGGGCACTGGAAGATATCACTCGAAACACATTTAAGCACATTAAGTTGAACCAAAGAACATTCGTTTGGCAAACATATTCCAAGAAATTGCAAAGCAAAGGGAGAAAAAGTAAAATAAAATCATTGTAGTAAGCCCGATGTCTAGTCGCTCTGAATCGAACCTCGCTTGTTGGGTCAAAATTTTCCCATATGTACCGAAGATGTAGAGAAAAACGCGATTTTCCAAGATGTGCTCATACACTAAAACCTTTTGGTAAGACGCTCATAGTGGAACTTCGTTTGTCTTAACCCAGGCAGGTTTTCAAGTGGGTCAAACCCGAAAAAACCCACCCGCTTCTTTTGGGGTGGGCCCATTTGGACATACCTTCGACCTACCGCGCTCTATCATAACAATAGGTGATTTAAGATAAGCTAACCTAACCAGTTTGTCAGAATTGCATTAAGTACAAGGATAAAAACGATACCAAAACTTATTTATGATTTGAGGAATGATTAGTACAGTTTTGCCTTTTGTAGTTAATACAATTAGTTTCAGGTGTATACGTGCCTACCATTGTTGTGTGTGTGTGCCTACTATTGACATCCATAATGTTAAAACATACGGTAGAAAAAGGATTTGTACAAGCCTACAAACACACTTTGCGTAACATTCCCTTGTGCTCAAACAATCCTATGTTATCTATCCTATCTGTCTCTATCATTTACCATTTTATGTATGATCAATAAAAAGAATATACTCACCGCGGGTAATGTGCCGAAGAAGCTCATTACGCAGTAAGTACTGGAAGATCGATCGAATATTGAGTTGAGTTGATTTTGAGTTTAGCGTCCCTTTCAGTAGCGAGGCTATATGTGACGGGACCTACTGATTAACGTGGAATCCGAACCACATGAGCATCCGCCGGGAATCGAACCCGGGTCTCCCACGGAGAAGCTCACGAGCAAATTTTGTAGAAACGACTAAATACTACACTGATGTCCTGCGTTCTAATAAATGTCCCGTTGCACATTATTTACAAAAAAAAAAAAAAAAAAAAAAAAAATTAAGAAGAAACTGTTTAGACTTCAAAACATGTCATAGTCTTACGATTAGTCCGCCAGATTTAGTGGCCACTTGCGTCTGCCGCTGACAAAGTAAAACGCGCGAAAATACTGATTGATTGCGTCTCCAGTGACATATGTTAGTTAGTTAGGTTCTGAACCTTTGCGTTCCCACTGACGTAGGTTAGGTAAACTTAGGCGCTGTTGTCTGGGTATTATTGATACCATTGCGCCAAGTATCCCTTTCGCCTATATATACAGTTCAAAATTTTCTAAAGTTGATGAGCTCGTTCGCACATAACCCCCCCTTCCCCCCGTGCCCGCAGCCATTAAGCTTAAGAAAGACACTTCTCATTAATTATACGGTAATGGTATACGACGTCTACTCCATGTATGGGACGTTTGTGAAAAATAAGGCTTTAGTCGAGAAGACGGATCTACCAAATTTTAACACATTTCTTACAATTACAGATTAGGGTCAAGGGTTTTTTTTCTTTTTTTTTTTTAACAGCGCATGCACTATATGAGGAGCTCTATTACCACTTCCAGATTGATTTCATGTGGGCTTAGTAAGGTTTAAAAACCAAAGTGCATAAAGTACAACCCAACTTGTGCTAGATGGCCACTAAAAAGCAAAAATGCTATCCAACTCTCTTAGAATTTTACATTTTTGAGATAAATTTTAGACTTTCACTCAAAGAGTTACTGCTTCCTTACTATGTATCGTAGAATCATGACTCATATCTCTCTCTTTTTTTTTACGATAGAGCATCCTTTCCAACGGTATCACTCGCCAACGGTGTTCGTATTAAACTGAAACGGGATAAACCGGGAGATTTATCGAAAACAATCTAGATTTTTTCGCCCCTCTGGTCCGGCCCTGAGTTCACGTAGGGATCTGATTTCTTTTTCTAAAAAAGTTATATAAATAATGTGCGTATATAATACTTCAAAATTTTACTGCGTCATTACTGTTTGGCCTAAAGTCATGGTTCAAACGTCATCTTGCTTAGAATAATGAGCGCTTTTCAACGGTATCACTCCCATATCCGTACAATACACCTGAACCCGGAAAATCGGGAATTTTCTGAAAAAGTCATTTCTGGGAACACTTGCGCGCCTCGGGCCCGGTCCCAGTTTCACGTAAGGATCTAAAAAAAATATGATACATACACAAAAGTACACACAATCCATGTGCAAAGTTTCAATTTGTTATCTTGAAAACTAAGAGCGTGAGAAATTTGCCTTCGGAAAAAAAAGTCATGCCCCTCCGCGCCAGTAAGTTGACCATCCGCTTCCAAGACGCACCTGGGTTGTTTTTTGGTCCATTCTTGAATTGACCAATAAAAAATGACTTAAATACCTGGTATAGAACCTAAATAAGTTGTGAAACACGATACTCCGCCATGGTATATAAACATACCATAAATCCTAAAAGGGCTAAACGAGTCAGGGCAGGAGCGCAGCAGGAAGGCCAGAGCGATTAGACGCGTGAGCGACGGGGGTATACGCATAAACGAGGATAGTGGAAGAGCACATTTACAATACTTTTACTCTCACTCAGAAAATTTATAGGTAAAATACGATGTGAAACATTTTTCATGAATAAACGACAGTGTGAATATAAGTAATTACTGTCAGTCTACAGCATATTGAAATGAATTTTATTTGGTAGATCCGTCGTCAGTGGTGGATGTAGGCCGGGGCCGGGGGAACCTAGGATCCCTCTTTTTTTTGTGACAAACATCATTTTAGTTACTATTTATATATTTTTGGAAGCTTGTAGTCATATCATGATATACCTACCATAGTCTGGGATTCTGGCAGCCCCCCCCCCAGATTTCACCTTCTACATCCTCCCTTGACCATCGGCTTATATTTAGCAGAAATAGTTCAGCAATTGTTTCTAAAAATATTACAATTTTAGTAATTTGTCTTTACATTAGGTTAGTTAGATTAGGTTGTATTATGTTAGATTATGGTAGTGTAGAGGTCTAGCAAAATTTTCGAAAAAATGATAGAATTCCGGGTAAGAGTGTGGGTATATTTTAATTTTTCTCCCTATCTTGCAAATATAAGATCTGAAGTGTTACTTATTTCACAAAACATAATTGAGCGAGCGAAGGAGGTTAGAAGCCCCGTAGGGTTGTTTAGCTATCCTAACGGGTTAAGTTCCAAATTTGGGCGTCCGTTTCCAGCAAAATTTTTAAAATTTACATGAAAGATATGGATAATTTGATCGTTTGTGCACTTGATAATATATGAGGGTCTCGAAACATATGTTTATTTGTTATATATAAGCGGCTATAAACATGGGACTATACGGCGAGTGGAAGGAACTACTTGGCGCAAGGTAACCGAACAGTTGCATTGTGGGAAAGAAACGAGCATTTATGTTATCAACATGGCGAATGTACAAGGGCAATTAACTAACAGTTTTAACATTTGTGAAGCAATACGTTGATAACGAGCAAAATCTTTTAAAAGTTTGTGAAGAGCACGGATTAATGAACCTAATAACAAATTGCAGAAAGTGTGCAAAGGAGATAACAGCGAAAAAACGTGGCGAAAGCGGACGCCGAACTTCGGAATAAATGCCGTTCCTATGAACCTTCTGCACAAAGTGCACTTTTACCGAATTTTGCTTACTTCTATTAACGTTAGGTTAATATCAGCTAGTTCAGGTTAGCTTAGATTAGATTTGAGGCATTACTCGAGCAGACGGTTCTACCAAATTTAGACATATTTCTTACCTTTTCAGGTTAAGTCAAATCTTTATATTTATTTTAGCACAGCATGCACGAAATGAGGAACTCCATCATCACTTACAAACTGACTGCAGGAGGGATTAGTATAAATACAGTTTGGTCATGTAACATAAAAACTACAGTGCATAAAACACGTACCAATATGTGCTAGATGGCCATTAAAAAGCACAAATGCTATCTAACCGAGTCAGGGCAGGAGCGCAGTAAGGAGGCACGAGGGTCAGCGAGGGGTGCATCCGTAGGGAGCAGGCGCGTCAGCGATGGAGAGTATACGCATAAACGAGGATAGTGGTAAAGCATATGCCTATTTGTCATTTCAGTATGCTCTCCACTCACACTAACTACTTATATTCACACTCTCATTTATTCACAAAAGTGTTTCACATCGTATTTTACCTATAGATTTTCTATCTGGTAGAACGATCTGCTCGATTGAACCCAGATTTGGTTACCTTATTTTGGTCTAAATACTTCCATCATCCATTTCTCCTGTAAATGTTGTGTTTTTTTTTTTTACGTGCTTCTAGACCCTTCTGCTAAACATAACCCGAACTGCGTGTTCGAGTGAACCCAAAACTAATAATATTATGAGAGTTTACGCGCATTATGCTGAAAATATATTCATTATGTACAAGGCCGCATTACTGTTTACGCTCATTCATTATGCTAAAACACGAATTAAATAATCACAACTGTAACCACAAATAAGAAAAAATAATAAAACTGTTTATTACATTATACCCTACCATTTACTCGACGCTCTGATTATTTATTTCCAAATTAATCGACAAAAAGGCGTAATATAAATAATAGCACTACTCATTAAATAAACATGGATGTTATTACTCCCATGAAGCATCACCAAAAAGTTTCCGAGTAGCCTGGTAAAGCCAGTTTACCGTGAAATAAAGGAAAAGTAACATCAAATTATGGGAAATGTATGAGAAAATTACTTAAAAATAAAGAAAACTTGTTTCCGATGATAAAAGGATTGTACATATTTCTGACCACACCGAATCCTTTCTGATTTCTTACGGAAAATGTCTTATTTTTGTTAAAATGGAGAAACGTTCTGTTAATTTATCCGGAAACCTAGACTTTTCTTTGCAAAAAGGTTCCCCGAAGGTAAGAAACCTTCCCGATATTTTTTACAGTGTAGCGCATCTCATTACTGCATTACTTCGTTCTCACTAACAGGACTCCAAGTGTCTACACTCACTCTGAGTAGCCCCAGAACAGAAGATTAACACCCTTGTTTAAATTAACACATCTCCTTGTACTTTCTCCATTGAACTTCACGTCATCATCACCATCATATGCTCTCTCATAACGTTATTATGTCTGAATAATAAGCATGAATGAATGAATAATTATAATAACCTTAAATTTCTTACTTGCTATTTATTAATTTGATGCCACTGGTCCAAGACAAGGCGTTACCTTCTGCGGCCCTCCTATCTTTGGATGGGAATGAAAGTGCACTTAAAAAAAAAAAAAAAACTAAAATGTGCTGTATTTAGTAAAGTTGCCAATAGTGACTTACATTATTTATTTTATTTTGAAGAAGAAATTTTTACTTATACAAACACTGTACGTAAATGCAGCAAATATGCTCTTGAATAACAAATTGTATCAATTAATGCATGTCTTTTCCTAACGTTGACATACTCCTTTGCTCACATATTACTTGTGTTTGTTTCGGCAGATTTTATTTTTTTGTTAAACTTCCTACATAGCTTCAAGGCTATATTGAGTAGCATTCACCTATAATATTATACAGGGGTGCGCCAAGTGTGATGGAATAGTCAAATTGGTCTTCAAATTTTCAAATTGGAAGGGGTACGTATGACACATCACCTAGCACTAAAATTTGCTCAGGAATATATATCTGTGGTTATGTTTTTGTCTAAATTTGTTGTTCAGTTTTGCAAAATCGAAAAACACATAACTTACCTTCACAATGTATGTTCCACATGCTGTCCATGATGTTCAATTGCCAATCTTAATCTTTGCTCCCACTCTGCATGAACTCTGGACAATATAATACGCTGGCTAGAGGCCATGGCTTCACAGATTCGGATCTTAAGGTGTTCAACATTCATTATCCTGACTGAGTAAATCATCACCTTCACATGACCTCATGGATAAAAATCTAAAGGTGCAGATTAGGCGAGGTAGGCACCACTCGACAGGTTCTCTGCTTCTAATCCATTTGCTGATACAGGTAAAACCTGCCATATCCATAATGAGGCGGAGCCCATTTCTGTTTGAAGGATGTGGGAAAACTACTGTTCCCTTTTATAACAATGTTGAAAGCACATCTTCCGAGAATAACTGGAGATAACCATCAGTTGCTAAAGCCCCTCCCCCCAACGAGGAAGGGTTCTACAATTCCGGTTTCCAAAATCCTTCACCACACAATTATCTTCTGTGAACCTACCATCCTGCTGGGATCAATCCAATGTAGCTTAACGTCAGATCAATATCTATGGTTTTACTTATTAACTTCTCAGTTATAACGCGCCCGTAAAGAATCCGGTCAAAAGGAAAGAAAAAAAAAAAAACCTTCATCAATCAGGCGCTTTGGGTGCGGGACATCTAAATTTCCTTTCATACAAGATCTCAGCTCAATCCTCCCAACAACACCCTTACCTTTTATTGGTTCAATCAGTGGTTTCTTCTCCTTCAATTTTTAGCAAGAAATAGCGTACAAAAATTCGGCTGCAAAAATATAACACAAACATACATACACACAAATTCTGGAAATAATCACACCAAATTCTGGATTTTATTGTTTTTATTTGGTTCCAAATGTAGATAACAAATATTTAAAAAAAATAATAAGCAGTATGAATATTTGAAAGCAATATGAATCAACAATAACTTCAACGATTAATAAATATATTATATGACGTATTTGAACGTTACGTTAATTAACAGCAAATATAAGGAGAAATTTAATTCTTTAATTTAATTCTTTGAATAAATACGAAATCTCAACAGTTCTTAAAGCTATCTAGTGAGAATCTGAAACAATCAAGTGTCAAACGATACTGATTCACAAAATAAGGGGGGGGGGCAAATCTCCACCTAACCTTACGTATTATATAATTATACTTTTATTTCTTTCTTTTATTGAAAAGTTTGAAGATCAAATCAAGAATGTATAGACAAGAAGCAATATATGTGAGCGGTTACGCTACACACTAATACAAAATGGTACTGGGATTGATCCAGTCAAATTATTGATATTAAATTTTTCTTAATAACTCTCTTTCTAAAATAAACGTAGCATTCCCAGACAACAATGTAATATTTCTCCTTCTTCCAATGCTGAAAAACGTTATTACTAAGGATCGAGCTGAGATTTATAGTAAAATATCGGTAATTAAATATAATAACGGATCAGTCAACTTCGAAATTATCGAACAACGGAAGAATCCTGCTTAAAGAACGATAACTACAAGACGACCAACAAGTACTAATGAAAACACAGCCCTAACAGTTAACGAGGGTCACAAGGAAGTAAAATTGAAACAATTCTTACCTTCTCAATAATGGTCTTATACCTTTCGTTACCACCTCTGTCTCACTGTCCTCCTCTGAATGGAAATTGACCTTCGTTCTGGCTTACTAAACCAACTCCAAATACCACAAATAAGTAAGGAAAGACGTAAGACTATCCTCTTCCAAGGAATCAAATAACGTAATTAAGTAAACGGAATAAAGTGGAGTATTCGATTTTATATCGAATCTTGCTGCAATTAACAATCTGGTAATATAAGTAGTTATACAAAAAAATCATTCACTTTCTTCTTTCTTTCAATACCAGAATTGAATTGCACTAGGAATTAAAACAATTCCTTGATTTTCACAACCGCACTTTCTTGCTCCACTTATTTTTTTTTTTTTACGAGAGTGTTTTCAATTCACTCTTTCTTTTTACTTCCCGATATAACCGTGAATAATAATTATTAAACTTTGTCTCCTTTGAACAAAAAAAGCAAGATTATCACGAAGTTATTAACACCGATTGCACAAACTCGTGTTCGTATTACGATTTCACGTTTCCTCTTGTTAACTATAGCCTCCATTAGACATCTTCACACCTTACAATTCCGAGCGCAACTCACCGGTCGGGAGTCCGCTACGCTCGGAGGAAAGAAGAAATCAGTGTTGCCTGGAAATACTATAACAATATCACCTTTTATTTTTCTCTTCTTTTTAAGTGCCAGGATCTTTACCTTTTCAAAAAATTATTTTTAAAAATAATGTTACAACAATTTTACTCTCTTTCCTTCGATGTTTTACAATATAATTTAAGTTATTTTTAATTCTTCTGATTTGTAATAAAAGTCGTCCTGACGATTTTTCTCCAACTCTGATTCAGTGGCGGCTTTTGTTACAATTTCCCCCACCTCGAGGGAAAAAAGACACATCTGGCAGCATCATGAATTCAGGATACAAGACAATGCTAGGAACATAAAAATTCACATTAATATATTGCATATATTAGAAATTTCTGTTAAAAATTTGAGAAACACATTAAAATTCATTTTATTCATTAAAACTTTCAAGCATTTTATTTTGACTAATAAATTTGTATTTATTTATAATTAACATGTCAAACTTTTCATATATATATATTACTAAAAGTTTATTTTTGGAACTATTTATTTGCACAATACACTTACTAATACCTTTAAAAAGTTTCATCTTTGGCCAAAGATAAAATACATTTAACACACACAAAGATACTAAAATACTACTTTTGTCAGTTGATATCGAGCATTGCTGTCTATTTAAGCGTTAATATCATTCTGGTTTCTCCTTTGAAAATACTTCTTTACTTCAGAAACATGAGCCCTTCTATATGACTCTTGGTCATCATTTTCATTTGAAAGTAAAAGTGTATTGGGTGTAAGGAATCTCCTAATCACAAAAGGTCCGATCCATTTGTCGCTAAGCGATTTAGATATATTTTCTCTTAAGGACGATTTTACATGACTTCTAACTAAAACTCTGTCATTAATTTGAACAACAATTGATCTTCTCCGTTGATTCATTAGTTTTTTCCTCTTATTCCAAGCCTTTTCCATATTGGATAAGGCATTCTGCCATAACTCCTTACCTGATTTAACTTCAAGATCAAGATCTGAAATGTGCCAACGGTTTTCTAATGGTGTAAAATTCGGACGTCCATAATAAAGTTCCATTGGAACACCTTTCAGTCCTGAATGTTCGCAGATGTTTAAAGAATACTGGAGCTCAGGAATAAGATTGGACCATTGTGTTTGTTTGTCTGAGCAATAAGCTCTCATCGCCGATTTCAGAGTTTTAATGTATCTTTCCGCTGGATTCGCCTCTGGGTGGTATGGGCTAATTCTTATATGTTTAATACCAAGTCCAAAGAGAAACTTAGAGAAATACTCCGATACAAAAACCGAAGCATTATCAGTTGCCAGAGTCTCCGGATACCCTAGACGACTGAAAATGTCCATAAACATCTTTGCTAACAAGGAGGAAGTAATCTTCTTCATTTTCTCTAAGACTACGAACCTGCTTGCATAATCTACCCCTATTAAAATGAACTTGTAGCCCTGTGAGGATGGGAGTGGACCAATAATATCATAAGCCCAACAAGAATTTATTCTTTTAGATATTTTAGATTCTAAAGGACCCATCTTCTTTTGATTCGATTCCTTAACACGCTGACAAATATCACACGATCTCACATATTGCTTTACATCCATCACGACATTATTCCACGTAAATCTTTTCATGATTTTCCTTAAAGTTCGAAAAGCCCCAGAATGAGAGCCCGTAAGTCGGTCATCATGAAAATATTCAATAATAACACGTTGTAGTCCTTTTGGAATTACTATTTTGAAAGGATTGATGACAGAATTCGTTCTTTTCATCAAAATCTTATTATTTAAAGAATATCCTTTAACTTGTTCACCTGTTTCTAGTCTTTCTATTATTCTCGATAGTTCAGGATCTTCTTTTTGCAAAACATCTATTGGCTCCCTAACTAATGGCAAACGCCAAGTATTTGCTATTTTCATATTATTTCTAAATGAAGGCAAACCAATAGGACTGTCACAAATATTGAATTCAAAAGGATCATGCATACGTGTTAAAAAATCAGCTATAATGTTATCTCCTGAGCGGATGTGGTGAATAACAAAATTAAATTGACACAAGGTCTCTACCAAAGGGCCATATTTCAACAATCTCTTTGAGTTGTTTAAGATCCAACTCAAAGCCTTATTATCTGTATATATATCAAATTCTGAAATTAAATAATGTTTATATCTTGAAATTGTTTTTACGAGACTGATAAACTCAATCTCGTAAATACTCCTATGTTTGTCTGCTTCCGAGAGTCGTTTACTATAAAATGCGACAGGGACAGCTATACCTTCATCGTTTCTCTGAGCGAGGACTCCTCCAATCGCACGTCCTCCCCCGTCAACATGAACTATGAACCTTTTATTTAAATCTGGTGTTTTAAGAACTATATTGTTAATCAACAGATCTTTCAACGTATCTAGAATCTTTTGTTCCTCACTTGTCCAAGTAAATTTTCTATTAATAGACTTAAGTTCGCTTAAGGGAACCATAATTTCCTGCAATTGAGGAACAAATTTAGAATAATATGAAAAAAGTCCCAAAATCTTCATTAAACCCCTTCTATTCCTGGGTGGAGGTATATTTCTTATCGCAGACACTCTAGATGGATCTATTTCCATAGTGCTACCGTCTATAATATAGCCAAGATACTTAATTTTCCTATAAAAGAACAAACTCTTCTCTGGAGAAATTGTTATATTATATTTTCGAAAACGATCAAGCACCTTAATCATCAATTTCTTATGTTCTTCTATAGTTTTTGTACTTAAAAGGACATCATCAAAATAGATGCGTACACCCTCACTAACCAAATCTCCGAGAATCTTTTCCATTGCCCGGGCGAGTATATTACCTCCAGTCTTAATTCCGACCGGAATTCGAGTAAATTGATAACTACCCTTAGGTGTTACTATGGTAGTTATTTCTCTAGAGTCTTCATGGAGGTAGATTTGTAGATATGCTTTTTTAAGATCCAGCCTGGAAAACACTGTATTACCCGCCAAGGCAGTCAAACATTCCTCGAGATTAGGCGAAGGATATACGTCATTAACAATCAATGAATTCGCTTTACAGAAATTCCCGACTAGACGATGCGTACCGTCTTTGTTTTTCACGAGGAAACACGCACTGGCATAATTAGAATGATCGACCTCTACTAAAATCCCTTGATCAATCAATTCCTTAATTTGAGAATCAAAAATCTGTTCCTTTTGTCGAGGTATCGGAAATGGTGTTTCTTTAAAAGGTTTTTGTTCTTTCAAGTATAATCGACCAACGAAGTCTTTAATACATCCTACTTTTTTGTTTATAACATCATTATAAGATGTTTTAACCTCAGATACAAAATCTTCAATATCCGAACCCGAATATTTCCAAGTCTTAAGCTTATCTTCCTCCTGAGTAGGTTTATTCACCTGTGTGTTAATACTATCAATTTTAACAGGTTTATTCACCTGTGTGTTTAGTTCAGGTTGGTTCCTCCCCTGGTGAGTTAACTCCGGGTCTAAATACTTTTTATTTCGATGTAATAATTTGTGAAAGTTATTAGCCTGTTCTAGATCAAAGTCCGAAGCTTGCGAATCACTATCAAAATTATCCACCGGAGAAACGACCATCTGTGTTAACGGATTTTCTTTTGATACCATCTGGTTGCAGGTGACATCATCACTCTTCTTTTCAACCTTCCTTTTCTTCTTTTTATTCTTCTTCCTCTTCTTTTTCTGTTCGACACAAGAAACTATATCTTCTTTCCGAATATTAGTATCCGCAACAGGTGACAACACCTGTTGGAGTGCCTGATCCCTTCCACGTTGATTGACGTTCACAACACCACTGGGTTCAACTAGATCTTCCATCCGGACTGGGACTACTGAAGCAAAATCATAATGCGATGAGTTAGTTAAAGTGTTACAAACGTCTGCTTCAATCCCATTATCGCAAATACTTCGATCCTCTATAGGGTTCTCCTCCATACTACGAACCAGATCTCTAAGTTCTTTAAAGTTGGAATCACTTGGAGCAGTAATATGCAATAATTTCCGTTCAACGTCTTCTAAACTTATTTCACATTGAACACCAATGTTCTGGAATCGACTAAATTTCTTCTCTGAACGAAGATACAACGAAACCATATGTTCTTCATTGCCATAGGATAAACCAGGATGTGAGTACAAGAGATCATCACTCTCTTCCTTAGCTACATGTCCATCACCCTTACGACGTTCTCTATTATCCATCATAACTGAAACTCGAACATCCGAACGTTGGCCATCACGATCACCCGATGGTAATCTGGAAAAATTTCTCTGTTTCGATTTAAATTTCGTAGAACTTCCAAAAGATGTTTTAGAACTATCCTTTCGAAAGTGGCCTACCACATCTCCTGATTTAAATCTAGGTTGCGGATCCCGATGGTCAATCCGATCGCCAGATCTAACTTCCGATGAAGATTGTCTTAAGGTTCCCGGAAACTTACAGTTCTCGGAATTACTGTTCTGTCTTGACTGGTCACCCCTATCTCCGGATCTAAATCCTGAATAATCACCATCCACTTGATCAATTCTTTTAAATTTCAATCGAAGACGTTTATTGCCATTCCTAAGCACTAAACAATTCGATGCATAATCCATTGTCGATTGAGTTCCACGTAAGAATGGTGTGCCTAATATACAGTCACATGGCAATTCATTCACCACTTTAAATTTAATTTTTTCAAAGTGTCCGGAAAAATTAAGAAATAAAATAATTTCCGCATTCGTCGAAAATTGTAGACCAGATGCAGCATCTACAGTTCGTTCGGAAACTTTTCTAATATATTGAAGTGCACCACACTTTTTCACCAACCTGTATGTTGTCAAATTAAACGATGACCCACTATCCAAACAACAATCAACTCTCTGTCCATTTATAATTCCATCGATAAAAGAAGCTACTGTATCACTTCGTTCAGAAGGAATAATCTCTCGACCTGGAAAACCCGGTACATCAGACTCGATTATTTGTCTCTGAGGTTTTACAAAATTTTTATCTGACCCCGTAAGATCATGAACGGAGAATACATTATGTCCTGAAAACTTTCTATTATCAAATTTCCGAGAAGAACTAGGAATAAAATTATTTTGACCTTTACTAGATGTCATTCTTCTATTAAAGTCTAATTGACTACGTTGTCTTAATACATATCTCTCAGAAATTTCAATCAGTTCTGATCGGCTTTTAGGAACATAATCATCTAACATTCTAAAACGTATTGAAGGATTCATACCATTCAATACTAACTCAACTAATTCGCCTTCCGATCCTACAAATCCTAAGACCTTAATTGAATATATGATTGACCGAACATAATGATCTACTAATTCCGAAAGACCTTGCCTACGAAATATTTTCTCCGATATTAAGGTATGTTTAGAAACAGAAGTCATAAATAATGAGGTAAACCTCTTACAAATTTGATCCCAATTTAAATGATTTTGTAGGGCATACTTTATTTCTCTCAAACAGGCTCCATCACATTTCGATATAAGGACAGTCAGAATCATTTGTATTGAATAACTAGTGGAATTCAACAACTCTTCAATTCTATACAAAACCTCAAAGGTCTGTAAACTATCATCACCACTAAAATTTTTAATATCCCGGAACCTATCCTCAAGATATTGACTAGTTTTATTAAAAGTATACTTTAACATCAAGTTCCCTTCAAAACCTTGATATAAATCTTGCCTAGAACTTCCAGCTTCATTAGACTGCAAATTATTAGGTTGTGAAAACTGAACATCATTACGCTCGGGAAATCTGGATGTCAAAGGGTTAAAGTATGTGGTATGAGCAGAAAAACCTTTCGGCGTCGAATTCCTAATCTGAGTTACTCTTTGATAATAATTACGCATATTTAAATATCTATGATCCCGTGCCTGACCACTCGTATTAATCTGATTTGGCATTTCAAATTCAACTCGCCTAGAATAGGGATTAACGTTATTTACAGAGGAAGCATTGACATCTCGACTTGCCCTTGACAAATTAGAACACCCTGTATTATGCTCACTAATATTAAGGCTAACGCTTCCCATCCTTGAATAATTATTAATCCCCCTTATATTCGATGGAGGTGTAAGAGACATTGATATTTCATCAATATTACTATTACTATTATCGGGAAAGCCAGTACGATCAACCGTAACGTATTCCGAAAATTCCTCAGGAATATCAATAACACAATCATTCAACTGCGAAGAACACATGATTAATAATATAACTAACAATTTATACATAAATATTAATATAAACAAATAATATATTATCTACAAAATACTTAAAGTATGGTAACACTACAGAGATAGTACCACTACACCAGCAACACCACTCAACATCAACTGAACAAAAGTAACTAAGACTGCGATCAGAAAATTCGTTCAAAAATATGAAATCATCATAAATATTAATGTAAATTAAATCCAAATACTTATTTATTCCAGTTTCTGATTATCAATTCCGTGAACAAACTGTTAATTAACACTTAATTTCACAATCCAAAGCAACCGAACTCTACTAAGGAGTAAACACTTATGCGGTTGAGTGTACAAAATAATCTTATATTGAAAAAATAATGAACGCTATTTTTAAATAAACTCTTATTCTTTACTACTAAATAAAAAAAACTCACTGAATGAACCGGAGTTGCGCTCGGAACTAACTTATAACGCGCCCGTAAAGAATCCGGTCAAAAGGAAAGAAAAAAAAAAAAAACCTTCATCAATCAGGCGCTTTGGGTGCGGGACATCTAAATTTCCTTTCATACAAGATCTCAGCTCAATCCTCCCAACAACACCCTTACCTTTTATTGGTTCAATCAGTGGTTTCTTCTCCTTCAATTTTTAGCAAGAAATAGCGTACAAAAATTCGGCTGCAAAAATATAACACAAACATACATACACACAAATTCTGGAAATAATCACACCAAATTCTGGATTTTATTGTTTTTATTTGGTTCCAAATGTAGATAACAAATATTTAAAAAAAATAATAAGCAGTATGAATATTTGAAAGCAATATGAATCAACAATAACTTCAACGATTAATAAATATATTATATGACGTATTTGAACGTTACGTTAATTAACAGCAAATATAAGGAGAAATTTAATTCTTTAATTTAATTCTTTGAATAAATACGAAATCTCAACAGTTCTTAAAGCTATCTAGTGAGAATCTGAAACAATCAAGTGTCAAACGATACTGATTCACAAAATAAGGGGGGGGGGGCAAATCTCCACCTAACCTTACGTATTATATAATTATACTTTTATTTCTTTCTTTTATTGAAAAGTTTGAAGATCAAATCAAGAATGTATAGACAAGAAGCAATATATGTGAGCGGTTACGCTACACACTAATACAAAATGGTACTGGGATTGATCCAGTCAAATTATTGATATTAAATTTTTCTTAATAACTCTCTTTCTAAAATAAACGTAGCATTCCCAGACAACAATGTAATATTTCTCCTTCTTCCAATGCTGAAAAACGTTATTACTAAGGATCGAGCTGAGATTTATAGTAAAATATCGGTAATTAAATATAATAACGGATCAGTCAACTTCGAAATTATCGAACAACGGAAGAATCCTGCTTAAAGAACGATAACTACAAGACGACCAACAAGTACTAATGAAAACACAGCCCTAACAGTTAACGAGGGTCACAAGGAAGTAAAATTGAAACAATTCTTACCTTCTCAATAATGGTCTTATACCTTTCGTTACCACCTCTGTCTCACTGTCCTCCTCTGAATGGAAATTGACCTTCGTTCTGGCTTACTAAACCAACTCCAAATACCACAAATAAGTAAGGAAAGACGTAAGACTATCCTCTTCCAAGGAATCAAATAACGTAATTAAGTAAACGGAATAAAGTGGAGTATTCGATTTTATATCGAATCTTGCTGCAATTAACAATCTGGTAATATAAGTAGTTATACAAAAAAATCATTCACTTTCTTCTTTCTTTCAATACCAGAATTGAATTGCACTAGGAATTAAAACAATTCCTTGATTTTCACAACCGCACTTTCTTGCTCCACTTATTTTTTTTTTTTTACGAGAGTGTTTTCAATTCACTCTTTCTTTTTACTTCCCGATATAACCGTGAATAATAATTATTAAACTTTGTCTCCTTTGAACAAAAAAAGCAAGATTATCACGAAGTTATTAACACCGATTGCACAAACTCGTGTTCGTATTACGATTTCACGTTTCCTCTTGTTAACTATAGCCTCCATTAGACATCTTCACACCTTACAATTCCGAGCGCAACTCACCGGTCGGGAGTCCGCTACGCTCGGAGGAAAGAAGAAATCAGTGTTGCCTGGAAATACTATAACAATATCACCTTTTATTTTTCTCTTCTTTTTAAGTGCCAGGATCTTTACCTTTTCAAAAAATTATTTTTAAAAATAATGTTACAACAATTTTACTCTCTTTCCTTCGATGTTTTACAATATAATTTAAGTTATTTTTAATTCTTCTGATTTGTAATAAAAGTCGTCCTGACGATTTTTCTCCAACTCTGATTCAGTGGCGGCTTTTGTTACACAGTTCACGTAAAAATTGACTTCGTCTGAAAAAAAAAAGTATCTGGTGTGCAATACTCGATGTTTCTTGTACTTGATTAGCCCAGTATACAAATTCAAACCCACGATCAGAGTCAGCTTCGGTCAGATACGGCAATACTTTCAAATTGCACAGATGCGCCCCATTCGTTTTAAAGACTCTCCTTATGGAGGTACAACACATGGCACTTTTCATGGACACACGGCGTGCACTCCTTTTGAGGGCTTTTGTAAAAGGACGCCAACACTGTTATTGCTTCGTCAGTAGTCGTTTTAGGTCCATCCGTCCGTCTTCAACAGCTTCTGTATTCCTGAATTAGGACAGGAGGGAAATAACTGTGTTGGGTGAGATAGGATTCCTTTCAGAATGGCGATGATTGAAAGTTTTTGTCCAGTTTATTAAGGTCGCCAAGTTAACATGTTTTACTCTAGCATTTTATTAGCTTTCAGCAAACTATTTGACAACAATTCCAGAGTTGTAAATGAGCTATCTTCTGTGAGCGAAGTCACTAGAGCGAACTCGTTTCTCATGAGCTAGCTTACTAATTGAGTTTAGCTCGAAATTTGCGTTAGTTTGAGAGCAAATCACGCTCAACTTCACGCTCCATTACGGGTTTAGCTATTTTCACGTCAAATGTTGGCCGATTTTGTCAGTTTGCTGTGTCCCGACCTCTGTAAGACAAATAGAAATCTGTTTAGAATGCCAATAACACGTGACATGCGATTTGAAAGACTAATATAGCGAAACGCCAAGAAACTTTCTTTGTCGTTTGCAGTGAATCTGTTTATCGGACTTTCTTATCATATTGGCTTAGATGGACATGGTTTGCAACAATCAAGTAGAGGAAAAATCCTGTTGCTGATTCGTTACTGCATCGGTCATTTAAATTAGAATGGTAAAAGTCCCAGAAAAAAGAAAGTAAATAAATAGTTTGTCTAAGAGGCCAGAGATATAGTATTTAAGAAGGATGCTAGTAAAGAAACTTCAAGAAAAGTCTGTCTAGAGCAGCGCCGTAACTTAGATTTTTCTGGGGGGGGGCATTAATACGCGTATTTGCCCCCCCCTAGAAAAAGTTGTTTTTCTAGTTCTTGGGCCCCTCTTCCCATCTTTCTCTTACTCTTTATGCCCCCCGGAGCCTGTGGGCCATCCCACACGACAAAGTCTGTAGGGCCGTTAGGTAAGCCCCTAGGCCCGTTCCATACATGACTTATAAATTAAGGGGACAATATTGACAAATCTCAGAGCCATACGAATAAATATTATTTCTAGGGCCCCTAATAGTAGATTTTTTTTTACTGAAACATGACCATGACTCATATTTGTTTTATTTACCTTTTGTGTGCTGTTTTGTTTATGTACCGTAATGTAGTGTATCTTTTTGATGCTTCATTTATAATTTCATGTTCGTATATATGGAGTAAGAAAAGTTTGTCCTAATGTGGGCCCCCTTCAAACGACGAGGAACTTCCCTGGGGGGGCAGTTGGCCCCTTCCCCACACAAGTTACTGCCCTGGTCTGGAACTATTCAAATATGATTTAGATTCTCAATTAATTTCAAATCATTAAACTCGGAATGAAACACAGTTTGTTGATGAACTAATGCTGTTATGCGGAAAACAACTAAATAATTAAAATTCACTATGCTTCCTTATGAACAAAGGCCTGTTTTAAATAGTCTCATTCAAAGGCGCAGGATCAAAATTGTATTCCGTTCTATTGCGAAGTCTATACTTTCCAGAATAATAATTTTGGCCGATTTTAGGATATATGTTGCGCCCAGCAGATTTTTTTTGGGGGGTGTGGGTTGGAGAGGCATTATTTTTCATTGAAAATGACACAACCGAGCTTTAAAAATAACAATGATAAGAACGCTGAATTAAATGAAATTTTGTCTACAAATCAAATTATCTTGGTTTTGTCACAAACAACTCCAATATCTTCTACTATCATTTCATTTTTCGGGAGAGGGTCAGTGAGTGGTAAAATTGAAACGATTACACCCAAGCACTTGGTGGATGGTGCTTTAAATGCCATTAGATAGTGTCGCAAGGGAATCACCAACTTTATTCTTCACCGAGACATTCCTTTGTGAGAAAACAGTAGTGCATTCAGTGCAATTTTGCGATTCTAGGAACTCTCAGAAACTATTTGACAAGGCACAAAAATGTGACCAACTTCGACGGAATTCTCTTTCTCAAAGAAGGTTCCTGTTGCTTTATTTGTCTTATTACTATCATTGTAGTTTTGTTACTAGAGTCTTCTGAGAACTTGACAGTTATCAGAATCTAAAAGCAATCGTTCTCGCTTCCATTATACCGTAAATAGTTCTATCCCGGTTTGAAAGTGCTTTCTCTGTTCTCTTTTGGTTAGTAGACAACAGATTTTAGTTAAAAATTTTGGTCATCATCTTAAGGAGGTAATACCTCAACATTGGACAAATGTTTATACCTAGGATAGTCATCACAGAAGCAAAACCAACTTTATTTTTTTCTTTAAAGGTCAAGTCATACAGTAATCGTTGATTCAAAGACAGAACACTCCAGTTTATTTGTGTGTTTTGGTCTTTGTGGTGGACAAACACCGTGTGCATAGGTTTCCTACGGATTGACTCGTTTGCTCCCACTTTCTTCATTCCACCATTTCATTCATTTCTCATCATCACTGTCTGCTTTAGCCTAGCCGGCATAACCGTGGTACGTAAAACTCAAAAGATTTCATTTTATTCCATTTTTGTGCGTTTTGGTGACAGTAACAAGTGAGCGTGTTGGTGGCAACTGGGAGGGCTGCCAGATCTTAAGTTTTACGTTTCTCTTTCACTGAATGCAATTCAATACAAGCAATACATGTGGAAAATTTGTGAAGACTTGAAAGTTTTGCTTTGAATCTTGGCTTACAGGGTTACTACACCAAACATTGTTGCTTTTCGTGTTTATGGGACAGTCCAATCACTCTAAGCATTACCAAACAAAGGAACGGCCAGAAAGAGATTCTAATCAGAACAGGTAAATGTAAAACATGCTTCTCTGGTTGTTCTTCAGAATGTACTCTTGCCACCTCCATATAAAACTAGGCCTTATGAAAACATCCGTCAAAGCAATGAATACTTGTGACAGGTGTCTCCACGAGTATCGAAGGTCAAATTTAGGGACGGATCCAGGACGGACTTCTGGGGGGGATTGGTTGTAATACTGCCACTTAAGAGCTACTTTTAAGCCCTCCAAACTCAGGGATGGGTTTTATTTATGGTTAAATTGAGATAAGGGGATTTTGTTGGACCACAAATTAGAAGGCTTATTAGGGATACACACACTTCATACAGATGTCAAACCCAGCTGAAAATGCCTCGTGGTTATCTTTCAACGTATTGTCGTAGCTCTTTAGAGAACAAGAATGCTGAAGATTATGGAAAACTGGTGTGTGATTTGACACAAAACTACAAAGTGTTGGGCTGTAGAATAACACTGAAACCTCACTTTCTACACTCGTACCTTAATTTCCTCCCCGAGAACTTAGGACCAGTGAGTGATGAACAAGGCGAAATGTTTCTTCAAGAGATCTCACAAATAGAACAACGTTACGAAGGTACTGTGCATGGGATCCTGCCATGATGGGGGACTAGGATTGACTATTTCAGAGAGAAACCAAAACTGTGTACAAGAGGAAATCTCAATTCGCAACTAGCGAATCTTCTAAGTATCGGGCATATTAAAATCTGTTAATTTATAACTGTAGCACCATTCGTCATATAATCTTTTCATATTAAAACATCAGTAAATTTTTCATGACGATGTAAGGCTTAAATCAGTAAATATTTTCAGCTAGACTTTTCTCCATCTTCATAGTATTATCTGTATTATATTTATATTATATATAGTTATATATTTGTAATATGTCTATTTGTGTAGTAATATATTTGTAACTATGATGTTTTTCATATCTGTATCATTTGTAAGACTGACTTCGTTTGTTTAAAGAGACTAGGCTCAAAACCCATTGTGTAATTTCCGGCTTGCAGTGTAGTGGACAATTGTTAAACTCTTTGCTAGTGTTACTTGTAGAACACCCTGTATAACGTAAAAAAGTCACACTTATCATCTTTTATTTCGTAAGCTATAAGTTACATTAATATTTTACACTTCAACTTACATAAATAACTGTATTGTAAAGAGTATAAACTACACATAGCCTATAATAAAAATTTTATTTTTATAGTGATCTCGACTACTATAAAACTCACAAATATCGTTAAATGACCTAATATGTACTTCATTTGCAGTTACATTTTGTATTCAACACATTTTGCTTTAAAATAATAACTTTTCGTGAACATCAAATGTTGGGAAAAATGTCAAATACATGATGTAGCTTCGCTTTTAGGGCGTTCTGTAAGTAAAACATGTGAAGTGATGAGAAGCATTTGACGTGATTTTTAAACTTAGCGGTTCGGGAATATTTAAGAACATATATCTCCGTGATTTGTACACACACACAAATAATAATAATAATAATAATAATAATAATAATAATAATAATAATAATAATAATAATAATAATAATAATAATAATAATAATAATAATGTTTATTTCTGTGCCATGAACGGCCTAACGGCAAAAATACAGCACTTTATCAGGCAAAATAAACATATATTACATATATTACACACACTTCATACTAAAACAATAAAACATAAGAACAAAATAAAGTAAAATAATATCGGATTAATAATTCCTTGCCAAATTAATACCTTTTTTTAGTATCAAAATAGTCGTCATAAATAGTAAAAATAATATTTGTCAAGCTCTAAAATTCATGCTTTTATACTGACAAAAATAAATTAAACTAAATTAAAAGAATTGGTCAATCTTCTTAAAATTACAGATTTCGGATTCAAAGGAACTACTGTTGATATATTTCTTGTATTATACATTGGTACCCTTATACCTATATTATGCAAGCAATATTCACTATGATAGCTATTGTCTAGTAGTTTCTTAATAAAATCTCTTTCAATAACTTTTTTCCTGTCGCTCAGTGCCTGCAATCTCCAAAATTGACATCAGTATTCATAACTACGTGAGTAGTAATCTCTATTCATTTTATAGCAGAGTAACCTAATAAAACATTTTTGTACTGATTCAATTTTGTTTGCCAATGTTATACCTATACTATTCCAAATAACTACACCGAACTCTAATGTTGATCTTGCTAGCATCTTGTATAAATATACATATGAACTGGCATTTCTGAACTGAGGCCATTGTTTGAGAATAAACCCTATTATTCTTCTAGTTTCTTGAATTGTATCATTTATATGATAGATAAATTTCATGTTTCTGTCAAACACTATACCCAAATCTTTAATTTGTTCGGCTTTATGCAATGTTACTCCATTAATTACATATTTGCTTACGTAGTATTGGGTTTTATTAGTATATGATATGTATTTAGTTTTCTCACAATTTATTTTCAGTAAGTTACTTTTACACCACATACTAACGGTATCTAGATCTTCCTGTAGTAAGTAGTTATCATACTCACTATTTATTATTCTAAATAATTTTAAATCATCGGCATACAACAGAATATTTGAGTATTTAATTTTCTCAGGCAAATCATTAGTAAATATTGAAAAAAGCAGGGGTCCCAGAGGAGATCCCTGAGGTATGCCATTCTTTATATAACGGTAACTAGAGGTTGTTTGACCAATTTTTACTTCAAACGTTCTGTTTGCTAGATAGCTTACAAACCATCGAATGTACAATGGAGATAGACCAATGTTTCTTAATTTATCAATAAGAAGTTCATGCTCTATGGAATCAAAAGCTTTTGACATATCTATATATATAGTGTCTACTTGTAATCTATTCTTAAGTCCTAAATGTGTAAAATCAGTAAAATGTACAAGATTTGTTACAATCGATTTCCCTTTATAAAATCCATGCTGAAATTCACTTAATTTGTTTTTTACATTAAAATATAAATGTTTGTATATTATAATTTCAAAAATCTTGCAAAATGCATTGACTATTGTTATTGGTCTATATTTTTTTATAATTCTACGATCACCTGCTTTGTATACTGGTACAATGTATACTTGTTTCCACATTGAAGGAAACTCACCATTTCTCAGGGATGCATTAAATATATTTGTTAAAACAGTTGACAATTCAGTACTACAGGCTTTAATTATATAATAGGGGATATTGTCAGGACCAGGAGCTGTGCTCGCCTTAACTTTGATTGCATGAATGACATCAGACTCAGTGATATTCGGTATATCTATGACGTCATGGTTGCTAATGAGCGAAGGATAATTCATAACCTGGTTATCTGGGTAATGTCCTAATTCTAAATTAAAATTTTCACTAAAAACATCTTTAAATAATTCCACAACGTCATTTAATTCTGTAACTGATTTGTCATTATGTTTCATTTCAGTTGGTATTTGCTTGCCATCAGAATTTTAAAATATTTTCCAGAAAAACATATTGTTATTGACAACACTATTTTCCAGACTCATATAATATGATTTTCTCGCGAATAATAATAATAATAATAATAATAATAATAATAATAATAATAATAATAATAATAATAATAATAATAATAATAATAATAGTAATAAAATTTGTCGGATAGTGTTATTCAACTTTTAAACGACGTATCATAACCCATTTATTCAAAAATTAACTTTTTGTTTTCACAAATTTCGCAATTTTTTTATATTTTTACATATTTGGTGACTGTTAGTTCAATGAAATGATTAACGTTTTTGTTAACTCTCATTAACCACCTGATTAACTATGTTATAATAATGCAACAGCGGGCAAGACAGGTATATATTTAGGGCAGGGCAGGTATACATTTAGGTAAAAACTAATACCAACTTTGAGTTTGAGTTGCTGTATTGATATTTATTATTAAAATATTTTTACAACCAACTAATTTCTAGTCTTTATATGGAGACTAGAATATTATGTTTAATGAGATATGCACAATATATTATAATTACATATTAAATGAATAATCCAAATCATATACTCACATAAAAAATTATGCCAATGAGTTTTGTCCCCCTTATCTACCCAAGATTGGAGTCCCCAAATCTAAGAAAGACAAAGAGTCTCTCTAAGAAGCATCGGGAGTGCAATGCAATATTGCATTTTTGGTACATTTCTATGATATTCTTTATACACAGTGCACATCTTGTTTGTTTCTCGGCACTTACAATCAAATTATCTTCCCTGTCATATCGAATTTCTTCGGCCACTCTTTTTTTAAACGCTTTTCACTTTTGGTGCTCTCTCAATACTCTTGCGGGCTGCATACTTTCGCAAATAAATCCGAACAGTCTCTCGTGTGAATCCCAATAGATCCAGTTTATCGTCTTTACTTTTACAACTCATGCGATGCAGTAACCATGCGTTGACGATGCCAGTACCATTTCTTCATTCGTATCTTTATTCTCAAATTTGAGACATTCTCATCTAAGCGATCAACGCCATCCATGAAGAGATTGTAATTGCTAAACGCAACGGACATATTTACTTATATTTACTTCGATGTCTTTCTTTAATATCCTATTCCACCATGGAATGTACTCCTGCTCGAGTCACGCAATGTTAACAATATTTTTGTCGTTGCATCGAACTAGGGTTATACCACTGTTTGCATCTTTTACTTGATCAAATGTTCCCCTTTCTTGCTTTTACAGATTAACAAGAAGTGTGTTTTCAACTTTGTTTGCCGCAATTACTCTCGTTTCGTCACATACTTGCTTTTTTTATTTGTTCCAATAGTGCATTGTGGTGAAATAATTGTCAAAGTAAAACTTGTAGCTTGATCCCCTTGGCAAACCGAGATCAAATCAAGAACAACACTTCCTCCTACACCAACGTTCAACTCCGGTCGTGTATTTCCATTTGTTTCTGTGATAAGTTTTTCCTTTGAGAAGATATCTTAACCGGGTGAACAAACACCAAACTTTACAGCAATCTAATTGGCTTTCCTTGTATGCTATTTTGCACTGTGCTGTTCATAATACGCTATCATTGTTTCATCTACACAAAGATTTACCTCGTTGTATTTATTTAACCACCTTTAGTTTAACATATCCCACAACTTTCTTACTTTTGCAAATCTATTGTTACTGTTATGTTTGTGTTGTCACATGTGTGGATGTACCTAAATTTGTTCAAATTTGTTTCGTGGAATGGCTGACGCTATTGCTTCGTTATGCGTATCCTGGCTTTCTTCCCAATACATGCAATACCTTGGCACTTGAACACGTTTCTCTTAGAAGAAGTACCGGTAAAGCAAGAAACACGCGAATTTCCTCTAAAGTGTGTTTCATTTCACCCTTTTGAGATGCATACAAATTAGAATGCGTAACTATCATATCATCACATCATCATGAAAGAAACGTTCAAAGAGCTCAACAGGAGTGACGTTCCTTTGAAAAAAAAAAAACTTTGGTAGCGTCCATTCTTTTTCTTGCTTAACCGCCAGGTATTTTGTTGCCACTTACGGACAGGAGGTGGAGAAATCTTGGCATTGTTTCTGAAGTGAGAATTACGGTCTTTTTCAATTTTGGAGAATTCTAGATTTGCATTTGAAGTTTCTGAATTTTTTGTAGTTATAGGAACCTTGTAGAGTCAGGGACAGGAGTAAAATTTTTTCAATATATTCTTTCATATTTACAATCCTCTAGCTTCATTCTATCCCCAAGTATCACAGACATAATAAGTAATCTGAAGGAAATTTACTAACTGTAAGATCTTTTCGTTTCCTAGTGCTAATAAGGCAGAAAGAAATGTATTTCGCGATAAAAAATATACCTGTAGGAGTAACACTTCAGACATAGACAAAAAAGTTTCATGTGTATACTTCTCCCAAATAAATTTACTAGAGAGATGTTTTGTACGTGTGCATACATGCACATGTCTACTCTAGAATAACAAAAATACACCTGTGCTCATGTATTCATATGACAATGAGTGCAACACATAGTATAATTAGTATAATGTGGTCTATGTTTTAAATGTTCATTCACAAGCTGCTAATGAATTACAGCCCCCCATTCGTGCCTGCTGTTCCAAAAATGGAACATTCATTACTATTGTGACATCGACCCATTCACTCCCGTTGTTCCAATATTGGATCATGCTAGTTTAGAACGCCACCAACAGAAAAGTAATGAGTGTTCTTAAAAGCCGATTGTATTACACTAAAATTGCAAGTGTTAAGAAAATATCAGTTAAGGAATAATTACAGAAAACATTTCCATGTTAAACAAAAGTACTTACTTAGATTAGGAAGCCATTATGCACGCTGATCTCAAAATTGACAACACTGTGCACACTGTTTGATATACAATACACCTCATTTATGTATTTATTTCTATATCATAGAAATAACAAAAATTATAATGTTCCATTTTTGGAACAGCGGGAATAAATGGTGTCGTTTAACTAGTACTGTCTAGTAACGTTATCTTTCTACTTATTTTTTCTATGTCCTGAAACAGACTACTAGAGATTTACAAGATAATATAATTTATTAAGCGTATCATTTGTAAGTCAACAACAAAAACAGAATACGAAAATTTCCACGTATTCTTTGTTAATTAAATATACAACTGATTTGATCAGAAATCCACCTAGTGAATGTACTTACACATTCATAAATTAACATATGATCCGGAAAGACCTCATGTAAGCAATAACATTCAGTATTTACTCAGCTGATATAGAGCTAAATCAAACGAAGCATTGTATATGTTCGTGAAAGTGTTCCAGAAGGCGGCAGAAAGAATATAACATAACCTAATCTAGAGCTCAAATCAGTTTCTTCTGTTAGTTCTGGATACTAAGAGGTTGTTCAGCCTACGTTTGGCCGATTTCGTTCCTTCCCCCTCCCGGGCAGAATTAACTCACCCGACCTGGCTCGTGGCGTCCTGCAGTGTTGTGCAGTGGCTTCCTGGGAACGGAGTTGTTTTTCCGCGCGGATGACAATAACGCACAAAACAGGACCATTGTTGTGAGTGTTGTGTTAAATTTGTTTCCAAGTGTCTGGGGTTCCGCTCTGTGACCAAAATGTCGCCCAAACTAAGCCGGTTTTGGGAAGGCTATGTTGCGGCTCTTTATGACGCCCACTTTAGTGTTTCTATTATTAGAAAATAGTGCAAGAAGAATGGTTGCAACATCAGTTTAAGTGAAATAGAAAATGTTGTTAAAAATACAAGGGAACGAAGCTCCACAATTTGGATCACCAACGAAGTTGCCTAGGAAGCGGGAATGCACCAAGGCCACCTCCACCATGCAGAGGAAACTTCGCAAAATTGCAATGCAAGAAAATCCGCCAATACAAAGGTGTATGGCTAATCGTCTTGACGTGTTGTTGGGGACTGTGAGCCGGACGTTACACCATCAACTCAAGTTGGAAAAAGTCATGAAAGATCGCGGCAATCTTGTCACCGAATGCCCACCAAACGGAACGAAAGTGTAACGCCCGGAAGCTGTACGAACGGCATCTGGCAAAACAAATGTGGATGTACGTCGTAACGCTCGATGAATCATGGATTTACCTTTCCGACTGCGGCAAACCGAGAGCCATCATGTACCGAGAAAAAGGAGCCAAGAACTTTAGAAGGTGGGTCCGTGTCTGTAAAGAATCCTTCCCAAAAGGGTTCATGGTCGTTACTGACTACTGTTACCGAGGTAAACCGAAGATTCGTAGGGTGGCGAAGAACTGCAAAATAAATTCGCAGTATTTTCAGGAGCATATCATGCTTCTGATCTACGAGCATGAGATTCCAGCAATGTACGGAAATGACGCCAATCTGGTGCGCATTCACATGGACAAGGCCTCATCACATACTTCACGATCGTCCCTCGCATTCTACAGGGAGATGGAGAAGGCAAGTGGTATAGAAGTTATACCTTTTAATGAGGTACCTGTTAAACCTCCAGATGTAAGTCCTATGGACTATTGTAGATTTGGATTGCTGAAGCGGGCTTTGGGATAACGGCTTGTAACAACTGTGGAAGGACTTTGGAAAGCTGTGAAAAGGCAATGGGACAAGTTTCCCCTCCCAGTTCTTCAGAGAAGCCTATTACAGTGGAAATTATGCTGTGAGGCTATTGTTAGGAACCAAGAGAAACACATCGGGCACTTACGGACCTGGCGCCATGTATTCTTCTAAATTTTTAGGTAAGTCGAAATTGGCCAAATGTAGACTGAACAACCTCTGTAATACATGTTCAATTAGATATATAAGCATATACATTTTTGTCTCAAATTCGGTAGGCGACAAATACGATTTCCAGTAGTAATGTCTCTTTGACCCATTCAATTATATGACCCTTTCCTACTCCATCCTACTGTAAGATGCTTGCAATATGTTGTTAAAGGGTGGAAATTTAACCTAATGTTCAGATACCACAATTCTGTAACACATTGACTTAGCTTTGGTAGAAAATATTCATTAGCTAACAAAACTAAATAGAATAACTTGTAGTCAAAACATCTTTTAATAAATGTGGAAAAGCAATATCCAGGAATTATAATAGTTCCAAAACTCATTTAGAATATTTAAAAAATGGATTTGAAGTGTAATTTGCAGTTCCTTGTTTATATGTTAAGACACATGTGCACTCACATCATACGGAATATATTTCCTTCCAAGACACGATACAACAATTCGACTAAGAGTTCTTCATCGAGACAGATTCTAAAAGAAAAACACAAATAAATAATTCCTTAACTGACTGGCATTCACATTCTCCATAACAATGTGATTCAAACCATATAAAGTATAGATATTTCATACAAGTACATAATTATTTGTGACATGAATTCACATAAGGAATTTTCATACGCAATTGATCAAACTTATTTAAGTTCATTGTTAATCGTTTCTCACATAGGTAGGACGACATCATATCCTGCACACGGACGTTATCAAAACTTCCGATATTTATGTTTATTGCGAGTAGTTTATTACTTAGGTCGGTTGAGTTGACTTGCTTCTTAGTTGAGTCACCAATCTACAGGTATTTATGTTTATTGCGAGTAGTTTATTACTTAGGTCGGTTGAGTTGACTTGCTTCGTAGTTGAGTCACCATTCTACCGGCATTTATGTTTGTTGCGAGTAGTTTATTACTTAGGTCGGTTGAGTTGACTTACTTCGTAGTTGAGTCACCAGTCTACCGGCATTTATGTTTGTTGCGAGTAGTTTATTACTTAGGTCGGTTGAGTTGACTTGCTTCTTAGTTGAGTCACCAATCTACAGGTATTTATGTTTATTGCGAGTAGTTTATTACTTAGGTTGGTTGAGTTGACTTGCTTCTTAATTGAGTCACCAATCTACAGGCATTTATGTTTATTGCGAGTAGTTTATTACTTAGGTCGGTTGAGTTGACTTGCTTCGTAGTTGAGTCAGCAATCTACAGGTATTTATGTTTATTGCGAGTAGTTTATTACTTAGGTTGGTTGAGTTGACTTGCTTCTTAGTTGAGTCACCAATCTACAGGTATTTATGTTTATTGCGAGTACTTTATTACTTAGGTCGGTTGAGTTGACATGTTTGGTAGTTGAGTCACCAATCTACAGGTATTTATATTTATTGCGAGTAGTTTATTACTTAGGTCGGTTGAGTTGACTTGCTTCTTAGTTGAGTCACCAATGTACAGGTATTTATGTTTATTGCGAGTAGTTTATTACTTAGGTTGGTTGAGTTGACTTGCTTCTTAGTTGAGTCACCAATCTACAGGTATTTATGTTTATTGCGAGTAGTTTATTACTTAGGTTGGTTGAGTTGACTTGCTTCTTAGTTGAGTCACCAATCTACAGGTATTTATGTTTATTGCGAGTAGTTTATTACTTAGGCCGGTTGAGTTGACATGCTTGGTAGTTGAGTCACCAATTTACAGGTATTTATGTTTATTGCGAGTAGTTTATTACTTAGGTCGGTTGAGTTGACTTGCTTCATAGTGGAGTCACCAATCTACAGGCATTTATGTTTTTTGCGACTAGTTTATTACTTAGGTCGGTTGAGTTGACTTGCTTCGTAGTCGGATCACCAATCTACAGGCATTTATGTTTGTTGCGAGTAGTTTATTACTTAGGTCGGTTGAGTTGACATGCTTCGTAGTTGGGTCACCAATCTACAGGTATTTATGTTTGTTGCGAGTAGTTTATTACTTAAGTTTGTTGAGGTTACTTGCTTCATAGTGGAGTCACCAATCTACAGGCATTTATGTTTGTTGCGAGTAGTTTATTACTTACGTCTTTTGAGTTGACTTGCTTCGTAGTTGGATCACCAATCTACAAACATTTATGTTTATTGCGAATAGTTTATTACTTAGGTCGGTTGAGTTGACTTGCTGCGTACTTGAGGCACCAATCTACAGTCATTTATGTTTGTTGCGAGTAGTTTATTACTTAGGTCGGTTGAGTTGACATGCTTTGTAGTTGGATCACCAATCTACAGGCATTTATGTTTGTTGCGAGTAGTTTATTACTTAGGTCGGTTGAGTTGACATGCTTCGTAGTTGGGTCACCAGTCTACAGGTATTTATGTTTATTACGAGTAGTTTATTACTTACGTTTGTTGAGGTTACTTGCTTCATAGTGGAGTCACCAATCTGCAGGCATTTATGTTTGTTGCGAGTAGTTTATTACTTAGGTCGGCTGAGTTGACTTGCTGCGTACTTGAGGCACCAATCTACAGGAATTTATGTTTTTTGCGAGTAGTTTATTACTTAGGTTGGTTGAGCTGACATGCTTCGTAGTAGGGTCACCAATCTACAGGTATTTATGTTTTTTGCGACTAGTTTATTACTTAGGTCGGTTGAGTTGACTTGCTTCGTAGTTGAGTCACCAATCTACAGATATTTATGTTTATTGCGAGTAGTTTATTACTTAGGTCGGTTGAGTTGACTTGCTTCGTAGTTGAGTCACAAATCTACAGGTATTTATGTTTGTTGCGAGTAGTTTATTACTTAGGTCGGTTGAGTTGACTTGCTTCGTAGTTGAGTCACCAATCTACAGGTATTTATGTTTGTTGCGAGTAGTTTATTACTTAGGTCGGTTGAGTTGACTTGCTTCGTAGTTGAGTCACCAATCTACAGGTATTTATGTTTATTGCGACTAGTTTATTACTTAGGTCGGTTGAGTTGACTTGCTTCATAATGGAGTCACCAATCTACAGGAATTTATGTTTGTTGCGAGTAGTTTATTACTTAGGTCGGTTGAGTTGACATGCTTCGTAGTTGGGTCACCAATCTACAGGTATTTATGTTTTTTGTGACTAGTTTATTACTTAGGTCGGTTGAGTTGACTTGCTTCGTAGTTGAGTCACCAGTCTACCGGCATTTATGTTTTTTGCGACTAGTTTATTACTTAGGTCGGTTGAGTTGACTTGCTTCGTAGTCGGATCACCAATCTACAGGCATTTATGTTTGTTGCGAGTAGTTTATTACTTAGGTCGGTTGAGTTGACTTGCTTCGTAGTTGAGTCACCAGTCTACCGGCATTTATGTTTGTTGCGAGTAGTTTATTACTTAGGTCGGTTGAGTTGACTTGCTTCATAGTTGAGTCACCAATCTACAGGTATTTATGTTTTTTGCGACTAGTTTATTACTTATGTCGGTTGAGTTGACTTGCTTCGTAGTTGAGTCACCAATCTACAGGTATTTATGTTTTTTGCGAGTAGTTTATTACTTGGGTCGGTTGAGTTGACTTGCTTCGTAGTTGAGTCACCAATCTACAGGTATTTATGTTTTTTGCCAGTAGTTTATTACTTGGGTCGGTTGAGTTGACTTGGTTCGTAGTTGAGTCACCAATCTACAGGTATTTATGTTTATTGCGAGTAGTTTATTACTTAGGTCGGTTGAGTTGACTTGCTTCATAGTGGAGTCCCCAATCTACAGGAATTTATGTTTTTTGCGAGTAGTTTATTACTTAGGTCGGTTGAGTTGACATGCTTCGTAGTTGGATCACCAATCTACAGGCATTTATGTTTGTTGCGAGTAGTTTATTACTTACGTCGGTTGAGTTGACATGCTTGGTAGTTGAGTCACCAATCTACAGGTATTTATGTTTATTGCGAGTAGTTTATTACTTAGGTCGGTTGAGTTGACTTGCTTCGTAGTTGAGTCACCAATCTACAGGTATTTATGTTTATTGCGAGTAGTTTATTACTTAGGTCGGTTGAGTTGACTTGCTTCATAGTGGAGTCACCAATCTACAGGAATTTATGTTTTTTGCGAGTAGTTTATTACTTAGGTCGGTTGAGTTGACATGCTTCGTAGTTGGATCACCAATCTACAGGCATTTATGTTTGTTGCGAGTAGTTTATTACTTACATCGGTTGAGTTGACTTGCTTCGTAGTTGGGTCACCAATCTACAGGTATTTATGTTTATTGCGAGTAGTTTATTACTTAAGTTTGTTGAGGTAACTTGCTCCATAGTGGAGTCACCAAACTGCAGATTCGTAGCCATTAATTGTACAGTAGAATGATTTATTCTTCTGATTGTGGATTGGATTTAATCTATATTGAAACGTTTCACCATTGAGTACCTAGAGACCTGAAAATTTTTCTTATTAATTAGTATTTGTTTCAAATCAGTTTTTATTAAATTTCTGTTAATTTGGTCGAGAATTGTGCGATGAAGTTACCATAAATCTGTTCTTTCTTAATTACTAAAGAAGTTGCTAGGGAATGAATGTGACCATGTTGTGTAATTTTAAAAGAGAAGTATTTGTTAAATTGAGATTTCAGTAATATAGGAGGATATTTTTGAGATTGTTTCATAATTAACTTTTAAATGAATATTGGTTGAGAATGCTTTAAGAGCATTGGCAGAACAAAGTTAAAAAGAATTATTTTTTTTATTAAACTTCTACGGGCTTTATACCAATTATTCTATGTTCTTTTTTATTATACTCAATAAACAATTCTTGTAATATATCTCTCCATGTGTTTTCCTTGAGTACAAAAATTTTTCATGTTTTGTTTAAGAGTTCTGTTAATACGTTCTACGATATGTTGTTTTACAAAGACACATGGATCTGAAAGAAGTGATAGAATTTTTCGCGTCACTCTTACAGTTTTCCCGAGTTATTAACCAAGAAAAAGTTCGGATTTCGGGATATTTAAGGAGCCATAGGACAGAAGGAGGTTGGCCACAGGTTACCATTTAGTACTAAAATTTGCACCATCCTCTTAGGTATTAATCAACACCAATATCATCTCTCTATGTCTTAAGATCATTGAGATATGGTTCCTTAAATCTCCCGAAATCGGAAATTTTAGTATCTCGGGAAGGATAAGAGTGACGCGAAAAATTTCATTGCTTTCTCAGATAGTTTCTGATGCTCTATCGGATGGACGGCTCAAAATTGAAAAATTCGGAAATTACACACACACACACACACACACACACTCATAGAGAATTCAGTAAAAGAACTTTTTAAGATCGTTGAAAATTGCCGGGTTTTGGTGTCGTGTAAATATTACTAACAATAACTTTTCTATAACTAAATCACCTGTGGTTACTTCAGTGTTATCGGCAGGGGTAAAAGTGAAGGAGAACGCGGATGAACATCATTCCCCACTTCCAAAAATATCCATAGTGTCTCCAGTGCCGGATCTAGCCCGCGGCCGGGTGGCCTAGGCCCCCAGTTTTCTGACTAGGTAAGGGTACGAATGGGGCACTCGAGTTGCCGGACGACATGTATCAGATATGAAAGAGGATGTGAAACTACGGACATATGAAAATTTATAGCGGGTGAGGGCAACATGGAAAAGCAAGAGAACCGGAAGAAATATGTCCGACCGTAGGACCCAGCAACACAGAAAGCTAAGGAATCACTCATTCTACGCGCGAATGGCCACAGAAATTAAGGTCAAATATTTAGTAGTAGATGCATGGTAAGATCTGCTATACCTGCAATTAACATCATGAGTGGACATATTGAGTGGCCATCTTGAATTCGGATTCACAATGTAAAAGAGAAAGTGGCTCACGTGGCATATGAAATAGCACTGAAATTTTACCAGGAATTCATTGGTATTAGCCATTTTATAGTATCTTTATTATGAGTTGAGAAGTAACATGGAAGAAAGTCGTGAGGGGATATTTGAACAAACGTCGGAATAACCTGTCGGAATAATGTGGGCATAGGATGCACATCTAGATAAAAAATACAAAGAGGATTTTCACATGCAAAGATCTTGTAATATTTCAGTGTTAAAGGTGGATAGTTGTCGTCACGTTAAAACACGCGACAGAAACGAAGGCTGGGGATTACAGGTACAATTACGACGTGGTTCTTCTCAAAGAAAAGAAATTATAACATATGTATATCATCACACAAGCAAATATACTGATAAAGATACATACGAATCTATAAAACACAGTTGATGTGAAGAACATCTATAAGTGTGTGATGAAAACACAAGATATGTTTTCACCTGACACACTATTATTTACGTATCTCTAACCTTTGATATTCTCCGACCACTGTATCAATATTCACTAAAAACTACACTTCTGATCTTCTGTACAGGAATTATTGTTGCACGTCCCAAACTCAAGTATTAATAATGACACAACAATCTGGGGATTCATATTCATGCCCACAAGAAGAAATAACTTTTACAAATGATGAATTAGTATATACCTTGTCATTTTCTACCACTTCCTCAACAGTGGCTCACTGACTAAGGGCACATTAACCCTGCTATCAACCACTCTATCTTACTTGACTACTTCACTGATAACACAGATATTAGCTTAATGAGTTTTCTCGCGTATTTTCTGTCTGCAAACAGGACACACAGCATGTGGCACGAACTCATCATTGGTCTCTTCTTTCTCTGTCGTCAATGACTATCTTTCCCTTGCTCGCAACTATTCTCCATGTTAACACACTTTTCCTTTGGTGTGTGGTTTGAATTTTTTTGTGGTGGACAAATACCGTGCTCGTGGGTTTTCTCGGGGTTCTCCCGTTTCCTTCCACTTTTATCATTCCACTATTTTACTCATTTCTCATCATTATCGTCTCCTTTAGCCTCACCGGCATAACCATGGAACGTAAAACTTTTCCTTTCACTTTTTCCTTTGGTCTATATACAAACCAGAATTCTCCAAGCTCTAGCTTTTGCGTCATACTTGTGAGTCTATCACAGAGTTTATATGCGTCCTCCTTGCATGTTACTTCTCAACTGACAATAGTTACTACAGAATGGTTAACACCAACGTATTCCTGGTAAAATTTCAATGGTATTTCATATGCCACATGACCCACCTTATATTTTATACTGTGAATCCAAATTCAAGATGGCCACTTTCAATATGCCCACTCATGATGTTAATTGCAGGTATAGCAGATCGTATACATCTACTACTAAACATTTTGCTTCATTTCTGTGGCCATTCACGAGTGGAACGAGTGATTCCTTAGCTTTCTGTGTTGCTGGGTCTGGCTCTCCTGCTTTTCCATGTTGCCCTCAGCCCTATAAATTTGCATATGTACATAATTTTACACCCTCTTTCATATCTGATACATGTCGTTCGGCAACTCGAGTGCCCCATTCGGCCCCTTCCCTGGTGAGTGACAAAGATAATTTAAGCTATTATTTATATATTTTTGAAAGTTTATAGTAAACTCATGATATTCTTATCATAGTCTGAGATCTGACTGCCTCTCCCAGTTTTTCCTTCTAGATCTACCTCTGGGTGTCTCCCTACTTCCTGAAAAATTACAATAGGCAAAGAAAGGCACGCAGGACGGCGTGACATCGTGAAACCCTCTACCTCTTCAGATTCACTTTTATCCCTGGTAATGGGGAGAAATAATTCTTAATCTTGAGTGTTACTTTTGTAACTCATCAATGCAAACATTTCCGGTTTATTGAAGAGGTAATTATTACCGCAAAAGTTGTGTATTAGGTCCATTTAAAGCTAGCAAATTTTACTGTCTGAAGCGCATATAGTGTAACTGTAATAGACAGTCAACATTTTTTTTTATAAATCCCTAGCCATATCTACATTGTATTCAAATTCTTACTCGTGACTGATTAAAAAAAGAACTTAAGTTTTGTATGTATTGCAGTGGGAGAGGATGAAATAAAGCATAAAGCATCTACGACCTAAACAGATTTGTGCTTAGGACACACACACACACACACACACACATACACACACACACACACACACACACACACACACACACACACACACACACAAATGGACTGAAAATAAGAACTTGTTCTTCGCTTCCGAAACGGTGTAACTGGTATTGCATTAGAAATATGGTTCATTTGGTGGCGAAAGCATGGCAGTAGGTTTTCGAAGGATTGTGTTTGCTTTGCCACACCAAAGAATAACGAGTACGTGACTGTTACTTTATCAAATTAAAGGAGGCTTTGGCTAGTGTCAATAGGTGTAAGTAGTACTTATCTTAAACTATCCGTAAACTTATTGCACCATAAATTAAATTCATATATACACCATTATATAACGTAAACTCTTTATTCTTATCTTTAATCTTCTTATTCTTATCATTAATCTTCTTAACAATATTCACCTTTTGAATCTTTCTAATTCATATAATCATTATATCCATTCTAATCTTTGTCCTTACGACATATATTTTATCTTCATTACATTTTGTTTCTTGCTTTAATTCGTAATTTTGTTCTTTAATCTTTTAACAATAATCTCCTTTGAATCTTTCTCAATTCATATACTTATAATCTTCCTCAGTAGCGGCCGGTGGATTGTGGTTTCGGGTGTTGCAGTACGAACGATAAGAGACAGAAGATATAAATTTGACTCATTGACTAATCAGCATAACTTTAGATGCAAAGGCTATGTGACAAATTAAATAAAATTCTGTTTTTAAAAAATAAAAAATGCAGAACATTTTATCCGATTAATCGCCTTAATTAATTGCTAAGTTCATTCTTCTATCTTTGATTGGAGCAAATCTGCATAAAAACAAATTTCATTTGTTAATTGCTTGTGAAAGAAAATTCAGAAATCTTATTTAACGTGAAAAACTTGCTCGTTCACTGGAAACCGTGCTGTTTTGCAGAAGCACTGCATTGACCAGTCCCTTTAACTTCTGAGGTAGGGGAAAGGAGACTTAACATTTGCTCCAATTGCCGCGCTGAAGGAATTTTGTCGTTGTATGCTCGCTGCAACACAATATAAATTAAAGACTCTGTGACGGATTATTTTTCGCTTTTTAAAACGGATTAACGGAACGGACAGTTACAGAAGTAAAAAAATATGTTATTTAAAGTGTATATATACAAGTATTAAAAGTATTTTTTCTGTTCTTTACTATTATTGATAATAATATTTTTCTCTTGAAATATACTTTGGTCGTTGCGCAACGCTGCAACACTGACATTAGCCGCCACTGATCTTCCTGTACTTTTTCTTGCAGTGACATCGTATTATCAACATACACATCTTGCAACTGTTTTACCACTCACACAACGACTCCTTTAATTTTATAAGGCATTTCAAGTTAATGTGCTGCTCAATTTTGACATTTGCTATAGGGAGATATGAGTGGAGATGTATTTATCTGTTGCTGTTTTTAGTAAAGGGCACACAACGTTGAAACCGGAAATCATGAATTTTAATCATTTCCGGTTTGAATAGAAGGCAAACATAAGAGATGAAATCAATTACTGGGATTTTGAATCAATTATCTTCTCCAGTTTTTCTTCTGATACTTGTCCTCAGACAGATGGACGGATCTAGTCGTTCTCAGGCCGGTAGCCACCCAAAACTGTAGAGGGATGGCGGTAGAAGTTAGGGGGACTGATCCAACCATCATTATATTATAGTTCATCACTATATTATAGTTCATTTTCAAGGCTACCATGAAAATTTTAGGGGGGCAGTAAAACTTTAAGGGGGGGCGACCCCTTTGACCCTCCTGGATACGGGCCTGGCCGTTCTATAAAACTTCCGATATTTACACACAGCATAGTTTGGAATTTTACAACAAAGCTGGCAAAAATGCTGGCGACCGTTGGGAATGAAGTATAGAAAATTTATCTAGAGGTCTATGGTCAGTGTCGACAACAACCTCTCAAGAAAAAAGGCCTTCAGAAATAAGCATTTTTACGCAAAAAAAAGCTAACCTAAAACCCAGATTGTAGATTTTAAATCCCTCTTTTTTGTATATAGGACTATAAGTAGGTTATAGTAAAATTTGAAATGCTGAATTTTATTTACTGAAGACTTACAAGTAACATATATAGGTTTAAATTACAATAAAATTCGTCAACAACTCACCTGATATGTAAAAGTCAGTTCTCATAATTATCAACCGAATTGAAATAAGTCATCATCGATGTCGTCGCGACTAAAGGAATTTAGGGATGGCCGGATCCGGATCTGGCCGGATCCGAAGATCCGGATCTCGGATTTCGGATGTGGATCCGGATCTCGGATTTCGGATCTGGATCCGGATCTCGGATCTCGGATCTGGATCCGGATCTTGGATTTCGGATCTGGATCCGGATCTCGGATCTGGATCCGGATCTCGAATCTCGGATCTGGATCCGGATCTCGGATCTGGATTCGGATTCGGATCTCGGATCTTGATTCTTATCCAAACCCACATCCCATCCAAATTATGATAAACATGAATATCTAAAATTCGCCGAAAGTAATTTCACGAAGTCCTGACAGTGAAGAAGAGAACAGAAAATTAAGACGAATATTGACAAGTCTATTTGTTTCCTTCATTCTACTCTAAAGATCAAATGTTTGGCTTACTTAAGAAAAAAAATGATCCGGATGAGAGCTCAAATGTCGAATCTAGTTCCACTCGGTTGCAGGACCGAGATGAATATTTAAAATTCCTCAATGCACCTATTTCATTGACAGTTAAGAAAACAAACAGTTAAGACAAGTATTGACTAGTTTTTACGTATATTTATCTTGCTCAGTCTGCTCTAAATATCAAATGTATACCTTACAATTAGATTTAATAATCATTTAGCAAATCACAATATGAGCACCGAGAATAAACTATGAATTTTGGTGCCTCTTATCTAGATTTGAAATTTCGGATTCATACATAGAATCAGGCTGAAATATAAATATTTGAGATCTGGAAACCGAAACATGTGCTAGTACCAAGATCGTAGCCGTTTGTACAGTGGCGTATTTACGATTTTGTTTCGGGGGGAGGCTTTGCTAATTTTTGGGGGGAGGCTTTGCCTGAAAATGTGAAAATTCTGCAAGATATTTCATATAGTTTACTATAGTAAGTAAGATTTCGGGGGGGGGGCTTAAGCCCGGAAGCCTCTCCCCTAAATACGCCATTGCGTTTGTACCTAGGTAATGCGAGCGGAAGGCACTTGCACTAATTCCGCATGTAGTTTGAGGAACACGAGAAATTAAAAACAGATAAATATTCTTTTTCAGGAGTAAGTCGCGCTTTAACATGACTTTTCATGAGTGTTGTGTTAAAATATGAAAACTGAAATGACAACTTGTTTGAAATAAAAACCTTTTCATTTTTAACAATAAAATTAGGTACTTTCACATTGGAGAAAAATTAGCAAGGCACATACCACTGATTAGGGTGCTGATTCTTATGGAAGCTTTCACTTGAACCGGAAGATTTCCTCATGTCAGTATCGGATTGCCACAATTCACCCTGCTGAAAGACGTGGTTTATCAGGAGGTCGGACAAGATTCTTTTGAACGTAGCCTGTAGACTGCTTCTAGTCTCAATTATTCCCATATAACAAGACTAGCCATATACATAGTTGGTTCGAAATAAGTTAAAATATCACTAATTGACCTTAAGGGGATAATCGTGATTTAAATATTCGTAAATCAGAAGAGATGTGAAAGTTATAAATCCGATAATTCCGGAATAAAGAGATTTATATGCAACCTAATGATAGCAATAAAACTCTTTATGTAACATTTTCAAAGCTAAAATTAACAGTTATCTTCTTGAAGAGGGTTTACGGCAACATAGAATATTACAAATCCAATTATTATAAGTAGTACCTCTGACAGCCCTGCATTTCACATCACCATCGCCCTTCATCCTGACAAGTGGGCAATTCACTTACCCACAATGACTTTTCAGGCGTTCCAGTGACATCAATATCTCAGTTTGGGTTTGGGATCATGCTTCGGTGAACCTTGACTATCACCATCAGCAGCTATTAGAGAATCAGAAATTATTTCTGTATTAGATAATGTGGGTAACTATAGCTTTTCGTCTATAGAAGTCGGAGAGTGTATGGTATTATCGCAGGAAATATTTGATACATAAAACTTAGATTGTCAGTATTTAGGAGCAACTTTTAAAATAATCAGTTACTGTAAATGTGCTACAGATTAGCCGAGAAAACCCGACAGCCATAGTCGAGTGGTCTGCGGCATTAGACTGTGGATCCTTTTACTGTAAATGTCTTGCATTCAAATCCCGCTTCAAATGAACGTAAGCCCGATGGTAGGAACCAAAGGACTGTCGTGCCAAGAATTTAATTTGTTTTAATTATCATAAATGCCTTCTTTATTATTAAATTTTATCCAATATTTTCTTTTCAACCAGTTTGCGAAACTCAGAGTTAGCTACTTGTTTTCTTTTTAATTTATGTTCATAGTTAGCACAGCTAATCACTAAGGAAAAACAATCATTTCAATAAAATTCGCCTCGCGTCTTTCGTAGCTCTAAGTTATTTTCAGCTTTTTTTTTAAAAGCTGAATGGCGTTTTATCACTTTCCCCTCGCTTTCCCTATTTTTTTTTCTAGTTTTACCTATGTTTCTTTGCACGGATATTGTGCCTATATGCACGTGCTTAATGTGTTCGTTTACAAAAGCGGGCCATTTCCCTGCCACTATAGAAAGTAGAGTGCCCTGTATCAGAGAAATATTAATTGACGTATGTAAGTGAATATATCTGTGATGAAGTCATAATTTCTCAGTTTTTGCATCGCACATAGTTTCCTCATCCTCATTAATCTCTTCACCCCCGCTTCCTGAATTCCAGTTCTGGTATTCTTTCTTGAGCAAGGCCTATGTAATGGGAGACTGATGTCTCATGTAGGCTTATTAACTATATCATCAGCAATAAAGAAAGTAGGGTTAAATTTGCACTAATTTTAGAACATTACGTTAATTAAATAATAATAATAATACGGAGTGAGCTCAGGCTACTTGTTAGGATTCTTGCTTCGCAATTGGATTATACCGAGTTCGAATTCGGAGACCAGCTATCCTGACTGAGGATTTTCCAGGGTTGTTCCTCAGTTATACTGGGCAAATGCCAGGTTAGTACCTTGATCTAAGGCTCTGGAGACCTTCCTTCCATTCCTTTCCCAATGTTTTCATCTGTTGATTATTACAGTGTAAAGTGGCCTCTGAGGATGTATCTGGTAGCTTATAGTAAATAAACAATAACGACTTAATATATCTTCACGAAACGTGTGGGTTAATTTAACTATAGCCTTACAGTCCCAATAGATAGCTAAAGTTTTAATATTAATTTCCTGACTTTTAAATACTATTTTCATATTGTTTCAGCTTTCAATTATCTCATGTATGTTCCACCGAGAATTGAACCTGAGATCACATGAACAAATGCGAATATGTTAAATATTTTTGAACACTAATATACAAAACACAAAACGCTTCAATGATACGATGCATGGATATGTTTTGGTTACGTCCTCAATGTATGATTAAAGAAACCTGGAGGGTGAAGAAGAAATGACAGAAATCTCTTTTATATTCACTCCTTCAACAAACTCCTGACCTCAGAAGGGCAAGCCATAAGTTAGGTAATAAAGTCGTACAACGAACACTTTTATTAATACGAAGAATACTACACAACCATATTGCTCTCCTGAAATTCTCGTGTGTATGTTTAAAGATCTACTGTTGTTCCACGCCAACCAGTCTATATTTTTTGTTGTACCTTCGAAGTGAAAGATTTGTTGATGGTTGGGCTCTAGTGAGTCAGAAACTACTATTAATAAAGAGTTTGTTTTGTCCAGTATTCCTGCGATTAGAAGGGTCTTATCTAAAAAATATTTCATTTGTATATGAGAAAATAAGAAAATTTATATAAGAAAGTAAATATTGCAAGGTTAAAATAACATAAAGAACAAAGGTAGCACAAACGTGTTATGGAAACATTTAAAAGCACAGCATCCTACTATATTAGTGAATCCGAAAAAAGTTTTGACGAATTTTAGATATTCAATTTTATCATCACAATTTCAGATGTAGGTTTGGATACGAATCAATATCTGAGATTCGGATCCAGATCCGAGATCCGAATTTCGGATCTAGATCCGAGATCCGAGATCCGAGTTTCGGATCCAGATCCGAGTTCCGGATCCAGATCCGAGATCCGAGTTCCGGATCCAGATCCGAGATCCGAATTTCGGATCCAGATCCGAGATCCGGACCCAGATCCGAGATCCGAATTTCGGATCCGGATCTGAGTTTCGGATCCGAGATCCGGATCTAGGTCCGGATCCGGCAAGATCCGGATCCGGATCTCACTGGATCCGGGATATCCGGATCCAAAAATTTTTGGCCATCCCTAGAATAGATCGTACCTCTTAGCCTACTTGCAAAGCCTACATCGGGCTTTTGTTGGATCTGAAAGACTTTCCAGGATCCAATCCTTGAGTTCATTTTCCACAAGACATTGTTTTCGAAACCTCTGTTTATATTGAGGCAGCAATTTTTAAATTTACATGTAAAAAATCCACAATATCTAAAATGTATTAACTAAAAATAAATGTTTATAACTTATTCAGACGCACAATTATTGTTTACTACTCAAAAGATTTCAAGTAAAAACATAGAAAAACACAAAAACACATTCTCAATTGCAAGACGCTCGAAAGAAACTAGAAGGTACACTCCGCATCAAAAAATTGCGACACAACGCCGCACAGTTAAGCCATCTTCTTATCCCATAATCGTGTCAGGTAAAGAGACCCCCCTCTCTCTCCTCCTTTCGTTTCTCCTATACTAAAATTAGCTAACAACATGAGCGCAATTCTTATTTCAAACTACACATGTATTAGTTTCGATAAAATGAAATAACAAAACCGAGACGAAACAAGATTCATAAGTTGATGTAGGGAGAAACTGAAACACACACAATGAAAATTTGAAACCAATGGATATCTATTACACAGAGATTCAAAAATGAAGCAGAGGGAGAGACAGAGAGAGATAAAGAAAAAGAAAAAGAAAAAGAGAACAGATAAAACTGTGGAATTCAAACGAGTAAGAAAACAACCTAACACTATAAAGTACCGTTTCCAGAAATCCAACAGTAATATAGAAATAACGTTTGTTTTTACATATTTTTTCAGAACTATTTGAATATATAGAGGATGCTTCAAACATTCATTATGTCCCTTTCATAATGGATAGCATACTCAATTTCAAGTGGAACTGTAGATCTCTGAGACACATCTAGGATAATGTCAAAAATTTAACACACATGCTTTGTTTCCGCGTGGTTCGATTGCAAATTCGGTAGTGTTCATTAGACGTACTGTTCCAAAATACATTCTAATAAACCCAGTAGATAGCGTTGGTCATATCCTCCATTTCAGACTACTAATGCAAACTGAACAAAAAAGAGAAGAAAAACGAAAAAAAGAAAAGAGAAAGAAAGAAAGAGAAAATAGAATAGTTCTATTTTACTGCTAAATTTCTAACAGAAATACCCTATATTAAAAGAACAAACTGTATCGTAATGAAAAGTTACAAATGTTGGAAAGGAAAAGTTTATGTTTCTCATAGATGTAGTATGTTTCAAATTTCAACGTGAAAAAAACATTGAATTATAGGATGGGGACAAATTTTGTGTCGAATTAGTATAAATAAAATTTTGTTTTCAAATAACCAAAGCGGTTACCATCTTTTCCGAAGATTTATCTGTTCCGAACATCCAGCATTGATTTCATCTCTTCCAGATTCATCGATCCAATACCAAAACCGCGAATATGCTAGGTTTGACTTTGAGTTACAAGCATTTTAATATACAACTTATCCCGAAAAATCAGTATATAGACTTAGGTACCAAATTTCACAGTAGTAAATCCCCACGTTAAGCGGGTTTGCATATCCAGGCTTCTAACTATGAAAACATTTACGATCACTCCAACCCCAATCATTTCACAGATTCAACCTGTTGCATATAAGTTATTAGGACGTAAAATTGAATGTATTTTATACGAAAAAGACCTTTATGCATTGCAAGTCCTGTAATGCCCAAATATTCACCACAAACTTATAGTGGTATCGACATAAACAAAAAAAAAAGTGTGGAGTAGGAAACTACTTTACACAAACGTCTAAACAAGCTCAGTCTAATATTTTTACTATTCAATGTCGTATACACTTCATTTCATTTCCCAAAGCAAAACCTCGCAAATGTATAGTGGGCTACTGGATATTATCAAATAAATTATCATTTAGTTTACGTAAATACTGCATTGCCAGATTTGAAACTTCGTACTTTAACTAATAATAATAATAATAATAATAATAATAATAATAATAATAAAATCATAGCCATATCTTATAAGAATTTCAGGCTTACTCAATAAATAAATTCAACGTGGTCTCTATTCGAAGTTCTATTTATTCGAATCCGATAGAAATACAAAGAGAAACTTCGAGAACAGGTAAAAGAAAAATGCTACTTTGGTGGGACTGGAACTAACCTTTCAGAGTTCCTTTCAAGTTACAAATGCCTTAGACACTTTGTTTCTTGTTTTTAAGTTAACTGATTCGCTGAACGTATCTGAGTAAGTTGTCTTTATTTTCTATTGCGGTTATACACGTTTTACAATCATTTCTTTTAAGCTTGAACGATAGGAATACGAATGCAAAAACTTTTAGGTCAATTAAAATTCCCTCACCGGGAATCGAACCGGGGACCCCTTACACCAAAAGCACATGTCCTAGCCACTAGACCAGCGGTAAGAACGAATGAAATCTCTTTTGAATTGTCTGAAATATATATGCCTATTTCGCCCTGATGTAATATGTCTATTGATGTTTTTATGTTTACCGTATTCGGTACTTTGAGGAACGATATGTGTTATTTATATAGGTTCTATTACGTATTCGTTCATAAATACTATATAAATTATCAGAATTATTCATGATCTTTCATGGAAATTCGCTGGTGCATGCACAGTAGACGGACAGTGTAATTGGAAGGTTAGTTCAACAGACATTATGTATTTCACCGACATTATTTAATAGCTATATAGAAGAGATAGCGAAAAGAAGTCTACCTAATGTAGATGGAATTTCGGTAGGAGATGAATGATGAGGTGTATACGGTTTGGGGTTGATATAGTTGTTGTTCCAGAATCTAAAAAGAAAATTAATAAGATGTAGAAAACTTGAGAAAGGCTTCTGAAGAATGTGGGATGAAAATAAATGTTAGAAAGACAAAATCCATGGTGATTGAAACGAGGCGATCGGTGTCAAATATAGAAGTAGAAGCGGGAGAAAAGAACAAATGACTAGTTTTCGATATCTGAGTAGTATTATTAGTGATGATATGATACCTGAACGTGAAATAAAAGCAAGGATAGAAATGGCGAATGAAGCCTTTATTATGAAGAAAATACTATTTTGTGGGGCCTTTAATAGAGTTGAAAAAAGACTCATAAAATGCTTCGTGTACTGTATTTTACTGTATTTATAAAGCAGAATCATGAATATTATGCAAAAATGATGAGAAACAATTGAAGGGTTTCGAAATATGTGCGTGGAGAAGAATGGAGAGAAATAGCTGGGTCGAGAGGAAAACAAATGAGAGGGTGTTAAAAATGGAAGGAGAAAAATATTATTAAGAAGAGGAAGAAAAAAACTGGTTGAGGTATTGGTTAAGAAGGAACTGTATCATGAGGAATGTGCTAGAGGGTATGGTGGCAGGAAAGAGAGGGAGGGGATTAATTAGACAATATAGAAACAGAATTATGCTATTGGCGATATCAAAACAGAAAAATCGTATGTGAAGATGGAAAGGTTAATAGAAGATCGTGGAGCATGCAAGTTTCTCAGCCGCAGTAAGTGACCCGCTGGTAATGGCGGAATACTTCTGATATAATGATGCCGATGATGCACAGTAGAAACAGAAAAATCCACTTTACTGTCATCTTCACATACGATTTTTCTGTTTTGATATCGCCAATAGCCTAATTCTGTTTCTATATTGTCTATATAGTATAATATAGATCATGCTCAAAGTGGACTAATAATGTTCTATCAATTTCCTCTCATTCATATATTGACCATTACCCATGGAGAATCTTCTGAAATCATCAATGCTTATAATTAGTTTTTCATTACAAATCAAAGGATAATAATGAAATATTGAACATACTTAATATTTTGTTTTCAGTTTTGGGTTTTAGATTTGCAATTCATATAATGTTCCCTTCTAATCGAATTTGAGAGAAAAGTAGTTGCCAAATATTTATTCAAAGAAATATTTTCAGTCCTCTGATGAAAATAGGAACACACGTTTTAGGAAAAAAAAACGAAACCAATACTTCCTACGGATAGGTGCTGATTGCCACGGGTGCTGACTGCCACAGCCAATTATTGGTGCTGACTGCCACGACTGTCACTAATTGCAAATATGAAGGTGCTGACTGCCACGACGGCGTGCTGACTGCCACGAGCCTGGGAGAAACTGTATTTGGAAAGAGAAGAATTAATCCCTCATACTAAATTTATGATTATTAATTAATTTAGTAGGGATTAATTTAGTAATCATCACAGCAAATCTATGTGGCATCCTATAAGTTACAAAGTTGCTCACTAAGTCGAACGACATAGCCTACACTTGGATGTTTATAAAGGATTGTCTTTTCTGTTATATGTACAATTTGCACATTTCATTGTTTATATTAATTGTTTTATTGTATTATTTAATGGATATGATGGTCTGAAGCCAGTTGACAAGGGAAGTTTGGGAGAAGCACTCGCCAGCAGAGAAATAAGCATGTCATTTGAAGGACCAATTCATGCCGATTACAACAGGTAATAAAACTCCTGTATGTAAAGAACTGTTCGAGATATTCAGCTTGGAAATTTATGTGAGAAAGTGAGTGGATGCACGTTTCAATGCGTTAAGTATTCTCACTCATGGCGAAGCCTGATAGTTTGAACTTGCTATTGCTTGATCACTGGGGTCTATTCACAGACAAATTGTCCATTACAAGTTGCATGACGGATGGCAAAGACCTAATGGTTGAGAATATACCAAAGAATTGCACACGATTTGTGCAACCATTTGATGTGTTTTGATTCCGATCAATCAAAGATTGTGGCAAAAGATTTGTACATAGTATGAATCTTCTTCATCTGGAAGTTATAATGTACCAACGAAACAATCAAATAAAGTTCCTGTCCATACGAATCACTTCCGATCACCGCGATACATCGGATTGTTTCAGTTTGCGTTCTGCAAGGCAGGTTACGAACAAATTATAGGCCTATAACTTTTGAATCAATTGTCGAATTTGTTTTTTGCTTTGGTTCTGCGAACTGTTCTCTTGACGGATGCAACACAATTGCACATATAAAATGTTCATGGTGCAAGGGAGTATTTTGCCTGCGTCATTTCTTCAGAAAACAGAACAACAACAACAGTGATCAATTTTCATCTCTAACCTATGATTATTGTAAACAATGTAAAGACTAATTGTATCTAGCAAACCCGTTAGTTATTGCGAAACACTTTTTTCTGTTACTTCCGATAACTTTCAGTTCGTATGTCAATATTCATTACTAATTATGTTGTAGTTAACGCGTATAAATGCGTATATCCTCATTTTCTCATATAAACTTCCAAGTTGAATATCTCGAACCGTTCTCAACCGTACAGGAATTATATTAGCTTGTTATAATCAGCATGAATTGGGACTTCAAACGGCATGCTTAATTTCTCTGCAGGCGAGTGCTTTCTCCTGAACTTCCCTTGTGAGGTACAGCCAGCAGTGCTTTTTTGATGGAACTTTCAAGAGCTGCTCGAAACAATTTGCACAGCTGTACACAGTTCATGCTGACATAGGGAGTTCAAGTGAGAATACATAAATCGTACCAATTTTGTACGCACCGCTCCCTGACAAAACTGAAAGTACACTCATGTCCAAAATTATTGTCGCATATCTATAACTGTCTTCTTGTAAGAATATAATTTGATAATTTTGCAGAGTGCTTTTAATACTTATATTATGTGTTTAATCAGGAAATTTATATTTGTGATAAATTTTATAAGAAAAGAATTATAAATACGAAAATCATAATGAGTAAAATAAAATGTAACCAAATGGACAAGAAAATTTTATTTTCGTTTTATTGTTCGTATTTACTGCTCTTTTGACATGAAATTTACCACATACTTGTCTTTGCCGATTATACACATACTAACATTATAAGAAATACCGGGCAAATTCGTTATCAAATTATATTACTAGAACAACATATTTATAATCATATGACAATAATTTTGGACATGAGTGTACATACAGAGACCTGTTTACCTTTGTTAGGTGTTAGTCTGAACAACACGAACCTAAGGATCATCTAGTTTCTTTCATGCTTCTTGGTGTCCGGTAATGTTACGTCTAGCAACTTTCTCTCAGGCTCGTGGCAGTCAGCACGCAATCGTGGCAGTCAGCACCTTGATATTGGCAATCAGCGCCAGTCGTGGCAATCAGCACCAATAATTGGCTGTGGCAGTCAGCACCCATGGCAGTCAGCACCCATGGCAGTCAGCACCCCACCCTTCCTACAGGGTTTGAACACATAAACTTATGATCGATAGACTATTGACCCAAATCGCTCGACCAGTTCGTACGTCTTTACTGAGCTTCTTTAGACTTTTGTGTAAAGTAGTTTCCTACTCCAGACATTTTTTGTTTATGTCTATACCATTATAAGTTTGTGGTGGATATTTGGGCGTTACAGGACTTGCAATGCATAAAGGTCTTTTTCGTACAAAATACATTCAATTTTACGTCCTAATAACTTATATGCAACAGGTTGAATCTGTGAAATGATTGGGGTTGGAGTGATCGTAAATGTTTTCATAGTTAGAAGCCTGGATATGCAAACCCGCTTAACGTGGGGATTTACTATTGTGAAATTTGGTACCTAAGTCTATATACTGATTTTTCGATATAAGTTGTATATTAAAATGCTTGTAACTCAAAGTCAAACTTAGCACATTCGCTGTTTTGGCATTGGATCGATGAATCTGGAAGAGATGAAATCAATGCTGGATGTTCGGAACAGATAAATCTTCGGAAAAGACTAGAAAATGGTAACGAATAGAAAGAGGTATAACACATTCCGCAACGATAAATAGGGACGTAATTATACGTTCCTGAGTAAAACCTAACAAAATAAATGTGAAAAACATGAATTTTTTAGGTAAATTCCACATTTACTGGCAACCCTGAGCTACCAGGTAATTTTAAGTGTGATATTCATGTTCAGCGCCTCGTAATCTATAAAGATTGGCTACTTTCGTTTCTGTAAAAATCCACTGTAGACCAGTGTTATTTTTTTCCTGATATTAGGTACTCTATTTTTATTTTAGTGTAATAGATGGCAGTACGAGCCCTAAATTTAAATTATAAAATTATATTCAAAAGTTCAATACAAGTGAATACTATAATACTTTCATTTATTATACTTCAATAGTTTAAGAACAGAAACGTCAAAAAGATTTCGAATTCCAAACCATTCTCAACACTAAGAAAATAATATATCACATCTTAAGAGAAATGCAGTACGAATTGGCTATAACAAAATGCCAAGTTCTTCCGCATCTAATGAATAAGTAGTGCGAGTAGGTTATAACTTACGTAAAATGATATAAAACAATAAAATTTCAAATTTTGATATAGGCAGAGCAAAGGAGGATTTTGGAGGATTGTGTTGGCTTTGCTTCACCAAAGAACAACTTTCTTTATTGAAAAGTAAGATTTGGGCGAAACAAAACCTAATTGTCTTTTCTAGAAGTTGACGTAATGTGTAAAGGCAGGTAAATAATTTCTGACTCTTCAATGCAGTTCTCATCAGTGATGCCAATTTAGCCTATTTTTGGCTAAATCTAGCCTATTTGGAGAAGCACTTAGCCATAAAAATCCACGAAATACTTATAACCTTAAATATAGCTTATTTTATGAAACTTTTTTTTTAATTTTTGACTTTTTTATTAGCCGTTAAATTAACTCTAAAAATACTTTTTCTTTGAAAATAGAGCCTATTTAAAAATTAGCCTATTTATCGTTCTATATTATTGTATTAATTGATTTCTGTAGATAGAGGGTATTTCATTACGCAACAAACATTTGTTTTTCATTCTTCATCTTTCTCCCCACCCACAGATTTACAACTAGTTGACAATACTTATCGACTCAAAGAATTTTAATGTCAGCTCCGTAACGGCCCCGTTTGCTACTGTTTAATTATTTTAATTTTCGCATTTCATTGCAAGAATGAAAGTAAACTGTTCGGTTCTTCAAGCCACAGAGATTGTTTTTGTTTATTAAAAGAAACAAATAGGATATCTAATTAGCTTGAAAACTCTCAATGCAATAACGGTGATTCACGTGGTTGTACGGAGAAATATGAATTGTTTATAAGGATTATGAGCTGCCGAAAGCTGTACTACTGAAAATTGGGACAATAACAGTCTACACAAACACAACGAATCATGACAGTCCACAATCTAATGATGGTGCATCCAGTACAGTTCAGCTAGCTGCGACAACATCGATGATGAATATCGATTCAACTGATAGTATGGCTGTTGACTTTCGCAAATCAGATGAGTTGTTGATGGATTTGGTTGTAATTTAAAGTCATGTATGGTGCTTGTTAGTTTTCAGCGAATAGAATTCGTCATTTCAAATTACTATAACTCACTTACAATCCTGCACACAAAAAAAGGTTTAAAATCTACAATGTGGTTTTTAACCTATGTTAGCAGTTCAAAATCTAGTCATTTTGTGTAAAAAAAAGCTTATTTCTGAAGGCCATCTAGCCTATTTTCTTCAGAAGTTGTTTTCAACACTGGTTCTCATTACGTGAGACATTCTGTTTCTTCATTGGTGTACAATTGCAGTAATTGTAAAAGCTTTCGATTTCAAGTATGACGTATCTCTACTCGAGTCATAAAAGTTTGAAGTTAACAAATAATACTGTATCTTTGCGCATCAATAGAAGCATCTTACAGTAATTGATATTTTTGCAAAAATACTATAAGTATTTAGAATTGATCGTATGATTTAAGAATATTGAGGGATCATTGCTTCAGAAATAATAGTTCCTCCTGAGCGAATTTTATTCCATATAAAAACAATGTTTTGAGAATAATTAAGCAGTTTGTGAGAACATAACGGTATGTAAGATTTTCTAAGTTTTGGGTAAACTGAAAAAGAAGGTTGCATATTCCCATGCAATTCAACAAAGACACATACCGAACAAAATTCCCATGTGTTTTTCAGGTATATTTTCAAAGTACCTATATACTATTCTGTGGTTCGATCACAACCTATTTCACATAATAACTTAATTTCTCCGTAAGTGGCACTTACCATTATGTTCACCCGAAATACTCAATCGTACTTCGTCTTATCAGATACCTGTTACATCACGCTTCACCTATTTCTCGGTAAACCAATTGTTTTTTTTCTTTCCTCAATGACATCTCAAAGCAGCGACGAAGATACCTCGCGATGGACGTCAAGGTTTAAGTCGCTGTCGCTACCTCGATAACGGCACAAACACATGGATTCAAATGGGTAAGTACATGCCAGAGATATGCGCTACATTGCGACCTAGAAATCGACCGTAATTGTTAATTAGTGGTCGCGATGATAAACAACCGAGTTTGTTTTCACATCGATGTTCAGTGGAAGCATCGCTATGTCTCGTGTTCTCATTGGTTCTCTCTGAAGCGCTACACGGAATAAAATCTTCATTTGTTTAGAATTTCGTCTGCAGACGATCGTGTGTATTTATAATCAACAGGTTTTGCTGCGCTATAAATTTCATTATGAAAGACATATTAGTAGAGTTAATGAGAAATGTTCAAGCAATACGGGATAAGAGGCATGTTTTAAATAAAGAATGGAAGAGAATAGGAACTCAAACGTGAATGTCAGATAAGTTATTCATATTTATTTGACAATTATACTGTAGCTTATTATTATGTAAGGCAGTGGAGGTTTCAGGGAGGGGGCTTTCGGGCAGAAGTCCCTAAAATCCGGAATTTCTAAAGAAAAAAAGAAGGTAATGTTAATCATATCTGTGTTTAAAAACTTCATGCCGGCCCGTAATTCCGAGATTAATAAAAAATAATTTCTTCTAAATTCGTAACTGATAAAAGGTCTGTAAAGACAGGCACATACCCATAAGGAAGCAACATCGAATAATGGAATTGCATTGACGAAACTGCATTTGCATTTGCTGAAGTTAACACTCTCTCCAACCCGAAACCTGAAGACATACCTGTTTTCATTCTATTATTTTACTGGGAAATTATCTCTCGCCTGAGTGCTGAAAGAGGTCATTTCTTCACAAAAAATTAAACAAAAAGGTAAAAGTATTTGATTTATTGATAGACAAGAGATGAGAATCAAATCTTTTTGCACAACAAGAGACGGGACGTCTCGAGTCCATGCCTATTTATAAACTGTTTGTTCCTTTCAATTTCAAAATGTGTTTTCGCAGTGATTTTTATGCACTGACGGAATAATTTCACACGCGTCACAATTATGTTTCTCCTCAAACTGAGAACTTACACCGAGGATGCGACCTCTTCGCTATGTGCGCCGTTCATCCATCTAGACCTAGACATCGAGGTAGCGACCGCGACTTAAGCCTCGACTTCGATCACGAGGTATCTTCGGTATGTCTTTACCCTAAGATAGTTGTCGCATGGAGCAAGAACTCGCCTTAGAGCCCCTCCCTGATCAACCAAACCAAAACGCTCCCCGACTACACCTGATATTCGTATCACACAGTAAGTCTCCTATTCCATTTGGACCATTAACGCAATAGTGGATCATATGAGATGACCACGCCAAATATGGTGAAGAAAATCCACACAAATTGGTATTGGATGACGATCTACTGAAAATGTGCGAGCTAGCAGACATGGTAGACATTTCAAGAAGTGCCGCACATCACATATATACTGAAAATTTGGAAACTCACACCTGAGTCGAAGAAACAGTCAAAACAATGGACTGAAATGGGAGAATCAGCTCCAAGGAAGGGGAAGACAGTTGCATCTGCTCACAAGGTCACAGAGTCAATTTCTTGGGATGCGCGTGGGATATGTTTCATTGATTAAATTCAAAAAGGAAAAACAATTAAGAGCAAGTGTTTTGCAAACATATTGCAGTGTTTAAGTATTAAAGGCAGCTACATTTGGCGAAAGAGAAAGTGTTATGTCAATGTATTAGTTCACACACCTGTTATCGCGATGGCCAAAATCAATGAGTTAATTCGAATTGCTTACTCACGCATCCTATACACCAGAGTTTTCCCCATTAAATTATTTTCTTTTTCTAAACATGAAAAATGGCTCTGTGGTAAAAGATTTTCCAACAATGAAAAGATGGAGTCTGCGGTTAATGGCTATTTTGAGGATCTCGACGGTTTACACTATAAGCAACAATTTGAACATCGCTGGGAAAAATGTGTCGAGCTAAAATGAGACTGAGTTGAGAAATCAAGATTGTTTTATCCAAATTTATTGTATTTTCTTTGTTAGGTCGGTTACCTTTGGGCTAACCTTGTATGTATCGGAAATGTGAAATCATTTCCATATATGTATTCGGTGGACTAATTTCTCGTGGCTACACACAAATTTAGAAGTAGTTTGTGCGTAACTGCTGGGGAGAGGCAACCAACAGTAGATACAATCAGTTAGTTAAAATTGTAATTTGTTTCATATACAGCATATAAATAACAATTTCTTCCAGCGGATTGGAAACCGTCTACTTTTATTGGTAAGGAACGGTATACTTTTTGTTACCACAAAATGTTTTCGATTTTCTCTAAAATTACGCATGAGAATTTATTCATAAGCATATGATTTTGTTTAGCTCAACGTGATCTATCGCCTAACAGTGTGTAACATAAATGTATGGCTAAAAAACTACAAGATGATTGCGGACATCCAAATAAGTAAGAATGTTCCTATAAACATGGGTCCGATGCCACTTCGTTTCCGAGATACAGGGTGTTCAAATGTCGAGTCCTTCCAATGGCCTAATACGGGAAAGTAAATGGTAATGTTCAATATTACATGAATAATACAATCAAGTGGAATTGTACCTCTGCAAATACATTTACACTAACATAGAGAATGAAACTAAACATTTGAGGTTATTGGGTTGTCAGTGTTGCAAATCTGGTACAAAGTGTTATGTTTTCAAATAGCACTAGACTTCTTTATACGAAGTAGGATACATTGTTACCCAATAACATTACTTTGTGGCTTTTAACGTTTAATTACTTTGTGGCTTTATACGTAAGTTATTCTCATGTGCATTCATTTGTAACGATACAATAACACTTTCATGCGAGAGTTGTGATCTATGAACCGTTGTTACCTACTCTGCGCTGTTATTGACTTCACACTTAGAAGCCCTGTGTTTTGCAAATGAAGAGGAATCTGCTCCATGTTTAGAAAAGTTTTGATGTCAGCTTTTATATGTTAACGTGTGGACCTCTAGTGCTGACAACCCAAAAACCTAAAATGTTTAGTTTCATTCTCTATGTTAGTGTAAATATATTTGCACAGGCATAATTCCAATTGATTGTATTATTCCTGTAATATTGAAAACTTCCATTCACTTTCCCATAGTGAGCCATTGGAGAAACTCGACATTTGAACACTCTGTATCTCGGAAACAAAGCGGCATCGGACCCGTGTTTATAAGAACATTTTTACTTATTTGGATGTCAGCAATCACTTCGTCACTTTTGGCCATGCATTTATTTTACACCCTAACTAACTAACTAACTCTATGGCCTATAGAACCCGGAGGTTCAATGCCGCGTTCACAAAAGCTCTCCACTGACTTCTATCCGTAGCTAACTGCATCCAGTTTCTACTTTGTATTCCAATCTCTGCGAGATCCATCTTAATATTGTCCTCCCATCTGCGCCTAGGTCTTCCTAATGGTCGTTTTCCGTTTGGTCTTCTAGTCAAGACTTTGAAAGCGTTTCTACTTTCTTCCATTCTAGCTACATGACCTGCCCACCTAAGCCTCCTAGACTTGACGACACTAACAATGTTGGGTAAACCATATAAACTATGTAGTTCCTCGTTATGAAGTTTCCGCCATTCCCCATTCCCGTTCCTCTTTGGTTCGAATATTCGTCTCAGGATCTTGTTCTCAAATACTTTCAGTCTATGTTCTTCCCTCAGAGTAAGTGGCCATGTTTCGCAGCCATACAAAACAACAGACATAATTATCGTTTTGTATATTTTAAGCTTCAAATTCCTCGACAGAATTCGCGACGACAAGAGATTTTGAACCGAATAGTAACACGAATTCCCTGCTTTAATCGACATTTAATTTCTTCTTGAATATGATTTTCCTCTGTTAATATTGATCCTAGATATTTGAAACTATCCACTTTATCAAAAGTATTATTTAATATTTTAACGCATCCATAATTTGCTGTATTTCGGTCCCGACGCACTTCCATGTATTTAGTTTTCTTTGCATTTACTTCTAAACCCATGTCCCTGCAAGCGTTTAATAAGATCTCTGCATTTCTTTCTATTGTTCTCCTATCATCACCTATTAAATTTACATCATCAGCATATGCCATAAAATGGTGAATACTGTTCAATTGTAGGCCCTGGTTGCTATCTTTGATTTTCCTTATAGCGTATTCCAGAACGAAGTTAAATAATAATGGCGACAACGCATCTCCTTATTTCAGGCCATTTTCGACGTGAAAGCTCGTGGACAAAAATTTACCTACCCGGACTTAATTTGGGATTCATTTAAACATATCTTAATTAATCTAATTAGCTTTCTCGGTATTCCAAGTTCTGTAAGAACGTTGTATGATGTTTCTCTCCTAACCGAGTCGTACGCCTTTCTAAAATCATAAATAGTTGATGTACCGGGGCATTGTATTCTCACTTTTTTTTCGAGTATTTGGTCGATAGTTGATCGATTTCGTCTAAATCCGCACTGATAATCTCCAATAATTTCATCTGCGTATGGGGTCAGTCTTTCTAATAGAATATTTGAAAGGATTTTATAGGATGTTGATAGAAGAGAAATGCCTCGATAATTATTACAGTCAGTTTTGTCACCTTTCTTGTGAATTGGAACAATGATTGATTCTTTCCACTCTTGTGGCAATTCTTCCTTGTTCCAGATAAGGAGAATGAGTTTGTGTATCTTGTTCCACAATTTTTCGCCTCCAGCTAAAATTAACTCAGCCGGAATTTCATCTACACCCGGAGATTTGTGTTTCTTTAATTTCTTTATAGCAGTTTCTACTTCTATTCGATTGGGTTCTGGAATATACGGTTCTGCGGTGTGTATCTCCTTTTCTCCACGCACCATAGTTTTTGGTTGCGTGTTAAGCAAATCGTCAAAGACATCTTTCCATCTATTTAAGATGCTATCCGTGTCAGTGAGAACTGTACCGTCAGATTTATTTAATATATAAGCACGAGGTTGATAGCCTTTCTTAAATTCGTTAATTCCCTTATACATGTCCCGGATGTTTTTATTTTTACTATTAGCTTGAAGTTCCTGAATTTTAGCTTTCAGAAAATTGCGTTTCTTTTTCTAAAAGTTTTGGAAGTTTCCTGCCTGATATCTGCGAAATTTTGTGTAGTTATTTCATTCGGATTTTGTAGCCAGCGTAATTTTGCCTGTTTTCTCTTCTCTGCTAGTTTTAAGCATTCCTGGTCGAACCATGGTTTGTTCCTACGTATTTCCGCGTGTCCCAATTTTTTCTTTTGCTGAAATTTTAATGCTATCTCTAATTTCAATCCAGATATCCTCAACACTAGTGCACTCCGAATCTTCTAAAGCCGAGAATCTATTCGAAACTTCAATCTGGTATTTCTCTCTTACCTGGCTCTCTTCTAATTTCTTTAAATTGAATCTCTCCGTTTTCGGACAATGAATATTACCTTTATTCAGCGATAACCTCTCTCGTATTATCGCTGCTACCAGGTAGTGGTCAGTGTCACAATCAGCCCCTCTAAACGACCGGACATCAATTATGCTAGATTGCCTTCTTCTATCTACTAAAACGTGATCAATTTGATTATGTATTTTCCCGTCTGGTGATGTCCAAGTGTATTTATGAATGTCGCGATGAGGAATTTTGTACTCTTCACGATTAGGTTTTTGAATGTTGCAAAGTTCACGAGTCTAACACCGTTGTCATTACTTTTCTTATGCAGACTTTCGTTCCCTATAATCGGTTTGAACATATCCTCTCGTCCTACCTTCGCATTGAAATCCCCTAATAGAATTTTCATATGATATCGCGGGAGTTGGTCAAATATCCTTTCCACTTCTTCGTAAAAACTGTCTTTTGTATCGTCATCCTTATCTTCAGTTGGGGCATGTACATTTAAAACAATAATATCGCACCAGCGTCCCTTAAGAGTAATAAAAGAAAATCTGTCAGTAACAAATTCAACTCGTTTAATTGCTGGTAATATACGTTTATGAACGAAAAACCCTGTTCCTAACTGGTGAATTTTATTTCCTTCCCCGTAAAAGAACGTAAAATTTCCGGAATTCACAGATCCATTTCCATCCCACCTAACTTCCTGAACTCCTACTACGTCCATCCTGTATTTCTCTAACTCACTCGTTACGGATTTTAACGCGCCAGTCCTATAAAGACTCCTAATATTCCATGTTCCAAATCTCATGTCCATTTTCTTTTCCTGAGGTCGTGCCAAGTTATCAGTCCTTGTCCGAGGCTTTTGTGAATATTTCTGAACAAGTGCTTTTTTTTACAGGATGAGGTTGTTAGCCCTACCCAAACCCCCAAGCCGGAGGACCACTCCTAGTCGGCTGTCCGTGACTGCTTATTCAGTATATTCGCAGCTAACCGTTATATTAATTAAACAGATAATATATTAATTAAACAGATATTAAAATGTAAAAGTTGATTTTACTTATAGATTCTTATTAATCGTACCATATATTATAGTTATGCTAGTATAATAATAAACAGCTTAAGTCTGTGTCCAACACTCGGAGTGCGTTGCGATTTCCCTATATAATAACATGGCATATTTTTTCAAAAATATTATGAAAACTATTTATTTTATACATTTCAAAATTCATCCAAATCTTTGTTAGTATTAATATTGCATGTGCAGTTTTACTTTTTCTTGCTAGGGTAATATTTGAGGGCCCTAATTAAAAATTAATTTTGTTCCATTTGAAAGCTGTTTAATATATGGCCCTACATTTTGCAGGAACGCAAAACACCAGATAACAGGCTAACCAGGTAGGTTTCTTTTATTCTATACCCCAACTGGGTCACGTGCGCCAACTTTGGGTTGTCCCTGGAGATAAAGAAACCGATGGAATGCAGATTGTCAGCAGATAAGAGCAAAGTCTGCTTTTCTCTCTTCATAGATCATAAAGATTTCATTGATTCTACGCAAACAAATCCGCGAATAGCTACCTGTAGAAGCATATTGGAGCTAACGACGTATGAAAGTTTTAGAAAATCTGTCTATGTTGCTTTCAAGTGAGGGAAGTGTTCCTCTTATAAAAGTAGTTTCGAACTGTATAGTGTAGAGTAAACTCACTCATTTGTCGCATCAACTGACAAATGTTGACATAAAGATCAAAGATTATTTACCCTGTTATGATGTATAGCGAACTGCAAAATAGTTATATGTGTAAGAAGAAAATGACCGAGAACTGCTTTTCGATATATCGTATCGTTTATGCTCTATGAAAATCAATATTGAAACCGGAAATAGTACTAAATTTCTACCAGTTCTGATTTTCAAAAGAGAAATAGGAATGGAGATAGTATATTTTCTAGAGATGTTGATTCAATTCTATAAAACCGTTTGTTGCGAGCTATTATAGATTTGATTTATGGCCCGTAAGTGCAGTACCGTGCCGGGGGAAGGGTGAGCGCGGCGACGACCAAGAGCACCGAAGTAAGTGGGCACACAATTCAGGAGAAAAAGAGAAAAAAGAGAGAAAAATAACTTGGAATGTTTGTATGGGGCACCGTCGTACAACTCTCGTCACGGGCGCTGATTTTCCATGGCATGGCACTGAGTACGTGGTTGATCTCTATCACTTCAGATTTATATAGAAGATTGACGGAGGAGATGGAATCTATTTTTAGGACGCTAAATCAATTCCGGAAAACCCTTCTCGATATCTCTTGCCGCTTTTGATGTGATACTTGTTAACAGAGAGACGGACATAGCCGTTCTATTAGACTTCTGATACTTATGCATAGAATAGTTTAAAAAGTTAATAACACCCAGGTAGAAGAAATAGTATTCATCAAATCTATTTTCATGCAGATTGAGAATATGAGAATTTCAAGGATTTATTTACATAAATCGTTATGCCCCAAAGAATAACGGGGACCGCGGTGGTTCAATGGTAGAGTGCTCACCTCTGGTGTGTGTGTGATTGTCGGTTCGATCCCAGTACGGACCAAGGGGGCTTTGTGACGGATAAACACCATGTTCGTGGGTTTTCTTGGGGACTCTCGTTTTCTGCCCATTTCTTCATTCCACCATTTCATTCATTCTCATCATCACTTCCTCCTTTAGCTTAGCCGGCATAACCGTGGGATGTAAAACACAAAGATTTAATTTCATTTCTAAATAGTAACCTAATGCATTCTACAGTGTTCTGTTCTTAGCTAATGTTCCAGTAATAGCGTACAGATTGATGAGACGCTTGCAGATTGATATGCCATAAAATCGATTATTCATGCCAAAAGATGCACCAATATCTGCCAAGTAGTCACTACAAGCAAGAATGCTATTTCGTTCAAATAGTATTTCCCATGACACTAGATGAGACGAGAAGTAAGGCTTTCTTGTCTTGTCTCATAAATTTAATAGGTGTATCGTCTCGTCTCGATAATCTAAGACTTGTCTCGCTCTTGTCTCCAAACTTTATTGTTCTGTTTTGATAATTTATATTTTATAAATATGAACTAATATTGTCCTTAATTTTTTCTGGAAGTTATCACAACCGTTCCACGTCACGAATAGTGTGATATAACAACATTTAAACCATACTGATTATTGGAGTAAATTGTGTAATGACGCATATTTTAAACGTAGATAAATACTTTTCATTGCTTTCGTACCATCATTTTATCAATTTGTAGTTTTTTACATATGAATCGTGTAACCCTAAAGCAATGTTTGAGATCAAGACTTGGGTGACTGGTACTGCCCACGGGACACCATAAATTTCTCGTCTCAAGAACGAGACGACAATTGTTGTATTTATTGCCTCGTCTCGAATTTAAAAAAGTACTTCTCATATGGTTTTCAAGATTATAATCAAGACGAGAAATTTCTGGTCTCGTGGACAACACTACGTTAAAAATAGGATGAAATAGTGGACTTGTTCGGGGGTGCGTCTGTATTGAGCAGGTGCTTTCGCAACGGTGGGTGCGCGCGTAAACTAGAAGTTTATCCAATCATTATGTGAACTAGAAATAAAAAAAAAAAATATACGTTTCAAATTGCTAAAGTTTAAATCGATTACGAATATCGACCGATATCCAGTTTTTGTTTTTCTTACGCCATAGTGAAATATTTTCCAGTATAAACTGCCAAAGCGCTTGTGGAGATGTTAGTTTCAAATGCAAATTAAGAAATATCTCTGACACTTTCTTCAAGAAGCCAACCCTTTGGGAGTTCGTTCGACAATACGACTACAGTTACGAACATCTTACGTGTTTTTTTTTATTTCGGTGATAATTCAGGTTTGAACTTCCTATAAAGTATTTCTACTTATAATATCAATTCAAATATTATCAACGGTAACCAGTGGCCTATTTAGGATCTTGTTTCGGAGGAGGTGGCTTAAGAACCACTAAGAAGCGTTTGTGTTGTACGCATAATGCGAAAAAAAAATAATAACGAAATTATTTCGGGAACTTGAACCCAATAGCCTTCTAAAGCGGCACTAATCAAAACATATTTGCTATAATTATTAGTGCATAAATGTAAATTACCCTTTATAATATTACTAAATACTTATGTTCATGGCATTGTTCACATAGAACAATATCATGGTGATGGAGTAAACCTTTCAGTGCTGTATCTCAGTTACACGATATACAAGTTGTCCAGATTTTCGCCAGGTGAGATTGTAGGCCGCAAGATTTTGGTTGAGATGTTTCACCCGCAAAGCATCAATAAATCAAGTATTAACTCTGTTGTGATGGATGGCCAACTACAAAATAGAAGTATGAACGAATGTGAATATGTAGACTAATATAGCTTTCTGTGGATATATTTTTATTGATTCAGTGCGATTTGTGATCATTCCAATTTGCGACAAGGTTCATGTATCGGACAAATTTGATTGAGAGTTTGATAAGATTTCTCAGAAGAAAATGAGATTCCAGTTCCTGACCGACCGCTAATTGGTTCTTTAAATGAATCAGGACAGTAGAAATGATACACGTTGCCAGATATTTTCCCCTAAAATTATGAAGTTATGAACTACATAGGGGAAACAAGGATAAAAAACATAAAAACAAGGATAAATATCAAGTAAAAATATTTCACCTACTTATCCTTACAATACCAATATTGGGTCCAAATGATTTAGACCCTCAGAAATATTGTAATATTTATTTATTTATTTTGTATAGGCCTATTACTGTTAGGCACTCGCCTTAAATCCTACGATTAATTCTTTCATCTTCCCAGATATTTCTTTTAAAGTTTTATTTTTTAAAGTTACATTTCTTATTTTGGAAAGCAAAATATTGATGATAATACTTTTAGCCTTGCGTTTCCTCTGAAGTGTCTCCTTTTTTCACCGCGCAAAAATCCAGATTTATTATCAAAAATGGTTGAAATAGGAAAATAGTGAAACTAGGATGAAGTGCACCCTGTTTGGCAAGAAGGCTTGTTATAAAATACAAGTAAAAAGGTGTGTAGGTAGATAAGGTTGTCTCATTTCTGACAGCAGCCAGTTTTGTCTCCTGCAACCCTTTCTTCCAAACCATATGATCATATTGTCAACTGACATAACTTCGAGGACATGCATTTTCCACATTTTTAGATGAACGATCTTATCTCATTTCGTAACTTGTTTCCCTCCCCTACCAACTTTTTGAAGATCAGTGAGGAACAATGGTGTGAATGGATCAGGTATGTGCACCTCCACGAACAGGAAAAGAAACATTGCTTATGTGCTTTCCAACGCTGTCATATTTCCTTGTAAAAACTAATATTAATGAACTATAAGCGCTAGATTAAAAATTAAAAAAAGTTAACATGTCGTGTTGGGCTAGATCAGCGTTTCGCAACCGGTGTGCCGCGAGGAAATGAAAACAAAATTATTAATTATATAACAACCAAATTACAAGACAGGAAAAATGTGTATTTGTATTTCACATTACTATGAAAATCTACAATGAAAAAAAAAACTGTAATTGCAATATATTAATGTATATACATACATTACTACTACACAGATTGTATTTCGAAAACAGAATTTTATTAATATTTAAAAATTGTGACGTATATTAACCATTTTAATAAATTGTAAGTTTCACATTGTGTTACTTGTCTGTACATATTTAATGTTCAAAAAAGTATTTATTATCATTGTTATGACCATTAGTGTTTCTTTATTGTTATAGGTTATTTCATAACTTGAAATTTTAAAATCTCATTCTACCCTTTCGACAAAGCAAACACTCATACAAATTACCTCCATCTGTTTTAAAAGCACAAGAGATTTGTTTGTTCGTTTGTTATTTAGTGATCTTCCTTAGTGAAAGGTTGGATAAGTCTTCAAAAAGAAAGTGTGTTTTTAAAAGCCAGAATCCTATAGTTCATTGGAATTGTTTTCTATTTTTGAATTACAATGAAAACTAAGTATAATGATTTACGAGGGGGGGGGGGGACCAGTGATCGAGCTTTCTTCTCTGTGAGAAGGAGGTCAGTAATCACAGAAAAAATTACGACGGTACTTTCCATTTACTACTGCTACTACTACTAATAATATTTATGAGTGTGCCGCGAGAATTCAAGTTATATCCGTAGTGTGCCGCAAATTGAAAAAGGTTGGGAAACGCTTTGCTAGATCAACATCTGGGGATATTTTGAACTGCATAAGACAAATAGTTTTCATAATAATTTGGAAAGAAGTTCACCATGTTATTATAAAGGGATTGATGATCTCAGCTGAAAACGTTAGACACGGCCTTAATGAGAGTAAACTTCAGTGTACGCATGATCTTTTACACTTACTCAAGTCAGTTTGGTACGCGTATATCAACAAGCTATCTTAATTGGTATATGCCTCATTTTGGGACAATGTTTTTAACGGTAATAATATTGTATAAGTTGGTTCCGGAATATCAATATGTTTCCTTCATTGCTTTCTACTTAGAAATGCTTTTGTAATATTCACTTACCTACACATAAAAAAGATGCTCGTCCAAATGATAAATAAATTTGCTGATGAATAGTAGTAGATGATAATAGAGTACTCTACTATATGCTCAGATGATAATATACTCTATGATATGCACACAATAACAGTATCTGAAGATAAAATCTATGACTACATTGTGTTTTCTTCATTTATGTACAAAATAAAAAAAATGTATTGTTGCAAATTGTTTACTTTGACTTTTCTACTGTAATTTTCTCATTATTCTCATAAAAATATTAAGTATAAAAATGTTTATAATTAGTTTTCTGATAATAATTTTCTGTAACGGAATAAAAATGCTGAAGTTGGAAACATTGAAGGTCGTGCTGTTTTAGATGTTCCATTATAAGAATTTTCCACGGACAAGCAACGAAGCGCTTTTTAGATCCGAATAGGATGGGAGGGAGGGTTAATGCAACTATTGACTTCAACATCTTCATGGCTAAGGGCGAAGTTTTAACTGTATATCCATATCCCATACATGGAATACACACAATTAAAGTTCTGTTACACATGAAGATGTTAACGAATTGATTCCATTAACAAGATTGGAGGAGATAATCATCCCTAATCATTTAGCTGTAATGGAACTCTGAAATGTATCTCTATTCTACATATTAATTACAGTTTGGGATCAGTTAGGCACGTAGCCAAGAATTTGTGAAGTCGGGGGTGGGGGTGGGGTCTGTGACATGAAATACTGTGGTTATCACACCATGAGCTCGATCTATCTAAACTATTTTACTGGCAACATATATTGGTTTGTTAGGACAATAAAATGAGGATATGTTAGTAAGTATTTTAATAACAAAACATGAAGAAATCTCGAGTAAAAGAATAAAAAAATTATTGTATTGAAAAAAGATTTTAAAATATTATTGTACCTTCCTTTGTTCATTCAAATATGGCAATTTTCCTTTCATTATGACCTCAACTATTATAAAAAGTACATATCTAATAATGTCTTGTAAAATATTTTACAATATCTGCAATCTTTTCTCTGTTGAATGAAAAGTTAATAGAACTTACTTTCCACATAATTTTTTTGTTTTCATTATTCCGTTAATTACTGTCTGTTCCAAATGACAGGTTAAAGAAGCAGTAGGAAACTGTTTCTGAAATTACATGTTTGATACTGCAGAGAAGCGATGACCAAAAATTGATAAAAATGTTCACACTGATACAGAACGCTACTATGATTTCGAAAGCTTTAAATGTCCCCGACTAGTAGCAGAAATTCTGAGAATTTTATAATTTTTCTAGAAATTTGAAATTTAATTACTTTTTCAGAAAATCCCGCTCATTTGCCACCATGTATTGCAAGTAATACAAATCTCTTCATAAGAGAAACCAAAAACTTGCTGTAGCTTTTTATTTTTAACGCTGATTCTTCTTTTTCTCGTTTGTTTTTGTTTCATAGTTCCTTAACTTTTTCATGTCTGGTTTCGAAGAGGGGTCCAGACCCCTCGGACCTTTCCCTTGGCTACATGCCAGAATCAGTGAGATATTGATCAAAGTTCAGGAGGGTTTCCAGAACTCCTAAATGTTGTTGCTGGTATAGCGATTTATGGTGGGATTATAATGTCTTTCTCTACCCAGGTGAAAGCACGTCGTACACATGCAGCAATCACGTCCACATTTATTCTGAGTAAGCGATCCGTAGCATATAAACATACGTTGTCGTGCTCTACAAGTATGAAAAAAAGACCCTTCCGAAAATTTAAAAAAAAAAAAAAATCCAGCCAAGAATCCGTCTCAACCAGAAACTTCAGCATAGATGATGTTGAAGAAATGAGTTATCTATGGGTACCAGAAACTAAACCTAAATGAACAAAAGAGGTCTAAGAAGAAAGAAGACAAGAATGCTGTCTGAGACAATAAACGCGCGAACAAAATAGCAAAAGACCGAAAGAATAACAAATAAGAGGAGGTTAAGCCCCCATCAATTCATAACCAGAACTAGATGGAATTCCTCTGGAGTTATTTAATAACTTCATTATATACCAGCAAAATGTACCACAGAAGAATATTCCATATTTGATACGAGAAAATCAGAAGGCTACAGATCGCTCGAGGAAGTCATACGCAACTTTTACCTCCGCAATCACTGGCGTGTCTTTGGCATTCAACCTAGAAGAACACATCAGATAACTACCATCACCACAAGTCTATCTCACGAATATCATCAGAACAGAATCTAAGTTTGTGAGTACTTCAAATTATATGCCCGTAGCCAAACTACCTCTATAAAAATCGTTTGCATCTTTGTATACTCAGGTCGGTCTATACTGTTTGTCTTATCTTGGTGTGAGTAATCAGCTCCCAAACGTTGTCGGTGTTGTTTTGAAACACCCTATATATATATATATATATATATATATTGGATGTTGCAAAATAAGTGTTACAACTCTTAGGAGGTGACTCCTGCCACTGAGATAAGAAAAAAAAGTTCTCTTGAACTTTCCGCTGTCGAACATAGTTTCGAATCTACAAGGTGCCGAAAGCGTGGGAAAATGACTACCACACACGCGCAAGGGATTCCCCAAAGGAACGTAGGGAGTCCCGGATAATCTGTCAAATATAAATTGGTCTAAATGAATATGAATTGATAGGGTTTCTACCAGTTAAGAATAATTTGTTTGTATTAAGTCGATATCTGGAACAAATACAAAATGGCGGACACCTCATGCCCGTTGTGTGTGGTTGCATAATCGTCACAGACGGATGCTGGCCAACAGTGACGTTCTGAGTATTAAGTGTAGCGAATTTGTACTCAAATGCTCTAGAAAGACATCTGGAGTGTCGGTAGAGCACAACAGATGAAGCAGGGTGATTCACATATGTGAAAACACGTAACGAAAAATGTTCAGAAATGCACTCATACTCAGTAAACGTGAGTACAAAGCATCGGAAATGTAAGGAATAGCATCAAGAACATGAAAGCCACTGCCAATTCACCAATATTATTCCCTCAAACTGATGCAATATTATGTGCACGGTTTCATACCAATAAGGATACAACAACTGAGGCCGAGTTGAAATTGTGCAAGGGGACTCACAAAGAAATTGGGGAAACTGAAGGAATGTCACTAGTGCGATCGCATGATCGATATTGAAATGTGGCCAATGTGTGTGTTGATATCAACATGTAGCTAATGGACAAATGTCAACATGTTCCACTACTGCTGGGACACTGTCCCACGTGCGAAAAATAGGAAAATAACGTTGTACATTCTGCTATTACATCTGGTGCACTTTTTGGTAGAACGTAACTAGAACACGATTGTATCAATGTCCCTCTTTGTTTGGGACATTGTCCCACAGTCGACGCATATGAAAAGAAATATCTTAATCCATGGCTCAAATTCTGATAGAGCGTGAAAATAACAAACTTGTCTCATGTCCCACGCCTTCTGGGCCATATGACGTACTCGAAATATAGGAAAATACCTCCAGAAATTCGTATCTTACACACAGTGCACATGCCAAGACAAAGATGAAAATGAACTAATTTGGCACATGTAACACTACTGCTGGAACACCATACATATGGAAAATAAAACAACATGAAAAATAGGAAAAAAACGTCTTAAAGCTCTGATTGTCTACAACCGTGCAATAGGAATAATAAAATGAAACACACAAGCATGTCGGGATGCACAAGAGCACTTGCCAAACAAAGTGGGTACTCCTCAAAGAAATTGATACAGAGAAAGTGAGGCTCCCTCGAAGCCTCAGGGCTAGAGCGCTCGCTTTCGCTCTCATGGTAGCAGTTTCCAATCCTACTGGGAGCCCACGGCCTCAGATTCAAGACCCGAGTAGTTATTTTCCTATTTTTCGCACGTGGGATTGTGTCTCAGCAGTAGTGGGACATGTTAACATTTGTTCATTAGTTACATGTCGATATCAACACATGCACTGGCATCATTTCAATATCGATCCTGCTAGTGAAATTCCTTTAGTTTCTCCAGTTTCTTAGTGAGTCCCCTTGCACAATTTTAACTTGGCCTCAGTTGTTGTATCCTTATTGGTATGCAACTGTACACATCGGTTTGAGGGAATATTATTGGTGAATTGGCAATGGCTTTCATGTTCTTGATGCTATTTCTTACATTTCCAACGCTTCGAACTCACGTTTACTGAGTATGAGTAAATTACTGAACATTTTTCGTTACGTGTTTTCACATATGTGAATTACCGTGCTTCATCTGTTGTGCTCTACCGACACTCCAGATGTCTTTCTAGAGCATTTGAGTACAAATTCACTACACTTAATAATCAGAACGTAACTGTCAGCCAGCATCCGTCTGTGACGATTATGCAACCACGAACAACGAGCATGAAGGTGTTCGCCATTTTGTATTTGTACCAGATATCGACTTAATACAAACAAATTATTCTTAACTGGTAGAAACCCTATCAGTTCATATCCATTTAGACCAATTTTCATTTGGCAGTTAATCCGGGACTCCCTACGTTCCTTTGGGGAATCCATTGCGCGTGCAGGGTAGGATTGTGAAACATTCACAATTCAATACAGCAGGTGACTTCTTCATTGAATATTTTACCCGCTCTCTTTACGTTGGATAGTTCCGAACTATTGGCGTCCGAAAATCATTTTCCCACGTTTTTTGCACCTTGTAGATCTGAAACTATGTTCGATAGCCGAAAGTTCAAAAGAACTTTTTTCTTGTTTTAGTGGCAGGAGTCACCTCCCAAGGGTTCTAACACTTATTTCAATATATAGGCTGTCCTATTAATGCGTACAAAAAATTTAAGGGTAGATAGCTGATGTCAAACCAAGAAAAAAAAGTCCTCTGCAACTTTGGTTAAAAATGCATAGTTTCTGAGATATAGGGTACCGAAAGCGTGGGAAAATGAACTTTATAGATCTATATCTTCACTATCCTAGACAATAGAGCAAAGGCGGTATCGACAAGTCAAAGAAATTGAATATGCTCTATCCAAAAATTCTTACGCTTCAATCGTGAAACCCGTGCGCAAGGGAATCCCCAAAGGAAGTAGGGAATCCTCGTCGATTTTCTTGAAAAAGAGAGGTCTAAATAAGCGTGGTTCGAAGACTATAAAAACAGCAAATAGTAAGTCGTTGACGCGAATGTGATATCGTCTACGAATTCAACATGATGTGAGAAGTTTGTAATTAGCTATGTGAGGTTACATAACTGCAACATCAGTAAGAGGTAATTACTTTAGTTACCATAAATGAGAGAGGTGGGCCATTCGAGGTGAATAGCAGCAGCACAGTGTGTGTATAACTGCAATAGGAATTGGCGTGGGAACATGACTGAAAATAGGGTGCAGTAACCAAAAACATAAGGAATATGAGAAACTACTAAAAATAACATGCACATGAGGAAAAGTGCATACTAATCAGGATGCAAGTTGTACAGCTGGGGTGTGCAACTTGGAACAGTGGGCGGGCCAATCACGGAGCACTAAATGGCGTCGCGGGCCTCACTGTAGGTATATCATTTTTACGACAATTGAATATTATAGTATTAAATGATGGAACATGTTCATCGTAATTTACATCACAATAACACAAAACAACTGTTATACTGTTAACTGAAATATTTAGTCACTAAAGAGAAGCAGAATAATGTATTTAGAACTTTGTCGGTACATCTAGCAATCCTTATACCGAGAGAAATTTGCCCCAAGTACCTGCGCTTGCCAAGTGCTGAGGAAGTGCACGCGCAACCCAACGTTTTCATCCTTCATTCTTTTCACAGATAAAGCTGGCTTTACGAAAGATGGCGTCGTAAACCTACACAATCGCCATTTCTGGGTCGAGGAAAATCCGCATCAAATTGTCGTAGGCCGCCACCAGAGACAATTTAGTGTAAAAGTGTGGACAGGCATAATCGAAAACCAACTTTTAGGGCCATATTTTTTCTCAGGGCGTTTAACTGGCGAGCTGTATCTCAATTTTCTACAGCATGAACTTCCACAACTTCTAGAGGATGTACCTCTGAAAGTAAGACGTTCCATGTGGTTCATGCACAATGGGGCTCCTCCTCATTTTCAGAGGCAAGTTCGCAAACATTTTGATGTTGCATTTCCAAACAGATGGATAGGAAGAAGTAGTCGATATACATGGCCTGCTCGTTCTCCCGGTTTAAATCCAATGGATTTTTATTTCTGGGGACAATTTAAGGAAGTAGTTTACGCAAAGGAAACTCATGATATAGACGATCTGAAACAACGTATCCAGCCTACTTTCCAGTCGATTCGTGATACACCCGGAGTACTCGATTACGTTCGTCAGTCATTGCTGCGTCGCGTCCATGCGTGTGAGTGAGTTGGTGGAGGACATATTGAGAACATGCCACGAGTTCACAGAAACGACTAAGGCGGATATTGGAAACATGGAACAGCAATTTGGCAAACAGAACCTGCTTATGGTGAGTACAATGCAGCTATAGTATATCCCTATTTGTTTCGTTTATTTTGCCACATACTGGATATAAATTTCTTTTCATTTTTGTATTTACTACGGTGTTCATATGCATGTTCTTTTCAGTAGTTTCTCATATTCTCTACGTTTTTGGTTACTGCACCCTATTTTCATTCATGTTCCCACACCAATTCCTATTGCAGGTATACACACACTGTGCTGCTGCTATTCACCTCGAATGGCCCATCTATCTCATTTATGGTAACTAAATCATTACCTCTTACTGATGTTGCAGTTATGTAACCCCACATAGCTGATTACAAACTTTCCGCGCCATGTTGAATTCGTTGAAGATATCACATTCGCGTCAATGAATTACTGTTTGCTGTTTATATAGTCTTCGAACCACGCTAATTTAGACATCTCTTTCCCAAGAGAATTGACACGGATTCCTCATTTCCTTCGGGGAATCCCTTGCGCACGGGTTTCCCGATTGAGGCATAAGCATATTTGGATAGAGCATATTCGATGTTTTTGACTTGATCATACCGCCTTTGCTCTATCGTTTAGCATAGTGAAAATATACATCTATAAATTTCATTTTCCCGCACCCTATATGTCCGAAACTATGGACTTTTGCCCAAAGTTGTAGAGGACTTTTTTCTTGGCTTTACATCAGCTAAAGGATTCTGACACACTTCCGAGGTTATATGACAGCCGTTGGCTTAGGAGAAATGATTCCAGTGCCGGAACAAATAGCCAATATGTCTAGGATAATACCTTGCAACCACCCATTTGTGCAAATTTTCAGACCAAGATGAATTTGGGTTCATTCGCTATGCAACAGTTCTATGCAAAAGTGCTATGCAAAAGTTTAGGCATACTCAGGTGTGGCTGGCTATAAAAACAGCCAAAACTCATCTGCATGAACTAGACTCTACGTTTTCCTGATCTCACAAAAATGTAACATATATGGAGCTTCATAGTTTAGGAATGGGAGGAAAGGGGGAGGATAGAAATCAAGTGGTGCTAGAGGCCCATATTCTAGAGACATATGGCAGTACTATCGCAGTAACTCCAGTAAACCTTCTGCACTTGTTACTAACAAGTAGTAATGACTTTGTGTCGTAATTTCAGTACTTTGTAATTACACCAAATTTCAATCGGGATGTTTTTATCCGCAGCTTTATTGACATGATCATTTGTGGAGAAAATGGTGTTTGCTCATGTAAGTTCGATGCCTGGCACACTTCTGTTCACAAAAACCTAGACTACCTTTCAGAGACTAACTTAAAAAAAATGACCATAAATCTTTACGATTTCCCTTTCAGTCTGGTTCATTTTCTCTGTAGTTTTACCACAGACAGGGATGTAAATTGAATGATAATATTGTAGTATCAATATGATAATTTCGTTGTAGATTTAAAAAAATTGCTACCATGTAGGTAGTTTTAATTAGCAAAGTTCATACATTATTTACAGTAAAAGTTTAATCTGGAACGATTATAAAATTATTGAAGTAGGGGCAATATCATAACTACAAAGAGACTACAAGAAATTAAAAATCTGCTTTATTCAATTTGTTAATTGTTTCAATGTCAATTCGAATGTCCCTAAAACCTCTCTATACGGTTATCTTCATTGAAACCAAAACTAAGGATTAATTTATGAAAATAACATCGAAATCAACAGGATAAAAACAATATTATTTGAAGACATTCATCTGTTTTCTGATAACGTGGGGTTCATTCTATCCACCTTTTACTTAAAAACTTCAGAGCAAAATGGTTTTTCATTCTGAAAGGATTGGAAACATCAAGATCAATATTACGACCCTTATGTCACAGTAAATTTATCTTAGAATATACTAGAAGAGAAAATAGCCAAAACTTGAAGATAAAGCACTAATAGGTGTTAATAAATTTTGCTACGCATAACACGAATTGTCTTTCTGTCCTTTTTAAAGCTGGATACTAGAAGCAATACGTTTTTTCATTAAAGCAGGAGAAAACTTTCGTAATATATTCACTGTTAAATTCCTCAGCAAGTAACACTGTAGTTACTATTCAAAATAAACATACAAACATAATGGGTAGCATTTTTGAAATTAAGGATAATATATAATATATAAAGATAATAATTTAAGCTATTACTTATGAATTTTTGAAAGTTTATAGTAAACTCATGATATACCAATCATTGTCTGGGTTCTGGTTGCCTTCCTCCCCAGTTTTTATCTTCTAAATTCGCCTCTGCTTTAAGCCTGTTCTTCAGAGGCTTAATTCATATCAAACAACCATTAGTCATTGTCTCGTACTGTTTTTGCTCTATGTAGATAATATTGAAAACAGTATGGAGATAATATGGATAAGGAAGTGCTAATTGATGTTTATTACTTCCAGTTACAATAAAGGGATAAAACCAGAAATGAAGTATGTTTTTGAAGATGTACAGAATGAATGGTAATTCGATGTATTCCTTGCAAGGAGGAATTTTGCATCTGTGATTTTTTTGAAATTTACGTGCTAACGAGAGGAGAGCGAAAAAGTTTTACTCTCACCCACTTCCCCATACCGTAGAGCGATGAAAGCTTACACGTGTAATCTTGCATACATGGTAATGTGGTAATGTACAGTTCGTAATTCTGCACCGTTGCTGTGTTATAGGTCCGAACTTCGGGTAAGGTGTAGTGGTCCAAAATCCATTACTGTACCTCAGAAAATAGCGTGGCAACATAGCAGAAGTACTTTCCCCTAGGAAATGACTGCATGATTGGGAAGAGGTGGAACGAAGATGGTGTGCTGTAGCTATAACGGATTACATACCTAGCGTAGTGCATTTGTCTGGCCAACATTCGAACAGTGAACGGGCGCGTTGTTTTCCAGGAGGCGGACAATTTTTGACAGCATGTCACGCTCTGTTTCTGTTTTTCAGAAGCTCTTGTTAGTGCTACAGTGTTAAAAGTGTTATTTTTTTTATGACTTTCCAAGGTTTACTCTTTTAACTTTCTAGAAAGCTAATAACGTAAGGATGCCATTGTAGCAATTGGTACGATAATGGTCGTAATTTTATTTTGAGTTTTTAAAGCGATGTATTCGGTCGGACCTCCCGCTCTGGGGTCACATCGGTCTTTTAAGTCAATCTAGAAATTGGGAAGGAACTGGAACTGGCTTTCTAGAAGGTACCATTCCTGCCTTCGCCTAGTGGTAGTAAAGAAAACCAGGGAAAACATAGTCGAACCAATGACATTGTACCGACGTACCACCACCAAAGGAAGTGCGTATTCAAAACTTTGAGCGACCAAAGTGATGAACATTTTATTTGGGATCAGCATAGCATATTACTACTTGCTTTCCAGGCAAAGGGTACCACAATTACCAGGATATGCCTCACTGATGCGTGCGTTTCCGGATTTTATGAAACCCCAGAGCGTGGCATGCTGAGAAAACGAGTCCGCCTCCTTGAAAACAACGCACCCGTTCACTGTTCAATCTTGGCGAGACAGATGCACTACACTGGGTATGAAATCTGCTATAGCTCGCGTTTTCTCTTGACCACACACAGCAATGAAGTTTGGGTAATAGCGTTTTCCTGACTCTCTCCACAGTAATGTCCAGCCAGAATCAGACGACAAGCTGTGTTGAGACTCATACGAGAACATAACGAGCGCCCACTGATGTTCTTCGCATGCAACACCGTATGTAACACGCACGTTTGTGCTCCCTTTTCAATGGCACACACAGCACAGGCCGCCTGGCATATAGTTCTGCTGTATTGAGCTACTTACGAATAGTTTGATGACTAATACGTTGTCCCGTCGCCTGAAACAAATCATTTGCCAGTTGAGAGCATGACTCTTGACGGTCACTTCTGGCAGCAATTGTAAGAAACCGATCATAGGCAGCTGACGTTTTCCTCGGAGGACCTCCTCCATGATATCTTCTGCTGCATGTCCATTTTGGATGCAACTCCACAGACTTGACACAACACTTTTGTTCACATTGAATTCCTGCGCCACGTCCATTTGGGATCAGCCTAGCTCCAGTCGCCCAATTATTTCCCAACCGTCAACGTCACTCAAATGTCGCCTGCCAGCCATTACAAGGTGTCTAGGCTTGATATTCCCCACAGGTATCATAACACCTTTATCCTCTAACCGCTTCAAGTGAACCCATTGCTTTTATAATTCTCTGATAGTTAAAGGACAGATAGTAACATCGTAGTATCTCAAAAAATTCAAATTTACCTTTAATGTATATAATTGCGTTTTAAAAAAGTAGTCCGTGGTGATCCACAGCAAGTGAAATACATTCATGAAAATTTCCCAGTCACATCAATTAGATGTATAAAATATATGCACTGGAAACATAATTTCGTTCTACTTGAAATAGTCTTCGAATGATTCTTTTAATACTAAGCTAGGAATGATTAAATTTTTGAACGAATATTTTATTTGAAGCGCAAAATAATAACACGTTTGCTTATAACATGACATTATATAACGTTTACTTCCTTTAGGCTTTCAAATGATTTTTTTTTAGAAATTATTGTCCTATCTACATACTCACACAAAAGTTACTGGTAAGATACCCATTGAAAAACAATAGAGAAATATCTAATGTAAAATCTTTAAGTTGAACAATTTGGTGTTAATTTCATATATAGGCCTAAGTAGATATTCTTTCTTTCTTTTCGCTTTTCAAATAGCTTCATGTCAGATGAAGAGGTGTTGTTTCTATTGAAGAGTGCCCCCTCATTTGAAATGACGACATGGTGCGAGATGCTACAGCACCACTGTAGCCTCCTGCGTTCGATCCCAGGTGGGGACTAGAATTTTTCTCATCCTATCCTCGTCACAATGGAACTCTAAGGTTCATTCAGGATTGTTGAAATAAATACCTAGGGCAACCTGGTTAACTAAAAGGCGGTTAGGGCATGGTTTGTCTGCATCACTTGACTATGTGCCGAAATTAAAGTGTGTGAGCCATTACTTTTACACAGTCCATGAGTCCATTAGATCTGTCCCGCATGGACTCTCTCAACTTTTTTATATGTCAAGTGAAAAGCATTAAATTATCAAACATGGAAACGTTTGTACAACACTGGTAGATCTTCCAGATAATTTCTCATTATAAAGCGGAATAGTTCTAATACGTGTTCCAACCTGGAACATTTCTCCGGGGAAGAATACAAATTCTAGAAGTGACTTGGATGGGTATAACTTACACATGTTCGTTGATTTTTAGGTTAGCTTTCCTTTAAGCACCGAGGTGGATACTTTCAAATATTTAGGATCAATATTAACAGACGAAAATCATATTCACGAAGAAATTAAATGTCGACTAAAAGCAGTTATGACAAAATAACAAAAGTCATGGTTTGTATTGTTTAGGACATCTTTTGTTTATTTTTGGAAAATCAAATCTGAGAGATAACCACTGTTCTTTGTGACGCGCTAACAAAGTCGACGAACGAAACTGTCCATTACTTTCGCCAGCGTCGCAGTTGGCATTGCCCTGACCTCTTTACTCTCAGTGATGCCAATTTAGCATAATTTTGCCTAAATCTAGCCTATTTGGAGAGGCATTAGCCATACAAATCTACGAAGTGCTTATAGTCTTAAATAAAGCTTTTTTAAAATATAAAACTCTTTTTTCATTTTTGGCTTTTTTATTAGCCGTTGAATTAACTCTAAAAATACTTTTTCTTTGAAAATAAAATGTATTTTTTAATTAGCCTATTTGTCATTATATATTATCGTATTATTGATTTCTTTAGCAGAAAGTGTTTTATTAGGCAACAAACACTTATTTTTCATTCTTCTCTCTCCACACTCACAGATTTACAGCTACTTAACAATACTTATCGACTCAGAAAGAATTTTAATGTCTCTTCCGTAACAGACCCATTTGCTACTTATTAATTATTTTAATTTTCGCATTTTATTGCAAGAATAAAAGTTCTCTAATACTAGTTTAGTAAACTGTTCAGTTCTTCAAGCAACTGAGATTGTTTTTGTTTATTAAAGGAAACAATTAGCTTGAAATCTCTCAACCTAATCATGATTCATGTTGGTATGCGGAGAAATGAAGTGTTTGTAAGGACTATGACCTGCCGAAAGAAGTACTACTGGAAATTGGGACAATGGCAATCTACACAAACACAACCAATCCACAATCCAAAGACGATGCATCCAGTTCAAGCTCCTCGGCTAGCTGCGACGTCATCGATGATACCTTAATTCAACTATAATATGGCTGTTGATTTTCACAAATTAGATGAGTTGTTGATTTTATTGTAATTTAAAGTAATGAATATTACTTGTTAGTTTTCAGCGAATAAAATTCAATATTTCAAATTTTACTATAACACTCTTATAATCCTAAGTACAAAAAAAGAGGTTTAAAATCTACAATGTGGGTTATAGGTTAGCAGTTCAAAATCTAGCCATTTTTTTGTTTAAAAAACTTATTTCTGAAGACCATCTAGCTTATTTTCTTCAGAGGTTGTTGGCAACACTGTTCACTGTTCCGACGCATCAGATCCTCAAAGTTGGAAATACCTAATGTAAACACTCAGCTCTTAAGGTGCCCTTATAGAAAGAAATTGCAAACGCATGTCTCCAAAACGTGAGGTAATTCTGCCCACGAAAACCGTACGTAATGTGGCACCGTGTCTGGAGCAATATACGTAATTGCCCCACCTTGCTGGAAATAAACTGATGACAAATCAACGCCCTGTCTCTCTCTGATTCTGAAATCACGAAAGTCATCAGTAGGTTCTGTAACTGTGACTGCAGTGACTATCCCAAAAAAAAGTAGGGTCCAATAATCCTGGAAGCCGAAAAACCACACGTAACTGTGACCTTTGCGCTATGGAGTGGTTTCTCATGGAGTTCCTGTGGACTCCAGTATTAACGTCTCGTTATTTTGAACAGCGGCTGATGTAAATTTCTAAACTATTGAATCCACTACTAAAACTTAAATTTGATTCAAAACTTCCGGTTTTTGCGGAGAAATAAAGCCAAAGATGGAAAATATTCTTGGGAACCTGAATCTAGATCGAAAATAATTTGTCGCTAAGTAATAGTACAAAGAAATCAATCGAAACTGGAAGTTGTATTTTTTTATTATTACTTTCGGTCTTAATAGAAGATTAAAAGTTGATATGATACTTTGTTTTAGGATTTTCAATCCATATTAAAAATCACGTTATTGTATTCTATTACCATTATCACTTAATGGGAATCAATACTAGAATCGTAAAAGGTATTACATTTATTGTAGTACAGGGTGCGGCACGTAAAACCGTCCCGTAAAGTGAACACATAAAATTGAAATGTAATGTATTGAATATGATTAACTACAACACATAAATGAAATGTAATGTATTGAATATGACTACTCACCTTCACAGCAGGTGCTGAAAGTGTCCTCCGCTCACTTCAACTTACATGTGAGCACGATTGAGGAGATTCATATATACCCTTGTCAGTTCTTGTGTTGTAATGCTATTAGTGACATCCTGGATCCTGGTCTTGAGTTCTTCAATTGTGTGTGGATTTGTTTCGTATACTCTTCCCTTTAACAGTCCCCATAAGTAAAGGTCACACGTGGACAAGTCTGGTGACTGAGGAGGCCACAAGCCTTTGCTGATTGTCCTCTCTGGTGTAAACATCTCATGCACAAGGGACAATGATGCATCACTCACTCGCATGAACCTGTTGACTCAATCTTCTGGTTGACTTTCGAGGACTTCTTGTCATTATCTCCTCCACCTGCATCTTTAATTCAGGTGTGCAGACAGATGGTCGTCTGTTCCTGGGAGCATTTTGAACCGATCCTGTACACCGCCATTTTTCAATCAATTCCTGAATGGTGCTTTTTGCTGACAAAGAACGTCCAGGAAATTTCTCCCGAAACAAATTCTATGTTTTTACAAAAGATCTAGTGAGAATGAACCCTTCAACAATGGCAACACGCTCGGGTATCGAATACGGCATTATCACACACTGACACTCACCCGGTTTAACACAACGAGGCCTTTTTCTCAACTGGTTTCGACAAGTTTCACTGGCTGCGGCTAAACGTGACTGCTGGAGGTCACGTAAGTCGACCCGACCTCGACACGCCATCTCTTGGTAGGAAGGTAGATTATTTAAGTGTTGCCAAAAACACAATATACCAGAATATTACGACGGGCCGGTTTTACGTGCCGCACCCTGCGGTGATAGAGCCTATCAATGCGATTCTACGTCCAAAAACTGATTTTCTGTATCCATTATCGTTTTAACTCTGTGGCAATTCGCATAAAATACCGAAAATCTCCTGTTTGAATATAGAGAGCTAAAGACGATGATGAAACTTATCCTTGGTGCGCTGAATCTATTTCAGAGAACCGGTTTAAGCTATCTCTTGCAATATTTGCTCAACAGAGATCAAATTGAGACCATGATTATTAGTAGATTTCAACTACTTCTGATTGTAATAGAGATATAAAATTGGAAGTAGTACTCATTCTTGCAGTACTGAATTCATATAAAAACAAATTAGTTTCAGTTTATAGTTGTGAAACTTTGTTAGACTTTCAAAAATATGAATACTCGATATCGAATTTACAATGGAGTGAGACATGAAACCTGTTAAATCTTTTTTTTTTAATCACTTTCAGTCTTAGTACAGAGAGAGACATAGGAGAAGATTGAATATTTTCATAAGACACATAATGGACTCAAAAAACAAAGTTTGTCGCCACCTGTTGCCATTTTTATTCATTGGCAATAAAGGTTGAAACCAGAGGACGATTATTTCAATATTATTACCTTTTAGCTAATTTCATTAAGGATAGTAGTAGTTGGTTTAACTTCCTTTGTCGCAGGGACGCACCCAGGGGTTTGGTTCTGGGGGTCCGGAGCTCCCAGAAAACCCTACTTTTCTGTAAATTTAATCTAAATTTAGAAATAAGTTTACAAATTTTAATATAATTTATCCTCATATGGAGTTTGGATTCTCCGAAAAAGTTTTTAGCGCGCATTTTTACTTTTGGTGCACCACTCGAATTAATTGTGGAAAAAATACTGTACAATTCTTTCACTAATTTTCTTGTTATTGTTCCCTAAAAGATTAGCGGTGTGCGACATGAAAAGCTCACTTGGCATAGATAAAATTCAAGGAGGCCACCAGAATATTTGTTGAAAATTTACATTTTTTTAACGATTTGCGTTGAAATACGAGTTCCGAATGTTGACATTAAATTTACAAACCAACCTGTGCTAGGTGGCCACTACAAGTATGAATGCTATCTAACCGAGTCAGGGCAGGGCCGAGCCAGTGAGCCCGCGTGATAGCGTGGAGGTGTGTTCCAACGTAGCACACGTGTCAGCGATGGTAAGTTTAAGTATAAGCGAGAGTAGTGAAAAGAAGTGGGTTTTGGTAATGATAGATGTTTCAATAGCACTTGTAGTTTCGTACTAGTAACGCTCCATTTGCAAATATAAAATACAGCGTTTGTACACAGTACAGTAATGTACTGCTGGTAGAAAATAACATCTAATATTTTCTAACTTCTTTCAACGTCATAACGTCTTTGAACTTCCATATGCACTCATAGGAACTTTCATATTTTATCCGTCGTAGTGCACTTGCATGATTTTACACTAGTAACCCTGCACTTGTAAACCTAAAATACAGCAGTATTACTTTGTATTTAATTCTGTCGCCTGCAGAAAATTGTTCCTTATAAATATGTCTTTTCATGCAAAGTTTTGAATTTCACCTGTAAATCGTCCAAAATGTTTTGCGCCAAAACTACCCCAGCACCGTTTTGAACTCCCAAATAAATTTCTGCGTGCGTGATTGCGTCGCTGTTAGGAAACCCAAATAAAAAAATATAATCTTAATACAAGAGAAAGATAAAGTTAAGTCAACTAAACTAAGAGAGCATAAATTACCTAGGTAAATAAAGTGAAGCCTAAAATAATAGTATGAAACATTGTTATAACATTTATAATGATTATATAAGCTAACATAAAAACCCTGGTTAAATAATTAATAAGCAAATAGGAAATAAATACACAAATAAGTAGATAAATAATGATGTGAAGTTGGATGAATGTAAATAAACAATGTACTATATGTATAAAGCAGAAAAAAAAAGATGGCTAACCTATAGCTCTTTTCAAATGAGAAGCGACATGAGCAGTAGCCAATGGTGCCCGTTACGAAGCGTTGCAAGATTGCGAACTCCTCTTTCCCTTCTCACTGTTTCATAATCTACATTATTGCAAATGAACTGACAGCATTATCGATAATGTCAAAAATTATTTTAATGTAAAATTTAGAATATTCACTGCGCATACTAAAAATGTAAATATCGACTTAACTATTTACATTTTAATTTATTCCACTAGAAATGCTCCAAGCTCGTCGTCTGTTTCGTCCTATTATGACTACTCGGTATCGTCTAATTTGTATTTAGTCGTTGTCTGAGCTCCAGTTTTAAATTCATCGTAACATGTTCCATATTTTGTTATTCGCTATTCCTTGAAATCTCTCTCTTGTAAGTTTCTACATGTAGGGGAGACCGGAGACAATTGTACCGCGGGTCAATTGTAACATTGGTTATTACTTGTAGAAGTGAGTTTCGAAATATTGTTTGTAGATGTCATTCGAGTCATACATGCAAGGTGTATGTGGGAAGAAAAAAGGAGTGTCGTTAGTAAAATGTGGAATACTGGACAAGGAGAAACGTGATTTTGACAGAGTTAAGTAAATTTTTAGCTGACTTGTTTTTATTTTCTCTTGATAGATATGCGTATACTATAAACAAATACCCTGTGTGTGTGTAATCTATGTTCTTTCCTTGACAACGTGGATGTTGTGTTTGATGCTTTGACTCAATGTAATTATGAGAAATCATGGTATTAATCACTGGCCTTTGAACGGATACAATTGTAACATTGCGGTCAGGACGGCTGCAACATATTACAATCATTCTAGACAAAGTAATACTGAACCTGGTGAAAATAAACTAGATATAACCGAAGATAATAAAATTGATGTAATTCATAAAATAATGTCAGTCCATGTCCAAAATTATTGTCGCATGTCTATAAACATGTTGTTGTAGGAATATAATTTGATAACGAATTCGCCCGGTATTTCTTATAATGTTAATATGTGTATAACCGGCAAAGACATGTATGTGGCAAATTTCGTGTCAAAAGAGCAGTAAATAAGAACAATAAAACGAAAATAAAACTTCTTGTCCATTTAGCAACATTTTACTCATTATAATTTTCGTATTTATAATTCTTTTCCTATGAAATTTACCACAAATATACATTTCCCGATTATACACATAGTATAATTTTGGACATGAGTGTACGTATTCAGTATGCTTTCCTGGGGCCACTAATACGTAGAGGATTTGGACCGGACACACCACGAAATCTTTAGCGGCCTTAATGTATAATATATAATTATGGTTACTATAGAGAAAGATAAGACTTTCACCCTGTATTTCATTACGTGGCCTCCCCTAACTTCTTTATACACCCTCACAAACGTTTGGGGCTGGCTGCAGATCAGTGCTTTACGATGTGGTATCAGAATAGGCTAATGTTATTTCAGTATGTTCCTTCGTTGTGATTTGATACTGAATATTTTTGTTTACAAATGTATGTTTTTACACAATTTCGAAGTGAAATGGGTTTACGTTTATTTTAAATATATCTTGGCACCGTATAATACTAAACTGAATACGAAAAGATTGACTACTTCTGATTGGACGTTTACGAATATAATGTCTGCGACTGAAATCATTCTCGAAGACGAAATGTTACGAAATTTATCTTTTTTTGCTTTAATTTCGATTTTCCAAACTTACGTTTCTGAATTCCTTCCAATTTTCATCCAACAAATATGTGTCTACATTTAACTTCCATTTATCCATAAGCTATGTAACAGTTATTTTGGTTTGATCAGTAATGAGACATATGTAAAATTTCGAAGTGAAGGAAAGCTGTTATCGCGTTTTCGGCTGTTTGAAGTGTATCCAACCTTTCGTTTAGTTTGTAATCCTTCATTAATGATACCGATTATAGCATTTCAGAATAGTAGTTAGAAATTTTGGAAACTCAAAAGAAGAACAGTGAATCTCTGAGACTAGATCTTTTTTTTTTTTTTTTTAATTCTACTCTTGTGTAATTGGCGCACAACCTTTCCTTTCGTAAGGCCTCTAGGGTTAAATAAAAGATGTTAGAGTTTCGAGCTTGAACTGTCTTGGAAAGTGTAAGTAATGTTGGAAGAGGATATTTTTTCCCTTTTACCCGGTTATTTAATTGTAATGAAACAATGTATCCTAGTTGTTTATATAATGGTTAGGAAATGTAGCTCCTTTCTTCGTTGATTGAATATGTTATGCAGCGACGCATCAATTCTAAAGGAATAGCCAATGAATGGTAAACATGAAAATATATGATTAAATGAGTATTCGTAGTAAAAGTTTGTATCGTAGCTGAGAAAGGAAAGAAAAAAAAATCTCTATGACTCTCTTTCTCGTCTTATTGCATTCGGGTTTACAGTATTAATTTTGTGAATGCCCTAGAAGTGGAAATATTACTGTAAATGTAGCGTCATTGAAGACAATATGTATTCAGTAAGTTAATGGAAATAAGAGGCAATTAAAAAAATCAATACGATATTAAGAACAGTATGTGGTGATCATGCATACGTGTTGCTGGAACATCTAAGTGGTTCTCAATCTGGTCCTAGAGTTCCAAAATCTGTCGTTTGAAATTTGAAAATTTTGAAAACAAAAAGAATATTTCTTTTCTCAATGTGTTCAGAAGTATTTGACTTACCTGATAATTTGAACGTGTACATTTACCAAATTTATTATTTCTCTTCTTTCACTTGGAATCATATATAATTACGGAAAATTCTCACTATCTGAATTTAAATAATTTTGAAAGTTGAACAGAAGCATTAACTTTTTCGTTACATTTGGTTGGATTATTGGATTAAGTCTTTAACAGTTTATACAGTATACAGTCATATCCAATTCGATTTTAGGTCTACGGTACAAGTATTCTACCTTTAGTTTTCTTAATTGGATGATGCCATGGAGTTTAGTTGCATTTTGGATATTTAATAAACTTTCGGCTTCTAGTATTTAACAAAATTAATATCAAATTATTTGGCTTTCTGTGTATTTCTGTGGGAAAGATATCATTAATTTTAATTGATGACAGCGTGGTCCGAAAGTGGGCGATCCCTAATTGATGTTTTCTTTGAAGACAATGCTAATGAACATTCTTACCTGGAGATGCTTAATGAATGGTTGGTGCCTCAACTGAAAGAAAATGGTATCAAAGACACTGTTGTGATACAGCAGGATGGAGCACCAATTCGCGATTCAACTGCACAATTACCTGAATCAGACGTTTCCTGGTCGCTGTATTGGAAGAGGTTGAGCATCTTCACCAGCTCCCTTTGCCTGGCCTCCAAGAAGTCCCGATCTGATGACACCAGACAATGTCCTCTGGGGTTTCATAAAGCAACAAGTAAGAAATACTCGATATTACACAACGCAAGAATTACAAGCAGTTGTGAAACTCGCCTTCACCTTCGTCACTCCGGAGTATCTCCACAAGACATCTGCGACAACTTGGTGCAGAATTCAGCTGTGTTACGACATGGGTGGTGATCATACCGATGTTTATGACCCTTAAGACTCTTAAGACTTCAAGATAGCTGTGTATAGACATTCTACCATAACTAACACTATACTATTGAAACTAAACGGGGTACGCCCACTTCCGGTAGAATATATATAAATGGTAACTATGGACGAGATCTTGTGCCTAACTGTCGACGAGAATACTAAAAGTTTTGAACCTCGAACGCTGTGATTTCAAGTATATAAAAAAAGTATTGAACAATTTTGCCAAAACGTAATGTAACTACCTCGTGTATTGACTCTTTTGTGCCAATAATTTGTAAGGTTACTCACTAGTTAGGATAGATCATTTCAGGCCAATTGTTTTGTTTGCGTATTAAAGAAAACATCTTTTATTTTATGAATGTGTGAACCTACTTTATTTAAAATGTTTATTCATTTATTGAACAACTATAATGATTACTTTTTATTAAAATTTGAATTCCTACAACTAATGAACTTAATAAATAGCGTATTTATTTATGTATTGCGTAATTATCACGATTGTCTTATTTATTCAGGATTAATTTATCTTATTTTGTTGTTATATTTTTGTTGTTTGTTGTTTTGTTATCCCTTTTGGAAAATAAACGTTTCAAAAAAATCTTAGCGGTTTTCATATTTATCAATTCTTTTAACAGGCTCAGCACCTATAACTATATTAATAGTATTTACTGTAGGTTTGTTAAAAATGTTACATTTGATCAAAAATAGTGTTAGTGTATGATGTGACGCTAGATATATAAGTGATACGGATTTTTTTTCTGATTGTTTTATTCGAAAAGGCCCAGGTCTTCTCGAGACAAGAATCTGCACTGCTTGGCAAATCGATTTGTATCATCATAGTAATGAGAATCGGATTGGAAATTTGAAATAAATTTTACACTTTTCATTCTTCATAAATGTTTATTGAACATTATTTTATTAATTTCGGTTTATTTTTATTGAAGTATTTCATCTCTTTTGGAATTAAAGTTCACACTAGTATGACTATACAACTCTACTTCCTCATTAGGCTTACACACCATAAATTTGAACGGTAACCTATTATAAATTATTTTGCTTTTTATGAAAATTTATTCTAAAATAATTAAATCCAAATGTTTTTTCATGCAAGTTATTATTATTATTATTATTATTATTATTATTATTATTATTATTATTATTATTATTATTATTATTATTATTATTATTGTAGAGAATTATTTTTTTAACTGCTCGAGTTTACCGAATGAAAAATGAATCCAATGCATTGAATGTAAAATGTGGGTAATGTACTACGCAGTCTTCTTTCTACATATGTTATTACTGTCTGTCAGAATAAATTATACCTCCCTTTGTTTACTAGAAAAATTGCAGAATATTTCATTTTCCACTATATTTTTTCAGTAATCAAGAGAAGGCAAATGTAATGATATATTCTAAGTAGAAGTTTTGTACCTCTTGTGTATGTATTTTTACTTATTGTATGTATATTGTATTTTTGAAATTTATACATTGTAACTCAATTTGGCTTTACAAGAAGCAATCAATACTTTTGTCGAGTGGTGCTCTCACTGGCGCTTGAAAATAAATCCGACGAAAACTCAAGCTATTGTATTCCAATCTCCAACATGCCGTTTCCGTATACCGGTACACAGTAACCCCAGGCTCTGAAATCTCACTGTTCAAGATGTACCACTCAAGCCTTCTCGTACTGTTAAATATCTTGGCCTTACTTTCGATCACCGCCTTAACTGGTCGGCACATCTACAAGATATTTCAAAAAAGTCGTATGGTCGTCTAAATCTGTTGAAAAGTCTTGCTGGAACAACCTGGGGACTCTCTGCGACTACTATCCTGAATACCTATAAATTTTTTCTGCACCCTATACTTGTCTACGGTCTAACAGCCTGGTTATCTGCACCACCATCATATTATGAGAAACTACGCATTCTTAACGACATGCCTTGCGTATGGCTTTTCGCATTAAGCTGCCCAGTCCAACCAGGGACCTCTATGCTCGCCTCACATTTCCGCATATCTTATACCATCTGGAAACACTTCGCACAAAATATATTACCCGCCGTCTGCAATCCAATCACCCACTTCTCCAGCAAACATTTGAAGAACACGCCCGTAAGCTCTCCCCTTCTGCTACTCTCATTCCTCCGCTTTCATTACTGCTTACTCTGTACCGTTACACCATTCCTCCTGACCATCCTGACAGCCGATACTACGCACCATACTCTTCAGATGCTCATCTCCCTCATATCTGGCCATCATATGCACCGTAACACCTACCGTTTTAACAGGGCACCCCTGTCTTCATTAATGCCTAGCGTCGCCCCTAGGCGAGAAGATAACACACATTCGTCTTACTAACCGAACCTCTGTGCTGTGATGTGATCTGCACTTCATTTCATCTTTCATCCAATCTTGATGCTTCTCCTCTATCTGTACCTATTGCACCTTAACAATGATTATGGTTAAAGGCCATAATGACCTATAAATTGATTATCAATAAAGTATTTCCTTTAACCACCCATATCCCATCTGTATGTTTGTTCTGACTGCCATAATATTTCTGAATCTCTTCCCCTACAGAGGGCATAACCCTCTTCGGGCAGTAGCTAGCTTTTTCTAGCGGACAAAAAAATTATACATTGTAATATCATATATTTATATAGTAGTCTATATTGTAGTATTATATACATTTAACTATATACCGGTATATTGTTTTACCATTCCATATATATTGCACTTTTTATTAAAAACATCATTTTACAATTATCTCAAAGCTCTGTTATAATTGGTAACAAGACAGATGATGTCATAAAATGTTTCGTAATTTTCTATATTAGAAATTGTCATGTATTAAAAAAATTGGATGGAGCAGCAAAGCTTCACTTAAAATATTGTGTAATTTTCAAACTTATTGGAGCGTAAAAATGTAGAAAAAAATCAAATGTAAATTTTATTACAATAGTCCCCGGTCTCCTATATGCAAAAAATCATCCACAGTATTCCTGTTACGTTGTAAACTTATTGCTTTAGAGAGGCCTCCCTCTATGAGAACTCTCTTGCTTCAGAATAGATGCATAAAACAAACCTAATAATTTCTCAAGCATCTGATAATTAAACTGTATTTTAAATATTTGGTCTAGGAATTAATTCGTGCGGGTGGACAAGAGATGGCGCAACGAACGGAGCGTCCCACAGTTCCGTGTATCCACACATGTGTTGCAAACCCCTGTCATCGCGTATCGTTCGTAGTATAGGGCAGTGGATTAAAGCGTCAACAACACCAGTTTGTAGTTAAGTGAACATGGCGCAATTTGTGCCTGATAAAGTGTTTTTGCGGGGTGTCCTGCTGCATTACTTTAACATGCAGAAAAGTGCGACTGAAAGTCATCGTATTTTGGTGGAAGTGTATGGTGACCATGCTCTAGCTGAGCGAACGTGTCAGAAGTGGTTTGCACGGTTTAGAAGTGGTGATTTCGGCTTGGCAGACCAAGAGCGAGCTGGACAGCCAAAAAAATTTCAAGACGAAGAATTGACAGCATTGCTCGAGCAGGATTCTTGTCAAACGCAGGAACAACTTGCAGCAGCATTAGTCGTTGATCAAACAACAGTCTCCAAACGCTTGAAAGCCATGGGAATGATTCAAAAGATGTCACATTGGGTTCCACATGAATTGAAAGACAGAGACGTTGAAAGACGAAAAACCATTTGCGAATTGCTGCTTCAACGACAGAGCAGAAAGGGGTTTCTGCATCGAATTATCACGGGTGATGAGAAGTGGATCCATTACGAGAAGCCTAAACGAAAAAAGGCCTGGGTGAAACCAGGTGAACCGGGTCCATCACAACCAAAACGAGATATTCACTGTGCAAAGGTTATGCTGTGCATATGGTGGGATATGAAAGGGGTGGTGTACTATGAGCTGCTGCAACCGGGTGAAACTATGAATGGAGAACGTTATCGACGACAATTAATGCGTTTGAAGCAAGCTCTGGCCAGAACACGACCAGAATGGGAGAACAGACATGATAAACTTATTGTTCAACATGATAACGCTCGCCCACATGTCGCAAAACCGGTCAAAACCTATTTAGAAAATGTCGGATGGGAAGTTTTACCCCACCCGCCGTATTCACCAGACGTTGCTCCTTCAGACTACTACTTGTTCGATTGCATGAACAACGATTTGATTGGACAGCGGTTTACTTCTTCAGAAGATATCGAAACATGGGTCTCTGACTGGATCGCTTCCAAGGATGAGGACTTCTTTCGCCACGGAATCCGTACATTGCCTGACAGATGGGCGAAAGTGGTGGCTAGCGATGGACAATATTTTTCTTAAGGTATTTATGTATTTTGTGTTTGTACTACAGCTTCAATGTGTGCGTACCAACCGCACGAATTAATTACTAGACCAAATACATTTTTATAGCTCACGAAAACACACAGTGCGAACTTCATTCACGAAAAAAAAATATATTCTACGTTTAAAGGTAAGAGGTTATATAATCTCTTCATGACTTCTACGTGTCTCAAATTAGTGGAGTTTGTTTTGAGTGTGATGATTTATTGTATTATTTAGATGCCTACCGTTAAGTTGAGAAATTTTGAGTCCATGTGTTGACTAGAAGCGAAGAGAGACTTGGGAAATGGATACTCAAACGTGAACACGAATACAAAAAATCATACTTCCTATGCAGGATAGAATAATACTTTTGTTCTTAAAATGTTATACACAAATAATTTTGTTCGTGTTACTTTCATTCCTTAAACTGCTCGTATTACACGTATTGAGACTTTTATTCCTAAATTCAGGTCAATATAACAACAAGAAAAACAAAATGTAGTAAGTTATTTTCTTTACTATCCTGAGATAGATTATGGGTTCCACTTCATATAAAAACAAAACATTTAAGAAAAGCTTGAGTTCAAATCTGCTCGTTTATTACTTACTTTATAACAAAACTCTACTAAACTAACTCTACTAATTTATTACTTAAGTTGGTTGCGTTCACTGGCTTCATAGTGCAGTCACCACTCTGCAGATGTTATTGTTTATTGCGAGTAGTTTTTACTTAAGTTGGTTGACTTTACTTGTTTCTTAGTTGAGTCACTACTCCGCAGATATTAATGTTTATTTCGAGTAGTTTATTACTTAAGTTGGTTGACTTTACTTGCTTCTTAGTTGAGTCACCAATCTGCAGATATTAATACTTATTTCGAGTAGTTTCTTACTTAAATTGGTTACGTTGACTTGCTTCGTAGTGGAGCACCAATTTCCAGATATTTGTTTATTTCGAGTAGTTTATAACTTAAGTTGGTTACGTTGACTGGCTTCATATTGAAGTCACCAATCTATAGATATTTATGTTTATTTCGAGTAGTTTATTACTTAAGTTGGTTACGTTGACTTGTTTCATATTGAAGTCACCAATTTCCTGATGTTTATGTTTATATCCAGTAGGTTATTACTTAAGTTGCTTACGTTGACTGGTTACATAATGAAGTCACCAGTTTCCAGATGTTTATGTTATTTCGAGTAGTTTATTACTTAAGTTGATTACGTTGACTGGCTTCATATTGAAGTCACCAATCTATAGATATTTATGTTTATTTCGAGTAGTTTCTTCTTAAGTTGGTTGACTTTACTTGCTTCTTAGTTGAGTCACCAATCTGTAGATATTAATACTTATTTCGAGTAGTTTCTTACTTAAATTGGTTACGTTGACTTGCTTCGTAGTGGAGCGCCAATTTCCAGATGTTTGTTTATTTCGAGTATTTTATAACTTAAGTTGGTTACGTTGACTGGCTTCATATAGAAGTCACCAATCTAGAGATGTTTATGTTTATTTCGAGTAGTTTAATACTTAAGTTGGTTACGTCGACTTGCTTCATATTAAAGTCACCATTTTCTAGATGTTTATGTTTATTTCGAGTAGTTTATTACTTAAGTTGGTTGCGTTGACTGGCTTTATAGTGGAGTCACCACTCTGCAGATGTTTATCTTTATTTCGAGTAGTTTATTACTTAAGTTGGTTACGTGGACTTGCTTCATATTAAAGTCACCATTTTCTAGATGTTTATGTTTATTTCGAGTAGTTTATTACTTAAGTTGGTTGCGTTGACTGGTTTCATAGTGGAGTCACCACTCTGCAGATGTTTATGTTTATATTCAGTAGTTTATTACTTAAGTTGCTTAAGTTGACTGGCTACATAATGAAGTCACCAGTTTCCAGATGTTTATGTTATTTCGAGTAGTTTATTACTTAAGTTGATTACGTTGACTGGCTTCATATTGAAGTCACCAATCTATAGATATTTATGTTTATTTCGAGTAGTTTATTACTTAAGTTGGTTGACGTTACTTGCTTCTTAGTTGAGTCACCAATCCGCATATATTAATGTTTATTTCGAGTAGTTTATTAGTTAAGTTGTTTACATTGACTGGCTTTATATTGAAGTCACCAATTTCCAGATGTTTATGTTTATATCCAGTAGTTTATTACTTAAGTTGACTGGCTACATAATGAAGTCACCAATTTCTAGATGTTTATGTTATTTCGAGTAGTTTATTACTTAAGTTGGTTACGTTGACTGGCTTCATATAGAAGTCACCAATCTAGAGATGTTTATGTTTATTTCGAGTAGTTTATTACTTAAGTTGGTTACGTGGACTTGCTTCATATTAAAGTCATTTTCTAGATGTTTATGTTTATTTCGAGTTGTTTATTACTTAAGTTGGTTGAGTTGACTGGCTTCATAGTGGAGTCACCACTCTGCAGATGTTATTGTTTATTTCGAGTAGTTTATAACTTAAGTTGGTTGCTTTGACTTGCTTCATAGTCGTGTCACCAATCTGCAGACATTAAGATTTGTCGCGAGTAGTTTATTACTTAATTTGGCGGACCTCTGACCCTTTGTACTGAAGTGATCGAAATTGCATTTGTTTATATTTATTTGCGAGTAGTTCATTACGAAAGTTCCCTGAATTCATATCGTTTGTACGGACGTCATCCAAAGTGCACATATTTATGTTTATTGTTTGCAGTTTGTTATTTAAGTCAAGTGAGTTTGTATCTTTCAAATAGATGTCGTCCAAACTTCAGATATTATTTATGGGAGATTCTAAATAATTTGTATTTAAGTCTGGTGGTTTCGGATCTTCATATTGATGTCATCTGAACTGAAAATGTATTAAATGCAATTATTAGAATAAGTTTGTATTTTGTTGGGTGTTTTTCATTTGCACGAGAATTGTGCGATAAAGTTTCAATAGTTCTGTTCTTTCTTAATTAGGTAGGAAACTGCTAGGAAATGAATGTGACTTTTTTTGTAGTTTTTTAAAAACTAATTATAAATGAGATTTCAGTAACTATAGGAGCATATTTATGTACTATGTACTTTATTATTATACTCATTAAACAATTCTTGTAATATATCTATATTTTCCTTGAGTACTATTTTTTTCCGAACGTTTTGTTTAAGAGTTCTGTTAAAACGTTCTACAATATATTGTTTTACGCAGATACAGTGATGGGTCTGGAAGAAGTGATGGAATTTTTCGTGTCACTCTGACCGTTCCCGAGATATCAGCCGAAGAAGTTCCGTTTTAGGGAGATTTAAGGAGCCATATCTCGTGAACCGTAAGTCATAGTGAGATGATATTGATGTTGATCAATACTAAAGAGGGTGGTGAACATTTTGGTACCAAATATTAACCGGTGATAACCTAGTAGGTTATTACTTATGCTAAAAACACATATAATAATAAAATTTCCCATTGTAATATAGACAGAGTAACTCGTATCGTAGAAGTATTGTTCGTTTGGAGGCAAAAGCACGACAGTAGATTTTCGAAGAATTGTGTGTTTTTCCACATCAAAAAGCAAGTTTCTTCATTCGAAAACTATGGTTTGAACGATACAAAAGTTGTTTGTCTTTTCAGAAGTTGAAATATGTACAAAAAGACGTAAATAAGTATTGACTCTTCATTGCAATTCTCACTCCGTGAGACATTTCCGTTTTGTCATTGGTGTGCAATTGCAGTAATTGTAAAAGCTTTCGATTTCAAGTATAACGTATCTTTGAACAAGCCATAATAGTTTGAAATTAACAAATCCTTGCGTACCAATACAAGCATCTTATAGTAATTCTGATAATTTTGCAAAAATGGTGTAAATGTTTAGAATTAATCGTATGATTTAAGAATATTGAAGGATCATCGTGTCAGAAATAAAAGTTTTCCTAACTGAATTTTATTCTACATAATAGCGATGTTTTGAGAATAATTGAAGTTCGGAGGAACAATCGGTTATGTCAGATTTTCTACCTTTTGAGTAAACTGATGAAAAAGAAAGGTTGACCATTTCCATTAAATTCAACAACGACACATCCCATGGTTTCTGCAGATATATTTCTGAAATTAAACTACCTACATACTTTCTGTGGCTCGATCACATTCTATTTTAGCTAATAGCTTAATTTCTTTGTAAGTGGCTCTTACCATTATGTTCACCCGATCCACTCAGAGTCCATCTTATCAGATATCTGTCAAGTCACACTTTGCCTATTTCTCGGTAAACATTTTTTTCTTTCTCAATGATATCTCAACTCAACATATTCCTTCGTCTCGAGTAACCCGACGGACATCTCGGTCCGTAAATTGTATTATAGTTAGTTCAATGTGAAATAATTTAGAATTAGTCAATTATAAATAACTTGGCTGACAAGTTCATTGTCACTTGTTGGGATATGCACCACAGGAGATGGAAACTAAGACTTTTTCATCTCCTCTTGTGTTTCATTTCCCAACAAAACAAAAAATAACACGAATTAAAAATATAACAAATAAATTAAAATGTTGGAAAATTTCAGCAATGCAACATGTCAATCAGTGACATGATATGTAGCGACGTAATCAACATGCAGCGAATGCCATTTAAGACGGAAGAACAGATAATAATCCAAGACTAATTATAGCGAATGACAAAACAGTTCCCTGCCTAATATTTTTGTCTTTTTTTGAAGTTCTCAACTTTATGCTCACTAACATTTTCTGGCTTTTGAACTTTGATGTTTACAAGTTCAGCAGTGGTGCCCTCATTTTTGCTTAATTTACAAAACATTTTGAATTAACAGGTTGACTGCCATGAACATCATATGTAGTGCTCACGTTATTTCTCTGTGGGGCCATGAGCACCATATACGATGCTCATGTTTGATATCACAAATTACTAACCTATCCAGGTTCTTGAGCATCATATATGATGCTCATTGTCACAAATTACTGTGAAAGACCATGAGCATCACATATGATGGGTATAGATGCAAAAGTGGTAATCTCCACTCGGCCGAATTTTTCAGGATGAGCGTAAACCCGTAACGTACAGATCTTTTGGCATAGTAGTTCGTAGCAATATTAGAGGGTTGAACATAAATTTTCTCCAGAGAAAGTCCCTCATTTTTCGTAATTACTGTTTCAAAATTGGAGATTGCAAGTTTTGAAAATGAACGTGGACTACCGGTAGTGAACTAGTACAGACTTGTTGACTCATTACGAACTAGTGAGGAAGTTTGGAACTTCCAGGCATTCCAGGCAAGTGATATGGTCGCCATGGCAACGTCTGACGCCAGCGGGCCTCTGATTGGCTGAAATGGAGATTGTCACTTTTGAACCGCACCGGGTAGTTTTGCAAAAATTGTGATATTCGCCTTCAGTTTTTACTGGAAGGATGTAGGTTTTGATCCAAACCGACTTCATCGCTCGGTCGGGAATACTTAAAACAATACAGTCCCACCTCTAACTCAATTTCTCAAAAAATTGGGGATTGTCACTTTTGCATCTACACCCCTCATATGGTGTTAACAGGTTGACTGCCAAGGTGATTTGAGGGTACTGGTTCCAGAAGGCCATAAATTTCTTCTTACCTTTGGCTCGATTATGGATAGTTATTAACATTTTTGTCGCGATATTTTATCTCCCGAAAATGTACCAATGGGAGCCGAGCACCATATATGGTGGTCATGGTCTTACACAGTAAATTGTGATAATGAATATTTAAAAACCCTATTATTCCTCTACTAATTACTTACATTTAATGTCTGGAAAATACCAGTGACTGTAATAACTTAGTTGGTGTTTTCAATACGTTCCTTTCCCTAAAATATTCCATTCAGTTATAATTTCGTTTGCATAGAAAGCATACTAATCAAGTACGAAGACCAAGTATCAGAAAATTTTGGTGAGTTTAGTAAGTACTACAGAGTATTGTATGTTTTCTAGTTAAGTGAACAAAGAAAATACAATATTATTCTTTTATTTCCAAACTATTTTGAAACAAGTGACTTCTCCTTTCACAGTATAAAACTAGGACAGGTTTTCAAAATATGGGAATTTAATATTCAAGATTGAAATAGTACATCTCTAACTATTGATTGCAATAGATTATTAAAATCAAACATAGAACCTGTTCCTCTAACTCTGAATCCATATCAGAAAGCCATTACTCGCTATGCCTTACTCATGTTGTCCTAGGTTGAAACCGGAAAACGTTAATTTCAATCCCCTAATTAAGGGAATGGATAGAACACACTCTTGGGAAGCTGACAAGTGAGTCGATTGCTATAAAAAAATGAAAAGAAAAACTGCATCTCGATAACTTTTACCGTTTCTGTTCTACTGAAAATCAATATTGAAACCGAAAATAGTAATAAATTTGGATCACTTCTTGTTTGGGTATAGCATTGTTGGCAGTAATCATATGGTTCCTTGAGACGCTGACTCGACTGAAAAAAATTAGTTACTATCTTTTACAGTTTTTATTCTGTGCTGCGTATTTGGCGAAAAGAAAATGTTCTCATGAAAACAATGCATCATTTCACACATCTGTTATCGCGATGGCCAAAATCAATGAGTTAAAGCTCGAATTGCTTCCTGACGTATCCTACACCAGAGTTGGCCTCATCGGATTATATTCTTTCTCCAAACATGAAAAAAAGACTCGGTAGTAAAATATTTACAAACAATGAAGAGATGGAGTCTGAGGGGCTCGACAGTTCACACTATAAGCAACATTTTGAACGTCGCTGGGAAAATGTATAGAGCTAAAAGGAGCTTTATTTCAAAAATCAAGATAGTTTTACTGAATTTCTTGTATTTCCTTTGCTAGGTCAATTACTTTGGGCTAAACTGGTATGTATCCGGAATGTGAAATCATTTCCACATATGTATTCTGTCAACTAATTTTTCAGGCTTACACACAAATTTACAAACACTTTGTGCGTCGCTAATAGGGAAAGACAAACAAAAATAAACCTCTTAGTTATCATTATAATTTACTGCATATACAGCACATAAATAACAATTTCTTCCACCAAAATAGAAACCTTCAATTTTTAATGATAATGAACGGTACACTTTTGTCACCACGAAAGTCCGTCTTTTGGATTTTCTCAAAAACTACTCATGTGAATTTATCCTCAATCACGTTAGTTTGTTTAGATCAGTATGATCTATCACCTAATATATTTATTGTTGAATAATATTTAGTTAAATATAAATTAAAATACAGGATGTTTCAAAACAATACCCATAAAGTTTGGGAGGTGGTACCTGACACCAAGATAAGACAAAATATATATAGACCAACCTGGGTGCACAAATGCTTTCTTTCGGAGTTACAGGCTGCCGAAAACAAGAAAAGATGAAATTTAGCAGCCCATAGCTCCAAAACTATGGGACTTTTGGAGTAATCGGTTCAAGATTTTGCTTAGAAAGTAGTATATGCCCTATCCAAATATCCAAGTTTCAGATTCCTGAGGTACTTCTGCAACAATTTTTACATAGGGAGTTTGGCTACGGTCATAAAATTTGCAATACTCGCCAACTATTCGTATAAAAATTGTCGCGCAAGTACTGCAGGGCTCTGAAACTCAGATATTCGGATAGGGTATATACTAGTTTCTAAGCGAAGTCTTGACCCGACTATTATAGTTCCCATAGTTTTGGAACTATAGGCCTTTAAAGTTCATTTTTTCATGTTTTTGGGGGCCTATAATTTCGAAAGTAAGCATTTGTGCATCCAGGTTAGTCTACACTTTTTGTCTTATCTTGGTGTCAGGAATCACCTCCCAAACGTTGTCGGTGTTGTTTTGAAACACTTGTTTGTATGAAAGCTAATTACATTAATAGGTTCTCACTTCTCACCAACCATACCATATATTACAGTTATGGTAGTGTTATAATAAAGAGCTTAAGGGTCTTCACTACAGCGAAATTAAACTACCGCTAATTTTAGTGTGTTTCTGTAATATCATCAAAACAAATAAAAATACTCGAAAAACAGAAACGTAGTGAACTAGATAATACGATTTTGCATGTGATACCGTTATCACAACTCATCTATCTGCTTTCGATTTGCAATTGTAGAAAGATTTAGCATTCTTTGCGGGTTCTGTAAATAGCGGGATACCAAAACCGGATAGGTGAATTGTGGTAAAGGTATCACATGCAAAATCATATTGTCTAGTTCACTACGTTTCTACTTTTCGAATATTTTAAATTGTTTTGAAGATATTACAGAAAAACTCAAAAATTAGCGGTAGTTTAATTTCGCTGTAGTGAAGACCCTTAGTGAGTGTAAATTTCAACGTACGCAAGATTATTTGCACTTACTCATCACATTATCTCAATTGGTTATGTCTCCTCTTTGAACAGAGTTGTTTCTCGACGCTAATAATATTGTATAATTTGTAAGTTGGTTGCGGAATATAACAATGCTCTTTTTGATTGTTTTCTATTTAGAACTGCTTTTGTAAAATAGTCACTTACCTAGCCACAAGAAAATTGCTTGTCAGAATGATAAATAATTTGCTGGTATAAAATAGCAGATAGAAATACGGTATAATGCACACGCATAAGAGCATCCGAAGATAAAAATCTATGACGACAATGTATTTTCTTTATTTATGTATGGAATGAAAACGGTATTGTTACCAATTATTTACACTGTCTTTTTGGAATATTCCCATTACTCTTATACAAATACTAACAATTAATTTTATTATATATAGGCCTAATAATGTTAAATAACAAAATAAAAAAGAACTGAAATTGAGGACATACAAGGTTTGGCCACACAGAGAAAATGAAGCGCTCTTCAGTCCGGAAAACGAAGGATTAATGTGAATATTGACTTGTGCAAATATAGCCACGTCGCACGTACGCAGCAATCGCATCCACGTATTTTAATCTGAGTAAGGAATCCGTAGCATACGGACATATGTTGTGCTCAACAAGTATGGAAAGAAAGAAGACTCTTCCAATTTTGTTTTTTTAAATTCCAAATTAGAAGAATCGATCTTAACCAGAAACTTCAACATACAAGATGGTGAAGAAATATATTACATTATGGGTACCAGAAACTCGCCCAATGGAGTAAAAGAAGTTTAATAAGAAAGAGGACAATAACTCTGTCCGAGGCAATAAACGAGCGAACAAAACAGTTAAAAAAAACAAAAAACAGAAGAGTAACAAGTAATAGGAAGTAAAGGCCTCCAGAACAATAATCCACAACCAGAAATAGATGGAATTCCTCCGGAGTGGTTTCATGACTTTATCTTATACCATCAAAATTTACCACAGAAGAATATCCCATCTTAGATACGAGAAAAAAAGAAGGCTACAGCTTACCGCAAAAGCCATACGCAACGTTTACCTCCTTAAACACTTGTGTGTCTTTGGCTGTCAAGCTAAAAGAGATAAAAGAAAATATCATCACAACAAGTCTCTCTCACGAATCTAAGAAAGGTCCCACGCCATTTGCGCGGCTGTTTACTTAGGATCCAAAAGTAGTAAGCAGCCATGTACAAACAAGAATAATTTAGAGAAAGAAGTACATAATGGCAAAACCTACCAGAAACTAAAAGTCATTCCATGCTTCAATTGCTTCCAATGTGGCTTTTCATCGCAAAAATACTGTAAAAGAGCGGTCTGCTATTGCTGCGGGCACGCAAAGCAGTTACAATGTGATAACAAACTCAATAAAAAATGTTCATCATGTTGTGCAAATAGTAGCAGAACTGAAGCGAGCAATTACCCTGTTAAACCGTAATAATTGGAACTCTCGACCATAACATACAAGAATAGCTCCTTGCGTTGAACTGTTTACAGTCACCATCTTCTCAGTTCCTCAATTCCACGTCTACATTATGTTTTGTTCTATAGGGAAAGGAGTCAGTCACTGATGTTTCCATGTCCTTCTGGTTGGTGAACCAATGTGATTTCAGATAGCGCTCCATGGACCGAAACATGTAGTGATCTGAAGGTGCAGGATTAGGACTATAGTCTGGGTGTGACATCAGTGCGATACCATCAAGTTCCTGAAATTTCTGTAGCACTCCTCGAGCCTATTATGGCTTTGCGTTGTCCTGTTGCAGCAGGTCGCGCATTCAATTCACTGATGCATTATATTTTTCGTCATAGTTAAGCATGCATCCACTCCAACTGTTCGGACCAAAGCTCGGCATTGATGCTCGACCGTTAGAAAAGTACTCGAAGTGAATTACACTCCCGTCGTTCCACCATAAAACACACATTCGTATTTCGTAAAAACATCCACTTTTTTTATCGCATGTGGCATGTCTCAAAAACACACCTCATGCGGACTTTGCAGCAATTGTCGGCACATATCAACTCTGCTCTGAATTTGAGTTAAGGTCAACTCATGTGGAAAAATGCGGCAGCACTTGATTTTTTTTTTTTTTTTTTTTTTGAGTTCGTAAAGTTGATGCACTACAGTGGACTGGAGCATACCGACTACGCTTCAAGATCGTCGTGTGCTGGTGAATGGATTTTCCTCAGTGGCTTATCGTATTACCTCAGAATATCTTACCCTGAGGCGGCCGGACTTGGAGTATACTTTGATATTTTTATAACCTGCACGTAAAATCTGGACACAACAAGTTGCTGTACTATTTTTTACTGCACCTTCCTCTTTTGAATGTGAAATGTTTTGGATTGCTGCCGCAACGTTATGCCCAAGACTAAACTCCTAGAGTAACAGTTCACGTATCAAACGTTGTTGAACACTCACCGTGACTGGCACTAGAAACTGACTGAAGATGCTGATGGAGCTGCGGCTTCCGTGTTAAATAATATGCTCGCCACACTAACTAATGAGCATTTTTGACCTTGTATTTATGGCCGATCATGGCATATAAACGAGGCCTGCTCTTTGATATCTTCAAATTTAAGGATTTATGACTAATCATCGTATTATCTCTGAAGGTATCAACACAACACAGAATCACAGATCTGTTTCTTCTCTGATCCAGTCACCTGAAGAACCTATTGCACCAAGCTCCAATTCTGAAAGGACTCCTATGAAATAGAATATGTGTAACTATGTAAAATATGTCTCAAAGGTCGTGAAAAAAGAAAATGACAAACCAAGTATTCTGGCAACACAGGAAGATCTCGTCCCTTTGCGGAATCTCATCAGAAAGGTAATTGAAACGTAATCAAAACTATAAGAATCTAAGACACTTCTCTATCGACACTGAACACTCTGGCTCTGACATAAGAATCTGAACTTCTCAAGATGATCTACAGCAACTCTAAAAGAGTTCAAAATTTCAAATACATCTACTAAATAGTACCAACGAATGTATGTTTGTATCTGTCCATAAACAAGCGAACTAGTCGATGGCCCGCAATATTAATCTCTTCAATAGGCCATGTAATCTCTGAACCTGAGAGGTGCTCCTCCTTGCATAGACGAAGGCGTGATTATCTGTAGTCTCAAAAGTAAGAAGGATTACACAATTAATGCCGAGAAGTATGTGCAGTTGTGTCATGCATACTGTTCACTGCATATCGTAGAAAACATCATTTGGACAAGCAAAATCAAATAATGCCTCGGCCACGTGTTCGTCAAGGGTTGACATTGGCTCAGCGTAGTGAAATTGTGGGTCGGGCTCACATGGACAGAACGCATTTCAAATCGCTTGAGTATATGATTGTACCCGAAGAACTGTTCGCGAATGTTTAAATCGGCACCAGGATGATGGAGTTAAATGGTACAAATCTTCGCCCAGACTCAGATATACTTAAGGAACAACTGCAGCTCAGAATAAAGGATCAATTGAAGACGTCACGATGTCGTAACCCTGTCTTCCGATACAAGACTGTAGAGTACGGATGTTTCCACGAAACCATACCACAAAACTAAAGGGAATCTATCTGACGAGCTGGCGCCCTACCACCAAGATCTTCGTTACAGAGGTGCATAAGCCAAGAAGATTAGAATGGACACATTGGAATATTAAAGTCCCGCAGTCATGCTGTCATCTAAAAGATAATAGATTCCTGCACAATCAACGAGAAATACTCATCGTCTATAAAACTTATTTTACCAGGGACTAGGTATATGCCTCAACATGTGGTGCAGACATTTCGGACGGATTGCGACACAGTTCTGAGGGCATTACACAGTTGCTGGCTTTGGAGAAATGATTCCAGTGCCGGAGCAAATTGTCAGCCTGATTTATAATAATGTCTAAGAGAATACCTTGCAACCATCCTTTCGTGGAAAGTTTCAGACCAAGATGAGTTTGTGTTCGTGCACAACACAATGCTAGGCATAAGTTCAGACATACTTAGGAGTGGCTATGAGAACAGCCAAAACTCATCTTCTTGGACTGCCTCCACGGTTTTTTAATCTCTACCCGATGAAATATCTACCTAGGTATGGAGTTTCATAGTGCAGGAATGGGAGAAAGGGAGAGGATAGAAACCAAGTGTTCTAGAGGCCCATGTTCTAAGCATATGGCAATACTATCGCAACAACTCCAGCAAATATTCTGCATTTGTTGCTAACAAGAAGGAGATATTATGTGCCGCAATTGCAGCATGCTGTAATTACATCAAATTTTAATAGAGATGTTTTTGTCCATATCTCTATTGACATGATCATTTGTAGGATGAACGTGCCTGCTAATTTGAGTTTGATACTTTTGTTCACAAACACCTAGACTCCCTTCCAGAGACGAACTTCAAAAAATTTATCCTAGATCCTTATGAATTCCCTTTCGGTCTGGGTCATTTTCTCTGCATTTTTGCCACAGACAGGGATAGAAATTTAATGATAGTATTGTAGTATGCATTTGCTAATTTCATTGTAGATAAAAAAATCCACCATATAGTAAGTTATGGTAATTTTAAGTAGTAAATTTCATATATTGTTCACAATTTAGAACCGTTATATAAACGATGGAAGTAAGGGCAATATCATAACTAAGAAGAGATTACAATGATTAACAATGTGTTTTACTCAATTTGTTAACAGTTTCGTTGTCAATTCGATTCCCTAATACATCTCTCTGTCTAGTTACCTTCATTGAAGCCAAAACTAAAGAATAACTTACTTATATATTAAAACAATCGAAGTGAACAGTGTAAAAAGATTAGTTGAAAACATTCAACTGTTTTCTGCGGTTCATCCTATCCGTCTTTTGGATAGAAAGTTGTTAGGAAAATACTCTTTCTTCTCAAAAAAAAAAAAAAGAAAGAAAGAAAGAAAGAAAGAAAAAAGAAAGAAAGAAAAATGAAAAAAAGAAACATCAAGGTACAAAGTAAAATCAGATTTACTTGCAATAGCAATATTACAATCTTAGTGCACAGTAAAGTTAACTAAAGTTAGAATATACTAGATCAGAAAATAGCCAGAACTTGAAGGTAAATCACTAATACATGTTAATAAATTTTGCTGCCTATAATGCGTTTCTTTCTTTTATTTACAGTTGGGCTCCAAGAACATTCTTCACGAAAGCGGATGAAGTCTTCTGTAATTGATTTCTTATTAAGTCTATCAGTATGTAACTCTGTAATTAGTATTCAAAATAAACATACATACACAATCTGAAGGATTTTTTAAATTATAAATCTTTATTTTAAAAATATAATGACTTGTTTGTTACTACTATCTTTGTTACGTGAAGTCCGTGGACTTGGTGATTGACAAACATTGTGATCGTGGAATTTCTCAGTTTTCCCATTTTTCCCAAATGTTTTTATTCCAACGTTATTGTCCACCGGATCATCACCATCTCCTGTAGTCCCAGTGCATAATAGTAGGACGTTTAGTTAAGGAAAATGTTCTTCTAGGAACCAACAAAACAATTTTAAGCTTTCTTAGCGATTCTATTTTTTACCAGGAAGAGAAATTTGAACTTGTAAAATTCAAGAATAATGCTGATGTTTGATTATGTTAAACAAATTTTAAGTTAATAGTTGATATGATTCTTCTAAAGGTATTCCTTCTTAGAATTTCAATAGCTTACATTTACACACACACACACACAAACACACACACGTATATATATATATATATATATATATATATATATATATATATATATATATATATACAGGGGTGTTAATGAACTATACCGACAAACTGTAAGAGGTGACTGCTCACACTTTTTTTTTTTTTTTTTGTCTCCGAGACACCATTCTTTATCTTCCGGAGCTACGGTCGGACACACGAACAGGCTGTGTGTGTAAATATATAAAACAAGCTCCTTAATGAAATCGACGTTTGTTTTTTACATCATCACAAAAAACCGCAGAACCGTTTGTACTAGTATTTGTATCCGAGGTGAGCTGAATGCAACTCGGATCATGAACCATGCACTCATAAAACATGCCGTTACCAAAGAAACTACTATGTTAATCTTAAGTCGATTTACTTGTATTTACATAGTCTGTCAGGAGCAATACTATAATACAGCATTAAAGGCCCTAAAATAACGCGATTCCAACTCTTGTCACATCGATAACACCTTCACACAAAAGGGCAGAATAAACAATTAAATAACACTCTGGCAAAATATCATAAGGATAGGTTATTCTCCTTTTTTAAAAAAAATAATATAGATTGACTGAGTTGTTCGATGTTTTATCACCGAAAATCAAACCTGGGACATGCATCAAAGCCACTCACTCTAGCCACGGAGAAGGGCATGTGAGCTTAGAAAACCATCTCTCTCTTTCTCTCTCTCTCTCTCTCTCTCTCTCTCTCTCTCTCTCTCTCTCTCTATATATATATATATATATATATATATATATATAGTGTTTTTTCCAGACACCTTTTTTTCTAGGGCACTGTCCCCCGGAACTCTGAGAATGCCCCCCGAAGGAGACTAAAAGTACTTTTTAAATATAATAATAATAAATAAAGTAGTATCAGCAGTGCCCTCCCGGAACATTGTTTCTGAAAGAAACACTGCCTATATCTATATCTTTCTATATTATTGCTTCATATGATAATGGCATTTTAATGACAACGAAAATTTTGCGTTCTCATCGGCGGTCAAACTTTGATTTAAGCAAGGTGAAGTCACGCATTGATAGGGAAAATTACAAATGTTTGAAAATTACTTGTGTCATATTATTACGAGTAAAACCATGTGAAAGATCTTGCAGAAAACTTGACAATTTCTTTCCATTCTCTCCCCCCCCCCCCTAAAAAAACACTCGACTTTCTAAAGCCTTCGGAAAATATTACGGTAATCAGCGAAATAAAATGAAATTAAAGTTTTCAGTTTAATACCCCACGATTATGACCTTTCGGCTAATTGAGACTATGATTAAAGCAAGTGAATGATGATGAATTAGTGTAATGAGAAAGTGGGAGGAAACGGGAGTTCCCCGAAATAACCTACGGAATAAGATGTTGCCCGCCACAAACTTACTTGTCCGGGGATCGGATTTGGGATTTAGGATTTAGATTTGTCGGCTTTCGGCATTTAAAGCCATTTAGCCTTCCACGATTTGAGGGATGACGTCCCTCGGCGAGCAGGTGATCCGGGGAAAGGGAAGGAAGGAAACGGCCTGGTACCTCTAAGTTAGGTACCTCCCCGATATTTGCCTGATGTGAATGAGGAAAACCCAGGAAAACCTCATTCAGGACGGCTGGCCTGAAAAAGCGTGTCACATTTCTTCGACCGAGTGACCCCACCGGGAATCGAAGCTGGGACCGCTCGCACCGAAGGCGAGACCGTTAGCGACTACACTACACGGGGACACGGTCCGGAGATCGAACCAGGGGATCCAGATACAAGAGGTTAGCACGCTAACACTAAGCCAGTGTGCCTCCACGGCATAAGAACAAATCTTTTGTTCTCCTAACTGGGAATTCTTTAAACAACAATAATAATAATAATAATAATAATAATAATAATAATAATAATAATAATAATAATAATAATAATAATAATAATAATAAGTTTAAAAAATAAAAATTCACTTCATATCAAATAGTCCTCGTATTAATAACAACTATGTAAAGCTTCCTTTTGTCTCTTTCTAATACTTTATATTATGGCCTTCTAAAAATAAAACGTTACATAATACTATTTATTTTACCGCAAGCACCATCTTTTATCCTTTTGGGTAAACAGAAAAAATGGCGGGAAACTAAGCGAAGCCACTTTTCTGCTCCTCGTTCATTGGTTTGATGACCTGTTTGAGGTTTTCTGATCTAAGTTCACTGCTACCACCACCACTATAACAGCTTTTACTAACTAAAGTCTTATCGATTTATTTTTTGGAGGGTGAATGCGCATGCGCTTTCTCAGCACAACCCTCGTTCCCGCGCTATCACATCACTGCGCTGAATGTGACACTGATGCTTCGTGCTGTTACCAGCTTTCGCTTGACAATGTGCTGGAATATCTTTCAAATTCCAAACATAAGTTAGGTCTTTCAACTTCCATGCATTTTTTAAAAAAAATATTTAAGTTCGTCTTAAACATGTTTTATTTTGGAACTTTTACATTTAAAAATCATTTTAAGACACCTTAATAAATACTGATTAAAATTATTGTTGCTAATACGAACTGAGCTGTCATGTAGTGAAAAGGTTAGGTCTTGTGCTTTAATGCGTAAGGTCGCAAGTTCGATTTCCTGTTTGAAATAAATTTCGGTACTTATTCCTGATTGTGTAGCAATTGTAAAGACAACGGAATTAAGAAATAACGAACTGCATCTTTTACAGCAAGAAATAAGATTACATGAGAGCGAATGTAGTGACCACGCACAAATCAACTAACTATAGGGCGTTCGAAAATGAAATGAAATTAAATCTTTCAGTTTAACGTCCCACTATTATGCCCTTTAGACTAACGGAGACGAATGATTAAGGCAAGTAAATGATGATAGAAGAATTGGTAGAATGGCAATGTGGGAGACAACGGGAGTACCCCGAGGAAACCAACGGACACGATTTCCACCATAAATTTACTTGGCCGGAGATCGAACGAGGGACCTCACGCACCAAAGGTAGGAGCTCAACCACTGAGCCACCGTTCTCCCTTGGCGTTTGAAAAGTTAGACAACCTTGTAAAAGCCTGGTTCGTATCTTAAGTTAATCTTCAAAATAATTCAACGCGTTTAACACTTTCTTAACTGGTTTTTAATATTTGACCATGAGAAATGTACATAATTAACTTTTTCGCATATCCAACAAAATATCTAGACCTTTATACACACACTTATTTACTCGTCAAGATGTCTAGATACATGTACATTTATTTATGTCGTTGCTATAGTAACAACAACTCTTATTTTAGTTACCGATTATACAAATAATATCTCGAAATCTCTATATGTCTTTCTTTTTCTTTATACATTATACTGCTCACATAATTCGCCTCTGATCCCTTTCTGTAAATAGGCACAGATTGTTAATATTACATACAACGTCATACAACGTTATCGTTGTAGATGTCGCTTCGAACGGGACTTCCATAATAGTTTCACTATGAAGGAAAGAACCCTGGGTTAGATATCATGAAATATTTACCTTTTTAATAACCCTCATATATATATAATATCACTTTTAATACACATATTCTATTTTTTTATTTATATATAATATATTATAACATTACACATTTCTATATTTGTCAATATATCTCAGTATTAATAACGACGAATTACAAATTATCATAAGTAAGGCAATTCAAGAATTAAACCTAACTAATAGTTTCCTTCTAGGGTACAAATTAACTATTCCTTCATATACAAACAACACTATTTACAAAGATCTTCATAATATTAAATGTTGATAGGATCAGAAGTCAACAAAATTGGAACATATAAACGCATTGATGGTCAAGATTTAATACATTAATAAACTTTGAAAAATTAAGAGATTCGATATTCATTATTCTTACTCTTTCCATATAATAAGGTGCATCTATTTGATATATCTGTCATTACTTTCATAAGTTTACATTAAAATTACGATCTTTTATTTTTAAATATTCATAATATTCAAATAAGTAATTATGAGATAACTTTGCAAAATACATGAAACACAAATTATCATTTCTTCAATTAGTGCTATAAAAGGAAATTGCAACAAAACTATAAGGAACAAATCAATAATATTTTCAGTTAACTGCCATAAATTAAGTTCGCCAATATTCCGTAAATAAAGAGTTTTACCCATAATCAAAATATTTCATTACATATGTTTTTTAACGTACATTATAATAATAAATCAACTGAAGAACATATCAACCATAGACGTAAGCAAAGGTCAATTTAATACAAATCCATCGGACGTCTTTTTGTCAGTTCAAGTTATACGTTCGAAGGGTTCATTTAAGGAACAATGTATAGCACAATCTTGTGTACGTGCTTGTCTTTCATAGGATGATACCATATTTTGATTCCTATTTACGAAATTCCTGCCAACTGCAAATTGATTTTGTGAGAATCGGAGATAATTATTACTCCTACTGAAATTCCTATTGTTATTTCTGAAATTCCTAGCTCCATTTCTATAGTTAGGTTGCGTTTGATTTCCGGTATATTTTTTGTTTGGCAACAGTGTCATATGTTGATAAGGCATAACTCATTTCGTTGTTTCTTGTTACAAAGCTATTGTGTGTAAAGATAAGAAAGCGGTGAGAAGAGATTTAAAATAAGGAATGAGTTTTGTACTGATTGTTCCTTATATCAGTGAGTACTGTGTTTTCCTGAAATAATACGAAACGTCAAATCATATACATTACAGAGATTAGACGAACAAGGAATAAAACAAAGATATTGTGTGTTTTTCACATAACGCCATTGATTTCATCATGCCACGCCGGTCTATTAATGACCATAATGTATTTTGTTGCGTGTGTGGAAAGTTCACCTTGAAATCGCAAAGGAGAACCATTACTCCTACCGTCAAGATGTGCTATAAACACTATTTTGGATGCAATCGAGGATCAAGACAAAAGTTGGGCACCCCATATTTGCTGTTCAACTTGTGCTGTTGATCTTAGATCATGACTTAAAGGGAATAAATATTCAATGGCATTTGCTGTTCCAATGATATGGAAAAAGCCAAGAGACCATGTAATAGACTGCTATTTCTGTTTAACAAACATTTTAGGACATACATCTAAAACTAGGAAGAAAAATTGTTTACCCAAATCTGCCGTCGGCCCTGAAACCGGTCCCACATTCAGTAGACCTTCCTGTACCAGAGAAACCAGATAACTATGAATTGAACATTAGTGACGAATCTGACACAGAAGATGCTGTGATGAATTCTGAGATTTTTCCACCAAATTCAAATGCGATTCATATGACACAGTATGAACTAAATCATCTTGTACGGGATTTAGAATTGCCGAAAAGGAAAGCAGAACTACTTGCTTCTAGGATGCAACAATATAATTACTTGGAAAAAGATGTGAAAATTTGGATATATCGTTATCGTGAAAAAGAATTGGTACAATTCTTTTCCACAAGTGACAGTGTTTCTTATTGTAACAACATTGATGGCCTAATCAGTGTGTTAGGATACGTTCATAAGCCAGACGAATGGTGTCTCTTCATTGATGCATTGAAGGTAAGGTTAAAAGTTGCCCTTCTTCATATTTTCTGTGATTTACCTTCCATCCCTATTGAATATTCCACATGCATGAACGAATCCTACGAAAACTTGAAGATGTTGCTTGATTGTGTGCAGTACAGCAAATACTCGTGGAAAGCATGTGGAGATTTTAATGTTATTGGTCTGACACTAGGAATGCAAACAGGCTATACAAAATTTTGCTGTTATCTATGTGAATGGGATAGTAGTACAATATACGATCATTACGTTGTAAAAGACTGGCCTCGTAGAGAATACTATCGAGTGGGAGAAAAAATGTGGCACATCAACCTCTCGTTGAGCCACAAAACATTATTTTGCCTCTTTTGCACATCAAACTTGGGGTAATGAAACATTTTGTGAAGGCAATGGATCAAAACAGTGAAGCCTTTGAATACATTGGACGGAAATTTCCTGGTATTAATAGCATGAAGCTCAGAGAAGGAATCTTCATTGGTCCTCAAGTCAGAGAACTTATGCACGATATGACATTTTATGAACTCTTGGAAGGCACTGAGAAGTTTGCGTAGGAAGCATTCTGTGCAGTTGCTGAAAATTTTCTCGGTAGAAAAAAAGATCCAAACTATAGGGAAATGGTTCAAAACCTAGTCGATGCCTACCGGACGATGGGTTGTAATATGTCTTTAAAGATTCCCTTTCCGAATAGTCATATTGATTGTTTCCATTCTATCTCAGGCCATGTGGGTGATGAACATGGTGAAAGGTTCTACAAAGACTTAGTTATTATTGAGAAGAGGTACAAGGGTAAATGGACACCTTCAATGTTGGCAGATTTTTGTTGGTTCTTAAAAAGGGACACAAGACAAAATTTAAATTTAAAAAATTAAAATATTGTATTGTACTTTATGTTACACATAAAATTTCGTATTGATTCATGTATATACAATCATATACATCAGTCTTATTCATGTATATATAACGTGTCAGTCTTATTTTTAAAGAATCATTTCAATAGGAGGATAAACAAATGAATGCTCCAACGACCCATGGTACATTTGTGTACTGAGGAGGATCACACCTCCTGCTACATGTCCAGTTCCACGATAGAGACTCATGTATTTTATTTGACTCAGGTCTTTCGCCTTCGGTTTTCAGAGAAACTGAAACCTGTTTCTAAAAACTGTTCAAAATTTTCGAAAAGAGGTTTTAATACCGGGTTGATTTTCAGAACTGGTTCGGTTTTTATGAAAAACCAACTTCGATTTTAAAACCGGCTTAGTTTGCTATCAAACCAATTCTATAACAAGAATTTTAGGAATGATCAAAAAAATGGATCAAAATATTGAGATCTTGGCCAAGAATTTTACGCATGACCAAAAAACTGCATCAAAAGATTGCGATCTTGGCCAAGAATTAATTTTTGGATCAGAGGCCACAAAAGTTTGGAAAGGCTCCCAATTTGAGTTTTCGTTTTTTTTTTTTCGGAATACGCACATCATACTGAGTTCACTGATAGTTTGAGTTTGGATACACTATATATTAGGGTGCATCGAATTTCCACTTTTTTTAAAATCAGCTTATCCTTAGTAATATTTTTTTGCGAAATGGCCTCCATATAACGTGTAAAAAATTGCAAGTCGATTGATCAATATCTTTAGGTGCCACCAACGGCCAAAAGTTTTAAAATTTTGTTAAAAAATAAATGTTATTTTAAAAAATGTAAAATATCTAGTTTTATGAAATATGGTTATCCTATGTGGTTTTGTTTGTGTAAAAGGTCAATATTTCACGTGAAAAAAATTTCAGGTTGATGAGTCAAGTCATTCAGGTGCCACCTGTGGCTTAAAATATGAACAAATGTGTCCCTACTTCTTCATTTTTTAAAAATTACGTTGCATTGTTTGTGATTCATCTGGATCGTTAATTAGATAAGAAAGATTTTGTTTTACATCTGCAGCTATTTGCTTATTTCCAAACGTTAATGATGGAAATAACCCAGAACTCACCATGAGGAGGTGGCTGTAGTTCGAGTTCCGCCCACCCGTATATACTAATGTTGCATATGGTAGTGCAAGTCATATTGTTACTTTTACCTCAAACTGTTTTTCTTTTCTTTTTTGTATTACATTCTGGTATGTTTTTTTTCTTGATTGTAGTGTTGATAGGACAAATCTATGTCATGCTTCTTGCCCACATACCGTTGATGCCGCTTCTGTCCCCAACTTCACCATTCTTTCTACCGCGCGAGTGTGACAGGGTAAGGATGTAATATATTCATTAGCTATTGGAGCCGTCTTTACATTTTCTCTTAGCTTCTGCAGGCTCAAGTGTTTTGTCAGTGGTGGCTCCGTCAGCGTCATGTTGACCAATTAATCATCATACACAGGAATGAGCTCCCACTTCGACATTTGATTGAATTTATAGACGGCAAGTCTACTGGACCAAATACATTTAAAGGACCAATAGGATCAGCACTTTCAATCTGCGAAGAGTTGTCACTCCAGATTTTTCAGCCCGTTCCAGTAGACTGGGATCTCAACTTCACTGAGGATTCATTAAACACGGATCAAAAATATGTGCTGAATATCTGCCAAGCGGTTTCTTCAGGAGAATGGCCCATTGAGTTAGCTCAGGGCCGTGCTGGGATACTAATGAGGGCGGTGGACAAGTCTACTACAAGGGCGCCCATACAAACGGGAATATATATATATATATATATATATATATATATATATATATATATATATATATATATATATATATATATATATATACATATATATATATATATATAGAGAGAGAGAGAGAGACTTTGAAAGAAAGCATTGGTGCCATTTTAATCTCGAATCGAAATCCTCTTTACTACAGAAAAGCTTTTTAGTTCCTGTAATAACATTTCTGTCAAAAAGAGGCCAAATGTATCAACATCTTAATATAGCACGCCTATGGACGCAGGAGGCTCATTACCGCGTTTACAAAAGCTCTCCATTGATTTCTGTCCTTAGATAGCTGAACTCAATTTCTACTTTATATTTCAATCTCTGCGAGAACCATTTTAATATTGTCCTCCCATCTGTGCCTCGGTCTTCCTAACGGTCATTTTCCTATCTGGATTTCGAGTTACAACTTCGAAAGCGTTTTTAATTTCTTCCATTCTGGCTACATAACCTGACCATTTGAGCCTCCTAGACTTTATGACCCTAACAATGTTTGGTAAACGGTATAAAATTATGTAGTTCCTCCTTATGAAGTTTCCGCCTTTCCCCATTCCCGTTCGTTTGGAGTTCGAATATTGGTTTAAGAATCTTGTTTTCAAATACTTTCAGTCTGCGATTTTCCCTCAGGGTCAGTGACCATGTTTCGCAACTATACAGCACAACAGACATGATTATCGTTTTATATTTTGAGCTACAAATTCCTCAACAGAATTAGCGACAACAAACGATTTTTAACTGAATAATAGCACGAAATCCCTGCGTTCAGTTGACATCAATTTTTTTAGTGATTATGGTTTTGGTATGTTAATAATGATCCTAGATATTTGAAAGTATCCACTTTGTCGAAAGAAAATATCATTTGGAATTTTAACACATCCATAAAATGCAGTATTACGATCCCGACAAACTTCCATTTATTTAGTTTTCTCTGCATTTACTTTTAAGCTTATATCCATGCAAGCGTTAATTAAGATTTCTGTATTCCTTTCTACTATTCTAGCATTACCTATTAAATTTACATCATCAGCATACGCCACAACCTGGCAAATACAATTATTCAGCTCTAGGATCTGATTGCTGTCTTTGATTTTCCATACAATGTTCACCAGAACAAAGTAAATAATAGTGACGACAACGCATCTCCTTGTTTCAGGTCATTCTCAACGTGAAAGCTCGTGAACAAGAATTTCTCTACTCGAACCTTACTGTGGGATTCATTTAAACGTATCTTAATTAATCTACCTTTTTCGGTATTGCAAATTCTGTAAGCATGTTGAACAATGTTCCCCTCCTACCAGAGTCTAAAGTCAATAATTGATGTGCCAGGATGTTGTATTCTCTCATTTCTTTTCAAGTATTAGTCGAATGGTAAATATCTGGTCGATAGTTGATCGATTTTACCTAAATCCGTTCTGATAATCTCCAATAATTTCATCTGCGTATGGAGTCAATCTTGCTAATACAGTATAATGTTTAAGATGATTTATTGGATGTTGACAGAAGAGAAATGCCTCGATAATTATTAAATGTTTTGTTGCTTATCTTCTGAACTGGAACAATGATTGATTCTCTTCACTCTTGTGGTAATTCCTCCTTGTTCCAGATAATGAGAATGAGTTTGTGTATCTTGCTCTACAATTTTTCCCCTCCAGCTAAAATTAAGTCAACCAGAATTCGTCTACATCCGGAGATGTGTGTTTTAACTTTTTTAAATAGCGATTTCTATTTCTGTCTGGTTAGGTTCTAGAACATATGGTTATGCTGCATGCATTTCACTTTCTCCACGCGCATTAGTTTTTGGCTATGTGTTAAGCAAATCGTCAAAGAAATCTTTCCATCTATTTAAGATGCTATCTGTATCAGTGAGAACTGTTCTACTAGGTTTCTTTAATATATAAGCACGAAGTTAATAGCCTTTATTAAGTTCGTTGATGCATTTATACATGTCCCGAATGTTTTTGTTTTCACTATTATCTTCAAGTTAATTAATTTTAACTTTCAAAAGTCGCGCTTCTTTGTTCTAAAAGTTTTAGAAGTTTTCTGCCAGATGACAATGAAATTTTATGTAGTTATTTCGTTCGGATTTTGTAACCAACGCAGTTTCTTCTGTTTTCTCTTCTCTGCTACTTTAGTACATTCCTGGTTGAACCATGGTTTGTTCTACGTATTTCTGCGTACTCCAATATTTCTTCTGCTGAAATTTTAATGTTATCTCTAATTTCAACCAAGTATCTTGAACACTAGTGCACTCCGAACGTCCTAAAACCGAGAATCTATTCGACACTTCAATCTGGCACCCCTCTTACCTGACTCTCCTCTATTAAAAAAAAACGCTCCGTTTTCAGATATTGAATATTTCCTTTATTAAACGATAGTCTCTTTCTTACTATCACAATCAACTCCTCTGAACGACCAAACATCAATTGTGCTAGACTGTTTTTTTCTGTCTACTAAAACATGATCAGTTTGAATATGTGTTTTTCCATCTGATGGAATCCAAGTATATTTATGAATGTCGCAATGTTGGAATTTTGTAATCTTCACGATAAGGTTTCTGGATATTGCACAGTTCACGAGTCTAACGCCGTTGTCACAACCTTCCATATGCAAACATTTATTCCCTATAATCGGTTTGAAAATACCCTCTGGTCCTACCTTCGCACTGAAACCGCCTAACAGAATTTTCATATGGTATTGCAGAAGATGATCAAATACCCCTTCTATTCTTTCACAAAAACTGTATTTTTTAAATCGCCATCCTTATTTTCTGTTGGAGAATGTCCATTTAAAACAATAATATTACACAACCGATCCTTAAGAGGAGTAAAAGAAAATCAATCATTTACAAATTCAACCTATGTAATTACTGATATTACTTATTCGTTTGTGAACGGAAATCCCTGTTTTTAGTTGGTAATTTTTAATTTGTTCCCCGTAAAAGAACGTAATATTTCCCGATTTGACTCCTCCATTTCGTTCTCATCTAACTTCCTGATATCCCAATAGGTCCAACATCTATTTCTAAACTTATTTTTTACAAATTTTAACGCGCCTGCCTTATAGAGACTTCTTATATTTCATGTTCCATATCTCATGTCGATTTTACTTTGCGGACTTCGTGCCAAGTTATCAGTTTTGATCCGAGGATTCTGCGAACTTATCTGAACATTTTTTTTTAACAGGATGAGGTTGTTAGCCTCATACCAAATTCTCAAGCAGGATTATCCCCCCTTGTCTGTCCGCGACTGTTTACTCAGTATATTCGCAGCTAACCTCTATATCCCAGAGGCCTTCTCCTCGATCCACAATCTGAGGACGCGCCGTGCCATGGTGACTGGAAGACCACATTTTACGGAAATTAATACAGCTATATTTCAGAAATACAATAGGTACTGATTATCCGAACACTGCTTTAAAACACACAGGAACAATGAATATGCTCGTATATATGGATGCATATTAAGACTGTGAAAGCTTCGATGCCGTAAAAATCGTAAATTAGAGACTAGTGTCAGTGTAGTATTACATAAATGCATCGTACGTTTGACTATCCGAACTATTCTTGATGTATCACATTGTTTCGCTTTATAGCTATATAACTTTATAAGTGATTATACTGTTCACCTGTTCTCTGCCAATAGCAACTGTATGAATTTATAATACAAAACTGAAATACAGAAGAATGAAATAAAATAAAAAGTGATATTTCGCAGGGCATCTTATGTAAAGGGCGCCTTGTATTCTTCACAGGTTCTGTACTACCAGTCAGTATTTGAATTTATTAAACAAAGCTGGTATACAGGATAACTAAAACCACTTATCTATAATATGATGTTTCGTAGGGCGCCTTATGTAAAGGGTGCATTGTGCCTTTCACGGGTTCTTCGCCAACAGTAACTGTGTATTTATTGTACAGAACATTGGTATAACAGAAGAGTAAATAAAATCCTTCGTCTTTGATGTGGTCTCGGAAGGGCGCCTAATGTAAAGGGCGCACTGCACCTTTCACGGGTTCTTTACCAATAAAACTGTAAGAATTTATTACTAAAAACTTGTACCTTTATTTATACTGTGATATTTCGGAGGGCGCACCGGGACACGTCCCGGTGTCCCGGTGGGCCAGCACGGGCCTGAGTTAGCTCACATGAAGCCTGGTAAAATTCATCAAGCCAGATGGGTAATTACAGCAAATAGAGTCTTACGTTTGTGCGTAGTAACAAAAGAACCCACGAATGAACTTAAAACCATCGACCAGTACATCCTGATGGTCTACGCGCCACTCTGGTTTGCTGTGATCCGTAATACATTGTGTGCAGAAGAAGCTCGTCATTTGTGGCAACTCATCACGACTTCTCGCCACATGGAAGTGAAATACAGGAAAATAATTGATCCAGTGTCCGTAGAAATGCGTGGTACGGTCATCCTGAGAACCTACTTCTATCAGTGTTGACTGACTAAGATGCTAACGTACGAGAGCTCGGCTGGAGGCGAGTCCTAAAACCAAGACAAACGACCCAATCTGGTGATCTCGTACCGGTACGAGAATTCGTCATCCCTTAAATCAACTTAGAAGCGACAAACTATGTTGATATGATTAATTGGTCAACATGACGCTGACGGAGCCACCACTGACAAAACACTTGAGCCTGCAGAAGCTAAGAGAAAATGTAAAGACGGCTCCAATAGCTAATGAATATATTACATCCTTACCCTGTCACACTCGCGCGGTAGAAAGAATGGTGAAGTTGGGGACAGAAGCGGCATCAACGGTATGTGGGCAAGAAGCACGACATAGATTTGTCCTATCAACACTACAATCAAGAAAAAAACATACCAGAATGTAATACAAAAAAGAAAAGAAAAACAGTTTGAGGTAAAAGTAACAATATGACTTGCACTACCATATGCAACATTAGTATATACGGGTGGGCGGAACTCGAACTACAGCCACCTCCTCATGGTGAGTTCTGGGTTATTTCCATCATTAACGTTTGGAAATAAGCAAATAGCTGCAGATGTAAAACAAAATCTTTCTTATCTAATTAACGATCCAGATGAATCACAAACAATGCAACTTAATTTTTAAAAAATGAAAAAGTAGGGACACATTTGTCCATATTTTAAGCCACAGGTGGCACCTGAATGACTTGACTCATCAACCTGAAATTTTTTTCACGTAAAATATTGACCTTTTACAGAAACAAAACCACATAGGATAACCATATTTCATAAAACTAGATACTTTACATTTTTTAAAATAACATTTATTTTCTAACAAAATTTTAAAACTTTTGGCCGTTGGTGGCACCTAAAGATATTGACCAATCGACTTGCAATTTTTTACACGTTATATGGAGGCCATTTCGCAAAAAAATATCACTAAGGGTAAGCTGATTTTTAAAAAAGTGGAAATTCGATGCACCCTACTATATATAGGTCTCCACATATAAGGCGTACAAGAAAATGTTTGATTCAATGAAATACATTGAATTTTTTGGATCAGGAGCAACAAAATTTTTGAACGGACTCTAAATCAAGTTTTCGTATTTTTACAGAATAAGCACATCATACTGAGTAAATTTTTAGTTTTGGTTTGGCTACACTATATGTAGTTCTCGAGATATAAGGCCTACAAAAAAGTTTTTGCCTGAAATATATTGGATCTTTTGATCCAAAAACGAACTGTTTTATGAAATAACAACATAAACCGGTTTCAGTGGAAAACTGAACTTGTTTTGTAGAAAACTGAAATTATTTTTCACTTTTTCGTTTTTTTACTGATGTATCATCATGGCTTCGATGAATAAATAGTGATTGTAATTCATAAGTATTTCATAATTGTTTTCTTTTCTGTACCAGTAATCCAGGTTAATTGTATTAAGTATACTTTGGCTAATGTTTCGCTTTACAGAATTTGGACAATAAGACCATTTAGAAGTTTACTTATACAGGGTGAACCATTTAATTTGATATAGCCTTGTAACTTTTAAACTAATGGAAAGAAAACCTTGAAATTTTGTACCATGTAAATAGCAGCTAGGGACATTGTTTGATATACCCTGCAAGTACTGTTGCTAATAAAACATACAGTTTTATTTTACAAATAAAATTACACCATGTTATTACATGGTTCAAATCTACATGTTAAATGAAAATATACGTTATATTTATTATTTCGGTTGCAAACTAAGGAAGCTACAGTATCATAAACATGCGCATTTTAGTGGCCTCTACAGCAGTAATACAGAGGTAATGCACATCCAATGTGGTTTAGTGCCCAATATAATGATCATGACATGGCGGATTTCGAATGAATATGAATAAAGTTACAAGGGATTGAAAATTTTACTTTTCTCAAAAACCTTTATTTCGAAAAACTGCTTAGATTAGTACCTCATCCAATTGCATAGATGTTTTTCAATAGATATGAAGATTAGAATGCTGTTTACAGCAATTTGATATCTCAAATCGCTCTGGAGATATAGTAAAAACTGCTAAAGTTTGCAACACTCTTTAAAATTATATAATTTCAAGAACTTGTTGGATTTTAAAATTCTCCACAAGTAAACAATTTCTAGTAAAATGTAAAATTTTACTACTTTTCATATCTCCCGAATGGGTTGAGATATCAAATTGCTGTAAATGGGACTAAAACCTTTATATATGTACGTAAACAGGTGAAATTCGGTTTTTCAACACTTCTTGTAAATAAAGTTCTTTGACAAAAGTTAATTTTCAATTCTTTGTAACTTTGTTTCTAATGGTTCCAAATATGTCAAATGATGACTGTAAGTATTCGACATTAATTTACTTTAGATGCACGGTACACCGCACATATATTTTTGTAATAGGGTGTAACAAAAAGGTACGGCAAAATTAAAGGGGTGGATTCCTTATGGGCATACAAGCAAAAAAAATTCATATGACGTTATGTCGGGAAATGCATCGTTACAGAGATACGGCCATTGAGCCGCCTGACAGTGTGAAATAGTCACATTCTGGTCACCAATCAATGTAATTCAATTTAAACCTAAATAACTGAGCCCTTAATTAAGCTAGGAAGATAATTTTAGTAGCAATGTGTTCCTGAAGAATGAAGCATTCAGCCGATATGGATTTTAAGAGTGTACCCCCAAGGGGGAAAGAATGTCATCCCCAAAATCTGATGTAAAAAACAAAAATAACACGTAATTACCCTCCCCGTCCGGTGTGGTACCCTCACATACATAAAATACATATCGATCAAAAGCGTCGTCCTTCAGGAGCACGTAGATACAAAAATTATCTTCCTAGCTTAATTAGAGGCTGAGCTATTGAGGTTTAAATTAAGTCACATTAAGAAGCGACCAGATTGTGACTATTTTACACCGTCAGGCGGCTCAATGACCGTAACTCTGTAACGATGCAATTCCCGACATATGGACATATGAACTTTTTTGCTTGTCTACCCATAAGGAATTCACCCCTGAAATATTGCCATACCTTTTTGTTATACCCTGTATAATAATAACTTGACATAGTGCTATTTAAAAACACAACTTTATGTTGGATTGGCAACAATACCTTGTTATATTACATAGTATTCCAAACAAGGATTTGCATGAGATATTTGCATGAGACAAATTTTCAGTGTTTTTTCTTCAATAATTTATAAGTTACAAGGGTGTAATAAGATCAATGGTCCACCGTGAATACTAATTGTATTAGAAACTAATAACGATGTACAGTCAAGGTGATAAAATGGTAAACCATTATTAGTCTGAATACGAGTTAGGATTTATTAGTCTGATATATAAGAAATTTCCAATAATATAGTTACTGATTAATGGTGTAAACACGTCCTTGATTTAAATTCACTTTTCTAATAATTCAAAAATATTTTCATTAATGATTTTTTGACTTGGAATAAAACAAAATCATTGAGCTTTGTTTCATTTAGAACCTTCTATCTGACAAAAAATGTCATATATATTGATATATCAAATGGTTCATGTTCTTAACTAGACTCATTTCAAATATGGTCTAAAAATCCCAAGCTTTCTTTGAAACAAGTTTTTTTTCTTTAAAAAAAACTTAAGAAAGCAAAGTTTCTTTAGTCAATACATAATAATTATTTGATTCAACAGATGTTATAAATGTTTACTTATAATATGCTCATACTGTGTTTATGCTATATTTTTCATATGCTGGCCACGTCCAATGATGATGATGTTTCTACGAATGACTACCTTGTTTCGTAAGTGATGAACTGGTGAATCTAAGCGACCTGACTAGCAACATCACTCACAAAGTCAGTGTGTATTAGGATGGTTGTAGAAACTCAAGATCAACCAGTTTTGAAACATAAACTACTTCTAGTGTACAAACTACCATAATTCTTTGTGGAATTGATATCAATTTGTCATTGAAATGCAGACCTGTTCACCTTCAAAAACTTATTTGTCTTTTTTCCCGGATTCTTAATCAGTTTTCATGAGTTTCAATATATTGTGGTGGAACTCTGTCTCTGTAACTATTGGATCATGGATTACCAGTTTTTTTTCGTTGGGCGCCATTTTTCTTTGGTCAAGACTCATATATACTCCTCAGTAATCATGAAGTTATTTAGTGAAGTTATTTTACACCCTTTAAAGAAGAGAATAAGGACTTTTTACCATCTGAAAACGCCATCGCTTCATTTATTACAGAAGATAGGACATATGTATACTCTTCTTTCATCTTCCACGTCGCCTAATAAAGTACTACTACTCTATATCCTCTTACTCGTCACAATATATTGTATTGCTATGGTGTTATTATATAAAGGAGTTAGATATCCAAAATTGTTGTTCTAAATAGAATTAATATTAACATGATGTATGTATTATCTTAACATAATAATTTATGTTAAATAAAGGCTCTGTTGAACCTATGAGGCGTTATTACAGCTCCATCATTATTTAATTCAGTGATATGTGAACTACGGAAGGTGGGCTAGATGTGGCGTTATGAAAGACTCTATCCTTCCGACAACATGATTCCTAATCTGAAGAATTAAAAGAAAACTAGGATTATTTCGAATCAGTTGTATTAGAAACAGACTGACATATGAGCATTTAACTTCATTTCATAGAATCAGTGTATACCAGTTCTTAGAATCATTAATACAGATAAGTATTATGAGAATAATGAAAATCTATATGCCATTGTTAATTCAGTAAATTATGTAGGTCAGCCTAAAGTTTTTCTTTTTCTTTAGTCCATTCCTTAAGAAGTTTGCTTATCACTGATTTTAATTGATGTAGTTTACCTAGGTTCTAATACTACAAGAATTATTTAATTGTTGTTGTTATCTTGTGTTGAGCTCATATAATGGCACATATCATCTAGATCATATTTTGTGTCGAGCTCATATAATGTATTGAACACAATGAGCATTATCGCCAGAGAGTACAAATATTAATGGATTAATGTTCAAGTTGCATATAAAGTAATCTCACTATAGGATACTTCATACTGTCATAAGTTGAAGCCTCCACTTTATTGTTAATTCCATCATTGTTTCATTATGTATCATCCCGAGATTCTCTTGTAAACTTGCCATAGGATGACCATGATATTCCCATACGGAATAAAGAATTAAAATTTCTCAGGACGTTACTTGGATGTTGTTATTTTTTTAGTGCTAAGTGAATTCCGTCGAAGAACATTAGTTTAAAATATATAAAATGATAATGCTTATTGTGCTGTATGGTTGCTTTCTTTGGAGAAAGAACTAAGACTGAAAGTATATGAAAATAAAATACTGAAGCGAACATTCGGGCCCAACAGGGACAGCAATAGAGAATGGCGGAAACCTCATAATGAGGAACTTTATAATTTACATACTGTCTGAAACATTGTTAGGATCATTAAATCTAGGAAGCGCAACTGGAATGGAAAGATCATATAATTGGCATGGAAAACAGTAGGAACGGTTTCACAATTTTAACTAGACACCAAATAAAAAATGACATTAGGAAAACTAACGAACGACCGCTTTAAAACTTTGCCATCCCATTATGTCTTCCATGATTGGTATGAAATGGCTATTTTATGTAGAGGTACTAGAGCATTGTTGGAAATCAAGTCAAAGGTCCAAGGATGGGGCAGGTCAAGATAAAGACAGTCATCGACTTACGTAAATTCGACATACTTAAAGTCATAGTTATAAGACATTTCTGATGCAAATAAAATTTACGAACTATATTTTCATTTTAAGTTACTATTAAATATCTGCGTTATTTCAGAGAGTCAAACAGCGAGTGAGGCATGAACTAATTAAGTAATTAACTACGTTGAACTGTTATTAATTACTCTTTTACCATCGGCATAGAAGTCCTATACCCTGTAATAAATATATAATCTAATTGAGTTTGAGCATTGCAATATTATTAAAGAGACCGAATTTTTACGTATTTTGTCATAGTGTCTGCGACAAATTTCAGTTTATATCAAAAATTCGATTTACGCAAAGAACCCTGGAAGATCTACATAGTTCTATTAGCTGAGGAGTATTGTGTGCTTTAATTTGTCGTATATAAAAAAATAATCGTACCAACAATATAAAACGAACTACTTCCTCTTTTATCATCATATTGAATCCATTCTCTACTGTTTTGGGGTGGAATTACCAACATTCGAGCAGAAGAAAAAAACACACATATTGATATTTTGATCATCATAATGTTCCCACATAACAAATTTCTTGATTCTATCTGAAAACGGTTAACAAGTATGTAATAATGTTTAAGTTCACTTTTCCTAAATTCGTGTGTGTTGAAATATCATAAATTCGAGCAAATGAGTGCGATATATCAAATATCGTGTTGTATGTTCAGCGGTTCAGCTAACGAAAGACCTTTACGAGCCTAGGCCCCCTACACCTTCCGCTAAAAAAGCAATTACTTTTGTTTGTACTGCACTGTAGTATAAGAAATTTAAAAAATGGGAGACAGGTTTACCCAACCCCTTACCACGTTGTACGATACCACATTTAATTGGCTCATTAGAAAGATTTTTGTTTGTACCGGATTGTACCGTTTGTTCATTTTATTATCTTCGATTATGTGAAATTAACATACACGGGGGCCCAGTTCAAGTATAGTAATTTCGTATTATGTATATACAAAAGTAATGTGTATCTGGTGCATTAACATATGATTTGAGAGCCTGCTTGAACTTGGCCCCAGTTTGTTCTGTTAATTTCTCAGACTACAATACAGCAGAGTCTCCATAACATACCATATAACGTAATAAAGCTGCGAAAGGTATAAATTAAGTTTAAAAAACCTCCAAATTTTATTTATTTATTTATTTGCAATTTTAACTCATAAAGTAAACAAGATCGACCACTTGGGTCCCAGAGGGCATTTATCAAATTTAAGTTTTTACCGATTCCCAAATTTAAGGGATGGTCTTATGTCCTCTTCCTAAATTTAAAAGAGGACATCAATGTACCCATATCTTATGAAAGGGAATGAATTCCTATAATCAACCATATAACCATATATGTAAATAAAATCTCATCAAAGAGGATAAAAGAGGTCAGAAAGTTCCGAAATTTGAGTTTTTGACCATTTTTTTTACCTATGAAAAGGAACGAAGTGGACCTCTTATATTTACAGAAGCTATACCATGGTCTTATGATACCATACCATTTTTTTTAATTTAGCAATTTTCAAAATTTAAGGAGTGGTCCTACGTACCCCTTCCAAAATGCAAGGGATGGAACAAAGTACCTATCAAAATTTAGAGCGTATGGTCTCATATACCCCGTAGTCATTGACCCTAAACCATTACTCTAGGTCATTTACTTTCGGCTATCTAAAATGTTTTGCTGACTCTAATATATACACACACGAGGACGTACTTCGGCCATTATCGGACATTTACCTTGGAATACCTATGTCGTGTCCCAACTAACAAAACATCTTCTGAGGTATTTTTCTTCCCTTAACCTAACCTTGTTCCTTAAAGAAAAAGTTATTACAATCCTCAATTAAAGTAATTTTAGCTTGAAGTACCTCTATCACTGTTATGAGGCTTACCTTTGAAAATTAAGATTTGCTCTACATGTCTTGTAAATGCATTAGAACAATATAAAAAATATTAAAGTTTGATCTTTGATTTTGATGCTAGTTTCAGACTGCTACCTTCACGAGGTGAGGAGATGCAGCTTTTAAATAACTTTAGAAAACTGTAACTGAACTTAGAAACCTGCACTTAGAAAAAGTAACTTTCGAACTATAAAATTTTAAGTAGGAGAGAATTCCTTACTTTTAATTAATATAGTATACCTCTGAACTTCAAATAGTATACATAATGTACATTATTTTAATTTGACTTTCATCATAATTAATTTAGAAAATCTATATTTTAACATATAAAATTTTAATATGCTATAAAAGTTTAGTTGCTTTCTAGGAAAAAAAAAAGCTTAACTTCAGAATGGAACTCTTCAAAACCATGGAAAGAAAAAAATGGCAATACGTGTTATTTCGAACGTGAGAAACCGTGTAATGGTGGTCCATATTAGTGGCGGAAGTCATACATACGCCACCTAAAAATACGTATTTCAGGAATGTGCAGTACTGTACAAAGGGATTCTCTACAGGACATCATTCCCAGATATACTCGGTCTGGAAGATGCATCCAAACTAGGCAAAAAGTAAAGCTCGACAGAAGTAAACACTGTATGTGTCGGTGGGAAATCGGATGTCTTAGATAGTGGTGTTTGAGAAACCGGTTAACCCGGTTCGGTTCAGTTTGTAGTTTAAACCGAATCAGTCGGTTTGGACTTCAAACCAGCTTCTGGAACTATTCGGTTTGGGAAAGAGTCGGTTTTGTTCGGCTCGGTTTATAGAATTGTTAGTTCGGTTTAAAAACTGTTGAGACCTGTGTGTTTGGTTTCAGTTCAATATTCAAAATCGGTGGAAATTAATTTGCGTTGTTAGGTTAGACAATAGTAAACGAAACCACGTTACAAGCCCTTTAGCTCGGTTTGACGACAGTTCAGTTCAGTTCGGTTTCTGAACGGTACAGTTTGGGAACGTTTCAGTACGTGAACGGTTTGGTTCGGTTCGGTTTGGGAAAGGTTCGGTTTCGGTTAACTGTTCCAAACCGGTTTAAGTGGTAAACTGGAACCGCGGTTTACGTTTCCAGGAACCGACCACCCCTAGTCTTAGGGATTAACAGACAGCTCCACGGTTCTTCTTGTTCGAAATAGCACTTGCTGCGATATACTTCTTCAAGCTTTTAACGGTCATAGCTCCGAAACTATGCATTTTCAACCGCATATTCACATGAATTTTTCTTCTTATTTTGAGGTAAGTAATTACCTTGTACAGTTTGCCAGTGTGGTTCGTTAACACCCTGTATATATATATTTGTTATCAGCTCACCGACCATCAGGTACGAGCAATGTTTATTGCAATTTATTTCAACTACAATATTTTAAATAACAGAATTTAATATGGATAACATATTAGAAAGAAATAGAAGAAGAAAAATGCCTAGACATACATTTATACCGAATAATCATGTCAGTTAAACATGTTTATAAGAGACACACTGCACGTATTTACATTAGTATGCACGTGTTATTTTTAGACAAACAACTCTGTCTGTAAGTTAATTATATTTTCTGCGTTAGTTAAACCGGACTTTGCAAATAAACGATTCTTTATTAAATATATTTGCAAAGTTATTGAAGCGTTGCGTATAAATACATATTTGCATTGCTGACGTGTTTTAGTTTTTCTGCGGTTGACATTTTCCTCATTTCTCTGCTTTCTTTCTTTCTTTCTAGTGTGTTCGGTGGAGTTTGAAAAACACTTCAAAATGACTGAGTGTATATCGCAGGCAAATATTTACGTGATAACTTACTTTGTTAACGTTTTACTTTTTCTCAGTGTCAGATTTTAAAAAAATATGATAAATCTTTTACCATTTTCCCTATTTCAAATTCAATTTTTTATCAGACATTTTTCTTGAGGTTTGAGGTTACGTTCCTAATGTCTGTATCCCCTTGGGGATATATTCCGAGTTATCTCGTTTTTAAAAATAAAATGTAATTATTTTTCGCAAGTTATCTCGTTGCGTTTGTAAGTTTCTTATTTGTTTGTACCTATCACGAAAGAAGCCGTCTATTACTGTTCGAAGTACTTATTTTGCCCAATAGATGTCTCTAGGGACATTGTAGAGTGTCTAGCGGCTTTGTACTGCAGCGCCACTAGCTTATCTGTGTTGAATTTTCTGTATCACTCTGTATCGAGAATACTCGGGATAAAAATCATGATACGAAGTAGTAGAAAATTTGAAACGTTATTTTATTATGTATTGTACAGCACATTATCTGTATCATTTACCAATAAATATCGTCCTTGCACCAATATTTCGCCTTTAACTTTACGTCCTTATACCTTCTTCTTATAGATCCGAGATAACTCGGAATAAAAATCAGCAAGTTTTTTAGCTATTTTTTTCTACGCACTGGAAAAGGTTTATAAAGAGATATTTTTATTATATACTCTTCTATATTCAAACAATTCAAACAAGCAATAAAAAGTATGGGTATTTTTGCCAGAAAATCTCCTGATAACTAAGTTCTTAATGGGTTAATTGAATATCAAGCGTGAATAAACCAAGTTTCTTCGTCACTACTATTATTATTGCTTGAATTTGACTTTTATTTACATTCTTTGTCAACAACGAGAGTGTACAGAGAAAGAGTTAAAGTTAAAAATGGAATCTGAATCAGTGTAGTGCGTTCGATACTTTCTCACCGGGAGTCGAACCGGATATCTAGTGCACTAAAGCCACATATGTAAGACACTAGACCAACGATATGGATGCTATTAGTATTATTATTACTACTAGTAGTAATAGTAGTACTAGTTGTTGTTGTATATTTTTAGAATAGTGAGATAATCATTTATCTTCATTATTCATATGAATAATTTATCTTCATGATTCCATAGACAAGGTCATTAGTCATACTGAATTGAGAGGGACTGATGTGTGGATATGATATTCTCGAAAAGAACTACGTAATGAATTTATTATTAGTAAAAAAACTACACTTGAATAATTTTCTAAATGCGATTTTTATAGTAACTTGACGATATTAAATCCATTTTTAAAAACATTCGTCAGGTCCCGGGGAGGGGGCAACTGCCCCTCCATGGAAGCTTCTTGCCGTTCGAGGAGAGTCCATTTTAAGACAAAAGTTTCTTACTCTATATACGATACGAACATGACATTATAAAAGAATCATTAAACAGGTTCACTGCATTACATAAAGAAAACAACACACAAAAGGTAAATAAAACAAAAATGAGTCGTGGGTCCATTTCAGTAAAAAGAAAAATATCTACTGTTAGGGGCCCTAGAAATAATATTTATTCGTAATGTTTTGAGATTTGTCAATATTGTCCCCTTAATTAATTTGTCATGTATGGAACGGACCCAGGGGTGTAGCTACCGGTCCCGCAGCTACCGGTCCCGCAGCTACCGTGCGAGAGGGTCCATAAAGTGTAAGAGAAAGGTGGAAAGAGGGGGCCCAAAAATTAGAAAAACAACTTTTTCAAGGGGGCCTAAATACACGTATTAATGCTTGCCCTCCAGAAAAAATCTAAGTTACGGCGCTGATATTCGTCCATGAAGTACAAGAAAAATGACCTCAAGTTGGGGATCTTTAACGTATCTATTGCTTATGCCAATGGTGAAAAATCGCTTTTATACATTTCTAATTGCTCTTTTTATATGAGAGAAATCACTTGAAGTTGCGATATTTATATTAATTTATATTCCAAAATTGAAATCACCTTTCTAGGCACCCCATGGACACAAGCGTTTGAAAATAGTTCAGTTGGATTCAATATTCTCAAATTAGTGTAAAAAGCCCTATTAGAAATTTATCCAAGCGTTGAAACTATCTACTAATGGCATGATCGTTAGTTTGTTTCTTCTGGTACAAATTGTCCTACTAAATGTATTATTTTATTTGAATTTTTCATTACAACGTTTAGCAAGAGAGGATGGTAATTTTCTACTAATTTACGTAGTTGCTAAAACAGAGTACTTTTCCCGGCCTCTCAGCAGTGTTTGCGATATACCTCTTCTTGGAAATTACGTAAATCAGTAGGCAAGTGATGATCAGTTTTGCTATCTATCGCGGTTGGCAATTCCAGTAAAATGACTTCTCTAGTGGATTATTATTATTATTATTATTATTATTATTATTATTATTATTATTATTATTATTATTATTATTATTATTATTATTATTATTAGAAAAGTTCATTTAATTCTTTCTACCGAACCGTTTCATTGTAAAGATAATTTGTTTACATGTTACATATTCTATTAAGATATTCTATCTAACTCTTGCTTTGCGAAGGTCAATATTACTCCCAGTGGCGTATTTAGGGGGGGGGGCTTCCTGGCTTAGGACTCCCCGAAATCTTACTTACTATAGTAAAGTATATGAAATATCTTGCAGAATTTTCACATTTTCAGACAAAGCCTCCCCGAAACAAAATCGTAAATACGCCACTGATTATTCCTATTAACTACGCAGGATAACTGAGTTACGTTATATTATATATAATTGAGTTACCTATGTATAATTGTGAAAAAAAGAATGAAAAATGAAACATATTTAGTACATTTGTACTTTTCCTTGTACGAAAATGAAAGAGTACACAGTTCCATCTTGAAAATTAAAAACGAACATTACAGTGAACAACAATAATTTACGCAATGCTCTTTTGTTTCAGGCATGATCACAAGATACACATTTGATTATATTCTTTCCTTTTCTATAAACATTGCAAACTGGCTTCTTGCGCATAGCACACAAGATTATTTATTGTTTCCCTCTCTTTATGTCGTCCGCATAGAAAACAACACCCCTGTTTTCCAGCACCAATCGTATCAGTTCCCAAAGAACACATAGGTTTGGAATATTCTATTTCCACAGGTAGTGACCTAATTGTGTCTGGAATAGATTGATGTAGGCCTTCTGGATTGGTGTCGCTGTCCACATGTGGAAATGCCAGCTGAAGGCAGAGACGTTTTAGTGAAACGTTGTTTTTTACTTTTATTGTTTTATTTCCACTCAGGATACTTCTCATTCTAAATGATATATGTATTTAGTCCTCCTAAGTCAATCATTCCCATGAACAGTCTGAAAGTCCATCTTGGTGTTTGCCGAGCACAGGAGTCTTCACGAGACATTTTATCTCCGTTCTCTACTTCTTCCTTCTAAAGTTGTAGTGCTTTATTATTATTATTATTATTATTATTATTATTATTATTATTATTATTATTATTATTATTATTATTATTATTATTATTATTATTATTATTATTATTATTATTATTATTATTGGTTTGCCAGTAATATCTCCTTGAGTGTCATGAGATCGTGTGGACAATAAAATTACTGCTTTCTCTTTCGAAGCACATATGAAACCACCGTGAGATCGTCAAGAAAACCAATACATAGCTGACCCTGTTTGTTTTTTTCTGAATTTGACAAAAAGTCTGCCAGTATGTCACTTTAATTTGCACGTAAGGTTTCAGTGATAGTCATGTTACGTTTTAATAATTAATCGGCCAACGGTACAGATGTAAAGAAATTATCTGCATTCACTCCACATCCGGAACTGAATAGGGGTTAGTGAGGTCCCTGATTTACTTCTCTTACGTCAGGACATTTTCCAGTTTAAATATTTGAAATGTATGACCAACATCTATCTGCACAAATTCATTGTTTGATTCCGTAACACATTTCGTGTGGGACGTTTGGAAATTGTTGCTCGTTTGACATTTTACTGTATTTTCTTTCTTTCACTCGTTCATTATTTTGTTTTCTTCTTTCTTCAAATATCGCAGCTCAAATTTCGTTTCTTAATACTTGATTTTTAAGAATCACGTATTACTAAGTCAGTTGTTACTAACTTAGCAGACAACAAAGGGAAATACTTCAAACTAGGAGCTGACAACACTGACACGCTTATTAATTATTCATTATGTCTACCTCCCGCTCATGGAGAATTTTATTGGCGTGGACTATACATATGGTGAAAAATCCCAGTATATGTTGTCAATTTCGACAAAAATTCCTTTTATTCAATTCCGAATAATTTGTCAAAAAAAAACCCAACAAAATGGGATTTACACATGGGTTAGCACCACTGTCTCTGTCTCAATTTATGAACATATTAAAAAGGAAAGTTCTTGTGTCAAGTCATGCTCCTCTTCTTGTCGGCTGCTGGGAAGGTTGCAACAGGGGTGTGCGCAACAAATTTTTCTTGGAAGAACTAAGACTTATTGAGGCTAAGACTTATTGAGTGAACTTTTACATACTAAAACGAAAGCAGAAGTCCTGTTTTAGAGTATGAAAGCATTACAAAGTCACCATGCATAGACTATATATATATTTGAGGAGTGACAGGAGGGACAGAATAACTTGAGTAGGGCTATTGCATCAAATTTTGCCAAAAGTTTTGCTATACCCAAGCAGAAACTAATCAATCGGATCGGTACATTCAATTTTGAACGAGAATTTGGGCATGAAGAAAATGTCCGCTAAATTTCACTCGGGCTTTCACCACTCCTACTTGCTTTCATGGCTCCATGTGACTTGTGGTTATTTCCCAAGCTCAAAATGCCACTGAAAGGGACCAGATTTGATTGAAGAGAAGAGATCATGCGGAATGCGACGGCACAGTTACTTAGGTACCATTCAAAAAAAATTACGTTACAGAAGTGTTTCTAACAATGGCGTGAGAGCTGGGAGAAATGTGTGCATTACCAAGGAGACTACTTTGAAGAGAATTAGTGTTCCGAATTACCAAATCAATAAATGTATTTTTGCCAAAAGGTTCGATAGTTCTTGAACACACCACGTATGAACAAAATAATCTGACTGTGAGTGTTTTTATTTTATTTTACTTTATTTTTTACGAAGACTCGCCTCCAAGAATAAATTTCTACTTGTTATCAAATGAGTTATGCTGTATTATTAAGTTCTTAACAAAGCTTCATTTTTTAAAAAAATGAACAGTCTCCTTAATCGTTTGTGAGAACAATCATCAGAAAAAAACTGATCCCTAAGAATAATTATTACCTGACCAGCGAACGAATGCGGGCGGCCGGTTTTGGAACTAAAATACAAACAACAGTGTTTCTAACCAGATTACTTGTAATTAATCTATCACAGTTATTTTTGCCTTGTTCATAATAAACCACTTCACGTATATGTTCAAGTTAATTCAAATACTGTTTCAAAAGTTATGCAAGTTATCTCCAGAACATTTTAAAGGACTTGCAAACAAAGGCAATAACTTGCGATTAAACTGACCTCAGTGTTGTACAAAGAAACACTAAGAATTTCGTAGCATTCGAGTGTAAGCAATTCCTATTTCTCCTATTAACAAAATCTCAAGTTCATTTTTGTGAATGTTGAACTGTGCTTTCATTGTTTAAAGCAAGTGTAATTTTGAGATAAGACGTATTTGAAATTGAAACTAAGTTGGTTGTACCATGTGATCTCCGATCAATTCTCTAAGCAGTGTCTTAGGTAACAATATTCTTTTGCATTGAAATTATTTTCTGATGTGCTGAAGTCCGGTCAGAGGGAAACTGATAATTTTTGACCGCCACACCCCTAACCACCCCCGAAGGAGACTAGAATCCGCCCCTGATTGAGATGGTTCATAAAGATAACTTCCTCTGATGTCTAACCTGTCATTATTTAGCATGGTTTGGTAATTTAGAAATCTAGTATTTCTGCCATATTTTAAAAATTTAAAAGAAATATACCCAATGTTACATTGCGAGCGGTAGGGGAGCGATTAAAGTTTAAGTGGGGTACCTAACAATTGAATGTTCCTTATAACTCCAGTGAAATTCAGAAATAAAATAATTACGTATTAAAAAAGAAAATATAAAAAAGACATTTTCAGGGTACCTCTGCCAAGTTTCAAAATTATTTTGTGTGAATTCTTTGTCACCTGAAACCTAGTCTGAAAGAAATTCAGACGTAGTTCAAGGGAAATTTATGTATTCATAAATAAAAGTTGTGAATTTATTATGTGTTCAAGCAATGATACTTACGCTTACATTACTCATACGCTGATGTTTTATCAATACTTTTGTTCCACATTTACCAAAAAGGCTGGATTTCGATAATAATCCTTAAAAAAAAAAAAAAATGCGTTGTAATCAGGTTTTACAAGCCAATTCTGAAAGGCAAGCTATCCAATAGCCCGTTAAAGAAAATGAAGGAAGAATTCTTCTTTACCTGCTTTTTCCCCAAAGGGTTTAGACTCTATATTCATTGAAATGAAATTTCTTTAGTTTAACGTCCCATGATTATGCTCTTTATGCTAAAGGAGACATATGACTAATGAAAGTGAAAGATTGTAAAATTAATTTTTGGGCTCTCATTGGGATTTCAACCCAGAACAACATACAGTAAAAGCACATGCGCTAGCCAATTGACCAACGACGAGGACTTCCACAGTTCTCGAGTGGAAACGTATCGGAATTCTTCCCTGGTTAAAACTCGAGAAAATAATTTATTTGTCAACCGACAAATGTACACTTAAAACAAACACAAGAATCGCGAGCCTTAACTTGATTTAAGCTTACAGTTATAAGATAACTGCGTAAGCCTCTAAACTATCAATCCTACATTAATCTTTTAGTCATTGGCATCGTCATTCCTCCGTCTTACAGGTTGTACCTGTTCTATAATGCAATCGAATAAAACGTAATCAATTTTTATACACATTGACGTGCTATGTTGTTTTTAAATTGTTAATTTCCGTGCATATGTCATTATACACAGTACATCTGCATTAATGCAGGGATGATGAACCATTTCTGCATTCAATAACTACTATATAGTTTATGGCATTCTTTATTAAGCGCAAAGAAATGGGGTACTTAATTAACATGTAAACTGCAACTTTCAAAAATCGTTGGATACATTACAGAGTGACGCTCTCCGCTTCCTTGTCCTACCGAAGAAACTGCAACTGAGATTTTGAAGACACCTTTTCAAAATCTATATATATTACATCAAACTGACATCCCACATCTAACGAATTCGCTATTAAGTCTGTGATAATTAGTGAGATTACGGATTGTACATGGTCAATTATCCGTGGGTTCAAATATCTTTGCAAAAGTAGGTAAAATTGATATAGACCGGTAGTTATTTATTTTCTTTTGTATTGGCCAAACTATAGATGACTTCCATTTATCTGGAAAAACACGTGTTTTTAACGAGAGGTTGAATGCGATCCATACTGGATACATAAATGCATCTACACATCCCTTTATAATATATGGAAGTATTCAATCGGGGCCAACAGCAGCTCGGGGCTTTAATTTTTTTGATTGTCATTTCTACTTCAGAGTGAGTGGTTTCCTCAACGATAAGTGACTAGTTTTTTATTTACATCAGTTAATAAATTGTTTCTAGGAATGTTGCGAATCTGTATCTGGCAAAAATACTGACGAGAAATAGATTTATTGTATATACAAATGCATTGGTTGTTTCACCATTATGATAAAGTTCACGTCCCTCGTGAGTCAATTTCCCCCAGGAAGACGTTTATCTTATTTTTTATAAAGTTTTCATAGGTGTTTAGGCAGTTCGTGTCAACACGAGAATTCAAGATAGTCATAAGAAGTCAGTTTTCCTGAAATTGTATCCTGATATATTAATCTTTTTTTTTTTTTTTTTTAAAAAAATAATCTTTGGGATCCCCTGTTGCATCATGTTTATTACTATGAATGGATGGTGTACATCTTCTGGAATTAGTGGACAGCATTCCCTACTGATTTCTATATAAGTTATATTAGACAGAACCAGATCTAATACACGATTATTTTTGTTCGTTACATTATTTAATGATTACAGATTATAATAAGACATAAATTCTATAAATTCTTGTATTTAGAAGAGCTTCCTTGATTTATACAGTAAACATATTGTCCATAGGTGACAGAATCTCGCGTATTGTCTTTTTTAATAACATGCTAAAACAGTCGTATTCTGTATTTGAAGGAGAATAGTACAAACATAATTATGAATTTATTTTGGTTTAAGAGATATGATTAAAATTTCCATATTTCACTGTAGTTTTAAATTAAATTTGATAAATGTACATATCTTACAAAAATACTTATAAACTGGAGGTAGAAAAGAAAAGGATTGGACAACGCTTAGAGAAAGTAATAACTGAACGCCAAGAGAAAATATATCACACACTAACATGATGTTGAAATACAAGGTGTTGGATGTTTGGGTATGCAATAACACTAGTGTGAAACCTCTACGAAAAACATATTAACGCTCATAAACTGTCGTGTTTTAATTGGCTTTTCGTAAAACAGACGAAGTATTTTAGAGCAAATAAATGAACGTTTTGTAAATAATAAGAAAATAACTGTAACATAAAGTTGTGGGTTGTCACTTTTTACGGTAATTAAATTAGAACACTGTAACATAATAACAACAATTTCCTATGAAGATATCTTGCAATTTTAGACTATTCTTTTGGTGTTTAAATTAGCACTGTTCTTGTTATCATCACTATAATCTTACCGAACTTATATAAACTTTGATATACTGTAACAAGCATTTATTGGAATCATTAACAATGCTACATTCAAAAGACAGGCCATGTTATATTACTTGTGCTAATGCAAGTATGATAAATGGAAGTAAAAAAAACTAGTTAAGATATACTGAACAGAAGTTAGGTATCAATGGTACGCAGGCACGTAGCCAGGATTTCGTGAAGGGGGGGGGGTCCGTGACATGAAATACCGTGGTCATCACACCAGGGGCTCGATCATTCTAAACAATTTTACTGGAACATATATTAGTTCGTTTAGCCAGGATTTCGTATCGGGGGGGGGGGGGGAGGGGGGAAGATGACAAAATTCTGAAGGCCCAGGAGCTCGATCAATCTAAACTACTTTACTATCAACATTTATTGGTTTGTGAGGATATGTTGGTAAGTATTTTAATAAACTATGAAGAAATCTCGAATAAAAAAATACGTATTAAAAAAAACGTATATTATTACATCCTTCCTCTGTTTATTCAAATATAACAATTTTCCTTTCATTATGACCTCACTAATTATAAAAAGTACATATTCACTATTATAAATAGTACATACTCAATAATGTCTTGTAAAATATTTTGCAATATCTGCGTTCCTTTTCCTGTTGAATCAAATGTTAACAGAACTTTCTCTCCACATATATTTTTATTTTTATTTTTCCGTCAACTACTGTCTGTTTCAAATGACAGATTAAAGGAGCAGTAGAAAATTGTTTTTGAAATAACATGTTTGATATTGCAAGGATGCGATGACGAAAAATTTTGATAAAATATGTCCACGCTGTTACACAACGGCACTATGCTTTCGGAAGCTTGAAGTCTCCCTGACTAGTAGCAGAAATTCTGAGAATTCCGCAACTTTTCTAGAAATTTCAAATTTCCTGACTCTTCCAGGATATATCGCTCACCTCGCAACTATGTATTGCAAGTAATACAAATTTCCTCATAAGAAAGAGTAACCAAAAGCTTCCTGTAGTTTATTTTTAACGCCGATCCTTCTTTTTCTCATTTCATTTTGTTTTATCCTTCCCTAATTTTTTTCACTTCTGGTCTCGAAGGGGGGGTCCGGACCCCCCGGACCCCTCCCCTTGGCTACGTGCCTGTGGTACGGGTACATTAGTTACAAATGAACGTATTTTAAATGCCTATGTTGTCAATATTTTTTTCTGAAAAAAATAATATTCATAAAAAGGAAATAAAACGTTTACCACTTTCTGCAATACCAGCTTACTGTGTAAACAAGCAAATTGTACATAGAATAATAATATTAATAAAGATTAAATGGAACATACATTTGCTATTAAAAACATTCTCTTGTAACAGAGCATCTTCTAAGCTATTTTAAATGTTCATCATTTTACATTTGTATTACAGCAAATTATAATATTAGTACATGTAAATCCTCATGTGTAACGCTGCAAGCAACGTCTACAAAATTTTGGCACCGCAAAAATAAAAATAAACTAGTTTGGCATTAATGAAGAAGAGCAGTTTACACATGGAACAACAGAAAAGTCTTTACATAACATCATCTACAACATGAGGCTCATCTTCAGCACATTTTGAGCTGTTCGTAAAAATGTTTGTAAATCGGGGGTATCCAGATCAAACAAAAACAGCACGTTCCTGTATTTTGGAACCGGAATTGGAAGTAGAGATGTGTCATTTGGGTTGAAAAGCACATTGCGTAAAACAGTGACGTCTTTTCCTCGTTTTGCGATATTAACATTTAGGCCCACCTCATTATTATCTGAACTGTAGGAAGTGGAAATCCAAATACTGAAATGAAAGGATTGGTTCTTTCAAATGTAATAGAACTACATTCCCGAAGTAGAATCTTCTCATTGTCAGAATCCGTCGTTTTTTTTGGGGGGGGGGGGGAACGTGTACTGAGATGTGAAAGACTAACAGAATCATTCTGCATCGTGGAATACACTGTGAAGAGTATTTTCATGACTTCCGTAGTATATCTATCCATTCATCAGGTGAACATACAGCCTGAACATGGCACCTGAGACAAGTTTCTAAAAGAGCAAAGTCTCCATCACTAACTAGGGATGATTTCATATCGGGACCAAGTACCTGGGGAAAAAATATATATCGCCTAAAAAATCTTGCTATGAGAAGTACGAAACCATTTTCAAATCACGGGCAAACCCGCAACTTGACTCTATAAGGGGCCGGTTTGTTGGTATTTTTGACCTTATGTATGGCATGTTCGACAGAATAAAAATGAATGTTACGCGTAAGCGCCTGAAGCCATCATGTTCCTTTTTGGCTCATTGCTAGAACGTGACTCGAGCAAGGGTTTGATAATATCACTTTGCACCCAGACATACTCATTTGGTCAGTGTTGCCAATGAACTATAAATACAATGTGGAGATGGTTTCTGTACCATATATATATATAGTCTTCCACAGTCCAACAGAAGGCCCACTTGGTGTCCCATTACTAAGCCACTACGGCCTCATTAAGTTAAGCTGTTTGGACGGAATAACTAGATGGAGTTGATAGACGGAATAGGTATGAGGGAAAAGCTTCTATACCAATACACTCTTTCCCTCATATCCACTCTGTCTATTAATGCAAAACTTGGTGCACACATTTCTTATCCCATATAGTATTTTTCGAGATACATTCGGGTTGTGTGCTTTTACCCAGGGCCACTCCAGAGGAAGCCAAAGTTGACGGGAGGGATTTCTGTAGGGAAGTTTCCCGACATTCTCCCAATTTTCCCCGTTCAAGTACGTTATAGGCCTCAGTACATAACACCTCTGTAGAGCTTGATTCATGCTGAAGAGAATAAACTATAAACCATGACTTTCCAATGAACAGTGTTGATAAAATAGCTATTTCACTGCGAGTCTACGAATTTCTTTATACTAACAGGGTTAATGGGCCCCAAGGACTTACTCCGTTGTCCATGTCACCTAATTTTTTTTTCGTGCATGAACATATCTTTGTTATGTTTATCAAATGGACTAGGTTTGATTAAGATATCCGGATGACACGTTCATGTCCGTCTCTTGTAAGATATAGAAATTCATTAATCGGAGGTCCTGCCAACAGGCAGAACACTTAATACATATTGCACGACGATATCTAAGTTCAATTACCTTTTTCATCCAATCTTTCTTTGTTTACCTTACACTAGTGGCGTATTTAGGAAGGGGGCTTCCGGGCTTAAGCTCCCCCAGAAATCTTACTTACTATAGTAAAGTATATGAAATATCTTGCAGAATCTTCACATTTTCAAGGAAAGCCCCCCCGAAAGTTAGCAAAGCCCCCCCCCCACGAAACAAAATCGTAAATACGCCACTGCCTTACACCCACACAGACGCAAAAGTAAAATAAATATACTTTCATAAACAATTTTTGTCTCCCTATAGACATCTTATTGGTATATACATTTCTTATAGCTTGTAGTTCCTACTTCACGCAAACCCTCCCGATGGTAGAGTGAATACCATGCTCCTTTGATGCACAAAGTCCTTGGTTCGATTCCATGTAGTAGAGCCTTGAAAAATGCTAACACATTACGGTGGTTCGAAACTAAAAGTGCAGGTTCACATCTCATATTGCCTCGGCGATAAAAAAGGGCACTCTAATCTAACCAACCATCTAATTTCACACACGTAAATAAGGCAGCATAATGAAACTGAGGATTATAACTTTTTGTTACTTTAACCTCCAACAATAATGCACGGAGGTTATGAGAGTCGGCGATGATGAGATGGATGATAATGGTGGAATCACGAGTGTAAAGAAACGGGTGAACCCCGAAAAAACACGCGCACACAGTGTTTGTGCCGATATGATTGGGGCTGAGATTGAACAAGACCCCTCGCACATGAAAAGTGAATGCCACAACTGAGCCACCAAGACTCCAACGTGAGTTATTAATGCTTTTGTTCTTCTTTTCTCTGCTCTAATGACTATCGCTCGTACTTTGGTGCACCTGATCCCGCGTTCGATTCCCAGTGGGAGGGCACAAATAATTTAATTTCACGTTTATACACTTTCATTGATCATTTGTCCTCTTTACTCGAAGGATATAATCGTGAGAAGCTTAAACTCTCGGTTTGTAAAAGAAATTTTCGGGTAATTTTATCGTATAACAAGTCTGCCTCCCTTGAAGAACTTGCAGACTACATAGTGTAGTCTCTAGTTCGACTCCAGTTAGACAAGTGTTAGCTCGAGAAAGAAAAACAACAGGTGTACCTTCAAACAATTAAGGTTGCGATAGGTCTTTCACTTTTGTGTATATACTGGGTGTTTCAAAACAACACCGACAACGTTTGGGAGGTGATTTCTGATACCAAGATAAGACAAAAAGTATAGACCATCCTAGGTGCACAAATGCATCTTTTCGGAGTTATAGGCTGCCAAAAACATGAAAAAAAATAACTTTAAAGAACCATAGCTCCAAAACTATGGGACCTACCGTAGTCGGGTCAAGACTTCAGTTAGGAACTAGTATCTGCCCTATTCAAATATCCAAGTTTAGGAATCCTGAGGTACTTCCGCAACAACTTTTATAGAGGTAGTTGGTGAGTACTTCAAATTATATACTCATAGAATAACTCCCTCTATAAAAATTGCTTCATGAGTGCCTTAGGATTCTGAAACATGTATTTTTGGACCCACAACTCTGACTCATGATCCACGCCTCCTCTTCACTGACTAAAGAGTTTACACTTTTTCTAAAATAGTGCTGTGAAATTGTCACTAATGGGAGTTTGAATTTATATGATCAATCGCTCAAGCACAGCACTGTTACAATACCTATGAATCTGACCTGTACGATATAAAATGGTAAAGTGTTTGTCATGGGCCAAGTGTTTGTCATCCACTGATGAATTTCAATTTTATTATCATATATAATTGTTTCTTAGTTGAATTACAGATACTTTTCAGTGGGAAATAGGATGAAATATGAAAGTCTCCAATCAAGGTAAAGTAAAAAAAAAAAAAAAAAAGTGTAAAATTTTCCATATAATTAAGCATACTGTATGAACTTAACATTTTCATGTAATTAAGGTTACAGTACATATTTTATGTCTATTTTTCTGGTATCTTAATGGATTGATTGAATTGTGCTCTGAATGCGACATATATTAAAGACAAGCTTCAGCAATTATTATAATAGAAAGCAGTGTATATAAAATGAGAAGCACTGTAGTTTTTGTTTTTAAATTAATAAGTGTTCCTCAATTTGTTTCTCAACTAATACTGATAGTTTTTGATTATACTGTATTTTCAAATCAACCCCCAATTACCAATTTTCCATACATAGAAAGTGTCCCCCCACCGATAAGAGATTTTTTTAGATGCTAAAATACGTTCTGTTTATTTTTAATAAGGGGTTAAGATATTGAATTTCAGCTCACTAAGTTGAATGGTTCGTGATTTACTAAAATTTTCGTGAAATTTCGGACCACCTCTCCCCCTTAGAATATATATTATAATGAATGTGATATAATAACATCCCAATTGGGATTGTGTATAACTATGCACCAAACGTCGTTTCATTTGACTTAGCAATTTGGCCGTGATGATCACACACACATAGTTACATTCATTTTTTAAATATAATAATTCATATATTACAAAATGTTTCATATATATTACAAAATGGTGATTCAAAAATTTTTTTTTTCAGTAGTTAGGTCGTCTAAAGGCTGTGTCTCAAAAAACAGGTAGTAAGTTCTATTGCTATTATTACAATTACAAATATCAATATCCAAGTGCCTGAAGTTATTTTTGTACTTACTGGTTAGATATACTCATCTCAGGTAAGTAAATAAAGACAAATGAAAAAGGATGAAAAATAGAAGCTTTAAAAGTAAAACGTAGACAAATTCACCAGTGCTCAGAAAATGCTATCTATAATGTAGTCAGCAGAGTGGGTCAGTGGGTCATAGTAGATCGATGGACGAGAGCGGATCACTGTGGGTGGTAGGTCATAGTGGGTCACATCCTGTCGACCCACGACTACTGATTCACTCATAAATCTTGATCTACTTGACCCACTTGACCCACTGACCCCTTAATCTCTAACTGGCATTCCCTTCCTACACAATACGATTATTGACAAATATTGAACACATTGCGGCAGTAAAAGTTATCAACTAATTAAAATTAACATTTTTAAATATAAGTAATTTGTGCACTATAAATATAATTTTTGCACTCTATTATGAAATGATTGATGCATCGTCAGTATATATCTTTAAAGATAATACATTATGATTACTCCATAACAGGCCCGTATCCAGGGGGGTCTAGGGGGGCCGCCCCCCTAAATTTTTGCCGGCCCCCTCTAAAATTTTCACGGTAGGCTTGCAAATGAACTATAATATAGTGATAAACTATAATATGGTTAGATCGGCCCCCCCTAACTTCAGCCGGGCCCCCCTACATTTTTGGGCTGGCTACCGGCCTGCTCCATAAAGTTTTCCTGATACTTTGACGGTGATAGGAGAGATTAATCTATTTTGTTCAAATATTGCCAACTCATTACATAGCCAAGTTGCAATTTCCGCGTGCTATCATGATTCGATCTCGCATTTTCGACTTTTTGATTCCACCGTACAACCCAAGTCTACTTCTTTTCATCCCTTACAACCCATAGCCCGGAACGCTAACACAAATAAAGGATTCTACAAAAGTTTTAAATAATTTTTTTTAAAAAATTCTTGCATTTCGAAAATAAATATCGTCTAGTAACCGTTTTCTACTCTCTTCTTTCGTGCCAAGTGAGCTTTGTGGTGGGCAAACACCGTGTGCGTGGGTTTTCTTGGGGTTCTCCCGTTTCCTCCCACGTTCTTCATTCCACCATTTCATTCATTACTCATCATCACCGTCTCCTTTAGCCTAACCGGCATAACCGTGGAACGTAAAACTCAACGATTTCATTTCATTTTTTCTCTCTTCTTTCGTCTCAATCCAAAAACGTATGTTTCATGGATTCCTTTAAAAAAATCCATTATCCGGACACCGGTAAATTGTACAAATACACGGAATCCATAGACGTATGTTTACTACGGAAATCTGTATGGAGCATACGTTATGCTTATGCTACATAATACTGCCCTTCTCCCGCTTAGATGTTACATCATGCCACTGCGGCATGTTTGACATCTAACAGTCTTTCGTATATTACATAGGTATATGTATTTTTACATACTTCAGGTATATGTTACATACGTCCATCTGTATATGAGATGCTTACCACCCATACACAGTCCTTTTTTCATACGGAAAATATATGCAAACTTTGCTTCTGTAGTTATCTGTTATCTCCTACAAACAACGAACATTTCAGCATTCAAAGAACTATAAGTTGTAAACCTTTCTAGATATGGATAAACTAATTAGTGTATGCGATTGAGTGGAAAAAATCATTGTTGTTTGATACCTCACATGGCCCTCTTTCCATTTGAAAAAGTTGATATCGATCCAATGTGGCGAATTTCAAGGTGGCGGTCATTATTTGGAATGCTATAAAAACATCCCTTTTTCCTCAATTTACATAGTTGAAGTCATAACTATTGTTCCTCCATCTATTTCGAAAAAAAATCGGTCTTGGAACTATCAAACTATATTGAACATGGTTTTCCCACATTCATGTTTCTATTTCGTTTTCCCATGTTTCGAGTGCTCATTAGCAGCTAAAATTTTTGTCAGTGTCTTATATTCAACCCTACATTAGGACAGTAGTTGTTTCCTTTCTCTAACGCAACGGCGAAGTGGTGAGGTCTACTTGTTAGTAGATAAATTGCCTGGTATTTGGAACATGTCGCCTATCTTCAACGCTCTTCGTGAATCGAGCATTAATACGTATAGGATGGTGGTCTCCGTACTTCAGCGATCTACTTGAAAGACTTCTTGATCCACTAGAAGGAACTAGTGTTTTATGTCTTTGACTGAAGAACAGAAGATATTCTGAAAGAAAGAGGGATATTTTAAAGTTGTATTTTGAGGAATTTCCATAATAAATTACGCTTTAATTATTTGTTTACTAGCGGTAAATGCGGTAACCGAGATAAGTTGCCAGTGATTAACAATGTATTCAACTTTCACAGCTTCATCTTGGAGCACGTTCCCAATGCTTTGTTACACATATGCTAATCTTGATGGTAGATCTCCCTGGCTAGTTAAGCTGTTAGCGTACGCGCCTTTAGCTTTGGAGACCCGGCGGGAGCTCATGTGGTTCGGATTCCACGTTAAGCAGTAGGTCCACGTCTCATATAGCCTCGCTGCTGAACGTGATGTTAAACCCAAAATAAACTCAAGTAAACTAACCTTGATGGTGTGAAGGTTCACCACAGTCAGATGTCGAGATATAGCGGCCTAACGCGCATGGAGAAATATGTTTTCAATATATTATTACAAATGCACTTTAAATAATCTTCTTAACTTTATATAATAACTTTTCATTATATTTTAAACTTATTTAATACATATTATTTTCGGGCTATGTTCAGACGAAGGGGGCAAGAAGTATGTAAAAAGTAGGTTTACACGAAAAATGAGTTGAGGTAAGGGAACGCAATTGGTTTGTGTGTCATTTAAAAATTGAACCTGTACATGTAGAAATGAGAAATGCGAAATACGTACAGACTATACACACTTACAAGAAGCGGGCATAAGGAAGGCCAAAAGTACATAAAAGATAGAAGCTTTACAAGAGAAATGAGTTGAAGTAAAAGATACGTAATTGATTTGTGACTCATTTAAAAATTGAATAAAAGTACGTATTGTATGTACACGAGCAAAAATGCACTCACACTAACAATTTTCATATTCTGCAACGTTAGTAAACCAACAATATTATTAAGGTTTGTTGGTTGAGAAATATACAAGGCGTTCTACAAGTGCTCTAGTTTGTTTTAAAAATGTGAGTGCAGCAAATAGCAAAATATAGAAAAATATCCATGCTTCTAGTTAGAAGACATAGCGATTGATATCATGAGAGAGTAAAAGAGAAATTTTATTTAACCTTAGATATAGCAAGGAAAACTCAATGTTGGTCAAACACTCATTTTATTTCACAGGTTGGTCACAGTATTTTGTAAAATCCCTGAACGTTTTTCATTATTCGTTCCAACATTACCTTCACTTTTGTTAGTTATCAGTTTTAATATCTCTACTAAAACTTTATGAAAAATTATCAGATCGACATGATTTAACTCCAAACTTCATTTCGCGAGAATATTTTTTATCAACGAAACATCATAGTTTTTATTTTTTAAATATATTATTATTATTATTAATATTAATAATAATAATAATAATTTACACATTAAAAATAACAAGAATATTTTCTGGAGTTATATTACTAGTTTCCTGTGTGTTAGGAAAATGAAAAACAAAAAGAAAAAGACAAAACGAAAAGGACATACAACAGAAAAAGAAAAAGACAGACAATCTCAGAAAGTAAAAAAAGATGTGCAGTGTGTGTCACTTCAATTTGCGAAAACCATTGCGTTAGTAGAAATCATGTCATATGTTTTAAATATGACAAATAGTCATATTATGTGTGCATATAACATGAGTTTGTGTAATTTAATCCCCAATTAATAATACATACATGTTTTATTAAAAGCATATACGACATCAAAAGAATACGAGTTCTTTCTTGCAATACGCCGTAATATATCATTCACTATCTCTTGCTATATTCTAAGTAATCGAGAATTGTAAATTCGTAAAGAAAAAGAAATATAAATGAACTAAAACATAATCAAATATGAATATCGACGAATGCTTCGGATAATATTTCAATTGGAGATATCTCCACTCTCGCTTTCTCTTGGTTAACATATGCATGATTGTTGCATCTCATCTCTAGATGGACAACTTTGAGCAAAGAGAAGTCATTATACAACCAGTAAGAACAAATTAAATATAAAAGTATTAAGTTCACTTAGATTTGAACCCAAGACCCCCCTTCCGGTTACCACTTTCGATATACAATATCTAAAACAATTTACTGGAGTGAAATGTTTTGAGCGATTGCACACATGCAACGTATATGTTAATCAACTCTTCTTGAAAAAAAGTGTTCGGTGAAGGAATTATTCACTTTCAGTGAACTATATCGATTTCACACATGCAACGTATATGTAATTCACGAAAGAAAGTGATCGCTAGCACAATTCCAATCACTTCCGGTGAACCACTTCCATTACGGTATATATTAGAGTTTCCGATGTAGGATGTCAGGATGAGTTAATTGACATATATCTCTGGAAACATCCAGCCGCCTTTTTCGTCAAGAAGAGTTAAATGATACATATGGTGAATGTGTATGACCGAGTTTTTTAAATCTCGATCTTCAAGTTTCACGAGCTCTTTCCGAAGGCTAAGCGGTTCAACACGCTTGGCTGCTGGCGGCACATATACGGCTTGCAGCCAGTGTCTATATAAAGAACGGAGGGAAAATGCAATTCTCTCTGTATATATCTGGAAAATTTGAGGGATCTAGGCTTACATTTTGGACCTAGTCTCTGAATAAGTTTACAAGTTTATGTCAACAGGAGTATACCACTGAAACAGCCCAAAAATGCCCTTAATCTTGTTGGAATAGGACGTATTATTGAGGTCTCAAATATTCAGTAATAATAATAATAATAATAATAATAATAATAATAATAATAATAATAATAATAATAATAATAATAATAATAATAATAATAATAATAATATAGAAGACAAATTCCATTTGAGGACAGGTTGTATTAAAATCTGTAAAATCATCCCAGACATTAGGTAAAAGTTAAAAAAAGAGTCGGGATTGGACAGAAGTGTTCGGACCACTAGGAAATATCCCCTGTGTACATTCCTACAACTAGCTGGATGTTAACAGTTCGCTGCGGTAGAGTAAAACTGAGTTTGGATCTCAGTGCTATACGAGTCACCGTGTCTCTCCTTGAAGCGCATAGAAACGAAGTATCGCACGAGCCACCGGTGATTCGTAACGCAGCGAACGTGTTTTAAACGAAAGTTTTCCAATCAAATTCCATGTAGAAAGTAGGTCTACTGAACTCACAAGAGACCTAAGGAAAATTATGCTTTTTAGTTTTACGTTCAATGGTTATGGCGACTAACCTAAAGGAGACGTCAATGACGAGAACGAAAGAAATAGTGGAATGGAGAAAGTCGTAGGAAACAGAACCCCGGGAAAACCTACACACACGGCGTTTGTCCCGCACAATGCTCACTGGGTGGGTGCTGGGATAGATGCAAGGACACTCCAGACCTGAGCGGGCTACGACAAAAACAACCATAAAGAAAGCGTTTAACCTTTTTGAAACAGGGAAAAGCATGAAACTCACAAAACTTCAGTAATAATAATAATAATAATGGTATGAAACATTTTCAAAGTTGCCCTAGGCAAAACTTACAGAAAAATCGGGATTTCGGGGAGGGGGACTAGACCTTCAAAACACATTTCTACAACTACTCAAATTTTAAACGAATGCGTTCCACTAAAATTTCATGTAGAAAATATTCTACTTTACCTTTTAAGGAAAATAACTGTAATAAAAATAACTGAATATCACTGAAAAGTAAGGTACATAATAAACTAACATTTAGGATATGCGGAAGTAACTATAAAAGCTTTGCTACAACAATACGTAACAGATCATAATTTGATAAGCTCAGAAATACAAAGTAACACAATAGCGTATACGATTCAGTCTAAAGAGCATTTGTTACTTAAAGAACGGACATACACTATTTCGAAAATCAAGATGAAACGATAAATGTTCATGATACATTTCGTCTCGTTTTGATTCTCATCTCTAAAGCAAGACGATAATTTGAGTTAGCCTTGTCCCATTTCGAAAGTAAAATGTTCATTCTCGTCTCGATTTTATTTGTTTCGTCTCAGAAACGAAATGAGAAATTCCTCTTATCGTGGGTAACACTAAACAAAACCGTAATGTTCTTGCCAAATGGCACGTTTCTGCTTCTAATGGTTTTAGCTGAACGATAATAAGCTCCTAACTTTTAATCTTCTACAAGATAATTATTATCATTAGTTTATTATTATACCTGAAGATTTGGTAGTTAAAGTATTGAAACATCCGAGCATTCAAAATCTGAAAATAAAAAAAAACATGTGTCATCTCCGATTAATCACCACCAAAAATTCTAAAATAAAAAGAAACTTGTCCTCCGTGGATCCGATCCAACGACCGTTAGACTACTGGCCAAGCGCGTTGACTACTGAATCACGACCACTACACGGTAAAAGATTCGTCCTTAGTGTGTTCACGATAGGTTTTTTGCCTCCTGTTATAAAGTTCTACGTTATTTTTTCTTTCGGATTTCTTTTATGATGATGTAAGTTAATAATCTTTGGACAGATTATATTAATAACTTGAGTTGTTCTTAAATCTTTGGTTCTCAACTTTGTTTTTTCTCCACAGCTAACTACAGATATGACAGATTTAATACTCATACTCTGCATTTAGTTTCAAAGCAGTCCCCATCACATTGTCAAGGGCTTATATCCACCACTAAACAAACGTTTGTTCGACGTAGTATTGAAGCAGAAGTATCACGTGGTCAGCTCTAAATTCAAATGATCGAAGAGTTGGCTTCTATTTGTGGTTCTTTTTTAACAAGCATTAGAAAAAAGGAATCATAAGATAGCTGTGGTGGAAATTCGAACCCAAGATATCTAATGAGTGTTTAAGTACGTTATCCACTCACGTAACGATACACAGCAGAAATTTCTGTAACAAATGTCTCGGACTAGTTGTAATACTTTTCTTGTATTAACGTTAAGTGCTAGGTATGAATATTTGTTCTGATTTTTTTTTAATTTCTACAGCTTGTTGTCTAAACATCAACATCAAAATAAATGTAAATAACTATTTTATTCATATTTGCTAGTTGAATGCTTTGTTCAACATAATTAAATTACGAAGTGGATGAGTATTGTATGGACTGATTGTTCATAACATAGATTTCAGGAAGGGTTAAACAATGTAGATTCGCGACAAAAATCTTTTTGACAGATAGCAATGTATTACTTCACCACACAAGACGCTTCTTTTAGATTTCAGCGTAATTAATCAAATACCTACCAAGATACACAGGTTTCTATAGTAGAAAAGAAACATTGGGTCACACTCAAGATTTCTTCAAAAGGGTTGTCCTAACCGAGACTTGGCTACTTAAGGGGAGAGTATACTAAATATTTTTCAAAAGCTAACAATTTTTCTTTTGCTTGTTTTTCGTAAGTGAAAAGAGATAATGAAAGGTAACTTACCACAGTAATAGATAATGTTATTCTACACTCGAAAATACGAATCACAAGAATAATCAGTGTTGCCACCCATAGAAATGATAGTGTGGCCAAAATTTGAAATACCCAAAAATCTTGGTTAAGTCAGAGATTAGAAAAATGTACTCAACAGTAATTAATGACTTATCATGATATCTGTGTTCCTTATTAACTACTTTTTAAATAATAATTGTATTTATTTTGTAATGACTTACATAAATTTTTACAAAATAAATACAAATAATATTTAAAAAGTAGTTAACAAAGAACACAGATATGATAAGTCATCAATTACCGTTGAGTATTTTTCTAGTCTCTAGCTTAACCAAGATGTTTGGGTAATTCAACTTTTGGCCACATTGTCATTTCTATGGATGGCAACACTGATTATTCTTCTGATTCATATTTTCAGGTGTAGAATAACATTATCTATTATTGTGGTAAGTTACCTTTCATTATCTCTTCTGACTTACGAAAAACAGGCCAAAGGAAAATTAGCTTTTGAAAAATATTTAGTAGTCTGCCCCCTTAAGTCTTCATTAGGCAAACCGAAAGTTTCTGTTTATTTCTGTTTTTTTTAAATTCACAGTTTTGTTTTCGCTCTTTCCTCCTCCGACTATTATTTCATGACAGAATTCTCAAGTTGGGAGACTTCAGCAGCACTAAGTCAACTAGAAGTCCGCACTAAGTGAACTTAATACTTTTATATGTAATTTGTTCTTGCTGGGTGTATGATGATTTCTTTTTGCTCAAAGTTCTCCGCCTAGAGATGCAAGAATCATGCACATGTTAACCAAGAGAAAGAGAGAGTGGAGATATCTCCAATTGAAATATTATCCGAAGCATTCGTCGATATTCATATTTGATTATGTTTTAGTTCATTCATATTTCTTTTTCTTTACGAATTTACAGTTCTCGATTACTTATAATATAGCAAGAAACAGTGAATGATATATTACGGCGTATTGCAAGAAAGAACTCGTATTCTTTTGATATCGTACCGGTATATACTTCTATTAAATACATGCTTGTGTTATTAATTGGAGAGTAAATTACACAAACTCATGTAATGTGCACACAAAAATATGACTATTTGTCATATTTAAAACATATGACATGTTTTCTACTGACGCAATGGTTTTCGCAAATTGAAGTGACACACTGCACATCTTGTTTTTACTTTCTTAGGTTGTCTTTCTTTCTTCCTTTTTGTTTTCCGTTGTATTTTTTCTTTTCTGTTACATTTTCGGAACAGACTGGAAACCAGTAACACAACATCAAAAAATATTCTTGATAGCTTTAAAGTGTTAATGAATAATAATAATAATAATAATAATAATAATAATAATAATAATAATACATTTTAAGAAAATAAAAGGTAGGATGGTTTTGCTGATAAAAGAAATATTCTCACAAAAGAAAGATGAAAATCAAAATACCTTATATTTTTTGATAAAGTTTTAGTACAGATACTAAAACTGATAACTAACGAAAGTGAAACTAAAGTTGAAACGAATAATGTAAAAGATTTAGAATGCTGTAACCTGTGAAATGAAATGAATGTTTGACCAACATTGATTTTTCCTTGGTATATCTAAGGTTAAATAATTTTTTCTGTAAGTCTCTCATGATATTAATCACTCTGTAGATACTAAAAGGTGTAATCTAACGAATTTTATATTCGTCGCAGAAGAACGGCTTATGTAGTTCTCAACCAACGAACCTTAACAGTATTGTTGGTTGTCTAACGTTGCAGGATATGAAAATTTGAAGTGTGAATGCACTTTTGCTCGTGTATATACATATGAGAAATGCGTAATGCTGTAGAGACAATACGTACTTACCTGAAGGGACATAGGGGACCATGAATATAATGATGGCCTAATCTAACCTAAATTAACCTTACCGAACCTAACCTAATATTAACACAAATGAAGGAAATTGTAACATTTTTTCGATAAAAGTGGCTGGTCCCCTTCAACTAAACATAGGCTTTATTTTCGTAATTAGATTTCCTACGCTTAACATCACAATTCCTAATCATCGCAACAATACCATTTTATTCATAGTATTACAATCATTTTTATATTTAAGCTACTCAACTGGAAATTAGATTTGAAATTACTAATAGTAGCATATGTATGTAAATTGACTTTTAACTACATACTGTATGTTGCTTTATTCGTGGGTGAAGTCGATGGCTGCCAATAGGAAACTGTGATTCTGATACAGGCGATGCAAACGTAATGTTAGGAACAGCAAGGTGTATATATTATTGTACAAAAATTTAGATTTTATGATTTTTTCAATTCAAAACTTATTGCATCAGAATTTGTTAATATGAGAACCCGACTGGATTCTGATAGCTTACAGAATCACAGCTGCAATACAGAATCAGAGAATCACACACCCTTGCAGATATATGAAATTCATGCTAAGGTCTGTCGTGGCTAAGCTGTTAGCTTGCATGCCTTGAGCGTGGGAAACCCAGGTTCAATTCCCGGCGGGAGCTCATGTGGTTCGAATTCTACATCTAGTTGTAGGTCCACGTATCATATAGCCTCGCTGCTAAAATGGACGCTAAACTCAGCTCAACTCAAATCGTATTAATTATACTTATATTATACTTAAAACACCTTGGTTTGCTTGTGTCTACGGTGTAGAACTTTTCACTTGATTTTTTAGTTAACTCTCTGGTTTTAATAATGGCCAGCTAGTAAAACTTTAAACTTGTTTTACAATAGGAATTTGTGATTCAGTCGACTTTCTTTTATGTTCTTACTTAAATTATTTCTTTTATTTTTCAGATTCACAAAGTTAACATAAATTTCCAGGTTAATCTTGACAATTCAATACCAAATCGAATGTTACAAAATAATGATCTAACATAAATATAATCAAATTGAAACGTAAATAAATAAACATGACACAGTAACAGAATGAAAAAATAGCTATCGTAAACAAAGGAATAAAAAATGTAAACAAAATCTGGAATGTTCTTGGCTAAAGCTGGAGCATTACAAACTCAAATCGATTTTTGACTTCCTTAATTGTATTAACTTATCCATGGTGATTTCATTACCGTCCTCGCATCACTTATGACGCTAAATTATGTATCACACGCTGTTGTGCCAAAAATGTTGGAAGGGCGCTACTTTAATATCCCAAGTTTTCTTACCTTACCTGTTACTTACCCGTTTAATGCCCTGTCTAATGCTTATTGCTTGAGCTATGTCAGTCAGTTATTAATGTCAGTTTCTGTTAGACGTACGCATAATCACTTCAATACACCTCGAACTTTCTGTATATATATAAACTTCGACGGGAAACTGCAAAGAGGGACCCAGCCTCCAAAAAGACTTCGTAGCTCCCCAAATTGGGTTCGCATGTTACGTTTTGTTAAACTTGTTAATACTTACAGCAAATGCAGGTTGTTTATATTAGAATATGAACGAAATAATGTTTCTTTAAAGCATAAACCGCGTGAACAACTTAAAATAACTAATACAACTGAAATTGAGCGTCTGACTCTGTTTCTCTCATTTGCCTAATTAGATATATAGTTGCCAATTTTTTATTAGACTTTTCAGTAAGAATATCTGACTTTGATGTTACTCTTTCCTCGATTTTTTCCTGTAATATTTTATCCATATAAAAATAAAGTCAATAAATGGACTCTCATTAAATATTTTTTGTTTCCTTGAAAATAGCTTATTGGTACGTTTCCTACCATCTGAGACTCTTTAGTTATTATTATTATTATTATTATTAATAATAATAATAATAATAATAATAATAATAATAATAATAATAATAATAATAATAATAATAATAATAATATTTGTATCTACGTATGTATGTATGGTGATTTATTAATACTGTTACGAAAGAGAACTTTTGGTTTGATATTAAGTACGTAGAAAGATAATTCCCTCGAAGAAAAAACTAGCCTTCTGGAGAAACTCTCTGGCTTCACCCTGAGAACTTTCCACGTTTCTATAAATCATAATTATATTTGTTCTGAACATTAGTATTTATTATGAATCATTTTCTATAAAAATCCACATAAATAATAAAAATGAAAGTGACTTTGTTTGCAATTGTATTCTGAGAAAACGACTGAACCATTTGAAATTATTTATATATATCTGGTGTAGTAAAAAGTAATCCATTATTTTGGCATGACATTGAAGGCTTGACTTACCATAGTTAGAATGATCCGATTTAGGTCACATATGCGCCGTTTTGTTCGATAACGTGTTGCCATTTGGAAGGTAATATCATGATGCCTCTCTCATAGAAGCCCTTGTCCCTAGTGGCAAAAAATTTAGACAGTCGATTTTCATAAGCCCCTCTTGAAGCGAATTTTTCACCAGCAAACGAGTTCGCCATGGACAGGAACAGATGGTAATCACTCGGTACCAGGTCCGGACTATAAGAACCTCCCAACCAAGCTCCCGGATCTTCTGGCGAGTCAGTATCGATGTTTGTGGCCTGGCGTTGTCCTGGTGGAACACAATGTCTCTGCTATTGGCCAAAGCTGGCTGCTTCTGGGCGATTATGCCTTCAGACGGTCCTATTGTTGACAGTACAGTTCCAAGTTAAGGATTTGGCCGTAGGGAAGCAGCTCATAGTAGATAATTCCCTGCCAATCCCACCAAACACACAGCAAAACCTTGCTGGCCGTCAATCCTGGCTTGGGTACCGTTTGTGCCGGCTCACGGCGCTTCGACCACGACCGTTTTCGCGTGACGTTGTCGTAAGTGATCCACTTTTCATCGCCAGTCACCAACCGCTTCAGAAATGGGTCGATTTTGTTGCGATTCAACAGTGATTCGCAGATGGAAATTCGGTCCATTAGGGTTTTTTTTGTGTGTGTGTGTTAACTCGTGTGGCACCCATACATCAAGCTTCTTTTTGTATCCAGCCTTATGCAAATGGTTCCACACGGTTTCTTGTGCAATGTTTAACTCTTGGGCAATCGGCACAGTGCTTACATTACGGTCGGACGCTACAATGTCCATGATTTTATCGATATTTTCGACATTTGGCCTTCCAGTGCGTGGTGCATCATTGACGTCAAAATTACTGGAACGGAATCGACGAAACCAAAATTGCGCGTGATTGGCTGTTACAGTATCAGGACCATAAACACTATTCACATTTGCAGCCGCCTGGACAGCGTTTTCGCCTTTATCGAAGAAAAAATGTAAAATATAGCGTATTTTCTCTTTGCTAGTGTCCATTTTGACTCGCGCTCACACAACACTGAGTCTACTCATCACAACTATCTGAACAGTGATTGTAGTACGCAATCTCATCGTTTGAACGCCATCTCGTTGAACCCAATCGGATTTATACGACGCGAGATACAGATCACTGAAACAATCTATTGGCAAAATAATGGATTACTTTTTACTATATATAGGGAATGGTGATCAGCCCACTTTGCCCTCTTGCGTGACCCAAGGAGAAGTCAAACTAATACTGTCATCTGCCTCTTGTAGCAAAGTTTCTTGTGTATTGTCGAGAAAGTTGTCAGAGAAGACTGAAGTCTACAGCGTGTTGAAACTTGTTTTTGTGGATTTTCTTATAAGGATCTGCATATTTCAACTCACGATACGTACAAAAATGAAATGAAATCTGTGAGTTTTACGTCCCACGGTATGCCGGTTAGGCTAAAGCAGACGGTGATTATGAGAAATGAATGAAATGGTGGAATGAAGAAAGTAGGAGGAAACTGGAGTACCCCGAGAAAACCCACGCACACGGTGTTTGTACGATACGTACAGTTTTAAGTTATAAGATCTTGAAGTTACTAATATTCATAAAATGTCATGTTTACGTCTAATGCACGACACATAGTTATATTTCCAATAAACTACGTTTTACAGTATAACCAGCTCAATTTTCAAAATGGCGCAATGTTGGGAATGCCGATCAACGTGATCAGTTTATCATCATGGTGATCGCCAATCCTAAGAAACATTTGGAATACTTCTCCAGCCAAAAATTATAAAAGAGGCTAGACCTAAGAAAGGTAATACGCCTACTTGAGTCAAACACTGAAACTTTGGTATCGGTGTAACCTTTGTGGATCGTGGGTGCATGCTGACTATACTGTTGTGGACTCACCACGTGGATATATCTGTGACGTGTCTGAAAAAAAGTCAACAAAACATTCAGTTGACGTTTCTCAGTCTTTCGAAGGCGCAGTTTAGCAGAAAAAGAAAAAGAAAAAAACTTGAACTGGCTATGAAACTATGTGTGTTTATTAAGCTTGTACTGTGATCGCCATTACCAACATGTGATGGGAATGACGACCAAAGTAGCAATTTGAGTTTGTCAATCGTATTCCCGAACTGAAAGAATGAGCCTCTTTTTATTTTACACACTTATTGTAGAAGGATTGGAGTACGTATTTACAAATTTGTTTCAATATATTTTGCAAATGAAACTACGTAATAACCCTTTTTTCTTAGGTGATCGCCATTGCCCACCTCTCCCCTATATATATATAGTACCTACTCGAACTGACAAGACTGCCTGGGACATGTAGAATGAAAAAACAACAGGGCCGGATTAAGGGAGGGGCTCACGGGGCTATAACCCCGGGGCTCCAGGTGGACTGGGGCCTCCAGTCTGATCAAAACCTCAGTGTGCTGTCTAAAAAGAATCATACAAGATACAATCATCATTATAAGATAAAATATACCAAAAATATGAAATATAGTTCCTTAATGTTCCTACTGTACCTTCACAGAAATGTATTGGGCGAAATACCACGGACCACATATTTTTTTTTTTTTTTTTTGTAGCCCCGGGCGTCCAGATGGGTTAATCCGGTCCTGAGAAACGATGAAGCAATAGGAAAAGGGAAAGACCTAAAATAAGATGGAAGAACAAGATATAAGATGACCTGAGGGAGAGAAAAATAGAAAAGACGGCAAGAATAGAGGAGAATGGAGGAATAGAATGAAAAATAACCACATATAAACATGGGAAAAAGCGGATAAAAAAGATTAAAAATAAGTGGGTATGTTGCCCACCCTTATGGAAAATTTTGCTTCTGAGGAGCAAGAGAATATTTCTGTATTTTTAATAAATATGTTCTCCTCTTGCGATGAATGAGCATTTCAGCCAGTGCTATATATGTTAAATGCAAAGCAGATCATTTCGAGGTTGGTTTTGCCTAATACAAAACAATCAGTGTTGTCTCGTAACATAATTTTTCAGTCGTTCACAGCCATTAGAAAGTTGTAATTCTAGAATTCTTTCAGTATTCTAAATAAGAAAAACTATAAAAATCAATGAAAGTAACAATATATAGGGTAATTCGAAAAGTGCACAGGTTTTGGATCGTCTGGCAAATTTTTGTTTCTCGGTTGCCGACATTGTTTTGTATTGTTGCTCTTCGCACAAAAATTCCAATTGTCACCTTAGTCTGAATTTCTCGCATTTCTTCAGCCTGTGTCTACTCATGGAGCAGTTTACTATAGCGCAACGCGTAGTAATTGTGAAAAGTTTTAATCAGAACGGAGAAAGTTAGGTAGCAACTGTCATTTGACTTCGCGAGGTTCTAGGGTGAAATGAGGCAAGGAATGGATCAACAGTTCGAAGGCTTACGAAAAAGTTCATTGAAACAGGTTCAACAGTGAACATTAAAAGTCCTGGACGCCGTCTTAGTGGTCGTTCTGAACAAACTATTCCGGTGGTTCGGAATGGTTTACAAATGAGGATCATAGGACACTTTATGAAATCAATCAAACAAGGAAAACACCAGAGCTACTAGAATCTAATGAAGATATACAACATATTCAAAGACTCCAAAATCTAATACAATCAATCAAAAGTGAGCGAATGTGAATTTTATCTAAAAGATTATTATGAGCTTTAATAGAAATTATAATGCCAACGAATTGTGATAGAATGTTTGGCGAACTTACCGAATTAATTATGAATTGTTAAAAATGAAAGGGCAAATCTGATTGCTTCATAGATATGACCTTCTCTCATTTTAAGAAGTATATAAACTGAAGTCTTAGAAATTCTATTTCATAATGTGTCTGATGAAGGCAAAGTTAATTTGCCGAAACTGTAACGCCATGATTTATTAGTTAATATATGCTTTGGTCAGAATTTGTCTTATATTGTATAGAAAAATCAATTCCAAAGAAAAGTCAAGCTTATGTGGTTCAGATTCCAGATTAATGAGTAGGTCCACGTATTATATAGCCTTGATGCTGGAAGGGACGTTAAACTCAAAATCAACTCAATATTTAAGATTTTACCATTTTAGTAATTTTACCAAATACAGATGTATCGACAAGCTATTTGCTTTTCTTACAAATATTCAGTTTATTTTGGCAGGAAAACCGTAGCCTAAAAAAATCAGAGATTATACGTATTTAAAAAGAAATCTTGAAAATAAATATGAATTTAATTTTGTTCTCGTTCGTAAATTAAAATTTAATTTTGTTCTGCGTTAAGAATCTCTCGGGAAGGGTTTTAAACCTCTCACTGGCTGAGTTGATTTTGAGTTTAACGTCTCGTTCAGCAGCGAGGCTATATGAGACGAGGACCTACTGATTAACGTGGAATCCGAACCACATGAGCTCTCGCAGGGAATCGAACCCGAGTCTCCCTCGCCAAAGGCGCGTACGCTAACCGCTTGATCACGAAGGAGCTCACAACCTCCCATTAGCCTTGGTACGATCTCGGAATGCCGTAACTTTGTTCATTAGCTTATTTTCATTACAAGAAACTGAGATAAAAAGAAATGTAGATAACTGATTGAAAGAACGAGTTATATATTATTATATTCTTCTATTTTAAATTGTGTGAGTTCATTCTTTGATTCTGTTCAAAGCGCCACATTACTGGAAATTCGTCATCAAGAGCTACCAACGTTCCTCGTTCAAATCTCCATTTGAACGTCAGGAGACCGCAGTTCTTGCGCTCCGCTGCCCGCACTTTCCTACAGTACTACACGCTCGCAGATCTGTTGTGAACGTGGTGTGATGATGCAATGCATGTACTCAAGGGATAAGGCAAACTGAGAGTACACTGAGAAAAATATGTGGCGTACTTAAAACTGTAGGTTACATGAGTAATTCCTGTAGTTTTTGGACTTAACATACAGCAAACGTATAACTGAAAACACATGTTTTACAATATTTTCCGTTTGTGTTCCATCTATACGTATTTCCGTATGAAACAATATAGGCAGTTAGAATCTCACATACAAATGGACGTATATAACATGTAGCTGGCGAATGTAACATAAGCGTATGTATGTGATATACGGAAGACTGTTAGATGTTAGACATCCTGCAATAGCATGGTGTAACATCTAAGGGCAGTGTGTATGTAGCATATGGATAACGTATGCTCCATACTGATTTTTTAAGTAAGTAAGAGGATTCCGTATATTTGTACAATATACCGCCGTCTGGGTTACGGATTTTTCTCTGTGTAGGAATGAAACGACAATATAATATTCTAAATAGTACTATATATTTACGAAGCAATAAAAGGGGCAGGATGTTTGGTGTTTCATGTGCTCTTGCCTACTGCACAAGTCGACGCCACTGAAAACTATATTTTCCCATGTCAGTCCACAAACCATTTTTTATTTCTGAATTCACTGTTATTTCTTTTCACTGTTTTAACTTCTTTTTTCTCAGAACGTTACAGATACAACAGAGTGACTTTTATATTAGTAATACAATACTAAATATGATATTAAATACTCACAAGGTAAGCCTATTGTAACGAACAGAAAATGCATGCTTATAGTTATCATTACGAACAATAGATAACAGTATGTCTCCTAGCGTAAATGTTAGTAGAAAAGCTTCAAGTCTATCGTAATATTTTCAAGAAATAGGTAGTAATAAATTCATTATAATTTGTTTACGTAATGTAATTGTACGATATTTCGTATGAAACTTCGGTGTTGTGGAAAATTAAATAACATTGTCAATTGTGATATTAATTAAGATGAATTTCATTATATCTTTGGTTGGTTCTACCATCTGGTATTAAAAGATTGTACTGCCTGGTTCTGCTATCTGGTATTAAAAGACCTACTGTCCCTAGAAAAGAACGTTCATGATTGAATTGGGCAATGTTGCCACACTTGGTACAATTGTGCCGAATTCAGCCCTTTTTGTCATTCATCGGCCCGTTGGTACCACGCTGGCATTTTCAGCCCCTTTTGTGAAAAAGTTGATACAATTCTACCCAATTTAGCGCCATTTAATCCGGGAACACCAATATGTTTTTGTAGTACACTATTACTAAACATTCGTAAATTTTACGACTTGAAGTAAAACTCATTGTTTCCTTGCTATAAACTTTTTTCTAATCTATAAATATTTTCTAATATAATAATTAATGTTTATTTATTTACTTTATAGGATACATTGAGAGTGACTAATTTCTAGATTTTTAACTAAAAGTTGTTGGTTCAATATATTCATAGATTGCTATTATAATTTTATCATAAGTCTACTTCAAAAAATTTACATTACTTTCAATGAATCCGCTTTTACTATGCTAAACCGAAAGGTGACTCAAAACAGCACTTATAAAATTGTTTTGAGTCACTTCAATAGTAAGTGGCTTTAAAATTCCTATTTCAGATAAAAATACACAACAATGGAAGTTACTTTCAAAATTGTAACGTTATCACTAATACCTCGTAAAATCTACGAATTGCCTTTCTATGTCACACTTACACGAGAGCAATGGCAAACGCAATCTGACTATAGCAACAGTCACTCACGAAATGAGATTAGCCGAGACGCCAACTTCAACGCATGCGTAGAACTGGTTGAAATCACCAAGTATCAGGCCGGTAGCCAGCCCAAAAATGAAAGGGGGCCGGCTGAAGTTACGGGGGTCGATCCAACCATATTATAGTTCATTTGCAAGCTTACCGTGAAAAATTTAGGGGTCCAGCGAAAATTTAGGAGGGGCCCGGATCCCCTAGACCCCCCTTGGATACGGGCCTGCCAAAGTTCACTTGGCGAGAGCAGGGTTTGAACCTGGAAGCCCGTACACCACAGGTGAACGCTCTACTAGTGAGCCACCGCGGAAGTGTCAGTAAGACTCTTCCTACATCGATACTATTGTGACTTAAAATTATTAGTAGTAATGTGTTGTGATGTCTTTCAGGGATGGGTCTAGGACCCTGGACCGATTTTACATTTTTACAAATGTCTGTTTACATACCTTATATTGTTCTTACAGTCTATCCTCCTCCTTAGGTTGTGAAATAAACGAGAATAAGGTGCAATAATTTATATTTTAATGTTTTATTATAACGTACTGTTTACAGACGAACTCGGGGATAATTGATTTGTTCCTCGTTATATATATACGATGAATGATATGAATGAATATATGAATAACGATAAATATAGGTGATGGGAGTTATGTACGATTTTAAAATATTGATTCTTCGTTTAAAAAGTATTATTTTGTATTAAATGTTGAATCGATTTCTATGTAGAAATCTAGTCGAGAACGGAGTTCCCTTGTTTTGAAGGAGGGGCATGTAGAGGTATATTGGTTTTAATATTTTATTTTTGATGATTGGAATAAAGATTTGTTAGAATTAAAGTTAAAAGATTAAAATGTTACGATGATGTTAGATTATGTCATATTGACACGTGCGTTTGTTTGTTGATGTAAGTTGTTACACATGGTTGTGTTTTTGTTATGTTATTATTGAAATCCTGGCGAGACGCCAACTCGTCGGATTATGTAAAGATGAAAACCAAGAACAGTAATGTCAGCTTTGTAATGTCATCAATGTGTAATACAATTTGTTGTTAACATTGACACAATTTGAATGTGGCACAACATTCAGATTCGCGGAAGTTAATAGTCTGGGAATTTGGTCACGATGTAATACGGTTTGAAACAAATGTTTTACCAATAGCTGAGGTAAACACAATTGAACAACATGACGAATTCCATCGTCTGAAATAGACAACAAAAACCCCCGAGTTAGAGAGAATCTGGATCAGAAGTGGACCAGTGGATCATCAGTCCATAGCAGTCTAACATAGGTCTGAGATTTGTTGGAGATCACAAGTAGATCAAGGGTTGATCTACACTACGTTCAATTACGACCATATATCAGCGAGTAATGGTTGGTCTTTAGTTGGCAATCTGTGGACACAAAGCGCAGCCATCAACCTTGTCCCGAGGGAGATCCAGAGCCAAGCAGTAAGGAGTCAGCGTTCCAGACAGTCACAGCATAACCAAGGTATGTGTGCCTCAGCTATGTGTGTTGATCGTGATCTAAGTTCCAGGCATTTAACGATCTGCGATCTGAACCGTTAGGCCATATTCACTCAGTACACACACACTAACACAATGACATTAAGTAGTCAAATACATAAGTTAAATGAATTATATAATTTTTATGATTATCCTCTCCTTTAAACATTTACCTACTCATTTTTGATAATGAGTAGTAGCAGCTTCGTTACGTCACTACTAAAATATCCCCATGCTTTATAGACACGACGTAAGGAGGTTGTTAATATATATATATAGCTATAATACCGTTTTGGTTTATTGGTCACTAAAATAGAGGAGCGTTTGATTTCCTTACAATACATACCGAAGATGATAACTGTTTTTCTTTTAATTTGCGCTCTCTGTTACACTTCCTACGTGCGAGAAAAGTTTCGGATACTTCCACGGTTGTTCGGGGTCCTCCTATTTGGATGTTTTTAAAAAAATAATTTTTAAAAAGAGCACTTTCTTGATTTGCACTCTTGGAAGAGGGGTAGGAGTGTTCTAAAACTTTACCTCTTTTAGTTCCGTGTTATAAAGCCATGTGTTACACTGATACAAAATAATGAATTCAGCCCTTTTTGTTTCAATTTGGTACTATTTTTCAGCCCACTCCAGAGCTAGGACAACTGGTGGCAACACTGGCATTAGGTAATAATTCGAAATTCTCGAAAACCTGATTCACCGCGTACCTTAATCATGAAGAAAAACGTTATTTTGCCTCACAATTAATCACAAATACCATGATTAATCAAAAGCAAATAGATTTTGTAATATTATGAGAACATAGCATTGCATTTAAGTTAAATTAATACTTAATTTATTTTACGTACATAAATTAAGATTTGTGCAATATTGAAGAAATAGACAGTGGCAGATTTAGAAGGTAAAAACTGGGACGCCAGCCAGACAGTGTTGCCAGATCTACTGATTTTGCATATCTCCTGCTTTTTCTACGTTCTACTGATCTACTGCGAAAGAAAAAGTGAACAATTTCCTGCTTTTTCCTTTCTTCGAGAAGTTGAAGAAATATTATTATTATTAATATTGAATTATTCAGTGTATCCTCACAAAAAAAGACGAAATTTCTCTGTTATAATACACAAAGCTCTGCAGAACATATAGTTATAGAGCTCTATAATATGAATCCAAAGAATACAACTTTACATCATTCTCTATATGCATTATGGTTAGCGTTTTTATGACTTTCTGTAAGATTTACAAGTAAGTGTTGTTTAAATTGGGACTTGGGCTGGAAGAGTGGCTTAGATCGTTTCTCCGCGATCGTCAGCAAGAAATTGTCTTACGTCACGGTCACGTGTGACTGCACAATATAGCTACGTTATCGCTACGTGCACAAAAAAACATTTTCCCACCCCACTTTGCTCTTTCACTACGTTTTACTTCACATATATTTGTATCAAATAATATTAATATAAATCGGGACTTTTCACTTTCATTTGCTCAACGTAGTTCATCGGAAATGAATTCTGGATTGCTTGTTTTGACTACTGCCCTCTTAATAATGGCAAATTTTATTGCCCCCCCCCCCCGGATTTACATTCAAACGCCACCACTGTATGTGTCTACTGCTTTCTCCTGTTTTTTATCTTCGAATCTCCTGCTTTTCCAACTGACTGGTCTGGCAACACTGCAGCCAGGACCTAAATAATGGTAACTATCTTGAGTTTACTATAAACTTTCAAAAAGGTATAAATAATTGCTCGGGTGTCTCCGAGCCAGAACCACCTCTGTGTTTCATTAGCTTTCAATATACACATCTATAATTTCATTGTGAAATTCATATTATTTGAAACGAAAATTTAATAAATGTTCAATACGTATTGTTCTTATCACTATAAAATTATGTTATAGAGTTTTTCTATCGACGAATTATGGCAAGATGGATCTAATTATTCAAATTCGAAAGATCTATTGTAGCATATTATGCACTTATTAGTATATATTTTTATATACTTAAACAGAGCTAAGTACTTAATTACATAACTCTACCAATTTTAAACATGATACTCTGGTGGATAACAAATTAACACCTGTCATCTGTTAGTCACATTTTCACTTAGTTCATTTTTCTGACCTTTCATTTAGGAAACAAACGAACTGTTTATTAATTATGACATATCACGTAGGCTCGGGTTCAGTTCGATTTTATTTCAGGGAACGAGTGTTTAATAATACTTGTACAAGGGAAGAGAGACCAACAGGTTTACAGTACAACCAGTGGAGGATCTAGAATGTAAAATTTGGGCAGGCAGAACCCTGACTATGATAGGGTTCTGACTATATATCAAGAGTTTACTATAAACTTTCAAAAATATATAAATAATAAATTATTTTTGTCACCGGAAAAAACTGGGGATCTGTGCTCCCCGGCCCCGGGCTAAATCCGTCACTGGAAATAGATATACTGTCTTCGATCTTCGCTGAAAGTTGTTTATACTGCCTACGTAATGATTACGTAAAACATCTAATACCTTCATAAGGCCCGTATCCAAGGGGAGTCTAGGTGGGCTGGATCCCCCTAAATTTTTGCTTCCCCCCTAAAATTTTCACGGTAGGCTTGCAAATGAACTATAATATGGTGATGAACTCTAATAAGGTTGGATCGGGCCCCTCCTAACTTCTACCGGCCCCCTCTACATTTTTGGACTGGCTACAGTTCTGAAGTCATATTTGTAGTTACAGAGGTGTAACTCTAAAGCCCGATCAATCTTTTGGGCATGAAAACTCGTTCTCCAAGCCAAGGTTTCTCTTATTCTAAGCTGGGGCACACGTGTGTCTATTTACACAACGCATCTCAGATCTTTTTCGAACATTCATAATTTTGCTTCCCATGAAAGTAGTGAAATGGAAATCAAATATGTCATTAACATGTGACACATTGTGATCTATATAAAGATTCTCATGTTTAATCTCTCAAACCGTCAAACACCTGTGACGTGTTTATTATTACTTTCTGTAAAGATGATAACTTAAAATTAGGTAAAAATGTAGATTTTGTGATACAAATAAAGGTAGAAAATCCAAAAACTACAAATTTTCCTCTTAAAGGGGAAAATTAGAGACCAAAGAAAACCACATTTGAACACGTAGCTTATGGAAATGATTAAAAACATAGTGTCCTTTTAGTAAATATGGAAATTAGAAATTTAATAGTAGGAAATAAGTAAGTAACAAGTAAATGAAACCAAACTGCAAAAACTTTGATTTCTCCCTTCAAGGGAGTAAAATTGGGAAACAAAGGTAGAACAACGATTAAATGTTCATCATAATTTAATACATAATGGTCCATCTATCTCTTTAGATACTAAGAAGATCATTCTAAACTTTTTTCCAAAAAGTATTGATATTCCACCAAAGACATAAACGTGAAACACAGAGTTAAGTTCTTGTATATTTGTAAATTTGTTCGGCCAGAGAAAGAATACAGATCTGAAATAATTTCAAGTTCTATTGACATCCGAAAATCGGAAATTGAAATTATAACTTCACTGGTGAGAATAACTCGTCAAGCACGAAGGTGATAATGAATAGAACTTGTTCTCACTACTAAAGTTGTAAAATTCACTTTCCAATTTTAGGATTACTATAAAGTTAATTATCACATCAGAATACATGCACAGGAGCTTTCAATTCTGTCGAAGATAACATAGTATAAAGGAGGATTTGAACTACGATAAACTTGAAATTAAATTTGTAAATTTTATAGATAGAACTTTTATGTGATTAAGGGAAATATGTAATTAATGTAAATGAAAATGTTATTTATCTCTTGCGTTTCTAATTTTACATGGATGGAGGAGTTGTGTTGTTGTTGATTTTTAGTTTAGCGTCCCTTTCAGCAGCGAGGCTATATGAGACGTCGACCTACTGATTAACGTGGAATCCGAACCACATGAGCTCCCGCCGGGAATCGAACCCGGGTCTCCCACGCCAAAGGCGCGTACGCTAACCACTTAGCCACGAAGGAGCTCATGGATGGAGGAATTCGGAGTTTGGTAACGTGAAATAAAATTGTAAATTTCCAAAATATGGTACGAAAAGATGAAATGAAATTGTTGAGTTTTACGTCCCACGGTTATGCCGGTTAGGCTAAAGGAGACGGTGATGATGAGTAATGAATGAAATGGTGGAATGAAGAAAGTGGGAGAACCCCGAGAAAACCCACGCACACAGTGTTTGTCCACCACAAAGTTCACTTGGCGGGAGCAGGGTTTGAACCCGAGACCCCTAGCACCAGAGGTGAACGCTCTACCACTGAGCCACCGCGGCCCCCAATATAGTGCAAATTGAGTGTTAAAGCATAAAGAGGAAACTGGAACTACCATAATTGTCACCAAGTAAATTATTTCTGCTTTATATTCTAAATATACATACATTGTTGAAATTATGAAACTAATTAGGGCTTGTTGTCATACCTGGTCTAGAAAGAGGAAGAATTGTGAGAGCAGTTATCAAAATTGTCAAAGATTGTGATACGGTGACGAAACTAGAGGGAGCATGGGGATGGATGCCCCTCAAGATGGTGGCATCATTGTCCTCCCCGACTGGACTTTAGGTACGGTATGTTGTATCGTGATAGGTCAAATGATATAAAACTATTTTTTGGTGTACAAAAAAAGGTTGCCTCTCCAAAATGTCTCTGACGCTCTGCTTGCCCTCTTCAAGAAATTAAAGCTGGTGTCCTCACTAATGTGACAATGTATAGTAGATTGTGTTGTCAAGTAAATTCCGACCTCTCAGCAGCAATAATTGTTTATCGTCACTACAAACGCTCTTTGAAAGTATCTATAGGCTGAATTTCATAATCTTATCAAGAATATTTTTTCTAGTTAGGCCTACAATGAATATTTAAAAAGAAAATACGAATTATCTCAAAACATTTTTAAATCCTGATTCTATATGTCAATCTAAATAATGGGTAGCTAAATGCTTTCCAGTGGATCTTGCTATGATATGATTGGCTCGCCGATTCATCACCATCATTTTTTTAAAGAAAAGAATGAGGGTATTTTAAATATTATTTCTAAAGTGTGAAATATCATTCATGTTACTCCTTTTATCTGATTTTCAGTCATGCTTTCTACGTCATGAAATACTGGCTTCATAAATTCAACCACTCTCATGTTAACCCATCAGATATCACTGGTATCATTGATTCTACTTTTCTGCTAGATCTCCAATGCTGATTCGGTTCATTGTACTTACATATATTTTAAATCCGTGTTTTGCCATCCTATCTTCTCAGGCCTCAATATAGAGGATAGCACACAGAAGCAGTTCCTGTGCTGCATATAGCCAGAAAGTGTAGAACATAAGCTTTTGAAAGATATTGTGCAGAGGGAGAGATATCAGTTCTTGTAGCTAAGAGGAAACTCTAAAATTAAAGGGATGAAACCTTACAAATGTCCCATGCAACCTTAATTCCATCAATTATCCTAAGGACAGCATAAATGAAACACAACAATTATAAAATGAGAGAGAACATATTAGATTTGCTAGAAGGTAAAAGGAGGAGAGTAGCGAGAAAGGAAGGTAACATAGATTTTTAAACACAGTGTCTCTCAAATCCATGTCGATCTTGGATGTTTTCTTGGTGTTGTGGAAAATAGTGATTATGATTATGTTTACAACTTGTAATTTGCCACATAGGATGAAATGATGAACGTAACTTGCAATGCTTAACCTGTGTATCCTCAATACGGTTAGGGTCGACGACAATAGTGTTTATTCCAAAATCTCAACAGTGGAAATTCGGTGTTGACTTGCTCCACATCTAGAATGATTTTGTCAATGGCGATGAACCTCCTTCGTGTCTAGGATGGTTCTTCAACCTGGATGCAACGTCTTGCTTTCAAATCGTCTGGTATAGATTTGTTCACTTCTTGAAAAGAATCACCAGAATCTGCCACAATTGCTCTGTTCAATTAAGTTTTGTGCAGGGCATTGGTGACATCGCCGTTCAGTTACCTTCGGAGGTCTGTGTCCAGGAAGAAATTACATGTTGTTCAGTAGTGATCCATTTTCTACAATTTGATGAAGTTTACTGAATAGTTTAAGAAGTATTTTGGCCATCTCTGTACACCAAAGATGATTTTTAAAAAATTGGAGTTGTGAATTGAATGGATTTTAATAAATGCATTACATTTTCTTGAAATGTGTAATGAAGAAGTCCATTGCGTGGGCAATAAGGTACTTCACAATATGTATCAATGCATATGGGCAACGTGTTTAATAGCCAGTACAACATACCAAAGCGAAAGTAACCATGCATAAATTTTGAAAAACCAAGTACTTGGAGAAATTCTGTTAGTTATCTGTAGGAATGCGCACGAGACGATTCGAGACATGATTTTCCTGACAAAATTCGAGACGAGACACGGCTCTTCAAATAGAAAAATATATATTTTTCGAGTCAAGACATCACTTTCACAGCACATTTTCGAGTCGAGACAGCCATAAATTTTGTCTCGTGCGCATCCCTAGCTATCTGATCTATGGGAAATTTGTTTTTTTAAGGCAAAATAGACACTTTCCGCCTTATGCAGAGACGTTTTGACGTATGATTAGCGTCATACTAAAGATCTGACTACTGCAGGAAACATGTTATGTAGTCGAACTCTTCAGTATGGCACTAATCACGCGCCACAACGACTCTGCATAAGGCCATTTCCTTTGTGCCGCGCCAGTCAAGCTGGTTTTAGTTATTGGCCACTACTTTAAGGGAAAGAAAAAGAGAGAAATAAATATATTAAATTCCTTATCATCACTGACACTTTGCAAATGACATTCATTCATGCATGTATTCAACAATTATGTCCTGACGGTATAATTTTGAATGAATAATTATATATATTGTATTCTGCTTATAATCATATTTACTTATGCATACACGCTTACAGTCATCTATGGTATATTTAGTTCGTGAGAAATAGCAAAATACAATAAGATTACAATACGACTTTATTCTATTTTTAACTACTTAAATTTTATTTGTCGGAAACAGCATACAAATGTCTGAAAATACAACAGATATGAAGATAATAATAGAATAACAATAAGTAATAAAAGTATCAGATTTCGTCATCAGTGACGTTTATAAATGTACTCACAAAACCATGCTGTGCATAAGTTCAGACTCATATATTCCACGAATAAAATGAGATAGCACACGGTGGAACACTGTTCGGCCACAAGATGCGTGACTTGTGGTTTTATACATAGCTACGTTTGAATAATTGCTGTTGTCATGCAATGTAATTGTCTTGATATATAATATCTGCGGCTGTAAAAAAGAAAGTCAATATTCGTTTGCGTACGTATGTGCCCTGGCTGAACGTTTGGTATATAAACATTCTTGTGTTGCGTTGCGTTTCTTCTTTATTTCTTTCCTTCGTTCATATGTGAAGATTGTTGTATATATTAACAAAATTCACTTTTCCACTTTTAAATCTCTTCTCTCTGTTTTATTATCCCTTTTATACTTTAGGGCAGGCATATCAAACTTAGCATGACAAGTGGATCAAATAGGCATCAGTCCCAGAAGTACGGGCTTCAAGAAAATTAAAAAGGCCTTTTCATATTTAATGATATATTTTAAAAATGAGGAAATATGTCAAAACTTACCTAACACTGTAGTTCACTAAATGAATAGAATAAATAAAGGCAATCTGGGTAGTAGATGGATACGTATTGTTTATTTTCCGATATCTCCATCTTTTTTCACCAAACTGCTTTGAGATGTTTGGAGATATGCTGCTTGCACTAGCGATATTTAGAACCGAAGTGAAAGTGACTGGTGACTTGACTTTTCTCATATGTGAGAGAACTTGTTCATACTGATACGTATTATCGAACATGAAAATCACGTGGGTTGCAAATTTTTCTCGTTTCTGAGAACCTTGCAGACAAAGTCATGCATCCCATATTGCGAAAAGCTACAGTACTTGTTTTTGTTCCTATTAGTACAATCATAGCTTACGTCAAACTGATACGGGAGGGTCCCACAAGTTGACGCTGAAATCTGATTGCCACATAGCACATCTGATAGAGCATCATGAGAAATGAAAATCAACAAAATTTAAGGTGCTATGGACCAGAAGGATAGAAGCTACGTGGCTTCAAAATTTGAATATCCTAAAAATTATATCATTGAATTATGTATATTTAAAGTAAATACCCTGGAAGCCATTAAAGCAATCAAAACAAAAGTTGTACAATATAATGAGAACAAAACGTCCTATCGAAAATCACAAACAGTGTTGCCATAGGTGAAGCAGTGTTGCCAACTCAGCATAAAACATTTTCTTTGAAATAGCACCATATACAAATGTGCACAGATTTAAAATGCACTATTGTCATTAAACATAACAGTGAAGTGTAGTGGTACAGTGTTTTATTTTATTGCTATCTCATTTCGTTCTTAGTCGGCCCGGATAGACGGGTGGTCTAGAAGGCTAGACAACTGTCATTATTGATCTCGGGTTCCAATCCCGACTCGGACATGTTTTTGTTGTATCTTACATTTCATTCTTATCTTTCTCTTTCATAATGGTTCGGATCCCACTTTACACTATAGGTCCCGCTGACACAGGATGTAAAAGTGGTATCACTCAATTTCGTTTTTCAAATGCGTCAATATTTTGACACTGCTCACATTTTGTTATGTTATACTATCGGTGTTATGCTTTTGAACTAAATTCATAGTATGAGACCCAGATTCCTTTATTACCTCTTGCTGCCACATATCAGACTTCTCCATTGTACATTTTCAGTACACATAGTTCCAACAGTGTGCAACACTGTATCACTACACTTCACTGTTATGTTTAGAGATAATAGTGCATTTTAAATCTGTACACATTTGTATATGGTACTATTTCAAAGAAAATATTTTTATGCTGAGTTAGCAACACTACTTTACCTATGGCAACACTGTTTGTGGTTTTCGATAGGACATTTTGTTCTCATTTAATTGTACAACTTTTGTTTTGATTGCTTTAATGGCTTCCAAGGTATTTAGTTTAAACATACATAATTCAATGATATAATTTTTAGGATATTCAAATTTTGAAGTCCCGTAGCTTCTATCCTTCTGGTCCATAGCACCTTAATTATGTTGCTGATTTTCATTTCTCATGATGCTCTATCAGATGTGCTATGTGACAATCAGATTTCAGCGACAACTTGTGGACCCTCTCGTGTGAGGATAGACTAAAATCTGTTTCAGGCAACCTGATTGAAAACTCCCCTATCTCCCACCACTTACCACTGCAAGCAAGCAAGTCGTTGACATTCACAGGGAGGGAAGCTATTCTAATAAAGAGAATCGTGTAAACTCTAAATTCGTACGTCAATTCCCCCGCACCTAATGTTGAGAAAGCACTACTGTTCCTTTTAGCTATCAACCCCGAGTAACAAACAATTACTATTTTTAATTTTTGTCTTGTAGAAAAGTAATACATATTATTCATGTACTAAAGTTTACCCTACTATACAACATTTTATTGTTTTAACAAATATCAAAAACATTAAAATTAATAAGAGCTCAATCCTCCCAATTTTGTATGAATGTGGAATACGATCCCTAACACGAATACAAGAACGGGAACTCGGGGATTTCGAAAATAAAATGTTGATAAAAATATTTGGAGCGAAAGGAGCAAACATTGAGCTAGGAATTAAAACGCTTTTTAAGCTTTTATTTCAGAACAACTACAGGACACCGAGTATTATTGAGGTAGTAAAGTTAATACGTATAAGATAAGCATGACACGTTGCTTGTATGGGAAATAAGCACAAAGTCAGCAAATTCTATTGAAAAATGCCTAGGAGAAAGAAACTATTAGGTGGGCGAAAGAGAAGGCTTCCGGACAATGTAAAGCAGGATCTTTGAAGGATTATTCATAACAAACATGGTACATTGACTTTTCACATTTTAAAAATCTAATGGAAAAGTATTTTTCTGCTATGATGAGCATTTGAGCTCTCTAAGCCAAAGCGTTCGTTATTTTTGTATAATGAATGAACTCGTATTTATCGTAACTCTTTCTTTCTTATACAATAATCAACTCTTGTTACAGTGCTAGACTATCCTGCATACCATTACCGTCTGTCACTATTGCAAGTTAATTATTGCAAATGATTATTCTTATTAATGGAGACTGATCTTTCTAAGACAATGAAAAGTCCTTATAACCTCTTCTGCAAGAGAGCCTCAGTAAACAAACATCATTATTGGAACACTACTATTAGTATATATATACACACCAGATGTTCAGAAGTAACTATGCAGTGCCATGTTGTGGTGTGCTAAGTGATGACTGTTATGATTGTCAATTAGTAATACAACGTTTTCCATTCTTTAACATATTTGAACAACATTTGAACCCTATTTGACCAGGTTTCTGTATTTGTTCGCAGTTTAGCTTCGAGTTTAGTTCACAAAATCCTGATACGAATATTCTGACCCAAGAGAAACGGGAAAGGGGAATGGCGGAAACTTCATAACGAGGAACTACGTAATTTATACGGTTTACCCAACATTGTTAGGGTCATCAAGTCTAGGAGGCTCATGTGGGCGGGTCATGTAGCTAGAATGGAAGAAAGTAGAAACCCTTTCAAAGTCTTGATTGGAAGACCAATCGGAAAACGACCATTAGGAATACCTAGGTGCAGATGAGAGGACAATATTAAGATGAATCTCGCAGAGATTGGAATACAAATGAGTAACTGGATGCAGTTAGCTAAGGATAGAAGTCAGTGGAGAACTTTTGTGAGTTGCTTTCTGAACACCGTATATATATATTCTTTTCTTCTTGTTCTTTTTAATGTATGAACATCTGTTTATATAAGATAGTAAACGTGAAGTGTTCTATTATTATTATTATTTCAGGTTCTTTTTTATTATCTTAACGCTCTGATAATTTGCCCATACATATTGTACTTGGTTTTCGATTTTATATTATTATGAAATTATTGTATCAATAAGTAAATACCCAATTAATTACCAACCCTGGCATCCCTTGCCATCCCAACGTTAGGTCACAACCCCGACTGCCAAAAAGAAGGAAACGTAAATAATACAACTGTTCAATACAATTTCCATCATAATAATACATGAGTTATTTACCTCACTAATACAGGTGATTGTAATTAGGGCTAAGTGTTTTAAAATAATTAGTGTTATTATGAAAGTTGTAAGTTATTATTTAGACATATTTAGATAAACTCCATATCTCAATGTGCGGGGGCTGATAGCGGAAGACGGAACACAACATTCACCTGTATTTACTTGAGCGTAGTGGGGAAGAACATTTCTTCTTTTATCACGTTATGTGAAACAGATTATAGAAAGCAGCGTCATCTACTGAGCATTTTTAAAGTTAGAGAGGAATATACTACGGCTTCGGTCTTGAGACCACCAGAGAAGTTCAAGGTTAACAGGTTGTTACATGGGGAAGTTTGTTCCATTATTGCCTTAATCTATATTTCTATATACTCATATAAAATATGTCCTGACTTCAGACTGACTAATAGAATCGTTGATTTGAAAAACGTCATAAGTCAATAATCGCAATAATGCCGTAAGCCAATGATTTGTGACGTTTCTCAACTCAGGGACAGTTGTTGCAGCTCGATATTGCACGAAACTGTAAGCGTACTTCTAAACATATCAGAACGCAACGGTGTAGCTATCCTTCAAGAATCAAAGCTGGAAACTTACTTTCGGCATATGGCTGACTTATGACGTTTCTCAAATCAGCGATTCAATTGATCAACGTCCAGGCGAAACTGCTTAATTTGAAACTTGGACAAAGCATACGATTTGTGATGTAAAGTGCCATAAGGGAAGGATTTTTGAAAATGAGACAAGAAAAGGGGTCAAAGAGAAGTGGTAAATATTATCTTAAAATGTCAATAGGACACGAAATTTTGTAAATGGACCTCTTATTTAAAATAATTAGATATGTCCATCAGCATTTTTTTTTAATATCTGACCTAGAAGGGGAAAAATGGAATGAGATAAAAAAAAAGGGGGTGGGAATTACAATTACTATAAGATATCCATATCTCGGAATTTCATTTAAGGTTACAAACATGGAATTTGATATTTGGTCTTCTCATTTAAATTAATGAAAAACGTGCTTCACTGATTTTGCATACTTGCCCTAGAAGGGAAGAAAATAGGGTGGGATTACAATTGTTATGTCTAATTGGATGACCGTATTTCGAAACTTGTTAAGGATACAGACAAGAAATTTGGTATTTAAACATATCATTTACAATAATTAAATTCATTTTTCAGTGTTTATAGAAATTTCCCCTACAAGGGATTGAAAAAGAAAGGAAGAAGCAAGGAGTCGGTGTTGAAAATGCTAAAATAAGATTGAACTATCTCGAAATCTCTTAAGATTAGAACTATGAAAGTTGATACTTATGCTTTTAATTTTAAATAATTAAACACGTGTTTCAGCGATTGTTTGTGGGTTTCCCTCAGAATTGAAGAAAGCGTGTTGGTGCAATTGTCATAATATTTCGAAATACCTTAAGGGAGGCACAGTGTCTGAGTGGTAGAGTGCTTACCGCTCATGTGTGGAGTCTCTCGATCGATCCGAGGCCAAGTAAATTTCTGGTGGACATAGCTTAAAGGCCGCAATCGTGCCACGTTAAATTGAAAGATTTAGTTTCACTTGTTTTCGAAATCCCTTAAAATTAAAGAAAATCAGCATTTTTTCATATTTCTCCTACAAGGGAAGAAAAAAGGCGGATAGAAAATAAGTGAACACGTGAAGATTGCAATTATTATATTAAGAAGGTCATTTCTCGAAATTCCATAAGATTAGAGATATGTTAGGGATATATGAGAGTGTGAGGCCATATACCAAGGAAATGTGGAGTATGGGAGCGAAGTCTCCAGTTAGTCGAAGGCTGGCTTTCTATAGTTATATAAATGAAATGTAAAATGTTAGACGACTAATGGATAACTCCTTCTACATCGCTGGACCGATCGATGTCTGAAGTCCAAATCCATTCCCCGTTTCCAATCAGCAGGACAGGTAAGGACTAGGGGTGGTAAGGGATGATATGTAGAAAATAATCGATAACAATCGATATTAGTGTTCAATTACTTAGTTTTTGGTGGGCTCTGAGGAAGGTAGTGATATAGTCGATGCCAAGTCTAAGATCAGTTTCGATCAGGATGAGGGGAAAGACTAGTGAGGGGTGGGGTGATATTACGCATTTTTATCATTATAATTTTATTAAAATGTGTATTCTAAGGGGGAGTAGTTTAAATACTGTCCTTAAGCCTATTTTCTCTATGAGGAGAACAGGCATTTCAGCTGGTACGTATTTAAAACGAAAAAGAAAAATGATTTACGGCTAACTCCTCCTACACTGCTGGACCAATTTTTGACACTTTTGGTACATGATTAGACCCTGCCTCGACTTGTATTACGTCGTATTACACTTGCGAAAAGTCTTATCCTACGGAAGTAGAGCGGTTTAAAATGTATGCCAGAAATTTAGATTCCGTCAAGTTAGAAAGATGGAACTCGCTACATAAACTCCTTATTAAAAAACATTTTGAAGACGTTCAATTTAAGGAGGACAAGAGGCTTTTTATATATAAATAAAAATGAATGTAACGGTGTTTGCCTGCCAACGTCTCCTATACCGCTGCACCAAATTTGATGATTTCTCGTACGTGAGTGGATCATGAGTTGTTTCTCTCTCATTATCGAAAAAAAGGAGTGCGAGGGAATGAGAGGTGGGGTGGGAACGGTGTGGCATGTAAAAGTAATCGAAAAAACGTAAATTAGTGTTTAATCCATACTTTTTGGGATCACTGAGATCCTTGATTTGCATGAGGAATGAGGGATGGGATGGGAAAGGGTGACATACAAAAATAAATCAAAAACGACCGATGTTAGTGTCTAATTACTTAGTTTTATGGGGTCGCTGAGGTGAACAGTGACACTTCCCATGCCGTTTATTTCGAAATTCAGCCCCAATCGGTATTGAGGTAAGAAGGGATGGCATTGCGGATTTATATAATTACTTCATTGAAATGCATATCGCAAGGGAGTGGCGAAAAGTTCAAATACTTTCTGTAAACTTATTGTCACCTTGCAAACAACGGATATTTCAGCTAGTTCTTGTAAACTGCAATTAGTGTATTGTATTTGAGAAAATTTGACTACACCTAGAGCCGAAATTTGATCATTCATAACTTATGAGGGCATATATTCCGAAGTTGGGCGTCCGCTTTCGTCAAGTTTTTTCACTGTTATCTCCTTTCCACACTTTCTGCAATTTGTTATTAGGTTCATTAATCCGTGCTCTTCACAAACTTTTAAAAGATTTTGCTCGTTATCAATGTATTCCTTCACAAATGTTAAAACTGCTAGTTCATTGCCCTTGTACATTCGCCATGTTGGTAACATAAATGTTCGTTTCTTTCCCACAATGCAACTGTTCGGTTACCTTGCGCCAAGTAGTTCCCTCCGCCCGCCATATAGTCCCATGTTTATAACCGCTTATATATAACAAACAAACAGATTTTTCGAGACTCTTATATATTATCAAGCACACAAACGATCAAATTAGCTATATATTTCCTGTAAATTTTAAAAATTTCGCTGGAAACGGACGCCCAACTTTGGAATTTAACCCCTTATGAGCCAACACTCGTATTACACACTCGTACTAAGCAGATCCAGTTTTATCTCCATGTCAAGTTTGATGAAGGTTATATTTATTGGATTGGGTACTATAGATTGCATACGGTATGCACTGTTCTTGAGATTTATTTATTTTGTTATTAAAAAATAATCAAACGTAATAGAAAAGATAAATTATTTCAGAAAGACATACCCTTATCTTAATCAGACGACGTAAGAAACAAAGAGGGAACAAATAATCCTACTCGTAATAATAAACGAAAGCGTCTTCTGTGCATCACGCTAATCCTAATAATAACAAATAATTCCACTAACAGATGTTACTACCTTCGCTATCAGCTGTTAAACTGTGCATGCCGATTTGAAATTGTTGTGACTACTTAATAGCAATTTAGAAACATATTGTTTAATGTTCTTTGTTTCAAAGCCACAAGCGCTGTCGGGTGTTCAACTCTGCAGGCAATTTGCCAATTTAAAACTATTAGTTTTGATAGTCAGATTTACATAACCAATGTTTACCTTCTTCCACAAACCATTCTCTCCAACAATCTATCGTAGAGTAGAATTCAGTCTCTTTTATAACTGATAAACTGTTAGTGAGGATCCCAGACATACGTTATTTAGAAGATTGACGAAAGTGAACGCTTTCGGAGGATCGCTTATATTTTTGGAACATGAACATCATCATTATTTTCATCACTTCATTTATCTTTCTTGTTTAATCAGACGGATAGGTTGTGCTTGTCCTTGGACCAATGCACAGGAACCTACCCCCAGTACTTGAGGCCACCTGCTTCTGGCTCTTTTGCAGTAGACCTTGAAAATATGTCTCTCGTGGTGCAGTCAAACCAGTTCGTGAGTGACTGGACCCAGAGATCGTACTGATTCTGGTGAATCTGCGTACTCCAGTAAACGGCCTCGCGATAGATCTCGGTCTCCTGTTCTAACTACCAACTTAGACTCTGCAATGGACACTGTTCCAGCTTCAGCTTCCAATTTCTATTACAGCAAGAAACCAATCTATACGTTTCTATTTACAGATTTCGAAACCAAGCACACCCATCCTAAGATGGTGTTTCTGCAAATCAAGTATCTACCTCGAGCCAGCATGGAAAATACTTGCCAGCATCGTTAAAACTCTCAATTTTGATTTATCATTCGTTCTAAGGACCCGAATTTCGGAACAAAGTCTCTTATGAGATCTTTGGCAAAACTGCGAAACTAACAAAATAAGCCGATAGGAAAACAAAACCACTACCACGTCCTCGAAAACCACCCACGTTTTCTGTTGTTATCCGAGGAGAGATACCGGAAATAAGCGACGAAGAGGTTGTTGAAGAGCTCAAACAAGAGGGAATTGATGTTAACAAGTGCATTCACATTAAAAATAACAATGACCCCACTTACATGGTTCGCGTTCTATCTCAAAATCAAACTTCTTTAGACTATCTATTAACTCATGGAGCTCCTATCTATAACAAACTCCATCGTATTGAACCTTCCAAGACAACAGGGCCTCTACCAAACCGGTGTGAGAAATGTCAAACCTACAATTCTCACTTTACACACCAATGTACAAACGCATCTAAATGCTAGTATTGTAGTGGACCTCATGAAACAAAATTTTGTAAAGATTAGAAGCAACCACCAACTTGCTCTGCGTGTAACGAAAATTATCCAACCTACAGTTATCGCTGTAAGGGTAAACCCCAAACATAACCAGAACGCCCAGAACTCACAGTACCAGCACAAAGCTTCGACAAATCCACACCACCTACTCAGTCTCTCGCTCTGCCTCTGTCTGTCGAAGATCTTCTTCGTTCCATCACTATTGTACTCTAAAATGTTTTTCCATTCCATCGCGAGTACATTCTTTGTGTTGCAATTTCAACGGCAGAATCCTTGTTCAATTTAAACTTTACTGCTACATATTCAGACAATTTCGTCCACTTCCCACATAAAAAACAAAATCAGACAATTTCGTCAAAAAAAAAACTTCCCACATCGCACCTCTAGAAACAGCATTCTAAAATTATAACAGTATAAATAATTTGTTTGACTTTACTCTTTGTTAGCATCCGATAATTTCATCAACACAAAGTACTTCTAGAGGCACTCCTGTTAGAAAAGAGGGTTGGCATTGTAGCGAAACAACTTTAAAATCAACAATTTCTGCGCGACTTTCTGGGTATCAACTTCAACGTTATTATTACCATGATACACGTGTGCTCCCTCAAGGAGGAATCTTTATTGGATTTTCTACAAAACTTCCTTATCAGAAATATCCTTCTGCACCTGCACAGCTACCTGAACATCTCTTTTTCTCTCTATATATTATCCTTCTCTCTCACAGTAAACGTAGCCACTATATATATATATATATATATATATATATATATGTGTGTATATATATATATATCCGCCCTGGGAATCCAATAAAATTTTCCTTTTTCGATTATATAGTCCGTAATTTTAAAAATATAATTATCGTGGCCGATATAATCATTCACTAGAGAAGTGCCAGGGAAAAACAACGATTTACGGAATTTATTTCAACTAATCTACAACTTTATATACACAGCCTTCCTGGTTTCACTCGACCAGCCAGTCAAACAACTCCAGATATAGTAATCACTTCTTTATCGTTTATAAATGACTGTGAGTTGCAGGACACATCGGGAGTGTTCGTTGTCCGATCAAACTGTCCATTAACAAAACCTGTCCCTCTGTAAAGTAGGTAGAACTTCATCTTATTAACTGTTACGATAAAGCCGACTGGCGTCAATCCCGGCAGTTCATACACAACCAGATCTCAACCCTTCATCCATTAGCTTCTGAAAATTAAATGTATTCCACAGTCAACCAGATCACAGACTTCTTACATACCGGTGCTCAGCAACCATCCCTGAGGAAAAATAACTTTATCCTTCTAAACCTAAATTGAATCCTCAATATCTCTATTTAGTACAAAAATCACACTAACATTCCCGTGAATACAAACAAACTGCAGTCGAGGAATATCCTCTTCATCACCGGCAATGGCATCGCATAATAACTAATTATCCTATAGCATATAAACGTCGAATTTGGATCAGCACCTGTAATAAACTAAACGACGAGACATCTCAAAGTCGGTATTGGAAATCTTTCCGGAGACTTATAGGCAGAAGTACTAAAAGGAGGTGGGCGGATAAGGGCCATTTTCGCCCATCAGACAACGAAAAAATGAAGTGTCCGATTCCGACAAGTTTGCAATGTATTTGTATACCATAAAATATGTTGCATATGTAAAGATAATAGATACGTGATAAAGAAAATAGCAAGTCATAGAAATGAGTGCCCAAAAAGAGTTCGTTTCAGCGTTTTGCGACATTTTAGTAATGTTTGCTGTCTTTGATGGAGACTTATAGGAAGAAGGAGTCGATGAACCAAAATAAATCTGACTCGTCATAATATAACGCTGTGTAATCTTTGATATGAGTACTAATTGATTTTGGTTCAGTGTATCCTTCTACCTATTAGAGAGCAAAATGTATTGCTCGAGAGTATAGAGCGATGACTACCGTTTATATGCTGTAATGTACGAGTTCAACTGGAGACTCCAGCTTTGATGTTATTTACCGATTGTGACTGAAAATACATGCTCTGCATGTCAATAAAATATATAAAGAAAATGTATTGTTTGTGCGGATGTGTGTGTAGGGCAGCAAAAATAGAGACAGCACGTTATGGAGTATTGAGAAGTCGTGTCATTTCTGAAAGTGGTATGAGTAAAAGTGCGAGCAGGAAAACCACTCGCAGAATGTCATGAAATTATGCAATATATACAGAGGGTGATCAGAGAAATGGAAACACCTGTAGTTGGCAATACGTCAGATGTATGGGTTGGCAGTGGTGTCGTGGAGCCGACAGCGCCGAACCGCTGGTGGCAGTGTGTTAGGTCGGTCTCCATACTACGTCAGGCGCAGTGAAACAGCAGTGTCCAGTGGCTGCAGCACACGGAGGTAGTGTTAAATGTGAGACCTCTCAGATTTTCAAAGAGGGCAAATTGTTGGTGCGCGGTTATGTGGAGTGAGTGTGACGGCAGTGGCTACTGTGTTAGGTGTGTCGCGTGGGACAGTGTCGAAGGTGATGACGGCCTACAGAACACACGGAAAAACCACATCGGGGAAGCGGAACAGTGGGCGGAAGAAAATCATGAGTGACAGGTCACGCCGGGTATTAAAGCGCATTGTCACGCAGAACCGTCGTGCAACTGCGGAGCAAGTGACGGAGGAACTCAATAAGCACCTCCCCCACCCTGTTTCGACAATCACAGTCCGCCGCGAATTAAATGACATGAACTTAGGTGGTTCGTGTTGCACGGGCCAAACCGTCATCAGGGATCATAACGCTTTCGCACGCCGCAAATGGTGCCGCGACCATGCAACTTGGACCACTGAGGACCGGAAACGTGTGATATGGTCGCATGAGTCATCCTTCACCCTATTCCCAACCACGGGCCGTGTTTATGTGTGGAGAACGCCCAAAGAAGCTTATGATCTGCAGTGTCTCCGCCCAACTGTGAAACATGGCGGCGGTTCGGTGATGCTGTGGGCCGCCATATCATGGTTTTCATTGGGTCCTGTGGTCACACTTAGCGGACGGATCACTGCCAACGATTATGTCGCAATTTTAGAAGACCATTTGCATCCTATGGTCCGGATGTTGTTCCCGGACAATGACGCCATCTTCCAGGATGATAATGCATCCATTCACACAGCTGGCGTTGTTGCAGCGTGGTTTGAGGAACATTGGGATGAAGTTCAACACCTCCAATGGCCCGCCCAATCCCCAGATCTCAACATAATTGAACATCTGTGGTCCGTCTTGAAAACACGACTCCGACGATTTCCACCTCCATCCTCTCTCACAGAACTGGCCGATGTCCTGCACGAGGAATGGTGTAAAATTCCACTTGCTACCATTCGTGACCTCTATGCCTCCATCCCACGTCGCATTAACGCTGTTCTGAAGACGAAAGGTGGCCCGACACCATATTAATCTAATAAGTGGCAATTTCGTTCAGGTGTTTCCATTTTTCTGATCACCATCTATATATATATATATATATATATATATATATATATATATATATATATATATATATATATATATATATATATATATATATATATATATATATATATCTCCAAGAATCATACATGCCACGCGTCAATGAAGTACTTATGGGAACGTTATATTGCAGTACTGAGGGAAAGACGAAAAACAACGACCAACAATAGATACCTGATGTATCCGATCCAAGCTAATACATACCGATACCCAAAAACACCCTTCACCCCACACCCATATATATATATATATATATATATATATATATATATATATATATATATATAGAGAGAGAGAGAGAGAGAGAGAGAGAGAGAGAGAGAGAGCAAAGGCAGATATACGCGAGCTCGTGTGTATGTGTGTTAAGGTGTAAAAGTGTAGAGTCTGCGTCCTGTGCACCTTGATAAGCGCCACGGGCGGCAACTGTTGGAGTTACACGTTTCCATTGCCCTATTTGCTGCGCTGCGATCGGAGTGTTCGGTCGTGTTGTGCCCCAATCAAACCATAGTTAAGAAGTACAGATATTAATCGTGAGTTTGCAACTGTTTGTGCAAACATATATTGACGAACTGAATAAGACATAATGCCGAACGGCCAGTGTGATTGTTGTAAAACCTGGCAAAGAAAATTTACGGCTTTTCGTATCTGTTCTAACAAAAAATTATATCGATCCTGAGAATTTCTAAAAACTGCGAGATACAGAGAGGTGCGAAGTTGTGCTCGAAATGCAGATCATATGCATGTTCTCGAAGCACTCCTATGTCTTCGTCTGTTGTACAAAGAGATGGTGCGTCTACGAGTACTGCCGTCGACACCACCTGAAAGAGTCCTAAAATAGAGTTAGCAATACCTCGTTGTCACAACTCTAATAGCTGTTGTATAATATGTAAGCGTAAGAAATACTTAGTGGCTGTACCAAAAGCAGCTCGAACGCAGGCCTTAACAGAAACGGGAATCTATATTTCGTCGGGAAAACGCTGCATCTTACGGAGTCGGTATTCCGTGAGGAGGCTCTGCAACCTGTACGCTCTGTAAGTAAGAAGACAACAATGTCTGCGAAAGATGTTGAAAGTCTGATAAACAATATCAGAAAGGTAACACAGAAGAAAGCTATCGATTTCGACTCACCGGGACGACTTTCCGACTCCGATTATTATACTATTATGGGTATATCAATGTCTGATTTTAACTGTATTTATGACCTAGTAAAGTCCAAAATGCGTTCCTCAACACAGAGATCCTCTCGTACTTGTTTGGCAGTGTTACTTGTAAAGCTTCGAACGGGTCTCTTGAATGGTGTTCTGTCCACATTATTCAATGTCAGAAAACGAAGAATATCATCTTCTGTGCACTCTGCACCTGAGGCTATGATGCAGAACTTTGTTCCACTATATCTTGGAACGGAACACATCACCAGAACACAGGTTATTGAAAACCATACGAGGCCTTTAGCACGACGATTATTCATTCCCGACGACGGCAATGATACTGTAATACTTGTTGCTGATAGCACATACATTTATATCCAGAAGAGTTTCCACTATTCCTTTCAGCGACGATCATTCTCGTTACACAAGGGAAGACCTTTGGTGAAGTCTATGATGTTGGTCACGACGACAGGTTACATTTTGGATGTCTTTTTACCTTACTTCGCGGATTCAAAGAACAATGACGCTAACATGCTCATATCTTAAAAAATGATGCATACAATATCAGAGAGTAACTGCAGCCAAAGGATGTTCTGATTGTTGATAGAGGCTTCCGTGATTGTTTGGCACTTCTGGAAGAAATGGGCCTCGTACCTGAAATACCTAGATTCCTCAATAAGCAGACACAGTTTACAACAACGAATGCTAACGAGGCGCGTCTTGTGACGAAAGTTCGATGGGTCGTCGAAGCCGTTAATGGACAGTTGAAAAACTGGCGCACATTGGATAAAGTGGTACCCAATACGCAAATACCTTATGTTGGTGACTATGTGCGAATTATATGTTCTCTTCTCAATGCTTTTTATCCTACAAGGATTCACAACACCGAAGATGACGAAATAATCACTCAGCGGATGCTGGCTTTAGTTTAAAAAAAAAAAACTAATTACTTAAAACAGATGGTCGACGAACAAGGCTTGGCGCGAAAAAAGGCAATTTGGGCTAAGTTAACCGATACAGATCTTCAAGATTTTCCACGGCTAACTTGAGATGAGCTACGGTAATTAACTCTTGGCATATATCAACTTAAACAAAGCCAATCTTACACTCACGAGCACCTTTATGAAGGTATGTACTCTCTCTATACATACATCATGACGATGCTTCTGTTCTCCGAGTTCAGTTACGATCACGACACATAAGATCCAAAACCTATAATATTTGGATCAAAACAGAGCAAAGCAACATCGTACACACACAGGGGTACTGTCAATATAAAGTAGGCACACGGGTCGTCGGATGTTGTGCGCATGTTGCTTCCGTACTATGGTTCCTGGCTCACTGGCGTCACGATTCCACCGCAGTTAAGAAACCAAGTCTAGAATATACTCATACGCTACAAGATGCTGCCGCTGCAGGATGGTCCAGTGGCGAATCGGATGACGACAGCAAGCACGATGCCTACTCTGCAAACTATCTACAAGTGTCTCCAGCAGTCTGATTATTATCTATCCTTGATTATTTCCGATGTAATATATTGATCTCATAGTCGTAGTAGACTTCATTCTTCTTATTCTTGCCGTTAGTGTTCTATTTACTATTGCTTTCTCGGATTACAACTCATGACATTAGTGTTTACGTTCCTTCATTAACACACGACTTACGTCTTTTTTACCTCTCACTTATAGCGCTTTCCGTCAAAATATATTTGTTTTCTTATTTTTATGAGGTATACTATTGAAAACCATCCATTTTACATCTCGGGCCTGATGGGCGAAAAATTGCCATTATCAGCCCACCTCCTTTCGTATCTTCTTTTGGACAATAGTGTTCCTCTCTTTCCTGACATAGATAAGGCTAACGCTTTTGCGACGCAATTACAGTCAGTTTTCACGCCTATAATATCAACTTATTCTCATAATCGCATAGACTTGGCTACTATTCCCGCTCTACAACCGTCACTTTTACACGAAATTGAAGACGAAGGCGTCTCTTACATCACCAATCACAACTCACGAACTTCAACATGCACTTCATGATAAATGCAATACTGCAGTAGACATTGATCGTATAGTAACCATGAAAGTTCTGTCGCTTTTTCACCCACCATCTTCGAACAGCGATATGTCAACTAAAACTACCTGGAATATCAAAAATAGTTTCTATCAGCATCCAACCTTCTGCCAACGTTCTGGAAGGCCGTGGATTCCATCGTGGTAGAACGCGGTGGGCCGTGAATCGAAGAAGGTATCAAGTGCATTTTGCACCTCTACTAGAAATTTGAACCTGCGTTCTCTAAGGTGATTGTCCAAGGGATGGAACAGCTGATAATCGGACGGTGCAATGTTCGGGAGGTATGGCGGATGCAATCATGTTTCCCATCCAAGGTGTAGTATTATGTCATGGGTCATCTTAGAAACGTGGAGCTTAGCGTCGTCCTGTAACAGGAGCACCCCTTTGGGATTCAGAAGTACTGGCTCCAGAATTTTGAGTTTGTCTTGAACACGGTTCAACTGGTAACAGTATATAGTTACATTGATGTTCTGTCCAGCTGGTAGCAGTTACCGATGCACGATGCCGCGAGCATTCTAACAAACACACAGGAGGTGCAGGGCTGGTTTCTACTGGTTTGGAACCGGTTCATGAGATGCTAACCAATGATGACGACGCCGTAGAGCAGCGTATATGATACATTTCTCGTCACATGTCAACACTCTGTCCAGAAATGTCTGCTTCCTCAGACGAGGCAGGAAAGAAACATAGGTGTCTTCTCGTGTTGCCTTCTGGTCCGGAGCCAAATCATGTGGGATCCATCGACCCAACTTGTAGTGCTTCCCGAGTTGATGGAGGTGTCGCCGAATAGATTCTTCGTTCACACTGAATTGTAGTCCCAATTCCTCACATGTCTGGCCACCGTTCGTCTCAATTGCTGTCTGAAGATCTTCATTTTGTACATGTATTGCGCTCCGGCACGTGTTGCATCTTCGAGTATTTATTCACCGTCCTTAAACTTGTTAAAGCACTTTATTTACTTACATTACTTGTTGCAGTCTACAACTTTATTCTCCGCACCGGCTTTTACCCTCTGGATTGGAAAATTTCCAAAATATGCCTGTTTCTCAAACCTCATAAACCGGCACATGATGCAACGTCTTATCGTCCTATCCAGCTCATATTATTCTTTAGTGAGTTGTTCGAAAAATTCCTGGTATAAAGGCTTCATCTGTATATTCATGAACATAATTTATTACCTACACATCAAGCAGGTTTTCGACCAGCATTTTCGATTAATAACCATCATGTCTCGTCTTAATGGATCTTGAAGTTGCAGACACTTAACCTTTCGATCAGTTATTTGCGTTTTATATATACCTTCTTAACTAATAGAATCGATATAAGGTCTAGCCATCTCCAATCCTATTTTTCCATACTCCGGAGTTTCACAATGTTTTGCACACAATCCACTTCTGTATGTACTGAACGCCTCAGATATAACACAAACTACACAGAATGTTACTGGTTTCAATAATCTGAAATTACGGCATTTCTAGTTCTGGAGAAGGCCATGCAGCAGATCAACACAACCTTGAAATCAACTCTGACTGATTTTGTGCAATGGTGCAATACTTGGCGACTAACTTTAAGTGCCGCTAAAACTCATGCCTTGTTTTTTTACCTCCTAAACGCCGCTCCAAGATTCATCGTAACCCACGCAACATTAATGTATCTCTACAAGGCCATCTACTTCAACCAACACTTAAGGATACATATCTTGGAGTTGGTTTTGACTCTAAATTAAATTAGACAGCACATATTTAGAAAATAACACAAAAGGCTACTTTGCACCTTAATTTTCTATGGCGTCTAACAGGAACTACTTCGGGCTTACAGTACATGCACCTCTCTTAATCAATACGAACAAAATGTCCCTTAGGCCTATTTTAACATTTGACCACATTGCTTGGTGCAATGCTCCAACAAAGTTCTACGACCGCTTAACGATACTAGAACGCCATTCCATTAGACTTGCATATCGCATACTTCCTAACATACGAACACATCAAATTTCCTCACCTTATTCAACATCTTGCAGACTTTCGTTTGAAATACATACTCTCTCATTTATCCATTACTCCTTGATACTTTGCAAGATCATGCTGAAACTGACCGCATAAATATTTGCATGCAACGTTAGACGTTCTCCTCACGCTATATTTAAAATCTGCACATCCTACAGCTGAAGAACACGACATCTTTGATATATGTCTTATACTAGATCATCATCATCATTTATTTCCATTTTACTACCATGTTTCAATTCAATATTAACTTTGGGCCTTCCTCTTGTTTCCATCAGTCGCCTCGAGACAGAAGAACTAATATGCATTCGTACATCTAACACTATGTTTGTGACTGTCGCGTGTACGCACTGCATTACATTTTATATCATCACTAGCTGAACCTGCGCTCTCTATACAGCGCATCATTCGCATATGAGCATAAATCTTCTTGTCATTCCTCACAACATATGAACACGTCCCTTTACAGATACAAGTGAAAGACGTCTTGATTTTAAAAAAATCGGCAAGGGGTATCATAAAGGGGAGATTTTGGAGTTTCTAATTCATGTGTGACCAGTGTTTTCTTTCTTCTTGCATACAGTATGTAATAAGCAAATACATTACATACACAATTAATTATAATGTCAGTGATATATGGTGTTCATTGGGCAAAACACTCAAAATATAAAGATTTATCTTAGACTCAAGAAATGGTTATTCTTCCTTTTACACTATTATTTGGCCATGGAACAAACGCCTGAGACATATGCAACCCCAATATACAACATTGTGGTGTTGGAATGTATAACGCATAGGATATGATGTCAGTTTTTTTTTTTTTCAATTTCAACGCTTCCAGTGTACCCTTAAAAAATGTAATAAAGAAATAATGGCCATGTTTTTTTAAATATTCAATTAGAACTGGAAAATCTACGCAAAATTTCCAATAGATCAGTGAAAACGTCATCTTTCTAGAGCCTGTAGTTTCCGAGATCACATTGTCGAAAGGATTGACTACAAACATATAAACATAGTTTAAAAGAACTCAGAAGATGGAAGTACAATTCATATGCATTGATTTTAGAGAAGGCTTATTAAAATACAAAGGCTTCGAACAGTAATTTTATATCATAAACTTTACTATTTAACTAATTTAGTCTGTTTAAAGTACAAATACTCAAAATGGTTGTCTGTGTTAAACGTGAAATCACACATAACCGTAAATGAAAGATTTGAAAGCCAAAGTTATAGGTTGAGCTTAGGCGCCTTTAATTGCTATTGTAGCATTTTAATAGATAGATGTTTATTTCATAAAAGCACAACATACTCCTTCTATGCCAACGTTCGCGTCTGTTTATACCTGCACTTGTTTTCTTGTATGCATATTTATATTTATTCACTCTTTTAATGTTTTGTTTATTGTTACTTTCGGCATTATTCGTTTATTAAACTGCACTTAGACCATCTTATATAATACACACCAACAGTGTCCTCAATTCTGTGCCAAAGAGACGGTATAACCCTCTAATGGCTAGGGTAAGGGGACACAAAAATCCCTATCCCTTTAAGCTTAAAAAAATCTCTCCTAGGTATGTGCATGGAAAATATTTCATGAAACACGACGTCTTACTCAGCGGCGTAGCGTAAGGGAACGCCTGTATGCCCGGCATCTCCTGTTAATAAGAAAAAGTACGTATTTCATTATATTTATAAATTGTTTGCTTATAATTATCACAATTATTTCCACTGCAATCTTCTGGATGCGATCTCTCGCTTTAGTTTGGCAAGCGGAACTACGCATGTGCATCACTCAGATGCACATTTTCTGTCTTTCCTCTTGTCGTATGCTATGTTCCTTGGGCATCCAGGCCAACTGCAAGCATCGGGGTTTTCGTCTGCTTTCTGTCGAACGCGCATGCCCAACTACTTCTTTCCCTACTCCCCTTCATCCCTTGCAACCCCAACATTTGCTTTAGATATAAGCTGGCGCATGCCCAAGTACTGCCAACTCTATATATTTTGAACTAAGCTATGGTTTCTATATAGAACGTACGAGCGCTGTCAAGGAAATAGAACAAAACATAAATGGTTAGTTCAACGCCATTATGAAGCATGTCGCTTATGTAAGTGATAGTATAAAAATAGGTATGCTTTAATCGTAATTAAATGCATCGTAATTATAATCCTAGGCAAACTAATAACCTACATCATAAATACATATCATGTCTCAGGGTGTAACCGGCTCACATATACAAGCATAACTATAATGCATTCTGTAGAATCACGGTCACCGATCTGGTAGGTCAAGAGAGCTAGCACCCTCCGCCCTTCGCAAAGTTTACTTGGGCTCTTCCGTATCTGGATATCTGACAATGAAGTAGACACACAGAAATAGGCATCCAGAGTTGTTTTAAGTGCTTTCTATTTGCATCTTCAAATGATATATACACTCAGGCCCATATTCACGAACGGGCACCTGAGGTTCGGACCCAAGATGACAAATTTCTAGGGGTGACAAAAAAAAAAAAAAAAAAAAAACGAGATTGAAGTATGGTATGCGGAGAAAGAAGCTGCCCACAAGAGTGAAACAAAGGGAATTATACTGAAAACAATATTCATACAATTCTCGTCACAATGCTAGTGGCAGAAAAGGAGCTGAGACAATTGCTTATTGGCTTCTAACGTAATCTACGCATTTGCTTCTGTATGTCCCACCAGGCGTGCAATTAGGGGAGCCTGGTCCCCTAAATGTTTTGGCCTCCTAATTATTAAGAGTAGTTATTGATAAAAGAGATCCAGAATTGTGACGATTGGACCCCCTAGCATATTTGTGAGTCTCTCCTAAACTTGAATGGCCTTAATGTGCAGACTCAGCATGTTAATCTTCTATTTGTGTTGTGTAATCGTATGGGGTGGTTGCAAATTATCACGTGCTAAATATAAAGCTTCTGCAAGTTTCATGAACATGGCTTTACAATCCTTTTTTGTGATAAATTATTGGCTCACCTTTCCCTGGCTATGCCCTTGCGTTCTGTACTAGATTTATGCTTTTGATTAGCAACATTGATCATTGGTGGTCAAGAAAAATTGGCGGTATATAGTTTCTTTTGCGTTGTGATTTGAAATGAATATTTGTTTTATTGTTTTACTGTAAGAGACAAAGCTGTGGAAAGTGTTCGGCTGCTACAAGGTATAGTACCTTATTAACTTTTAGCAAATGATGACTACGATAACAGTACCAGACACAAATTTAATTGATTTTTTGTTAACAACTACTATATATCGGTTGACTTACGAGCAGCGTTGCTCTATGAAAAGGAGACCACCTACCCCAAAGCTTTCCATAAAAAACGACAAGTAGCAATCAGTCGCGAATATTTCAGTCTTCGTGGTATGATGATAGGTTTTCTTGGCTTTCTGGGTGTTCTGTAGGAAATAAAATGTTATGTTTCGTCTGCATTATGTTTGGGGCAAAGGATTCGGATTGGTGTTCAAACGGTATTTCTGAGTTGGATAATTTCATGAAGAAAGCTATAAAACATGAGTCATCGAAACAACACTTGCTGCATAGTGAATCTTTTCACTTGTTAAGGTGAATACACATTGAACATGTATTGCATTGTATTGTATTATATCAGATAAGTGACTAACTTTGGCATCCCCATTTCGGAATACCACGCTACGCTACTGGTCTTACTAGTAAAAATTCTTAATTATGTGATATGAAATGAAATCTTTGAGTTTTACGTCCCACGGTTATGCCGGTTTGGCTGAAGGAGACGGTGATGTTGAAGAATGAACGAAATGGTGGAATGAAGAAAGTGGGAGGAAACGGGAAAACCCCGAGGAAACCCACGCACACGGTGTTTGTCTACCACAAAGTTCACTTGGCGGGGGCTAGGATCGAACCCGGGACCCCAAGCACCAGAGGTGAACGCTCTACCACTGATAATTCATTCCTACATTTATGATCTTAATTATGTGATAATTATCTGGTATTTGCTTATTTCCAGTAAACGTGGCCCAGCGTAGCATAGTCGCTAACGCTCTCGCCTTCGGTGCGAGTGGTTCCGGGTTCGATTCCCGATGGGGGCACACAGTCGAAAACAGGGTAAAACGCTTTTTCAGGCCAGCCAGCCTGAATGAGGTTTTCCTCATTCGCACCAAGCAAATGCCGGGGCGGTACCTAATATATAGGTCCCAGGCCGCTTCCTTCCTTCCCCAATCCTTCCTCCTTTCCCTTTCCCCGGATAGTGAACTTACCGAGGGACGCCATCCGTCAAATATGACCGGCTAAATGGCAACAGATACCTGAAATCCTAAATCCTTAATCCTTATTTCCAGTAAACAAACATAATAATGCTAATATGTATGATAATTTCGGAACCACCAAACCGTATAATTTGGTATTTTTTAAGTTGTTGTCTACAGATTCGGTAGGAGTACTGAAGTCAATCACAAGTGTATTATTATTAAGTGTGATTTAAATTTCTGATCTACAAGTAAAGAAATGGAAATATATATCAGCCTACCAAACAGTATATTGTATATAAGATAGGTACATAAGATAGGACTTGACTCACCGGTCAGTGTTTTAAAAATGTAATTGTTTTTAAAGTTTGTAGAATTCAAAGATACGGCGTAGATGAAATGAACATCTTTATGGTAGTTTGCACCATTTCGGACATCTATTTTTCAATATTTTAAAGAATTTGTAATTTCGTTTAACGCTATTACCTACTTATCAAGGAGTCGTGACACTAATCACAGCAGTATAAATGTACGGTAAACATTTTTGCAGCAAGGTCACTTGTCAATGTAATTTTGCGCGTGCACAGTGTCCCTTTCCTGGCATCCCTTGAGTATAAATAGACAGACGCCATTTGGAAGAGCGTAGGAATGAATGAATGAATGAAAATGTCTTTATTGAAGTGGGCGAGGTTCAGCCATGGCTGCTCTACCACCTAACCCTTGTCAAAAGAATACAATACTAAACATTACACATCAAAAGGAACAGAAAAAAACTTAAAAAATACAAAAGAATAAATCAGAAAATAAACAAGTGACATATGCAATAAAAAGTATCGATATTGTTGGATTTAGGTAAGTTCTTACATAAAACTGTACACGTCGTAAGTGCCAGAGGCTAGTCGCTGGGATTTCATCAAATGTGATTTTAATGAATTTCGAAATGAATTAAATGACTTTATTTCCGCGAGAGCTTTTGGTATCGCATTCCATACTCTCGGACCTGCTCTAGAAAATGATCCTTGCACTATCTTCAGTTTAAGTCTTTGTACATTGAATTTCTCACTGTTACGCGTAACGAGAGAGTGAATTTGTGACCGCTTTGTAAATTTACAATATAAATATTGTGGGGATTGAGTTTTAAGGATTTTATATATCAGACAACTATAGCGTAGGTGTCTTCTTCTCGACATTGTTAAAATGTCGTTTCTATTTAGCACTGGTAGGATATGTTCCGATTTCTTTAAGTTAAAGGCAAACCTAATGCACGAGTTCTGTATTTTCTGTATAGTTTTAGAATTTTAAACGGAGAGAGATGGTCCATATACAGCGTCACAGTAGTCTAATAACGGTAAAACAAGAACTTGTATGAGATATAATTTCATAGACTGAGATAGAAAGTCTTTGGCTTTGTAAAGTCGACGTAATAAAGTAATAGCTTTATTACACTGAGTAGATATATGATTATTATAGTTTAGTTCCTTATCCAATATGAGTCCTAAGCTTTTCACATGGGTAGAGTAAGAAATATAAGTGTCCATGTGTTTTGTGATGTGTCATGTAACAGAAAATCGACCGGCCGTGCCTGCAAAATAAAAGCTGCAATTCAGTTTCTGTCTGTAAGAAATGTGGCTGAAATTCAGCACTAAATCTGTGAAGTCTATGGTATAAACAGTATAAGTACTACTTGGAATATGACCACTAACAACTTTGTATGTGCAGTAGAGATCAAGATTCGTGAAAACAGCTTATTCATCATTGCTACGCTATTAGAGAATTTTCCGACAGCTTCACGCTCAGTTCACTACAAAATTGTGTCGGCAGAATTGGCCTCTGAAGGAGCAATGGCGTATCTATCATGGGGTCTAAGCCCCCTATTTTCTGACTGACAAAATAATTTAAGCTATTATTTATATTTTTGAAAGTTTATAGTAAACTCATGATATACCTGTCATAGTATTGATTCTGGCTGCCCTCCAGTTTTTAGCTTCTAGATCCATCATTGTCAGGGAGAAAACTTTTGTGACCTAGATCTTCAAACATTTGTCTTCCGATGGGACAAAATCTTTTAACGTCAACAAAAATTATCTCGAAACATATGTAACGAAATGCAGTATCTCCCTTTCTAGGCTTTCTTACTATGTTATGCATAAGTGTTGGAAGTCCATAGAACATTTCGTCCGTCTGTCCGTCCGTCTGTCGGCAGGTATCAGTGCAAAAACACAAAGGTATATCAAGAAGAATGAGGGAATACGTGTTTCGTACTTTTCTTTAAAAAAAAAAAAAAAAAAAAGTTTGGTGCTGCACGGACCCTCGAAACTTTCATCACGAAATATGAAAAGTGCTAATAACAGTATGTCAAAAGTGACTAAAGGACATCAAGAATTCCAACGAAAATTTGTGTAGGGACAATACGCAGAATACATATTTGTTATTTTCTGCAGAATAACAGTTTTAGGGTGAAAAAGCTCCCACCCCAAATTTTGAAAGCTGACACTCTAATGAAAAGAAGAAGTGGACCGAATGAATGAAATTGTGCACAGACATTGTAGACATAAAATGAAGACTTATTTGCTTCTCCAAACAGCCGTGGACACACACTAACAATTATTTCCTACTTTCAACCATCTATGCATTCGCAGATTTTCACTATTTTAATACTAGCCATTTCCTTACTATAGTGAATTTTATAATAATACGTCAGAGGTGGTTACTCTCTTATAATTTTTTCCGTATAAGGAAAAACGTGTCGATTTAATTTCTGTTTACTGTTGATGAGCCAAATTTGAAGCAAATCAGATGGGGACACTTAGGAAACACAAATTGCCTTATTTTACAATATAAAATATCTAGGCCTACACACACTTTCATTATCTTCGGTTCACTTCCTCCTCTGCTTCTACGGTACTATTTACTGTTTTTGCAGAAAGCCTTGGCTCCAACACTGTTTTTTTCCGCAGAAAATAAAAAATGCAGTCATTTATTGTTTACTTATTGTCCCTACACAAAGTTTCGTTGCACTTCTTCATGTTCTTTAGGTATTTCTGACGTATACTTTTTGCACTTTTGATATTTCGTGATCAAAGGTTTAAAGAGATCCGTGCTACATCCAACAGCTTTTTTCCAGGAAAATACGAAACACTTATTCCCACATTTTGCGTCATAAATATCTGTACAAAATTTCGTTTACCTCGGTCCACTTCCTTTTGCCTTTTGGGCGTCAACTTTCAAAATTTTGTGTGTTTTTTGCCCCATAAAACCGTTTTTCAGCAGAAAGTGAAAAAAAACATGTATTCGTATATTTTTTGCGTATTGTTCTTACACAAAGTTTCATTGCAATTCTTCATGTCCTTTAGGCACTCCTGACATATTGTTATTAGCACTTTTGATATTTCGTGATCAAAGGATTGGAGGGGTTCGTGCCCCACCCAACCTTTTTTGTCCAGGAAAATACGAAATACGTATGCTCTCATTTTATGCCTACAATATCTGTGCACAATTCACTTCAGTTCACTTCTTCTTGCCTTTCAGGCATCAACTTTCAAAATTTTGGATGAGGGCTTTTGCCCCTAACACCGTTTATATGCAGAAAATAAGAAGCACGTATTCCTTTATTTCATGTGTAGTATCTACCTGCCAAATTTAATCAAAATCGGAGTGTTACACTTGGCAAGTGTTACATGTCAGTATCGGTTTCAGAAATAAATCTGGGAAGTTTCATTGTGAAGAGTGGGCTTTTGAGACTTATATTAAAAATAACGCTATTTAGTAATTTCTCTGGGGCTATAACTACTGCGGCAACCCACTGAAATAATCTGTGGTGGCAGTAGTAAACACACCATAGGTATAGGCATGGATTTCATGAGTTGCCAGATTTTATGACTAGAGAGAGAAAAGAAATCCAAAGGTGAGTTGAGTTGAGTTGATTTTGAGTTGAGTTAATGTCCCGTTCAGCAGCGAGGCAATTTGAGACGTGGACCTACTGATTAACGTCCAATCCGAACCACATGAGCTCCAACCGGGAATGGAACCCGAGTCTTCCACGCCAAAGGCGCCTACGCTAACCGCCTAGCCACCAAGAAGCCCAAATCCAAACGTGAGAAATGTGTCTAAAATCAAAAATAAAGTATCATTACAAATATTTGAAAATGGATCCCATTTTATCCAGTGTAAAATAAAGAGTTTCTAAAACAGAGGATTCTGATTCCCAAAATTGCTCCTAGATACATCATGTAGCTAAGTTAGATACATCTTAAATGAACAGTGATGGCATAAGAAAAGAGCTTGCAGTGCTCCCGTCACAGGCCCCGCCTTCTGATACGTTCTCTCATGTAGGTGATGTGGTTGATCAAATATTCGTTAATCAATGAAATATCTCGATGCTGGTTAGTGATGCTATGTTTGCGAATGTTTCAGATCTTGCTTGTGTGCTTCACTGTATTTGCTGAATGGAAGTCTCTTCGCAGTCTTAATAACTTCCATGTGAGGATGGGTGATAACGGAAAATAAGAATTCCAACAAATATCGTAGTAGCAGTGAGCACTAAAATTGCTTTGAAAGCTGATTTAGATTAATTTCACTTGTCTTTTACCTCAGTTGGCTTACATCACCTCTGTATACGAACCCGATAGAATGCTACATATTACTCAAATAATTTTAGGAATTTAATTTAAAACGTAATAAAAATATGTACCTACCTACTAAGGTTTAACTAGCTTCTAATTAAAAAGGTATTGGAATGGTTCATCAGTATTTCTTGTGAAATGGGTGGGAAACGAAACCTTCCGGGATTTTAGTATTTTACAAATCGGAAATCACTCACTTACTGATTTTGAATTATAATAACCTTCTTTTTGCAAGGACATTCCTAGTTAATTTATATTCACTTTCCCCTTTTTTATTTCGCATATTTGTTTATTTGATTAATATTTTATGTTGACAACGTTTTCTTCATCAGCAATGAATTTAAATGTTACAAGCGTAGATGGCATGAATAGCCATTTTCTCTGCGCCAGCATGAATTCTGAAAAGAAAAGAAAGAAATTATTTTAATATATAAGCTGTGTTTAATATATAAGCCGTTAGGCTATGTGATCTGTGATATAAGTAAATCAGAATTGTATTGAACTAAAGTATATCTCAATTCCTTTTTTTTTTAAAAAAAAAAAAAAAAGTAAATCAGAATTGTTGTTTATTGTTGTATATTAGTGATCGTCCAAAAAATTCGCTCTGTTTAAACTTCCTATAAGTGAAAGTGTTGTTTCGTTTTGACTTTGCTAAGTAATATGAAAACGTTCATGATGACCTAAGAACAATTCGAGTGAAACCCGTTTTTAAATCGATCCAGGGGATCACAAGATATAAACGAGAACGCTAATTATTGAAACCAAAGGACAAGCCTGCTGCCTTTCCCTCACTCATCTAATGATATCGTGTTAAGTGTGAGATTGCTGTGATTTGTATCCTCAGTGAATTGAACAAAACTAGAATGGGATAGTTTATTAATTTTTCTCATAAGTGATTCCTTTCTTATTAATTTATTATCAATTATACCGAATAATTATTTCGGTTACTATTCGTTAATATTTAAATATTTGAATCATTCAGTAACAATACTTCAAACTCCAAAATGTGTTAGAATGAAAACAATGATTAATACACAAACTGCAAATATACCCAGCATCCCTTCTAGTAGTTCCAATAATTCCCAATGTTCTATATGTAATAAGTTTTCTCAACTCAAGAGGACTAACCATACATAACAGCAAATGCCACAATGACATTAATAAGGATAAGAAAGTAATCGATGCCACCGCGAAACAACAACCTAGTGCGCAAGTTTCGAATACAAATGCCAATGTGATAGATGAAAATGCATTAATTTCTAAATATAGTGATATTTTACGAAAATTAAAATCATCAGTAAATATTTTACGAAGAGTTCCGCGAGGAGCAAGACATGTTATGGCAGATTTGTTATGTGAAGTGCTTGAACAGATAGTGAACTCTGACAATTTGGAATCCTTGATGAATCTGTTACTCTTCCCCTACGTAATACTTTGTATGCCTATACTGTAAAAACCAATAACCTAACTACGTGGGTAAAACAAAGAATCCAAAATTGGTCAAGCAGCTCCAGTGACAATATAACAAACCAAACATCTTTGAAGAAAAATAAACAAAAACGCACAACTGACAAATCATCTAATAGCATATTTATCAAGATAATTGAAAATAAACTCGCAGATGGAGATGTACATGGAGCAGTCAGACTTCTTATTTCCGAAGATACTTTAGCTCCAACAGATGCAACCATATTGAAAGCCCTAAAAGCCAAACATCCTACACATGCATATGCATTTACAGCTCCTGATATAAACGATTTTAGCACTGATCTTAACAACGTCACATCTAATGAATTTCTTAAAGCACTGAAATCCTTTCCTTCAGGATCGGCTGGTGGTTTAGATAGCATGCGCCCTTCAATTATCAAGGATTTGATATTATATAATAATCAAGATTCTAAAGATCGCCTAATTAAGAACATTTGTGAGTTTCTTTCAAAGATTATATCAGGTAATGTTCCTAAAGAAGTAAGACCCATTTTCTTTGGGGCATCCTTAATAGCCTTGACAAAGAAAAATGGCGGTATCAGACCCATTGCCATTGGGAATGTTTGTGGAGACTTGCATCCAAGATTATCTGTGGGAGGATTAAACAACCACTACTCCAATTCCTTGCTCCACACCAACTTGGAGTAGGCGTTCAACATGGTGCTGAAGCGGCAGCACATACAGCACGTATCTATTACTCATACCATCACCAGAAGCCCAAAGCTTTCTTAAAAATAGATTTTAGGAACGCATTCAATGAAATAGACGGATATACAATGCTATCTATCGTCAAACAAAATTTTCCTTCGATATATCCCTATGTACACCAAAGCTATGCTGAAGCCAGTAATTTATATTATGGCAAAGATATAATCTTATCAGAAAGAGGAGTCCAACAAGGTGATCTTTTAGGTCCAGCATTATTTGCCGTAACATAGCAGCCTATAGTCAATAATATCAAGACAGACTTAAATATCTGGTACCTCGATGATGGTGCAATAGCTGGAGATCCGGATATTGTATTAAATACATTGAAAATGATCAACACACAGGCAGCTACAATTGGTCTGCAACTAAATTTCTCGAAATGCGAAATCAGCTTTCTTGAAACTACAAATGAACAAAAGCACACACTGTTTTCGTCATACAGCCAAGTAGCTCCAGGTATCCAATTAATGTCGCCATCAAACGCTTTCCTCCTTGGAGCTGCTCTCTCAGCTGAATCAAGAAGAACTCTATTAACTGAGAAGATTAACCAGTTAGACATGTATTTCTCACGTCTATCATCAATATCTGCTCATTCTGCCTTTTACTTACTAAGAACATCATTTTCCATCCCAAGATTATTATATTTCCTGCGATGTTCACCTTCATGGAAACAAGAGGATTTATTAGAAAGATATGACAACAGTATAAAATCTGGTTTGGAGTCTATCCTAAATTGTGTCCTTGAGGATAGCACATGGCTTCAGGCATCTCTCCTAGTTAATCTTGGTGGATTAGGCATTCGAAGAGCCTTAGATTTGGCTATTCCCGCCTTCTTGGCATCATTCTCCGGCTCTCAATGTCTAATAAAATCACTTCTCCAACAGAACAACAATCTCCACTGGGATTCTGAAGTTCAAGATTGTTCGTCCACATGGTCATTGTTGGTGGGCTCCGATTTACCCGACCTCAGTTTCAGGGCTAAACAATCCACATGGGAAGAACCTATCATACAATCAAATTTTTCATTTTTACTACAGTCTTCCGACAACCCAGAAGACAAGGCCAGACTGATCGCTGCATCGTCCATTGAGGCAGGTGCTTGGCTCAAAGCTTTGCCCTCACGTCCTCTAGGCCTTCACCTGAATGATGAATCTTTTAGAATAGCAATTGCGTTAAGACTGGGAGCAGATATTTGCGAACCCCATAAATGCCAAGCGTGCAAAAATCTGTTGGCAAAAAAAGGACTACATGGTCTGTCCTGCATAAAAAGCACAGGTAGACATCCTCGACACTCGAGCTGCAACGACATCATTGTGAGAGCACTCATCTCCGCAGGTGTACCGGCAATAAGGGAGCCAAATGGCTGTAGTAGAACCAGAGCCGTAGCTAGAGATTTCGGCGCCCGGGGCGAAGTAGAATTCAGAGCCCCTTCACTCACTTTAACAATCATTATATATATATATATATATATATATATATATATATATATATATATATATATATATATATATATATATATATATAAGAAAAGCAGCTTTTGTTGTTACGCTACGCTGAATTTTTATTAATCTTCTTGGAAAGAACATTACAACAACCAAAAACGATCATTTTGTATCCTTTTTCAAATAAGAGCTGTTTCCGAGAGTCTTATTTAGGACTTTTTGTTAAACTTGACAAAACTACCTTTGGTTGTATACAAATTCACTAGAAGAACAGTTATGGAAAGTTACTGCTATTTACAACGTTTCATACTATTGATAAGAAATGAAATTTCAATACATTAAAAACTATGTGCTTTTAAATTGTTCCAAATGAGTGACAGTATTAATTTCCAGTAATAATTGTAACTTTTAAATTTTATTCTGTAAGGGACCACATCAATAGCATTTTAACTTCGATCTTTTTACGGTAAGAAATATTTTGTGAAATATAATGGAAATTCAGAAGGAGCCTTCTTTATGAATTTCTAAATATTGATCGATGGAGGTGAAGAATACGTATGTTCAATGTTTATACTTAAAATCCAAAATATACTTTGGCTACTAAATATGTCTGAAATTATAGTAATTTCATAATGAATGAAAGTTCCGAATTTAAGGTATTTATTATTAATTAACATATTAAAATACACTAACACGTACATATATAAAGAATGTGTGTACTTATGTTTTGTATGTATGTAGATAGATAAAAACATCACACAACTAGACACGCATACACAAAATAATATGGTGCCGATATAAAAAGTTGATGAAAAATGACCTCAATAAATTCCTCCAAATTGGAAGCATTTGATATGTCAATGGAATTTTAAAATAAATCATTGGTAGTGATTAGTGTGTGTAAAAAAGTCGAACTTTGTTGGGCTAAGTTCTGATCCCTTAAGCCCTTGTTCTACAACTGCTTGAAGTTCGAAAATGTTATTGTTTCCCTCGTTTACTTTTATTTTTAATATTTCCGCGCAAACAGCAGCTTGAATGTGTCTCTTCATTCTTCTCACTTTAATATCTTCATTCTCACCGTCGCACAGTGAGGCCAAATCAGGCAATTCTTAGCAAAAACTCGAAAAATGAAATAAAAGATTGAGTCCATATAATTTGTTATAATGAAACCTTAATAGTGTACACATAAAATAGTGTGCAGGAAAAGAAGTGATAGCAGTTTACAGTTAACTCATGGAACGTGTAAATTTGGTTATCCACCGAAGCCGGAGAGGCGCTGCTTAGTGACAGAAGATAGGAAATTGACTTTGCATGCGACTATTCCGTGTAGATATTCAGTGGCTGGTAAACATGGTGACACAACCCACATGTATGTATGGTTTTGTATATTTAGAATGTTGATGTGATGTGTAGTCAATAATCATATTTGGAATGATGTTAATATCATTATCATATCCCTATGGTAATCCCCTACTTAATATCATATTTGGAAAATGCTGTGGTACTGAAATCATATAAACTGTAGTCAAACGATAGAATGGCATTTTAGTAGAAATTATGGCATAATAATGTTATGTCTGTGATTTTGTAATATATCGTAGCGGAAACAGGGCCGGATTTCCCAATAGGCCCAGTAGGCCCGGGCCTATGAGCGCAAGCTCCCAGGGGGCGCACGGCAGAGAGAAAAAAATTTTAAAAATATCTAGAAATAAAAATAAATAGCCATAACTTAACATATTTTTTTGAATTGATTTAAAAAATCAGGCTAATAAAGCATTCTGATTTTGAAGTTCATTGGAACAAATAATTGTTGGTAAAGTTAAAGATAAAATTGCATCGTGGAGTGGTGTTTAAGCAATTAACATACAGGCCTGATATTTTAATGAAGGTTTTTAAGAAAGTAACTTTAACCAGACTAGGGGGCGGAAAAAATTATTGGGCCTAGGGGCGCCAAAATGCTAAATCCGGCCCTGAGCGGAAACATTGTTCTTACTGTATGCAAAGAGAAAACCTGCACATATTTGCACTTTTTAGGGAAATATAGCGCATGAAAATGTTTGAAGAAAACCGCATTTTGGATGCAATGCTGCTTTTGAATTGAGGTGGGATGAATGTGAGAGCAAGAGTTAGATTATTAGACGTGTGATCCCCATGCAAGCAGTGACAAAGTTGAATATAGATCGATTCTTGGAATTTTGCCGCCAAACCTACTTGGTGCTTCGCCCCTCTAGGACCCATCTTGTTACCTAGTCAAACATGTGTGATTAATGGTGGTGATATTTTGAAACGTCAATGTTTGCTAAACAATCTATGGACCATAAGGTAGAACCATATTTAAAATGGTGTTGACCAATTCAGTATTGTTTTATGTGATGCGATGCGTGCACAGAAGTGACATTGGAATCAACTGTAATGAGCCTCCGCTCGCTCCAGCTGAGAGTGTTCAAATCAAGCCCTGAAATCAGCTCACGTAATGCACGATGCAATATATGAAACAAGCTGAACAGGTTACTGATGCTTGTAAATCATAATATGTTTAATACATCTGATAATATATTCATATCGAGAACTTGCGATGAGATAATTTTTATGTATTGAAGTGTCCTTGCATCTTCATTGTCATATCGAATCCTCCACAACTTGGAAATAATTTTGAGAAGCAAGAACTTTTCTTCAATTTTATTACTCTTCAGTTGTAAAAAGAATAAGTACACTTTTTCCTTTCATGCGTAAGAATGTAAGTCAATCGTAAATTGCCAAATCAAAGCATATTGCCCACGCGTTTGTTTATGCCAATCATATAATCTGTTATATTATTTAGGCGCGAATATAAGGAATATTTTCTTTTATGATGTAAAACTCTATGTTTTTGATAAAATAATGTCGAAATAACATTATTGTAGCAAATGCACACACCAAACTAATTGGATTTCTTTCAATTTTCTGCTTCATATTGCGAATTCTTATTTTTGCCAAGAATTCAGTGCCTTGGCTCCACTGTGCGTCGTGATTAATCGGATTGGATAGGAAAAAAATTGAAATTAAATCTTTGATTTTTACGTCCCACGGTTATGCCGGTTAGGCTAAAGGAGACGGTGATGATGAGTAACGAATGAAATGGTGGAATGAAGAAAGTGGGAGGAAACGGGAGAACCCCGAGAAAACACGCACGCGGTGTTTGTCCACCACAAAGTTCACTTGGCGGGGGCTGGGATCGAATCTGGGACCCCAAGCACCAGAGGTGAACGCTCTACCACTGAGCCACCGCGGCCCCTAGGGGTAGAAAAACGTTTTGAACTAAGCAAACTAATCACTGTCAAAACGCCGAACACGACTTTGCTCGTTTCTGAGTTTTAAAATGCTCCTGCGTACACTATAAGTCATTACTCGGCACCTTGTATACCACATGTCATTAAGAAATCATCTATAACTCTTTAAGTAATAAGTAAAAACTTGTTGTGACTCATTTAAACTTTTAGATTGCGAGCAAAACGAGCAAGAAAATTTTTAAGAAATCTACGTATTTCATTGATAACCGACAGCAATATTGACCTAATAGGGCGCCAATACTTTCTGGGGGCGACTCGTCTTTTATTCATGTCCACACAACTTTTTCTTTCTCCTTGCTCGTTCGGCGCCCCCTTGCTATTAGCGCCCGGGGCGGGCGCCCCGCTGGCCCCCCTTAGCTAAGGCTCTGAGTAGAACAGATGGAAAAAGACCAGATGGGATGTCCTTAATTCCTTGGAAGAAAGGTAAAGCCTTAATTTGGGACTTTACATGCACAGACACTTTTGCACCTTCCAACCTTCCTTTCTCCTCAATCCAGGCGGGCAATGCAGCAGGTCGGAAAGAGATAGAGAAAAGAAGAAAATACAACAACCTTATGGAAAAATATCAATTCGTACCAGTTGCAGTTGAACCCGGTGGCTCGTGGGGAAGGGAAGGCCTAAACTTCGTAAAGGAAGTAGGAAAACGTATCACACAGTTATCCGGTGATGAAAGGGCAACCAGCTTCCTAATTCAAATAATAAGCATGGCGGTGCAGAGAGGTAATGTAGCTTCAATACTAGGAACCATACCTCCTGGTAATGCACTGGAGAAGATTTTCTTACTTTAAAAACAAGAGTAATGTGTCCATATTGTTGTATACTAATTATTTTTCATTGTTACTCATTATTGTTTCAACTGCAACAATGTAATTTTAATTTACAACTGATGTATTTGGATGAAAGAAGTGTTTATCAATTTTAAGTAAATCAGAATCTAAATATGATCGTTGTTATGTACAAAATCAATCAAGTTTAAAATACCTAAAACCTTTCATCTCTAAAGTACCTCTTATTCCTTGTTTTACCTGGCAGTATACAACGAATCTAGTCAGTATTCAAGCTAATATTCCAAATTTCTTTAAAATAGATAATCCAGTATTATGAAATAAAATATACAAAAACATTTGGACAGAACAAATTCAAAAATTACCACCTAATACAGTTTTGATTTATACAGACGCATCTAAATATCCAGATTCTTTAGTGGGAGCTGCAATATTCATTCCATCACAAAACATAACTTTGAAATATAAATAAACTACCTTTATCATTATCTATTTTTGAAGCAGAAGCTTTTGCCATCCGTCAAGCCTTATTATATATCAAACAACAAAACCTAATTGTATCTTGCATTTGTACAGATTCCCTCAGTGTACTACAAGCATTAAAGAGCATTCATTGGAATGCAAGCGTAACATGGTTAATTCTAAATATAAAACATTTATTTCAAAAGCTGAAAGAAAAAAATCTCTATACATTTCTATATTCTTCGCTCTCACATAGACCTAGAACATGGGGACCTTATCGATATCGCTGCAAAGAGTGCATGTAAAGAAGGAAAATCAAGTTATATAAAAAATCCTTATCAAACTTATTTTTACATTCTTGATCGACATTTTTCAATTGCAAAATCACGTTGGCAACAAAATAACAAATCTGGTCCAGGACACCTTTTGTTGGGAAACAATTGGAAACCACACCCATAAACCCAGAGATATTATACACAATTGGTCACGAAAAGAAATAGTAATATATTATAGAATACTTTTTGGTACTGCACTTACTCCAGCCAAGTTATTTCAAATTAAAAAAAAAAAAGATACCATTGTTGGTGCGATAAGGGTATAGGTACACTAGATCATATTCTATTTGAATGCAATTTTTTACAATCAAATAGAAACCTCTTTCTTCAAAAAGGTATGGGTCCCTTTTCCTATAAATATATAATGGCAACATATAATTTTAAGGCAATTAGGTATATGATTCAATTAGTTTACATAATGGCATAAATTTATAAAAAGGAAAGAAACAATTAAACGGAAAATTTGGTAGAAACATAAGAAGGAATATTTAAAAAGTAAATAAATATAATAAAATAAAATAAATCTCAGTATATTCAATCATTTTGACGAAGATATCTTTATATAGAAAAAGTAATATTTAAGATGATGATTATGTGTATTGCTCGTAATATTTCTTCAACTGAAAAAGATACATGGGAACTTATGAAAATAATCAGCTGAGTTTAACTACCAAACAGAACACTAATAGGCTAAAGGAAGACTTTTTCGAAGTCGGAGGCACACCTCAACACTATTAATAGTGAAGAAGAAAGAAAGAAAGAAAACAATCAAGAAATAAGTACAATTTTGCTAATTTAATAACTTCTAATTAATATTTATCGATTTCAAAATATCGAGTGCCTAAATTAAGAAGTCAAAGAAATTTAAGAAATCAAGAAACCGTTCTTTCCACAAAACTATTTAAAGATATTATAAAATTATAAGTAGCTTAAGTTATGATTGAAGATGGTGGAGTTTGCAATCATGAATCTATTTTGCATTTTTTTTTTGTTATAATTAACTGCCTGGTGGTAATACTATACAACAGCAACTTCTCATCTCCCGTGCACGTGGATACTTCTTACTGTTGTAGTACGTACAGAAATGATTCAATAAGAGTATTGGGGCCGCGGTGACTAAATGGTAGAGCGTTCACCTCTGGTGCATGGGGTCATGGGTTCAAACTCTGCTCACGCTAAGTGAACTTTGTGGTGGACAAACACCGTGTGCGTGGGTTTCCTCGGGGTTCTCCCGTTTCCTTCCGCTTTCTTCATTCGACCATTTCATTCATTTCTCATTATCACTGTCTCCTTTAGCCCAGCGTAAAACTTTCATTGAAATAATTTTAATAAAAAAAATACAGTTGCAGGAAGTATGTAATTTCGAATGAAACAAACTACTATATAAAATTTTGAGTATATTATTTTTTTAATGAAATTCTCGCGAACCTTATTTCTAAATCGAAGGGTAAGAAGACTAAATTCACTCTCTTATTATTATAGATCCATTTCAATTGAAGCAGTTGTAATAGTTGGAAAAAACTAAAAAGCCATACCCTATATTCCAGTCTGCCACAATCAGTATAACGCGGCACACTGGTGTGTCCAGCAAAGTGAACACTGTGACGCAAACTTTTTCATATTATTTGCAAGAATATTTGTCGAGTTTCTGTTATTTATTATTATTATTATTATTATTATTATTATTATTATTATTATTATTATTATTATTATTATTATTATTATTATTATTATTATTATTATTATTATCAACGATCCTTCCCTGGATCAGCTGTCTGTTTACAGTTAAGCAACTACAAGTATCACATTGAGGGAATGAGTATAATTATACACTTTAATAGTAATAGAAAAGTCTATTTGCTTGTAATTCTACCGGGAATAACTGCATCCATCTAGAAAGTTAGGACTAACAACAAAGGGATCCGATGTTCTGACCACACACCGCCCCAAAGTCGTGAGTGCTACAAGTTCTCTTCTACGCCTTGGCACAATAAGGACTGTTGCGTTCAGGGAGAGAAAGAAACAACTTAATTCCATTACAGTGATATGCTTTAATAAATGTTAACTTATGTTTATAAATTATGTAAGTGATCGTATCGTTTTCTCTTTATTATTATTATTATTATTATTATTATTATTATTATTATTATTATTATTATTATTATTATTATTATCAAAAAGAAATACTTAGAGGCGAGAAAATCATATTATATGAGTTTGGAAAATAGTGTTGTCAATAACAATATGTTTTTCTGGAAAATATTTAAAAGTTCTGATGGCAAGCATATACCAACTGAAATGAAACATAATGACAAATCAGTTACAGATTTAAATGATGTTGTGGAATTATTTAAAGATGTTTTTAGTGAAAATTTTAATTTAGAATTAGGACATTACCCAGATAGGCAGGTTATGAATTCTCCTTCGCTCATTAGCAACCATGACGTCATAGATGTACCTAATATCACTGAGTCTGATGTAAGTCATGCAATCAAAGTTATTAAGGCGAGCACAGCGCCTGGTCCTGACAATATCCCCTATTATATAATTAAAGCCTGTAGTACCGAATTGTCAACTGTTTTAACAAATATATTTAATTCATCTCTGAGAAATGGTGAATTTCCTTCAATGTGGAAACAAGTATACATTGTACCAGTACACAAAGCAGGTGATCGTAGAATTGTAAAAAATTATAGACCAATAACACTAGTCAATGCATTTTGCAAGATTTTTGAAATTATAATACACAAACATTTATATTTTAATGTAAAAAACAAATTAAGTGAATTTCAGCATGGATTTTATAAAGGGAAATCGATTGTAACAAATCTTGTACATTTTACTGATTTTACACATTTAGGACTTAAGAATAGATTACAAGTAGACACTATATATATAGATATGTCAAAAGCTTTTGATTCCATAGAGCATGAACTTCTTATTGATAAATTAAGAAACATAGGTCTATCTCCATTGTACATTCGATGGTTTGTAAGCTATCTAGCAAAGAGAACGTTTAAAGTAAAAATTGGTCAAATAACCTCTAGTTACGGTTATATAAAGAATGGCATACCTCAGGGATCTCCTCTGGGACCCCTTCTTTTTTCAATATTTATTAATGATTTGCCTGAGAAAATTAAATACTCAAATATTTTGTTGTGTGCCGATGATTTAAAATTATTTAGAATAGTAAATAGTGAGTATGATAACTACTTACTACAGGAAGATCTAGATACTGTTAGTACATGGTGTAAAAGTAACTTATTGAAAATAAATTGTGACAAAACTAAATACATATCATATACTAACAAAACCCAATACTACGTGAGCAAATATATAATTAATGGAGTAACATTGCATAAAGCCGAACAGATTAAAGATTTGGGTATAGTGTTTGACAGAAACATGAAATTTACCTATCATATAAATGATACAATCCAAGGTACTAGAAGAATAATAGGGTTTATTTTCAAACAATGGCCTGAGTTTAGAAATGCCAGCTCATATGTATATTTATACAAGATGCTTGCAAGATCAAAATTAGAGTTCGGTGTAGTTATTTGGAATAGTATAGGTATAACGTTGGCAAACAAAATTGAATCAGTGCAAAAATGTTTTATTAGGTTACTCTGCTATAAAATGAATAGAGATTACTACTCACGTAGTTATGAATACTGGTGTCAATTTTGGGGATTGCAGGCATTGAGCGACAGGAGAAAAGTTATTGAAAGAGATTTTATTAAGAAATTACTAGACAATAGCTATCGTAGTGAATATTGCTTGCATAATATAGGTATAAGGGTACCAATGTATAATACAAGAAATATATCAACATTAGTTCCGTTGAATCCGAAATCTGTAATTTTAAGAAGACTGACCAATTCTTTTAATTTAGTTTAATTTATTTTTATCAGTATAAAAGCATGAATTTTAGAGCTTGACAAATATTATTTTTACTATTTATGACGACTATTTTGATACTAAAAGAATGGTGTTAATTTGACAAGGAATTATTAATCCGATATTATTTTACTTTATTTTATCATTATGTTTTATTGTTTCAGTATATAGCTTACATTGTATGTAATATGTGTTTATATTGTCTGATAAAGTGCTGTATTTTTGCCGTTAGGCTGTTCATGGCACAGAAATAAACATTATTATTATATTATTATTATTATTATTATTATTATTATTATTATTGTTATTATTATTATTATTAATTCTTATTGTATATTTTTTAACACGTTGATTGCCATGTGTATGGAATTCCATACACACGGCTCTCCCATGCAGCGCCGCGTGATGATTTTCCATACACAAACAATATAGATATTCCAAGTTTGTTGTGTTCGTTCTATAGGTGTGTATGTAATTAGATGCATATGGAGTAGAAATCAAAATTTAATGTCCATGCCACGAAAACCACACACAAAGAAATTTCTGAACAAAGACATTGAGTTTGAGTTTAACGTCTTGTTCAGCAACGATGCTATATGAGACGTCGACATACTGATTAACGTGGACTCCGAACTACGTAAGCTCTCGCCGGGGCTCCCAAGCCAAAGGCATGTACGCTAACCGCTTAGCCACGAATGAGCTCATGAGCAAAGACACTTATGGGCTAAAACAAAGGCGAAAACAAATATGCGTGATGTGATTTTGAGTTTATCGTCCCTTTCAGCAGCGAGGCTATATGAGACGTGGACCTACTGGAATCCGAAGCACATTAACTCCCGCCGGGCGGAAACAAAGAATTACTGGCGGATTGCTGTCCGTGATGCACAGTGATAACGGTCAACAGTTTAAATTTAAACAAATATAGTTTTAATTAAGCACGAATTTAACTTATAGTGTACAGTGGGGAAAGCTCAATAGTTCGCAAGGATCGTTAAAATATCAAACCCCGTCAAATACACTGCAAACCTGTCAGCAAGCCCCTATGAATATTAAACAGGTATTGTGTTCTAATGTTCATTCAATGTTAACCTATGTAGGCCTACGGACTTCAATACTCGCCCTCAAACGAAGGTGCAGACTATCCATGATTTGCAGTATTAAACTCTCTCTCACCCTCAGTATTCTCCTAACATGTCTCCCACCGATTACAACATTTTTTGGTATCTCAATCACTTTTTAGTAGGATAGCTTTATCTAGAGGCCACTGATTAACCTGGCATTGTATTTTTACTTTTTTAAATTCGGAATTGAAAATCATCCGTTGAACATTTCAGTTGCACCTACCTAATATTATCAACGTTTCTTCGATAATTTCGTAACATTGTAGTATTTTTTTTGTATTATTGGTTAGCTTGGTTAGGCTTATTTAAACACTTTTTTTCTTTGCACCGATGTGTCACATCCTTTGGACGAAAATACACTAGCTCTCATTGGAAATCAAATCCAGAACCAATGCACTTGAACCATTTGACCACAACAAGACACATTTAAAAAGAAGTTTCGATTTTGTTCGGAAAATTGTGATTAGAAAACATTAGAAATATATTTAAGAAAGGGTACGGAGCAAACGCACTGTACTTTCTCGCTCGAATTTCTTACACTGACTCATGTTAGGCTGCAGCTATTATTGAAACATTTATTTGGGAAATTGCGAATAAAATAATGTGGTTTGGAAAACTTTGCTAGAAGAAACTTTAGCCCAAAAGCAAAGTACCCATTAGTCATATTTCAGTTAGAAATAGCTTAAGCCATATATTAGAATTGTTAAGGATATAATTGTATGTGAACTATAAGCAAAAGCGTCTAAAAAATTTCTGAGAAAATCATGAAAAACGTCACCCCAAGAATAAATTATCCCTTGTGGATCTTTCCAGGACAAACGAGTTATGCTATATTGTTAGTGTTTTCATAAAACATTTATTTATGAAATACGAACACAATCGCCCGAGTCGTTCTTGAGAAAATCGCAGGGTAAAACTTACTGTCAAAATTAATATACCACTTCTAGATTTTCAGGATGAGGGAATTATACCATATAGTTTGGTTATTTATGTAACATTTATTTATGAAATATGAACAACAAAGATCTCATGAGTTGTTTTCGGGAAGGTTATCGGAAAAAACTTACCTCCAAAGGTAAACTATTCTATCTGTAATTTTGAGGATAAACGATTTATGCCTATCTCTTTTAGATTTTTCTTTTCGGAACAAGCGAGTTATACCATATTGTAAGATTACTACAGAAAATATTTTTACTGAAATTACAACAAATTTGTCTCAGTTATTACTGAGAAAATTGTAAAAAAAAAAAATCAACCCTTGAGAAAACGTCTCCTTCTGTATGTTATCGGAATAAACTATCTATGCTGTATGTAACGCCTGAGGCGTTAATGGTAAAATAATTGGGGGAAAGCTCACTCTAAGAGTAAACTACTACTTCTGAAAGTTTACATGACGAACGAGTTATCATATTGTTAGGTTATTAATGATACCCTAACAGTATGTATTTTTTTTCAGAAAAATGATTGATACTACGGCGGAGAGTTGTTAATAAAATATATATATTATAAAAAAATAAATAAAATCGTCACACCTTTTTTTTAGAAAATTGAATTATTTTAAATTTTCATCCTTCAGTAAACTACCCTTAGTTTTAGGTGTCGAAAGATATAAAATTCGAAACGATAGTATGTTATTAAAACGTTGTGTCTAGAATTCAGTCCAGATACGTTGAACAGTATGGCCTCTATTTGAGTGCATGTAAACGCGTGGCGAAAGGACAGACGAATAGATGGGCAGACATCGAAAAATCATTTTTTCGATATGTAGGGGCCATGTAACTTGAATTCATAGAAATCTCGTATTCGATTTTTATAACTATCACCACAGTTTCTTCTTTCGCCTCTCGAATGTGAAAGCGAATAAGCCTACACCGACACGTAAAGTGATAATTTGCAATCCCAAAAATTAAATTTGTTATGTTTAATGTGTTGTCACGCTAGAAAAAAAAACTTATGCCTGTTACATCATTTTATTACCAGTTTTTCACGCTAGTGTATAATTCGGAAGAACGGTATGATTATAGTTAATATCCATGGCATATTTTGCAAGCATTCTTGTCTCTCACAAATAGAGCTGTGTAATTTAGTATTGTTTAAAGAAAAGATTCTTTATTCCTTACACAGACTTACGATTGCATTTCTTGCACTTGTGGATATGAAAAAAAAGGAGAGACGGAGAGAGTCAATACTCTAAAAAGGAACACACACACATACACACACAAACACTAGAACAATAATTTAACATCAGCTTTTTTTTATGACAACGAACTATTCTACTTTATTCGCTGTAACTATAAGGCTGCAGGTCGCGCATGTTTTTCTTTTTCTGTTCCTGACTCGCAGACACACTCGAAGTGAGTTGAATTTTCTTCTGCTGTGCAAAAACGGAGAGGGGAGGAATAGGCATACCATACCATAAACTAAAAACAATGTCTGTTACTATCAGTACACTAATTCAGAATAAATACGTCATTAGAGAAAACAAAAAGTTATTTCCTTACTATATTCTTTCGATTCTTATTAACATAAAAATTATACACTTTCTATAATGTTTTGTAAAAAAAAGTAAAATGGATGGGATGGGATGGGATGGGATGGGATTCGATCTGGTGTCAAAACATGATAAGAACTATCAGTCCGCCACTCTACCCACTTGACGACAGAGACTACGTTTTCTTGATCTTTTTTTAACAAATAAACGCTCATGGCTATGGAGCATGTCACTTCCAAACTTAAGAAAACAGTTTTCCTCTTTGTTTCCATATTTCCGTACATCTTGGTTACAGAAGCTAATTTATATTTGGCAGATAATTTACACAGGTTTAAACCAATAAATGCAATATATTTTACTCCACTTTCTAGTTCCTTGATTCAACTTCTGGATACTACGATACTACCAATCGTGAAATTCCCTCTGCAATCGTGCTCTTCTGCTGCATAATTTCCTCGAAAGCATGATTGCCAGTATACACAGAACCTAATATAATTTTGTTTTTTGCTTATATTTTTATTATTTCATTATCTTTTTTGGAAATATCTTCTTAGATGGATTGCTTTCTATTATCTCCATTTACTAATAACTCAATTTTACCCATAAAAGTAAGGAAAATGGAATAATTGCGAAAAAGCGTGGGTTACAGTATACGCACATTTTTTTGCGCATTAGGTTACAATGGTCTTTCGCAGGTCAAAATATAGTTCCGGAGGTAAAATATCCTCCTATTCCGAGGGGGGATGTCTTGGGAAGGGCTATTGAATCAGAAAATAATAATGTAGACAAGCAAGAGTAAAATTTTTAGGATAGGAATACTACCTACCGTTTCCCTCGGGTGCTGGCTTCCGGAGAATTTCCTAAGAAAACAGCTGATAACAATTCTGGTCCAGGCTCATGTTCTGTTCAGGCGCAGATTGATGACATTGAAATACAACAAGTGATTTGACATGAGCAACGTTGGTGCTTTTGAGACTCAGGTTGGATTATACTTACTTTTTCGTATGCATGCGTATTCATATACGCGACTGGCAAGCCGACTGCTTGCAGGGATTCATACACACATGAATGAAGACGATAGTATTTCCTTAGATGAATTCTTATTTATTAAATAGGCATATATGTGGATACGGAGTAGAATGAGAAATATTAACAACACACAAAATTTTCACTTGACAGAGCTTAAACGCTCAAACAGGAAAAGTTGCACTGACGCAATTGAGTAAACGAAATAATGAAAATAAGACACTTAATATTGCATAATAAACGTAGATATGCACATATTATATAAAAACACTAGAAACACAACCCTTCTATTCGATATCACTTGCACTATATACTTATTATTCGCACTTATGTGAGACTTTCACTGCGTAATTTAAGACAAGGAGAATGGGGAGACATAGGAAACACTAATCCATGATGAGATTTCTTGACTCCGAAGAAATGCTGTACTCCAAAAGATGGTTGTTCACTTTTTCATTTAACACCAAAATAAGACTCCTATCACATATTTAATTATTCATCAACTCGTCTTATGTTACCATATAGCGGCAAAACGTTCTTGAAAACTTTTCGTTCCTTCTTACTCTGACGGCTTAGGCTCACTCCCCGCTTCTACCAACGCTTGGGAACATCCCGTTCGCTATACTTAGGGTTGGTAGTGCGTTGTACAAAATAATAAAGAAATGTCAAAGTTTTCTTCATTCTTACACAACGCAAATATGACGATGGTATAATGGAGAGCACTGGCAACACATGTTTCGGTCCTGTGGAAATAAAACTTGGAAGCGATAGTCAAACAAGTGTTGCAGTCTGAACTGGCAGATTCCTTCCATGACTACTAGATTTTTTTTACACTACTATTATACGTATAACAGTTCAGTGGAAAGGAGCGAACGATGGTAATTGTGTGAATGAGTCATTTCACCTACGACTCCTACAAGCCATGAACACTGTTCTCACGGTAGGAAGGATGACGCAATATGAGTGCATGAGAACACAACTGACGACGAGAATTCGTTCACACACAATATCAACTTCGCGTCCAAAAATCTTTCCAACCTTAATAAATGTCGTTATGAAGAAAGTATATATGGAACAGTCATGTTAACGAAAACCATAAGTTGATAACTATTTTTTAGGGAAAGAAAAAATTGAATTTGCCACTACAAAGCACTTTGTCCAGACGATAAGCGTTGTATTGGAAAACAACAAGTGCTTTGTTCTACCGTGAGAAATGATAAAAGCAACTGAGAAACACCTGCAGAAAGAGTTGAGTTTCTCACCAGCAAGAAAAATAGCTTTTCTTTTCTATGAGTAAAATAATGATTTCGTTGCATGAATAAAAGTTAGAAAAGAAATACACTGTTCGTTCAAAAACATAATCTTGTGGTCAGGCTGACGGTCACAGGGACACGAAACGCACGCACTGTGTTACAGGAGGGAACTTTGAAAATTTTAAAGAAGAGATGAAACCAAATAAACTAGATTTATTAGGAGTTTGTGAAGTTGGATGGGACGGATATAGAATGTTTTACTCAGGTAATGAAAGGGTCTGTCATAATGGTGTATGACTAATTCTTAATTAGGGCTTAATAAAGAAGGTAGTGAAAGTAGAACTTGTTGACGAAAAGAGTTATGATGTTAAGACTAAAAGGAAAATCGGAGGATCTTGTGATAATACAAATATACGCATCGACAACTTCTCATACAACTAAAGAAGTAGAGGAAAACTATAAGAAAACAGAAGAAATTATAGACAGGGAGATGAGAGCTGGATGCGTAATTATAATGAGATATTTCAATGCAATTGTGGGAGACACACAGGAAGGGAGATATGATGTAGGCGTAATGGGTATCGTAGGAAAATATGGTTTAGACGAAAGAAATGAAAGAAGGGAGACTGATCAATTTCTGTAGACAGAATTCTCTAGTAATTAGGAAGACTTGGTTCAATCAGAACAAAAGTAGTAGATATACATGGTAATTCTCAACAGACGGGCGAAGTTATCAGATATATTATGTTATGAATCAGGACAAGTATTGAATTACCTCGAAGAACGCGAAGACCGTCCTCGGGGCCGACATTTTCTCTGATAATAACCTTGTGCTAACCGAAGTGGATGTTCAACTGAGAAATGTAGGCAAATGGAAAGTACGTAACAAGAAGTTGAATACTGGAAAGTTGAAAAATGAAGAAGTAAGAAATCTTTTCGCAGAAAAACTCGAAGAAAAAATACGCAAACGAGGAAGAATTAGATGCAGATGGTAACAGACGATGGGAACATATTGAACTTTGCATACAGCAGGTTGCAGAAGAAGTAGTAGATTATCGTGAACACAAAATGACTAAGAAGCCGAAGGTTACAGAACAAATGCTAAAAATGAGGGAAAGAAAGACTTGGAAATAAGTTGATAGAGAAGATGCCTGAAAGATGTACAGAAAGTTAAACAAGAAGCAAGGAAGGGAAACAGACAGAGCAAGGGAAGAATTTTACAAAAGAAAATGTGAGGACATAGAAGAAAGAGAAAAGTGGGAAAATATGAGGAAATGCACAAGGAAGTCAAATCTATAGAACTTCAGAGAAAACAGGGGGTATTACGATGGCAATAGAAAATAAGAATGAGAAGCTACAGTAGTTAGCGAAAGAAGTTTCTTAGGAAGATGGAAATAATATTTTGAAAACTTACATAAGAGTACGGATAGATGTGGCCTAAATGTTGAAATAGAAAGCGAAGAAGGCAGGGGTGATAAAGAGTTTAGTATTCTTCGAGATGAGTTTGAAAAAAGCTATATCCGACATTAGGAATGGACAGGAAACAGAGATAAATAATATACCAATCGAATTCATTAAGAATATGGGAGATAAGAGCAAGAATGACTTGATTCCACTCTGCAATGAAATATATGAAACAGGAAAGTGGGTCAAAAGAGTTCCTGAAGATGATCATGATACAGATCGCTAAGAAATCGAACCTAGAGACAGATATGAGAATTATAGAACTAGTAGTCTCATATCACATGCAGCAAAAATTTTGCTTCGAATTCTAAACAGAAGCTGTTCTTCAATTGGGCAGGTACGGTTTAGACTGTATAAACTACCAGCGGCGAGAGTCGAACTTAGAGAGTCTCACGTGGAGCGCCAGCAGTTAAGAAACTTCGGCAGAATAACAAAATTAAATCGGAATATTATAACTAAAGGAAATACTCTAAGCAGAGTTAATTATAATTTACAGTTAATTATAATTCATTTTCTTCATGTTATTCAACTTTCCTTTTGAAACGAACAGTTTTTAGGAGCTACTCTAGTGGAGCGCCAGTGCTCAGTACGAACAATTCAACGCTTTTTACCCAACGAACATTGTTGGTTTACGTAAAAATCTTTACACATCTTCACATTTCTGAAAAAAATCTTCTTACTAAGTTTGTATTTAATTGTTATGTACTACACGTGTTTCAGAATGCTTTCGTTGGCTGCACATAGTTATCAGTAAATTTGCCATAGGATATTGGCCATGCTCAGATATATTCTAGCCAATATCTTTTGAACTTTTTCTTTCATTTTGTTGTCCACGCTTTGTTGTTGTCCTCTTCATCTTTAGCCATTCATCATAAATCTATGAAATAAAAAAAATCACAGTGACCTTTTATTTTATAACCTTAGTGCAATTGTGTTTATTATAGGTTTAAAATTTATTGTATTATTATCAAGCCATCAGTTGGTACAGTTCTTTCATCAGTTTCTTTGAGAGTTTAGGAGAATTGGAATATTCTCAGCAACATGAATTGGTAGATTCACATCCCGGGATTCAACACCGAGTTTCTTTGATTTATTTTGTGTAGCAGTCCAAGTTGCTTGTATTTCAAATTTATTTACTATAGTGTGACAATGTAAATAGTGTTGGCGATTGAATTTCTGCAGAGAAGTGTATATATGTGTGTTGCATTAATGGTCTTACCCCGTTTCTTTATATTTGTATGTAGGTCTATATGTGCGTAATGTTATATACACATGTGATGCTACAGCATAAAGGAAGTCAATGTCGTGCGGGCATAGTGGAGGTAGGAGAGCACAATATACATGGTTGTAAATCGAAGTGTTCCGGGAATTACATAATAGTAATAGCAACACTCCGACAGTCTTGGGAAGTAGCGTAACGCAAGTAACGCGTTACTTTTTAAGTAACGTTTCCTAGCAACGCGTTACATTTTTTCGCGTTACATTTCGGATGAGTAACTACAATATATATATATATATATTCGGTAACAAATGTTTCTTACCTGTTAGTGAATTTCTCAGAATGAAACAATCGAGCATGAACTACGTATGTCAGTGACCGACAGCCACAGCCACACAGAGAAAGAGGTAAGTTCGTAGTGTCACTTGCTGTTTTTTGAAGATGAGGACAGCCTTAGGAAATCACTTGTACTGATTGCAAGCACCTGGAAGATTTTGTCGTAGATTTTGACAGCTCCAAATCAATGCATTCAGTGAGTGAACTAGGAGTGCAATGATACCGATAGTCTATTTTACTTTGATTGGTGTTGTTTTTATAAAGATAGAGATGGATAAACTAGGTTTAAAAAGCATGTATCGATTTTAGAGTTACTGGAAAGTTTTGATTCACTCCCAGTTTGTGTTCTCATTTTATTAGTTGTAGTGTAATGTTTCTCTATATTCTGTATTTTTAATTTTACATAACAACATTGTTATTAGTATATAATTAGTTTAGCAGAATAATAATAAGCAACCATTTTTTCTAACGCATAGGGATGAGCACAAGTCAAGCTAAAACTCTACTCGACTCGAATTCAAGTCGAGTTTCGAGTCAAGTCAAAGGTAATATCCTCGAGTCGAGTTCCGAGCCGATTCAGTTTTTCGCGTCGAGTTTCGAGTCCAGTCGAGTATGATAAATAGCTCGTTCGTTTTAACTCGTCTTGAAATCATGGCCTGATTACACTGGAAAACGAAAGCCATGAGAAATGTAAGCTAACAGTAATATGGAATACTTTTAGTGTTGCTCAAGAGAGAGGACACTGCTCGCATCTCATCTCGTCTCGATAGCGAGACCACAAGAGATCTTTTGTAACAAGCTCAGCTCGCCTCGGCTCAACTGAGAAGATGGCTCGAGCCGGCTCACTTGGGGTGAACCATCGGCTCGAGCTGGCTTGGTAGAGATGAGCCATTTGCTGGGTTCGGCTCAACTGGGCCGAGGGCTCTAGCCGAGTCGGTTGGGTGAGCTGTTGGCTCGGCTCACTTCTCGGTTCGGGTCGATAGTGAATGAGCTGTGAGCCGAGCTGCTCGAGTCGTTGACAATTCTAAACCCGGGCCGAGCAGTTTTGAAGATATTTGGCCAGTGCCCTATAACTTATAGCAGTGTTTGATTCGAGCCCGAATACTCAACCTAGACCCTCACCCCAAATTCAGAAGCTCGTGAACAATGTCCTTGACTCCTAGACTTCACGACTACCGAGGTGGGCAATCAACTAGTTTTTTAGTATTCAAATACAAACCGCCTATCTTTCATTTTTATATACAGTGTTGTTATAATTAATAATAATAATAATAATAATAATAATAATAATAATAATAATAATAATAATAATAATAATAATAATAATAATAATAATAATAAACAACATAAAAGTTGTAGTAGTAGTAGTGTCATTGATAATAACTATAGTGTCTATGTAATATACTTGAAGCATGTACTCGGAACTACATACCGGGTTTGGCTCGACTCGACTCGAAACTCGACCCCAATTCGAGTTGAGTTGGAGGAAATTTTTCCTAGTCGAGTTCTCGGGTCGAGCTCAAAGATGTCTGTTTCTAGTCGAATCGAGTTTCAAAGAAAACTCACTCGAACTCGCTCGTGTCCATCCCTACGAGTAACGCAGTATGGCATTTTATTAATGTCACATTATATGAAAATGTTCATATATCAAGTAAAAATTTGTCCTTGCATTTACATAAAGCGATTCAGAACGTGCAATAATAATAATAATAATAATAATAATAATAATAATAATAATAATAATAGCGTTAGTAATAGTAGTACGGAAAATTGAAGTCATTTTTTTCACATTTTTAAAGTTTCGAACCTAAAAGTAAGTTACTATTTTGGGGCAAGTAACACATTACTAACGCGTTACATTTTAAAAGAAAGTAAAGTAACTTGTAAGGCGTTACATTTTTACAAGTAACTTACCCAACACTGGTGAAAACCAACATTAAGATCTCTAAAAGTGCTAGTAATAGTTTCAAATTATAACATTGATGTACTTATTGACATCTGTCTAAAGCACGCTCACAGATCTTCGTAAATTAGCATTAACCAATGAATTAAGAGGAAGAAAATTTAAATATTAACATGTTTATTTCAATTGTACTAAATTCAGAGGTTATTTATTTTTAAGTTTATGCAAAATAAACATTTCACTAGATTTTTCTCGGAGATCTTCACACATTCATAGCCAGAGTACCTTTTTTTTATTATTTTTACTATCAGCGCCAAGTTGATGCGTATCAGAAATCGAAGCGTAGCCTAGGTGGAATACCTACTCAAAGGAAAGTATTCAACTGACGCCAGAATTACTGCTGCAATATGCTTTTCCAGCGCCCTGACTCAGGTAAGATATGTTAAATATACCAGCCTGTGTATCAGATTGTATACACGTGGCAATAAAAGAACGTTCGTTGTGTATCAGAAATGATACACGAAGCGTAGGCGGAACATAGCGTGTGTTTCATCTGTGATATACATGGCGATCAATAATTCCAAAACGTGTCTATAGTTTTGGATTGCTAATTACCACGATAATCTTACTACTTATTTTTGGAAATAACATAACGCTGAAAATAACATCCTGTAGAACAAATATTAATTTTCATGCAGCAACAATTGAATATCCACAAAAGCAGAAATATCAAGAATCAGAACTTAAAAATCCTGTAACGTGCAAGAAGGAAAGAAAAAAATTCTGTGTAAAGAACGAGTTGTGTTGATTTAGAGTTTAACGTCCCTTTCAGCAGCGAGGCTGACTAAAATTTCAAATTAGCGTTCCCCAATATATCCCCTATAAAAGCAATACAGTCGATTTCATTCTCAAATTTTATTAACGGAATAAAGTTTACAACTCACTGAACCATATATAGCCTTAAAAGAAATCTCATGGGAAACATCATCACATCAGTGATATCTTCCTAGTCAGTGATAAACCTCCACACTTCACCATTAGAAGAATTTATTGGTCTCTCGTTTTAGAAAAGTATCAGAAATCACAAATATTGGTATCACATTTTGGGCTTTTCGTACTCTCTTCGCCATCCTTGAAGAAATAGATATGTTTTTGAATATTCTATTTTTAAATATTCCAGAAGTCAAATGATTCCAGAGATTTGTAGTTCAATCTTCACATACGATCCTTGAGCACACGTATAATATTAGTCCAGGTTATACATTAATTTAATAGCGTATGTTTTGTTGGCATATTACTACAGTCGATTCTGTAATTTTTGGTTTGTTATATTCAATTTAAACAGACACACTTTCAATAATTGCATTGCCTATGATATTGACTTCATAGTATTTTATCTGTTACATGTTTCATTACTGATCTTACTAAATGGTGTATGGAAAAGATAAAATTTCGAAGTCATGTCCAGAATAAAGTAATCATTTCATGTATTTAAAAATCGTTTTAATGCTGTAAGATATTCTCTAATTAACATTAGGAAATTGTTCTTCAAAGATGTCCTGTCTTAACTAAAGTTAATTTAACCCTTGTACGTCTTTTACAAGTGATGTTGGAAATTGTCGTTCAGAAATCGCTTCCTCCACTGTTTAGCCATCCGGTGTCATAACAAATTATAAACACAGAAAGTATGGAAGACGAAATGCTATCAATTGAAGATTTATCGATTCACGTTGATTGAATCCTTGTATGTCTTCCATGACTGATCTTAGCAATTGTTGTTTGGGATTTGCCTCCTCTGCCTCTTAGCCATCTCTTATCCTCTCCAATTATAGACAACGAAAATCTAGAAGGACGCCGAATGATTATTAATTAAAGATGACTTGATTGATGTTACCGTAACTGGATTCTTGTTCGTCTTCAATGATTGACGATGGCAATAGTTGTTTGGGGATGGCCTCCTCCGCCCCTTAGCCATCCCCTGTCCGCTCCAACTAGAGACACATAAAATTTAGAAGAAGGACGCCAAATGATGTTATCAATTGAAGATGATTTGATTGATGTTACCGTACCTGATTTCTTGTACGTCTTCAATGACTGACGTTGGCAATAGTTGTTTGGGGATGACCTCCTCCGTCCCTTAGCCATCCCCTGTCCCCTCCAACTATAGACACATAACATTTAGAAGAAGGACACCAAATGATGTTATCAATTGAAGATGACTTGATTGGTGTTAACGTAACTGAGTTCTTGTTCGTTTGCAATGACTGACCTTGGCAATAGTTTTTTGGGGATGGCCTCCTCCGCCCCTTAGCCATCCCCTGTCCCCTCCAACTATAGACACATAAAATTTAGAAGAAGGACGCCAAATGATATTATCAATTGAAGATGACTTGATTGACGTTAATGTAATTGCATTCTTGTTCGTCTTCAATGACTGACGTTGGAAATAGTTGTTTGGGGATGGCCTCCTCCGCCCCTTAGCCATCCCCTGTCCTCTCCAACTAGAGACACATAAAATTTAAAAGAAGAACGCCAAATGATGTTATCAATTGAAGATGACTTGATTGACGTTAATATAATTGAATTCTTGTTCGTCTTCAACGACTGACGTTGGAAATAGTTGTTTGGGGATGGCCTCCTCCGCCCCTTAGCCATCCCCTGTCCTCTCCAACTAGAGACACATAAAATTTAGAAGAAGGACGCCAAATGATGTTATCAATTGAAGATGACTTGATTGACGTTAATATAATTGAATTCTTGTTCGTCTTCAATGACTGACGTTGGAAATAGTTGTTTGGGGATGGCCTCCTCCGCCCCTTAGCCATCCCCTGTCCTCTCCAACTAGAGACACATAAAATTTAGAAGAAGGACGCCAAATGATGTTATCAATTGAAGATGACTTGATTGACGTTAATATAATTGAATTCTTGTTCGTCTTCAATGACTGACGTTGGAAATAGTTGTTTGGGGATGGCCTCCTCCGCCCCTTAGCCATCCCCTGTCCTCTCCAACTAGAGACACATAAAATTTAGAAGAAGTATGCCAAATGATGTTATGAATTGAAGATGACTTGATTGACGTTAATGTAATTGCATTCTTGTTCGTCTTCAATGACTGACGTTGGAAATAGTTGTTTGGGGATGGCCTCCTCCGCCCCTTAGCCATCCCCTGTCCTCTCCAACTAGAGACACATAAAATTTAGAAGAAGGATGCCAAATGATGTTATGAATTGAAGATGACTTGATTGACGTTAATGTAATTGCATTCTTGTTCGTCTTCAATGACTGACGTTGGAAATAGTTGTTTGGGGATGGCCTCCTCCGCCCCTTAGCCATCCCCTGTCCTCTCCATTGACAGCAACAGAAAATTTATAAGTCAGGTGTCGAATGATGTTATAATTTAAAATACGACTTTTATAAGTGCTGTAAAAAGTAAAAATTTAACTAATGAGTATTGAATATTACTAATTGTTAGTTACACAACAGAAGTAGATTTTTTAGATCCTACAACCTGAATATAAACATAAGAGACACAAGCAATATTAAATATGAAAGTTTAAGAATAATCTTTGCGTTATTTTTGGTGATACAGTGAAACCTCTGAATAACGGACATCAATAGAACATGCATTTTTTGTCCGTTATTGAGAGGTGTCCGTTACAGAGAGGTTACAGATAGGTTGTGTACGAACGTAAGTACATAAAATTCAATATAAGCATACTCTATTTAGTACGTATTTGAATTACTGGGAGGGATAAAGGAGAAATTCATTTCTGTTAAATAGTATTGTTGCTGGGAGATGTGTTAATATATTCGTATACCGGTACTGCGAAATATAATGCATGTATGTTAATTTTCTTAAGTACATATCGTCACTCTGGAAGCATTTCTCATTTATTTCAAATTCTCTGATCCTTCTCAAAAGATGCGTTAGGAACCATCTAATCGGCTAAACTCTTTTGTTTAGCGAAAAAGGCATACATTTTCCTTTACAAGGGTAAGAAAACTTATTAACTTGTGAATATTATCGAAATTGTCTCGTTTGCGAGTGACTGCCGTGAGAAAATTGGTTCCCACCGGCAGGATGTAGCAATAGGTCGAGAATTTTATTTTAAGACTAACTGGCTTCTATGGCCTATGCTGTGGGAAAGGATGGGGAAAGGTAGCTGCCTAGCCATTTTAGTATAGGTACCATCCCGGCATTCACCCAGAGGGACTACAAAAAACCTTGGAGAAATCCAGTCAGTATCTTTGAACCGGGAATGGGAAACCTTTCGAATGCGACCCTATGGTCTGCCAACAGAGCTACGAACCTGTAACAGATTTAAATACATCCACACTCGTAGTACATTCGAAACATGACAATAAGCACTCTACTACCGAGGTGCACGGTTCCATTGCAGCCCGTTGCGAACATGATGTTTCGTACTTAGCGCTTCTGTGAAACAGTGTTGTGAATTACTGTATCAAACTGTTTCTTGTTCTTCGGAACAGTTTCTGATTAGAATTGTCAAACGCTATTTCGACAAAGCTTCGTGTTGGTGTCCGCACGGGAACTTCGCTAAGGGCGCTTGACGCAAGATCATGCGTTATGTATGAGAGCTTGTTGATACTAGAAAGCGTAGCCCACTGTGGATTTGCCTGCCAGTGTTTCATGGTAAAGCTTGGAAAAATAGTCTGGGGTATATGGTTGAATTGCACCAAGGAGTTGAAGTGCTGTATTGTAGTGTTCCAGTTAGTTGTTCGTGTTGAAATAACTGTATGGATTTCCGAATGTGAACCTGCAAGAGGAAGTGAAGTTCCCCGTTGTTGTTAGCAAGTGTGAAACATAACAATGACGTTCTTTTCCACCCAGGAGCTTGCTGATATGTATCTCGTATATGGCGAGGCCCATCAAAATAGCCTTACACCAAGCACGTCTTCTGTATCACACACGGTTACCAAACAGGCGCTTACCATCATATGTCTTCTTTCAAAGACTTGGTGTTCGCCTGCCTTAAACAAGATCTCTACTACCCAGTAGTGGGGACCGTGGAAGGCCCCGATCTCTCCGCACTTTACAATTTGAGGAGGTAGTATTGGATGCAATAAGGAACTGCCCTAGCAACAGTACAAGTGCCATTGCTCTCGCAATACACACCCACCGTACAAATGTACTTCGCGTTCTTCTGGAGTAGAAATGCACACATTCAAATTGCAGGTGAACGACACATTGCTTACGGACTTTCTCTTGTGTGTGGCATTTTACCAATGGTATGAACAACAAACGAATGCCAACCCACAATTCCCAACATTAGTTTTGTGGACTGATAAGGCAATGTTCACCAGGGATGGCGTGTTCAATACGCACAACAGCCACGTCTCGCACGCCGTCATTGTTCAACGTTATCAACATAGGTTTGCCATAAACATGTGGTGTAGCGTAGTAGTTTACCATTTGCTAGGATCTCACATGTTGCCCCATCGTTTCGGTGTTCCGATGAATTGTGTGCTTCTACATGATGTGCTGCCGGAACTCTTACAGAACGTGCCACTGGACACTCGATGTAACATGTGGATTTAACATGACGGCGCTCCCGCACATTTTGACCAGGGAACTAAGGCCTTCCTTGCCGATGTTTTTGGCAATCGTTGGATTGTCAGAAATGGACCTGTACCATGGCCACCTCGATAAACTGACCTCACACCGGTGGATTACTTTCTGTGGACATAAATGAAACTATTGATGTATTAGACCCAGTGTCAACTGAGGAGGATATCTTTACTCGTATAATTGCAACTAGGTGCAACCGGAGACTTGCCAAATATGTTTGCTCGTACGAGAAGCTCCTTACTTCACCGATGTCATCTCTGTACGGACTTCAATAGCGGACAGTTTCAACAACGTCTGTGAGGTGCGTACGTGGTGAAGACACAAAAGTAGTGTTTACGTATTTCTGGATTGAAATGTGGAGTGTTTGTTCATGAGGAATATCATGCACCATGACACTGTTGTTCCTTGCTGCCCATGTCTGATACTCCAATCGTCTTTGTGGTTCTTTCATGCTCGGTAGTAGAAATAATGACCAGCCTCAATTGTTTGTGGTTTGGAATGCTTGCGGCTTGACACTATTGTTACGAACATAGATGAAGTTGTAGTGCGCTACACTGGGTCATACGTTCGTTATTACGCCTTACTACTGTTTAACTGTCGCTGTGTGCGTTTTTTCCAAAGTTTTCCTCCATCACTTAACCGAGCACTCCGCCGTTCCTTTGGTGAGTTCTCTGCACACTCTGCACTGTGCATAAGTGTTACAGTATTGTTTTCTTCAGGTACGACTTCTCTGTTTTCCTTTTAGCCACCTATGATATGTTCATTCCTTTTAGCCCTACTGGGCCTTCCTGCAAGTACTAACCGGCTCTCGCTCGCAAACGATTTCGGGAAAATTCACGAGTGTTCGTTGGCATTGGTAGTTGTTGTCTAGGAGTGGGGTAGACTACGTTATGGTTGAGTAACACTCTGCTCCCCTTACCAGTGTACTCAAGTACATTGTTTTTTTCTTCTTTTGGAGAATAAGTTTCCTGTTTTGAGCATGTGTCGTTTGGCCCATGCGGTAGCGCCACTGATCACTCCCGGTGGTTCCGGTTATGTATCATACATGTGTGGTTCACCGTTTCTCTTCTTATGCATCCATTTTCCGCATATCAATCTACCAACATCAGTATCCCCTTTGAGAAATTCTTTGCGCCGCGCCATGCCGCCCTGCTTCTGATACCATTGTATCATTCAGGCATTACTTTCTCTAAACTGTTTGGAACCGCTTGCTGTTGCACCTTTCCTTTGTCTACAATGACGTGTCGCAACGCAGAAATGACGCCGAATTTAACGAAATGTCACATAAACCTTTTTGTTTGTTTTTATGTGTAGATTCTTCTCCCAAGGGTTGTAAACGAAATTTTGCACTACCCTGTATAAGAAGTAGATGTGAGATGCAAAATTCAGTATACATCAAATAAAATGGGGTGACTATTATCCTGTTACGTATTTTAGTTGTATTTTGTGCACAAAATCGTGTTTTCAATGCTTAGAAGTCTCATTGTGAGTAAGCATGATTTTTATAAGTGTAAGTTCTAGTTAATTGTCAATGATACGCGTTATGTGAAAGAACTCTACAATGCCAGAAAACAGGGGCGTCATTTGGAAAGGGCAGGCGGCTCAATTGCTATCCTCCATGAGTTTGAGAAATATGTTTTTTATAAAACGTATACTAATATATTAAAAAAAGGGAAACAATTATGATGGTAGATAGTATACCTCTCTCCATGGCAAACTCTGAAATGATGCTACTACCAGAAAGGTTGGAATAATATTAACTTCAAACTTACTGACTGTACTTTGCACTGGGATAAGTTTAGGAAGCTACGCAGTATACAGTGTGCGTTCACAAAGTTTCAAGACTGAGTGTTACTTGAGTAGGTCTGCGCGCAGACCCGTTCCACCGATAGTGTACGGTAGTGGGGGTGTCAGTTAACCGACCCCATGAGCGTCGCTTGCTTTCGAGACGCGGATGTAAGTAGATCATTAGTGCGTAATTGCGTGTCAGTGACCCCCGTCGAAATCTGAGTGAGTGGAAAATGCAGTGGTATTTGCAGCAGTATTATGCTGGCAAGTTTCGTGCGAAACTGAACAAAACAGCTACAAAGACTTCGTATGATTCAAGAGGCCTACAAAGAAGACGCCATGTCACGTGCAGTGGTTTTCGTCTGGCACAAGAGGTTCAAAGAGGGCCACGAGGATATTGAAGACGATAACCGCTCTGGGAGACTTGCAACAAACCAAACTGAGAAAAACTTGTGAAAGTGCGTGAACTCTTAAAGACTGATCGTCGTCTTAGTGTTAGATTAATTGCCGATGAACTGGGACTGGGTCCTAATACGGCGTTCAAATTAGAGACAGAAGATTTGAAAATGAGAATCTGTGCCAAAATCATTCCCGAAGTTCTGACTGATGAACAGAATGCACTGTGCCTGGTTCTTTGCGAAGAAATGCTTGAACGTGTAGGGATGCATTCGAGTCGAGTCGAGTCGAGATTTAAGCCTGTCTCGACTCGTCTCGAGAAAATGTTGTCTCGACTCGTGTCTCGACTCGAAAATATGTTTCTGTCTCGACTCGTGTCTCGACTCGACAGTCTCTGTCTCGACTCGACTCGAATTCGAGTCGAGACGTCTCAAAATTCGAGTCGAGACAAAATGTACGAGTTAAAATATACGCACACATCAGCCAGACCATCATGACTACCTACCTAATTGTCAGTATGTCGACTTTTGGCATGGATAAAAACGGCGACACGTCTTGGCATACACGCAATGATCCTTGATAGGTCGCTGGAGAGAGCTGGCACCACATGTGCTCACTCAGGTCACCTAATTCCCGTAAATTCCGGGAAGGGGGGCGATATGCTCTGACGTCACGTTCAATCACATCCCACAAGGGACATCACTCAAATGTCCGGCTCCAATTTCAATGAAACTTTTTTTGCTGATAGAAGGCATGTATGCATCATTACTTGTGATGACAAATTTTTGCCATGGTGCATGTTTTCTATTTTTTTTTTTTTGATAACTTTTAAGAGTTGTGATGTGGTTATTAGAGATTACTACAGAAGTCCCTTACTACCCTTTGTAAACGGAGCGTTAATGAAGAAAAGTGAAGAAAAACCATGTGGATACATGTAAGTCCTGGGGGAAAGTCGTATGGTAGATATGACCTTGATGGCAGCCATCTTGAAATCCACCATTTTGAATTAAGGTCAAGTTTTCAAAATGGGAATAGGGTAATATGATACTTAATTTCGGGCTAGAATTTAATTAGAAAAATAATGGTGAGGTTAGTTTTAAGATACACCCATTTGGGGGAAAGTTACAGGCATATTAATTGTTTTACTTACTGTGTGCGTAAGTCCCTTCTTACTTTCGTTTCAAGACCTGTAAATCGATGGCAACGGCAGAGCCCGGTTTCGTACTAGTGTTTAGAAATCTTTAAACTCACTTGAGGCAATATTTGTGGATTATTGTATTGTATTTTGCCTTTAATTAAATTTGAACCCACTTCATGATCTTGTGAAAGGTATCACTAAAAGAGAATTTCTGTTTTTATGGAGAACGTAAGCATGACAATTATAAAAGGTGAGTAAGGTGCGTATGTATTGATAAGAAAGTCTTTTGTGGTTCCGCCAACCTATTCTTTGGTTGTTTTTTTTTTTCAAAATACTCATATCTCATACATAAAAGAGCTATTATAAAATCTCTTACCACTATTCTTTAATACTTATAAAATTTTATTTATTGTAAAAGCACTGGCGAGATATTTCTTATCGCCCACTAAAATTATGGTGGAGCTCCTTCGTGGCTAACGGTTAGCATACTTGCCTTTGGCGTGGAAAACCTGGGCTTGATTCCCGGTGGGAGTTCATGTGGTTCGGATACCACGTTAATCAGTAGGTCCACGTCTCACATAGTCTCGCTGCTGAACGGGACGTTAAACTCAGAATCAATTCAACTCAAAATTATGGTTTTGACTTTATTATGATGTCATTAGTTTATACGCCCAACTGCCCAGTAATTATAAACATTGACTACATTATAAAATTGTAATTTGTGACGACTAAAATATCAGAAATTAAAGATTATTCTTTGGGTTTTGGAACATTTTGAAAAACGTGAAAAACTGGTACTGCACCGATACAACACACCTTTTGGATTTGTCATAACATGTCTTACATAGCTTTGGTTCGATTCTCAACACGGACTGCAACTACCCGTTAAATTGTGCATCTGAAAGACACTCTTTGTTAAACCTCGCTTATCACCGCTCATCTTAATAATATATATAACTTCACCGCGAAGCAAATGTTGCATTTCTCTCTTTCATCCTAACACAAAACAAAACTAACCACAGCTGTGACACGAAGGAGCTATTTCGAAAAGAAACAAGCTGTGCTTCATAGAGATGTGTACCAAATGATAGAAGTATAAAGTATAGTTTTCTTTCCTGTTTATTGATATCAGTTGGTGTTCTTGATGAGTTTACTCATTAGTTTAGAAAGAGTATATATGGAATTTGGACATATGTTGTACGTATTCTCCTGAGAAATTGATGAGACCAGAAAAGTTATAAGGACAGATGGAATAGGTTTAAGCGCATCTACGTGACTTTATCAAATATTTATTCTCCGTAATGGTACCACACGGAAAACTTGGTATAGGACTACTTTTATCTTTGCCTCCCTCTGTTAGCTGTTTCGTATCATATATATCGGATGGTTTTGATATTTCTTCTGATCATTAAAACAACAATGATACCTGTGTGCGTGCAGAAATGCAAAAGCACAAGGTAACTTCCTATTTGTTTTGGAAACAACAAACCCATTTCACGTGTGCGAGAGAAATTGAGCACAGCGAGATCGGGTGTTTACTCACGGTCAGTTCGCAGCAGGAGTCCATGGTAAAAGATTTGGCTATCTCGAAAACACTCGCAAAACCTTACAAATACAAAAGACTGCGCTTCAAAGAAAGTTTAGACACAGATGTTTCAATTTTCTTTTAGCATCTTTCTTCAGCAAAAGAGTCGGTTCATTGTATTCGAAAAAGGGAAGGGAGAAAGGGTGAATTTATATTTTATGTGGGGGGTAACGTTGTAAGTAGTATAAACAATACATACGGCTTCCGACTCTGTACTGAAGCACTTCCTTTAGCGGTATATCACTAGATCTATCCTGACCCTCATCCCACCTCAAGTTGTAAAGTAGAAAGGGACAGAAGTATTCAACATGACTGCGCACTTGAGTTTCAGTTCACAATACGAAAACCAGTGAGCAAGTAAACAGTCTTTTGTATGATCGTGTTTTACTTCTTGAATTTATTTTTGAACATTTCTGTGAATTCAACAACAGAACGCAGTAGAAATACGGACTAGTTTTTACTCCAACCATTACTTTCGCTCCAACCCAGGGATGCCACATTTATGATTTCGTACTAGATTTAGTGATTTTACTATTGAACTAGTGATCTAGTACGTACTTTGGGTAAATAGGCACATTCTAGTGATTTTTTTGCATTTTTTTTCTGATGCAGACAAATGAGAAGGAAATGGTTCTTAAAATAATAGGAAGAAGTATATTGCAGTTCAAAACAAATGTAGAAACCTTAAATTATTTTTTATTTTCCCTCTGATTGAATGAAACCCCTGCTGTGTAACGACCTTAGGTAAACAACGGCTATCTTTGGTCCGCTACCTCCTTTTGTTAGCCGACATGAGATGGGTTACTTTTTTTTTCTGGAAGAAAGTGAAGAAATAATTATCCAGTACATTTACGTTTTGTCAGGCACACAGGCGCAGTCTGTACTTGTTTCCTAACGAATTTTAGCAACATAACATAAATGAAACATATGTACCAGAAAATAGAGGCAGCACAAACGGAAATTTTCATCTGTAACACATTTGATGAGAAATATAGTTAGATGTCACGTGTAAGCAATCTAAACATGTCCTATCCTGTAATTCTATTCGTATGTTTATGTAGGTGAGACTGAGAAATCAAGAAACAATAATAACTGGTTTTCTTCCAGGGGAAAAATCTAAATGTGAAGGGGTGTTACACTGGGACTTTAATTGCGTCCTTTGTACAAGATTAACAAGTAATAGCAATTTTTAATTTATTTTAGTTCCTGGGGAGAGGAAGATGGAAGCGAACCCTCGTAAGGACCTCTGCAAGGAAACATGAATACTATCCGCCACTGTTTGTTACATTACACAAAATAGTTATATATATATATATATATATATATATATATATATATATATATATATATATATATATATATATATATATTGAGTTTTAGTCAGGGTTTTCATTCTGCAGGAGAGGGGGGGATAGTAATACCTGACGAACATTTTCTATTCTCAGAGTGTTGCAATGATAGGATTTCCTCCATTATAACTTGGCCAAGCTAGTTGCATTATATGTAAGGATTAAGTTAGCCTAAAAAGCTTAAATTTCTATGTCTGTTTTACTCTGTACCCATGTTTCTCATTTTCGGTCTACGGGACTCGGTGTCCGGAAATTTTCGATGGCTTCTAAGTCGGAAACTAAGTGTATCAAAGGCATATATATTATATCTATGGTTATATGAGGCATGGATCTACAGTTTAAAGTGGGATACCGGTAACAACTTCATGAGCTTCCACCGTAAATCGAACCAGAGTCTCCCGCGATCAAGGCGTATGTGTTAACCATACAGCCACGAGGAAATTCACATAAGCACACACACATATATATTGTTGAGTTGATTTTGACTTTACCGTCTCTTTCAGCAGCGAGGATATATGAAATGTAGACCTACTGATTAACGTGGAATCCGAACTACATGAGCTCGCGCCGGGAATTGAACCCGAGTCTTCCACGGCAAAGACGCGTACACTAGCCGCGGAGTTCACACACACACACAGAATCAGAGTCCTCACACACCAAGTGTGAGAGCTGTGCCACTGAGTCACAGCGGCCACGGGGCTAGGTCGAGTCCACTTTACGTTCATAGTTTCATAGTACATAAATGTTACGATTATGAAATAGATTTTCCTTAATGAGCTGTATAAAAACAAAAGCTTTCGAAATGCATTAAACAATTAGCTCGATTTGAGTATGAACTTAAAGTTATATCAGAGTGTAAATACGGATACGCACCAAAGCTCGAAAACTTAATACACTATTTCTCCTATATAGTCAGCATGTATCAAGCAATCATTCAGCTTTCATTTGAGAGGATGGAAATCGAAGGCCCCTGAACAACTATGTTACTAATGTGCGGAATGTATTTATCTTACAGTGAACTGCTTTGATGCCAAGTGGCCTAACTCCAAAATTGAAATTTTCCAGGAGTGAAAGTTGAAGTTCAATATCTCATGAACAATTCATATTTCTTTTATGTTGGAAACCAAAACCATAACTACTCTATGTAGTTCATTGTTTTATAACTTAGTGTTTAGAAAAATCCTTTTAAAAAATACCTATTCATAGAAGTGAATGGTACTTATCTGTACTAGTTCTTGGCATCCAAGCAGTCCATTTATTGTAATACTAGCTTAATATACCCATTCTTCGCATGGGGGCTGTATTTGGAAGTCAACACCTGTGGAAGTATCACCATTCATTTCAGTGACCGCGAAAACTATGGATTTGACACTAGTATCAATCAATATGGGCTATTTATACATGTCTCGGTATTCCTCACCCGCTGACACCCGGCCCGCATACAGTAGTAGCTGAATTTGCAAGTCATCGCTGATGGAAGTGTCACCATTGATCTCAGCGACCGTGAAAACTATGGATTTGACACTAATGTCGATCAATTTGGATTACTTTTACTACATGTCTCGCTAAACGCCCCCCTGAGACCCCTGGTTCCAATTTTGACAAAAACGCTTCGCCTTAGACTGGGACCTGGACCAAGGTATCCGTGACCAAAATTTGGTAACTCTCGGTCAACTTGTCTGGTCCCCAGGTCCGTCCCAATATACGCCCCCCCCCGAGACCCCCCTGGTTCGAAATTTAAAAAAACGCTTCGTCTTGATCTGGGGCCTGGACTAAGGTACCCGTGACCAAATTTTGGGAACTCTCGGTCCACTCGTCTGGTCCCCAGGTCGAACACAGACAGACAGACAAACACACAAACAAACTCTTTATTTTATTTATATTAGATAAGATATACTATGTAAAATAGTCTCGTATCATAATATGTGATTTACAACAAATGTTACATTATATATTATCCGTAGCTCGTGATATGCTGCAACATATTAAAGCCTCAGAATAGTTGGGCAAGCGAATAATCCAGAAGTTACGTAACCCTATTGCGTTCATGGGAACGAAAACACAATAATTATAACTATGCTAAATTACTATAGACTACCAACTGCTCATTCAGAGAATTTATGAAGTTCACTTTATCGCAATAGTTTTATACAAACTAGATTTAGACTACGGATAATAGTTTTATACAAACTAGATAATCAATTATTATTATTATTATCATTATATTTGCAGTACAACCAAATACAACGACATTAACTATTAGTTCTAATTAACTGAATTGAGCTGAAAATTAAATCTTGATCTTTAAAGATTAACTATTAATTTTATGCGTTCTATATCTTTCTGAAGGAATAAAAGCTGGAATTGGTTTCAAGGCTGTTTCTGAGTGAATACTATCTTCAAAATAATATTAAAAATTATAGAAAGATTTTCGAGACATTCGCGTCGAGTCGAGATTTTTAAGAGCCGTCTCGACTCGACTCGTGTCTCGACTCGAAAATTCGAGTCGAGAAATACGTTTGTCTCGACTCGTCTCGAATTTTACAAAGTGTGTCTCGACTCGAATTCGAGTCGAGTCGAGTCGAGATTCGAGACATGTCTCGACTCGAGCGCATCCCTAAACGTGTGCAAGATGATCTCCATTTTTGGATACAGTATTTACTGGTGATGAGATCTGGGTCTACGAGTATGATCCAGAAACGAAACGACAAAGTGCGGAGTGGCATACCCAATCACCTCCAAAGCCAAAAAATGCTCGCATGAGCAAATCACGCGTGGAAAGCATGCTCATTGTTTTCTTCGATGTCAAAGGACTGATCTACAAGGAGTTCGTTCCTGCGACAGAATGTTGCAGGTCCTTTTTACGCTGGAATGCTCCGATGCTTGAAGAATCGAGTTCAGCGAGTCCTCCCAGACATCAAAGCTGATTGAATTCTCCACCACGAATTAATCTGCTTTCTCACACGTCACTCACCGTCGCCGAAGTTTTGGCGCAGTTCAACGTGGCAACACTACCGCATCGACTCTCCAGCCCTGACCTCGCTCCGGCAACTTTTTGTTCCCCCGAATCAAGAAAGACCTGAAAGGGAAGCGATTAGACACGATTCCAGCAGTCCAAGCGGCTTTGACGAAGTCCCTTCAGAGACTTGCGCGTTATGACTTTCACGGAGCCTATGAACAATGGAAAACACGCTGGCAGCGATGTGTTGATACCTAAGGGTCATATTTCCAAGACTTTTAGTTCACTGTACAAAAATGTGAAATATATTTCTTATTCTGGGTCCAGTCTTACCTCTTTGTGAACGTACCCTGTATCATAGCGCAGTTTTAACGGCTAAAGCAAATGTTTTTCTACTCATGTTTATTTGGAACTTTTTGCCTCATTACTTTTTTCTGTAGCCTATACATAAAAGAAAGAGAAGATAAGAATTCTCTTTTCAATACAATTAATATAAATAGAAATTGTTTAGCACATGCAAATATACACATGGTATCTCAATCGTTGCAGAAAGTAATGAATATTTGCAAAATGTGACGCTTAATCTGAGTGAGAAATTAGAGAAAGGATAAAAATTTTAAAGGAAAAGGAAAAGAATAGTCTTCTAGTGAAAGAAAAATTTTTTGAGGTTTGCTTCCAGTTTTTTGGAATGATAAAAAAAGCGAAATGAATGATGATAATGAAATCAGAAGTGAAAAGATGTGACGTAACACCCATTCCTAACGAGATCCTAAGTTAGGTTAGACACGTCTTGCGATCGCTAGAAGATGTATGACTATCATAGTAGCCTCAGTGAATGACGAAGGAAAAGGAAGAAATAAAAGTTTTCTCTCACAGAGAGGAAATTAGTGTAATAAAGGCAGTTATACTTATAACATACAGGGTGTCTCAAAAGTCCCCTGACATAGAGTTACTATCAGAGCTGCAATAAAATGAAAGAGGGGAAACCGTCTCCAAATATGACGTTTTCAATCTAAAGTCAAGGATTTTTTTAAAAAATCAGACGAGGCGTTTGGGTTGTACACTCTTTATGCGCCCAATGTTACATGAAAATGAAACGTTACTATTTACCTGGACCCACAACATAAGTGAATAAAATTACTGTCAGCTATGCTAACGTGTCGATGGCCAACCCGTATTTCAAACATGCCACTATTCACCATACTCTTACAAAATTTATCCACCTCCCGTCCCGTCCTTCTCTCCCCGAGCCCCAGGTAAATGGCAAGGTCACATTTTCATTTAACATTGGGCGCATAAAGAATGTACAACCCAAACAGCTAGTCTGGTTTAAAAGATTCCTTTACTCTAGGTTGAAAACATATATTTGGAGATGGTTTTCCCTCTTACATTTTATTATAACTCTTTCCCCTCTTACATTTTATTGTTACCCTGTTAGGGGACTTTTGAGACACCCTGTATACAGGAACCAGTTTTTACAGATCGTAAACTTAACAAATTAAACTACTCCTCGTACAATTTGACAGTGTAGCAAGAAAACCATGAAGTCTTTGATACTTCTCAAAATACACAGCATCGGTCCAATCAGATTTCTATGATTCTTGACAAGTCAGCGGACAAAATTAAACATCCTTCACATAAAATATCGTCGGTCCAATGCCAAAACCGCAAATGTGCAAATTTTGTTGTTTTCACCTAAGTGCATTTTTATGTTAATTGGGGCAGACAGATTTCAATACCAAAGTCCCATTTGTGAAATATGAGTATATTAAAACTTATCGTGAATTTGTAAAACATGTACCTAAGTCTATATACTGATTTTTCGGGGTACGTTGAATATTGAAATGCTTATAACTCAAAGTCAAGTCAAGTTTAGCAGATTCGCGGTTTTGGCATTGGATCGACGATATGTTATTTATTTATTTAACAATCACCAGATACAGCTCAGAGGCCATTTTACTGGATATCTAACAACAACAACAACAATGGAAAGGATTTGGGAAGATTTTTATAATTTATAAGAAAACTTTCCACCTATAATAATGAATATAGATCAAAGAGTAAACTATCAAATTTGGATTTCCCAATTACAAGCTGAGCTTACCTTCCAGATGCTTTCGACGTAACACTTTTAACGAATCATATCTCAAGGTAACAGTTCAATTGTTAGCAATATTCGAAACAATAATCTATGTAATGAGTTTAATGTAACAGTATCAAATACATTGTTCGATATACACTGTAAAAAATTTCGCCTTAAATTTACTGACCGATTACCGTCAACTCTCGCTGTCATCCGATTACACTAAATTTTACGGACCACCGTTTTTTCATAAAAACGGCAGACCGTATATTTAGAAGCAAAATAATATTGACCGTGTTTAGAAACAAATTTGGTACCGTATATTTTACGGTAACTTACCGTAATATTTAGAGGTCGTTTTTCTTTAAAAAAAGAAAGCACAGGTGTGTTATTACCGTACACGATTTACGGTAATTATCACACCGATTCCCTATCTAGAGGTCCTTGCCGGTCCAGCATGCCCTCTTGCTAGATCCAGTAAGAATTCTTGCTGGGCAATATATATTGACCCAATTTTCATCGAATTGCTGGAAACTATCAGTACACACACTGGCTAGCAATAATTTTTGCTGGATGGATGCAACTAGAGTGCACACTGGTCCACTGGTGTTAAAGACTACTTAACTAAAGGAAACACAAAAGTGAACGAAAGAAGCGATGCACCTACGACGTGCATAATATCCATAAGAATAAAAGTTGAAATTAATTCTTAGTTGGTAATATCGAACCCTTGTTCTGATATCATCTTGAGCATACATTGCTTTTTCTTTTCAAAATTACCAATTTTGTCATGTATTGAACAAAACACCAGAAGAGGATTCGATATTACATACAAAAAAAAAAAAAAAAAAAAAAACTACTTCTTGAATCTTATAGCTGTTTTCGCACGCTTTGAAGATGTAGTTGGAACAAACATCCATGTTCTTTTAAGATATTCATAAATCGATATTCTGTTGCAGTGTTAAGACTAGTTTTATTGCATGTATTTTCGCTATGAGTACCAGTAGACTAATAGACCTGAAATATTCTAATCAGCGATTCATTCAATTAGTCGCATTATTACGGTTTCAGATAACCAAGCAGGCAACCGACAACATGGCTTAGAGTGACCAGAAGTACGACTAAACAAGTGTAAATCCATATGACTTCTCACAACACTGCCTACAGTATCCAGTATTCGCTATCCCAAATTAATAAATAAGTGTTTGCATAGTTATGTAAAGTGGCATCAATGCTCAAAAAAAAAAAAAAAAAAAAAGTCACCAAAGTTCCAGAGTATCGAACTTTTGCATATTTATTAAACGCTCAAATGTATTAACAAGACACCAGAACAGATTATAGGTACTCAGAACAAAATTAAAGATAAAAACATTAACAGAAATATTTTACAAATCTAACAATTCATTTACCCAGAAAAAAAATGACAGCATGGGCGCCCGATGAAAATTTTGTAAGGGACTCATCTCCCTGGTTACTATATACCCTATTACATTTGATATTTTTTTATTTGTATTAAGAAAAATGAAATGAAATCTTTGAGTTTTACGTCCCACGATTATGCCGGTTAGGCTAAAGGAGACGGTGATGATGAGGAATGAATGAAATGGTGGAATGAAGAAAGTGGGAGGAAACGGGAGTACCCCGAGAAAACGGTGTTTGTCCACCACAAAGTTCACTTTGCGGAGGCTGGGATCGAACCCGGGACCCCAAGCACCAGAGGTGAACGCTCTACCACTGAGCCACCGCGGCCCCCATATTTGTATTAAGAAATTTAATACGTTTTATTAGCTAGGGGAGCGACCCCCTGCCCCTCCTTCGGCCACACATGAGTGACAGTATACTTTTATTTCTGTAACATGAAAAATTCCAGTTGATGCAACACAATTTATGTAATGCTGTAAATTACGAAGCACTTTTCCTAAAAGTTTTTTTTTTAAGTATTTCAACATTGTAATTCTAATTCTAGCTTCACCACCACTCGTAGTTGGCTACATTACAGTTGGTTTAGTTTATACATACAGCAGCTTCTTGGTCTCGAATCGTTGCACTTTGGGGCGATCTGCTTGCCACGATAGTCAACTAAAGTTTTGTTTGTCACCGGACAAAGTTCAAATATTAACATGCTGCTTTCCCATACATTACCTTGCTTAATGTTGAATTTCCAGGATATCTTCAAAAGTAGTAGGCCTACTGTATATATCACACCAGAAAACTACACACTAAACAAACAAACGAACAAGCAAACAAACAAAAGAAAGAAACACAACAAAACAAAGTACAACACATCCGAACCTACGCGCCATCAATCCTCGCTTCGAACATGTGCTTTTTCTCTCCAATGCGCATGCCCGACACAAGCATCTGACAGGAAAACGGTCTCCTACCATTATTTTAGAAAAACGGTAAACCGTATATTCTTATGGTACGAGGCACTTATTTTCACGGTTATTGGTTACAGTGTATGCATTTGCAGTTAATAATTTTCAATTCAACCCATATCAAATACTGTTCAAAGTTCTACTGAACGATTATGTTTTAAACAGTAGTTCTTTTATTACAATGTCGTACCATTTATGATACCAGTGGTAAACGCGGGGTAGTGAGGGGGAAAGCGGGGGAACATCGTCCACCCACCAGGCGGTGGCCAGCCCAAAAATTAGGGGGCCCCGGTAGAAGTTAGAGGGGGCCCGACCCAACTATGTTACAGTTCATCACCATATTATAGTTCATTTGCAAGCCTACCGTGAAAACTTTAGAGGGGCCAGTGAAAATTTAGGGGTCCCGGCCCACCCTAGCCCACAGTAGATACGGACCTGCCACCCACTTCCATAAAATATCTATTCCGTCCCCCCACTATCTAAAAACAAAATACCATAAAAAGATAGACAAGTTGGACGGCGTGGCGTCATGCGTCCATCTACCTTTTTAGATCCGCTTTTACCAATGTATGATACATTTTCAAGTGATTTTCAGATTCATGTGATGAAATTTATAAATATGCGTATACAGATATTTATAAAAATTATGGAAATACCGAAATAAGTCGCAACTTACTGATTAACCCTGGATTGGTATACGTGTGAGTGCGGTACTCACAAGATGTTATAAAATAGGGGATCTGCCCATACAACAAAATCGTGAAGCCATACGTCACAGCTTCGCCACACCTACTCTGCCCACTCCGCGCCACTAAGATCACAATGTTTCGAGCCAACAATCATGGCGGAAACGAGAGTAGCCAATCAGACGTGCCGGTTCAGACGATGCTCGATTTTTTCTTGGTTTCATTGAGTTCATTTGATGAAGATATGTATGGGCAGATCCTCTATTTAACAACATCCTTGGGTACTCACTTGCTCGAAAACTCCTTCATTTCTCATATATTCCTAACAGCAGCATTGTGAAATTATTTCTAGCTGTCTTTTGTATTTTCTGTAGTCAAAGAATGTAGCCACTGTGGTGACGTAACCAGGTCAGTTGAAGATCAAGCATTTTTAAAATCGCATGTCGTTCACACTTTCCTCATGAACAGGTATTTCCTGAGAAAGATGACCCCAATCATCAATACCGTCAATCTATTCTATGTCCGTGAACCTGGCCCCACCCACATCGGCACTAATTTTAAAACATATGCCAAAAATTAGTGCCCAATTAGTGCTGACGACCTGTAATGTTAAAAAAAAATGTGCCGTTACACAGACTTCAAAAAATAAAAAAGATTCTGGGTGGGGCTAGGTTCACGCTAGCCCCACCCACTCAACCGATCGAGACGAAACCTATACCCAAAGTTAGTGTTAAATTAGTGCTGTCGATACCGCATAAAAAGAAAATTAGTGCTATTATCGGAAGGCAAAATATATTCGAAAATGTTCAATGGCGGCATCATCAAAAAGCAAAAGGTCCCTCATTTTTATGATAAGATATATAGCAGTAATCTTCTTTCTATGTCCTATCGTCAGCACTAATTCAGCACTAATTTTTGGCATAGTTCACAAAATTAGTGTTTTATTATTAAAAGTGGGTGGGGCTGTCTTCACGTGAACCTGCCCCCCCCCCCACAGCGGCACTAATTTTAAAAAATATGACAGAAGTTAGTGCCTGATTAGTGCTGACGACCTACAATGTTAAAAAAATGGGTTACATGCACAGGACCGACACGGCATAGGATCGGCACGGCGTAGGATCGACACGGCATAGGATCGACACGGCACAGAACCGAAACGGCATACGATCGACACGGCACAGAACCGAAACGGCACAGGATCGACACGGCATAGGATCGACAGCAGAACTTTCATACGATCGAAATAATAAAAAATACATTATTTTATAATTACGCAATATTAAGTAACAATTATTTTCTTAAGGATATATAGGAGAGAACCGTCATACGATCGAAACGGCATAGGAACGAAACGGCGTAGGATCGACACGGCATAGGACCGAAACGGCACAGGGCCGACACGGCATAGGACCGAAACGGCACAGGATCGACACGGCACAGGACCGAAACGGCATAGGATCGACACGGCACAGGACCGAAACGGCATAGGATCGACATTCTGTAGGGTGGTCAACACTTTCTGAATATATCAATATCGCATATCCCTGACCTTGAATTTGTGGATATAAAAAATTGTAAGGATAAATAATTCTAAATGGTCTATTTTTTAAAAAATATGTATATATATATACAAATTGTATAAAAATACTTTTCGTAATATATCCATGTCCCACACCTTTAATTTTGTAATATTAAAAAAAATGACGCTAAATAACTCCAATAGTTGATTCGAGGTTTTCAATACCGAATAACTAATATTATTTGTCTGATATTTTTATAATGCTGTAATTCTTTATGTATACTAAGTTGAAGTATGTACACGTAACTGCTATTTTAAAACTGTAGGCTTAGAATTTGCGTTTGGAAATTTGGAATTTTTTAAGGGAATGCCTACACCGTATGTGAAGTTGCCTCCTTTAAAATTTCGAATTGAAATCGGAAGCCAATCGTTTGTTTTTCGTTTGTTATTGACTTTTTTGAAGAAAAAAATAGTAAAAATCGTATCTTTCTTGAAACATAAAGAGATGTTACAAAATAAAGTTGGTATATGGCCAAATTTACCCTTGTTCCTCCACTTAAAATTTTGATTGAAAATCAAAATCAATTGTTTGATATGCGTATGCTATTAATTATTTTGAAAAAGAATAGTCTGTTTCGAAAAGCATAAAGAGTCTTTTCAAGAGAAATGGGTGATGGAATTTCATATTGGCTCCACTTTAAAGTCTCGAATCAAAACCGAAGCCAAGCGTTTCTTATTGGTTGTTTTTAAGAGCAAATCGCTTGTTCCGAAAAAATAAAGAAAGAGATTTACAAAATAAATTTAGAATGTGATCAAATTCAATCTGATTCCTTTACTTACAAATTTCGATTCAAGACCAAAATCAATCGTTTGATATGGATTTGTTGTTGCTTGTTTTGGAAGAAAAGTAATTTGATTCGAAAAACATAAGAATATAATTAAGAAATAATGTTGATGAAGGTGATTTGTTTCGGGGCGGGTTGCTTATTTTGAAGAAAAAATCACTTGTTTCAAAACAACGAGTAATATATATCTATTTGCAGGATACATTTGGTGGTCAACTTCATACTGTTTTTTCTGCTCTTAAATATCGATTCAATACTCAAGCTAATAACGTGTTTTCCTTTCTTATTGATTGATTTGAAGAGAAAATAGTTTGTTTTGAAAATTATTAAGAGGCATTTACAAAATAAGGTTGGGTGGGCCAACTTTTTGGTGGTATTTTAAATTTCGATTCAAAATCAAACTCAATCATTTATTTTTCGTTCGTTATTGATTGTTTTGAAGAAAAACTGAGAACCATTAAAGAAATTTTGATAGTAAAGGTGGTCACCTTCACAGGGTCCCTGCACTTCAAATTTCGTTCAAAGCATAAAACGGTTAAAATAATAAGAGAAACACAATCAGTACTCTACGCAAATGTTTAGGGGGTTCAGGGACTTTAGGAACACAAGTTTATATAATATCAAATGTTTATATATATAAACGTGCTAATATGACAAACTTGCTTAATTTTGCATAATACCTTGCTCAAGGGGGGTTTCAAAGTGCTTAATCCCTTTCCTTCAGTACGCCACTAAACATCAATTATAAATCATTCGTTATCCAAATTGTACTTCTTGTACTGATTCAATTCTTAATTTCAAAGTTTAAAATTTATGAGCACTTATCATGCTATTGGAAAAGAGCACATATTTTATGACAGTGCAAGGAAGTTTCTTGTTTTAACAATTGAAAGAAAGGAAAACACCAATAAAAGTAATAATAATACCTGACACGAATTCCGATAGTAAATCATATTTCATTATCTTATTTGAAACTTTGAGAAAATTGAAGCTCTACGCCGAATACAAATTGGATAATAAACAATGCTTTATAATTGCTTGATACATTTCAAATTGAGAACAAAGAGAGTGATACTGTTTAAAAGAAAGATTGGATAAAAACAAGAATTTTAGGAATGATCTAAAAAATGGATCAAAATATTATGATCTTGGCTAATATTAATTTTTGAATCAGTTACCATAAAATATTCGAACGGTCTCTAAATCGAGTTCTCTCCAGATATGTAGTTCTCCAGGTATAAGGAGTACAAGAAAAATTTCGATTAATGAAATATTTTGGATTTTTTTTGTAACGGGCCACAAAATTTTTGGACGGTCCCTAAACCGACTTTTTATATTTTTTACGCAATAAGCATATCGCACTGAGTTAAGTGATATCTTGGGTTGGGTTACAGTATATGTAGTTCTCCATATATAAGACATACAATAAAATTATTGATTGAATGAAATATATTGGACCTTTTGGATCAGGGGCTACAAAAGTTTGGACGGTCCCTAAATCAAGGTTTCGTATTTCTTTCGGAATAAGCACATCACGCTGAGTTAAGTGATAGTTTTGATTTGGCTGCACTATATGTAGTTCTTCAGATATAAGACGTACAAGATTTATTTTTTATTGAATGAAATATATTAGATTTTTTGGATCAAGGGCAACAGAATTTTTGAATGGCCCCTAAATCGAGTTTTCGTATTTTTCAGGCACTAAGCACACCATACTGACAAGGAAGGGTCACGCAGTGGCTCCGCTGAGATCCGAACGAGACAATTATGTTTGCATTTGAAATGCTATAACTAGATGAATCCCAAAGTTATACGTGCCACCGGGAGGAATATCGTGAGTTACAACATATTTTGTAATGTAAGAACTACAAAAAAATTACATGGCAGAATAGTTTGAACCGAGTCATTTGTTCGGAAACTGTTGGATAAGTGGAAAACTCGACCAACACGTATCCTATCATTTTCAACGACAACCTTTTTGGGGTAAAAAACTTTGTCCCAGGGTCCCCCGCAGGGTCCCAGACGGGGTCCAACTCAAAATTTTCAAATGGCAAGAGGGGTTAAGTGGCACATCATTTGAAAGCTGTTGTAAAATGAAAGAAAATGCAGTAAGTCTCCACTCTCTACAACAAACCTGTGCAAAATGACGGAGGGTCAAAATGTAAACAAAAACTTAATTGAAAAGTCCATGGTCACCCCTATAAATCGGAAATGGTGAGACTTGAAAATAGGAAGGGAGTCTGACATTATGTTCAAAGTACAACAATTTAAGTGAAAACGTCTTGTCCCAGGGTACCCACAGGGTCCCAGGTGGGGTCCAACTAAAAAGTTTCAAATGGCAAGAGAGGTTAAGAAGCTCATCGTTTGCAAGATCTTGTTAAATGAAAGTAGATGGAGCAAGTCTTGACTTTCTACGACAACCCTGTCCAAAATTGTGGCGGGTCCAAATGTAAATAAAAGCTTAATTGAAAAACTATGGCCACCTTGAATCCAAGATGGCCGCTTAAAACCTATGCCATTCATAACAGTACAAATCTAAATCACTATTTTTCTCTATTATGTATTTAGAAATACTAGGAAGACTAAAGAACAATTGAATTTCGATTCACTTCAACTGTTATTTCATTTCGTAACAACACATATATGTTTTGTTCCTAATGTACATTCGTGACGATTCTCTCGATATCATTTAAGTGAATGTAATGAATATGCGATGAACACACAACTATGACTTCCTACTCATAGTAAAAAAAAAAAAAAAAAAAAAAAAAAAAAAAAAAAAAGTTGAATACCTTCGGGTATTTTTCTAATTTTGTCATACGTAGTTCATACAGAAAGAACTTGCTGCACCAGTAAGTTGGGAGCTCTACTGTAGCGTATTCATGATGGTTACATTTGTATGTCATTCGTTGGTTTGATCTCAATACTTCAAACAATACCAAATAAAAAAAAGTCATTTGGAAGATTGGCAAGTAGTACCAAACATATGTAAGTCATTTCAGTACATCGAACTGCGTCAAACTTTGTTGGCTTGGTCACAGTATTCCAAGAAGTAACAGGTTTATATACAAACTCATTTTTCACGCTGGCAGCCATATTGGATTACAGATTATACTCTTTGATATTTTGTGGACTATTAACCATAAACGTTCACTTCTCCAACACCAGTTGCATGAGCTGGATATGCGTTCGATACATAGTGCGGCATTTTGAACTCAAGATGTCGCGTTTTTGAACATTTTGCATATTTTAGTCACTTACTAATCAACATTAATGCCAAATTTGTTTTCCTAGCTTCAGCAGTTTGGTATGCTTATCCTTTCGATATAGGTTTTAAGCGGCCATCTTGGATTGTTTTCCAATTTGTTTACATTTTGACCCACCGCAATTTTGGACAGGGTTGTCGTAGAAAGTCGAGACGTGCTCCATCTTCTTTCACTTAAGAAGAGCTTTCAAACGATGTCCTACCTCTCTTGCCATTTGAATTTTTTTAGTTGGACCCCACCTGGGACCATGTGGGGACCCTGGGACAAGAGGTTTTCACTTAAATCATTATACTTTGAAAATAATACCACACATCCTTTTCTGTTTTCACATTTGTCTCACCATTTCCGATTTATAGGGGTGACCATGGACTTTTCAATTAAGTTTTTGTTTACACTTTGACCCGTCGCCATTTTGCACAGGGTTGTTGTAGAGAGTCGAGACCTGCTGCATTTTCTTTCATTTTACAACAGCTTTCAAATGATGTGCCACTTAATCCCCCTTGCCATTTGAAAATTTTGAGTTGGACCCCGTCTGGGACCCTGCGGGGGACCCTGGGAAAAAGTTTTTTACCCCAAAAAGGTTGTCGTTGAAAATGATGGGATACGTGTTGGCCGAGCTTTCCACTTACCCAACCGTTTCCGAACAAATGACTCGGTTCAAACTATTCTGCCATGTAATTTTTTTGTAGTTCTTACATTACAAAATATGTTGTAACTCACGATATTCCTCCCGGTGGCACATAACTTTGGGATTCATCTAGTTACAGCATTTCAAATGCAAACACAATTGTCTCGTTCGGATCTCAGCGGAGCCACTGCGTGACCCTTCCTTGTGAATTCAGTCATAGTTTAGGTTTGGGTACACTATATGTTGTTCTCCAGATATAAAGCCTACAAGAAATTTTTTGTCTGGAATATATTGGATCTTTTGATCCAATAATAGTCCTTCATCCTCCATTTATACATTAAGCAAGTAACAATATAACGTGTACATTACGTGATACACTTTGTATTTTATGGTGTAATGTTTAATAATAAATTATTAACAGAATACCCGTTCATCGCACGGGGAGAATAGTTTCATTTTGAGCATAAAGGGCAATGGTATCTGAGTATGGATTTAAATTGCATCGGAAGTGTTACTGTTCGTCTGAGTGACTCCAAATACTATTTCATCGACACTAATATCGGTATTATTTTTTATCATTATATATATAGGGTGTAACTTAATTAATGTAATGAACGTCTGGAGGTGATTCCTGGACTCCGAAGAAGAATTTAAATGAAACGAAGTCTTTAGCTTATCACAATTATAACTTCTATGCTAATGGTAACGGATGATCAATGAACGGCTTCCTGTTCAACTTAAGAGTGTGTAAAAATGGAAAAAATAACTTTGATCCAGAGTAGGTTTATAACGACTGTGCATAAAACAGTCAGGGGCAAAAGATCATGTATGATGAACTAGAGTATAAGGGATTCTTCACATAACAACAGTGATTCCCACAAATTATGTGAATATAATTTGAGCCAAAGTAAGCTGCATTAAAAGATTTCCTCCCCGTAATGCGTAAATCCGTGGAAGATAATAACTACGAGTACAGAAGGAATGAAATTCGACGATACTCAAGGTGTTGCGCGTGTTGCACAAGGAAAGAAAGAAATACAATTTCAAATTATCGATTTATTCTGTTTCGTACAAGGTAGGATAATGTGAAATAATCAGAGGTACCTTGTACAGTATTTGTGCAATGCAGTATGTGTACACGAGACAGCTATGAAGAATAACAGTTCACAGTCTGATATTGTCGACCGTTGACCGCATTGCAAAGATGACATCGGCGAAGTAAATTTTTCCGCGTGTGGTCAAGCACATCTGAAATTTCGTAGATGATTGCCGCAGCTATATTAATTCGAGCTACAAGTTCTTCGACTGTCGTGGCCGGAGTTTCATACAATCCCCGAAATAAAAAATCAAGCAGCGTGAGGTAGAATGAACGAGGTTATCATAACACAGGTTTTTCTCTCCCAATCAAACGATCTGGGAATGTTTCATTTAGGTAAGTCTGCATATTCCTGTCAAAATGTGCAGGTGCACTGTTATACTGAAATCACATCTGCTGTCTTATGTTCAAGGGCACATGTTCTATCAATTTTGGGAGAAAATTACGTAAAAATAAAATATACGTACTCCCACACAGGCAGGCCGGTAATAAATAAGATCCTGCTACAAAATTATCCACCATACCACACCAAATTTCTGCTGCTGATCGTTTACTAGAGTTGCATGTGGATTTTTACGCCATACACATGATAGTTTCAAGACGGTCTCTGATCATTCGACGTACGCTGTCTTCAAGTTCAGCTGTCCATATGGGGCTATTTCCTCCGATTTCACGTACGAGAAACTGAAGGGACCCCTCTCTCGAAGTCGAATATGGAGGCGTGGAAAAATACAAGGAAAGTTACTCTCTTTTGAGGGCGACGGTCACGATATAAACGCCTCGCCTCTGGGCTATTGCCCCTTGCTACTCCATAAATGAGTTGCATATCTGCCAGCTCGTGGACAGGGTAATCTTCCATTGCGCAGGCGTGTACAGGTTAACACAATCAATTTTACTTAAACACCAACGTCTACACTTTTACACGACCTTAAATACCTGGGCACAACCCTCTACCGTTGAACACAACACTTCCCATTCTGTTATACAGCAATTACACGTGTAACAGTAGAGCATTTGACTATGTATATCACTCACAAGTTGCGTAGATGCTTATTACAACTCAGCCATGCTAATTGATGCCATTCCAGAATAAAACTGCAAGACAGCCTTCTGCAAGCCACTCGCAATTGACACACAAGGGACGATAGTTCCATAGGTATTCCTCCGTGTAGGTATTCCATACAGCTCTAAGGTACAAATGGTGATCAGAAAAATGGAAACACCTGAACGAAATTGCAACTTACCAGATTAATATGGTGTCGGGCCACCTTTCGCCTTCAGAACAGCCTTGATGCGACGTGGGATGGAGGCATAGAGGTCGTGAATGGTAGCAAGTGGAATTTTACACCATCCCTCGTGCAGGGCATCAGTCAGTTCTGTGAGAGAGGATGGAGGGGAAATCATCGCTGGAGTCGTGTTTTCAAGGCGGACCACAGATGTTCAATTATGTTGAGATCTGGGGATTGGGCGGGCCAGAGGAGGTGTTGAACTTCATCCCGATGTTCCTCAAACCACGCTGCAACAACGACAGCTGAGTGAATGGGTGCATTATCATCCTGGAAGATGGCGTCATTGTCCGGGAACAATATGTGGACCATAGGATGCAAGTGGTCTCCTAAAATTGCGACATAATTGTTGGCAGTGATTCGTCCGCTAAGTGTGACCACAGGACCCAATGAAAACCATGATATGGCAGTCCACAGCATCACCGAGCCTCCGCCATGTTTCACAGTTGGGCGGAGACACTGCAGATCATAAGCTTCTTTGGGCGTTCTCCACACATAAACACGGCCCGTGGTTGGGAATAGGATGAAGGATGACTCATCCGACCATATCACACGTTTCCAGTCCTCAACGGTCCAAGTTGCATGGTCGCGGCACCATTTGCGGCGTGCGAAAGCGTTATGGTCCCTGATGAGCGGTTTGGCCCGTGCAACACGACCCCGTAAGTTCATGTCATGTAATTCGCGGCGGACTGTGATTGTCGAAACTGGGTGGGGGAGATGCTGATTGAGTTCCTCCGTCACTTGCTCCGCAGTGGCACGACGGTTCTGCGTGACAATGCGCTTTAATACCCGGCGTGACCTGTCACTCGTGATTTTCTTCCGCCCACTGTACCGCTTCCCCGATGTTAGGGATGGTACCGAGACCGAGACGGACTTTTATATACCGAGACGAGACCGAGACGAGACGGACTTTTACATACCGAGACGAGACCGAGATCGAGACAGACCTCTATAAATCGAGACGAGACCTTGGTCAGTCTCGAAAGTCTCGGTCTCGTCTCGAATAATGATAGTTATTTTGCCTTTACTCAAAATTTGTTTCGTTGCTGTGTGAGCTAATATGGGAACGGTTGACTGATGTACAGTGGCGTATTTAGGGGGTAGTTATGGGGCTCAAGCCCCTCCCGAAATATATTTATGATCATTTTTTCGCATTACACGTACAACACAAAGATTTCTTACCCGTTCCTCAAGCCTCTCCCGAAACAAAATCCACTGCTGTTGTACGTAATCTCTCTCTCTCTCTCTCTCTCCCTATATATATATATATAGGTGCAGATCTAGGATATGATAAAGGGAGGGGCTTGAGGGCCGGGAGGGGAGAGGAGGGACCATACTTTGCCTCTTTATCCAGTGTAAAGCAGGAATGAAGTTCATTTTATTCAGTGTATACCTGAGCGTTAAGGGGGAATATAGCTCCTTGGATCCACGTATATATTCAAAATGCTGAAATTTTGTACCATGTTGTGTGAAATATTGAAGGAAAAATTATTCTAGATACCCTACAATACCACTAAATAAAGAAGCAGTGTTGCTAACGCAAAATAAAAGTTTTATTTTCTCAAATTGCATTATGTAAAGCAGGGGTGCCCACAAGGGGGGGCTATGACGCAAACTGCGTCATTGAAATATTAGGGGGGGGTTAAAAATCTATATAAATATGTTTGATGGGGGGGTAAAATTAATCGAAAAGAAGATTTTTTCATGGAAGAACACCTACGGATAGACAATTGGGGGGGGTGCGTCATGGACATAAGGGGGGGGGGGCACCACTGTGTAAAGTATTACCTATTTCTAATTTAGATATTAAATAAAACCACAATACCACATACATTATTCCGTGTAAAAAAGGACAATACAGTATCACTAACATCAACATTTTGGAGATGACTAATAACTCAAATGGAATGGTGCAATGCTCATTATTTGTATCTTAGCGTCAAATACTATCTATGATCATGGCGTAATGCATTTCGAATGAATGAAGGAACAAAGTTATAAGAAATTAAAAAAAAAAAAAAAAACTTTTTCTGAAGACTTTACTTCGAAAACGTGCTGACATATCACGTCTCATCATGTAGATTCTTCCAAAAGACTTAAGTGATCATAATGTCATTTACAACAATTGTTATTTCAAACCGTTTCAGAGATACCAAACACTTGGATAGTGATTGTTATACTGCTTAAAATATCGTATTTATGTTAAATTTTTATAATGATTGGTGCTTTAGTTTGCTTCTATAACATTACAACAATAGTTTCTGGTGGTTTTAATTACAAGTCACAGTTCCATTATTTTAAGCAGTGTTGCCATCTTAAATAAATGCTAGATATTATTCTAAATACAGTGAAAATAACGTAGCTAAACTGCAAAATATTTTTAAATTACACGTAATTTGTTTTATGGTACAAGAATGTTTTCAAAAGACGATGTTTTTCACAGTCTTTATAATGTTAATGTTAATGTCAAAGTTTTGGTTCCAGCAATGCATGCAAATGCAAATTGTAACTGAAATTAAATGTAGCTGATAACTTTTTAGTAACACTAGTTGTTCCCCTTAGCCTTAGGCCTGATATACACAAAACCATACTTAATTAAAAGTTCTAATTACACCCTACTTACATTTCACTTGTTTTTTTTTTTTTTTTCACTACCGACCACCTCAAACTGGATCCATACCATATAGCTATATGCAAATTATTTAAGGACTTACAGTTAGTAATACACACTGTGTTGATTTTTGGTTTGGTTTGTTTTAGTTTAACGTCCCACGATTATGCTAGAGCGTCTAAAGCAGACGTGGAGCTAATGATTATAATGGAATCCGAACCACTTCGGTCGTTCAACTGTACCCCCAGCGGAAATCGAATCCGGGACCACGCGAAACGAAGTCAAGCGTGCTAGCCGCTAGACCAAATGGAGGTCCTCATATTGTGTTGATTTAAATCATTGAGTCAGTGTTGTCAGATTCAACACAAAGATCAAAAACTAGCGTTTCAGTGCTCCAAGAGTAGCGGATTTGAACTATTTGTAGGCCAAATGTATAAAATAGAAAGAATTATTTGGCAATTAATGACTGGTACTAATAAAATTATTTTTAGCATGGACTGGAAAATGTGCTGGACATATTGCAAGAAATTATGATCTACACGAGACATAACAATTCTAGACAGGATACCACGAGATAGAAACAGCCTAGGAAACGTCCTTATACAAGAAGGTTTAACGAAATCAAGAACAACTGGGGAGTGACCTGAAAAAGAATTGGTCAAGATAGATAGTTGTAAAGAAGACTTGGAAAGACCTTCATCAAGCAGTGGATTGATAATGGTTGATTATGATTATGGCTATGACTTTATTACATCTGGACCTCAGAGGTAAACTAAACCAAGTCACAATTTCGCAATTTTACAGGAGAAGCGAAAATCCGGTTCCTTAACTAAGGCCTATAGTACTGTTTTCAAACTATACTAAGCAGTTACAAAGTAATAGGTTGCTTTTAGGCTTACATTATTACACCACTGGAAAGAACGTAGTATATTAAAAAAAAAAGTATAGTTAACTCAATTTGACCAAAAAGTGACTTAGCATAGTCTACCTGTAAAATTTAAAATTCATATATATATATATATATATATATATATATATATATATATATATATATATATATATATATATATATATATATATATATATATAACTTTTACTAGGTAAGGTAGGGTAAAAACGGATCCAAAATTTAACGAAATTCGTACAGCGAAAAAAAAAATATTGTTGATCCTTCATATTGCAGCAAAACTACGAAAATTAATAGAAAAGAAAACTAGAAAGTTAAGAATCTTCTTTTGCCGGGACAGAGAAAATAGATACAGATAGCTCGAATTACCTATATACTTATATAATATGTGTGTCCATGTTTCGCAAGTAATTTTCAATCAATATAAAATTTCAGCGTAATGAACGCATGATTAGTTTTCTCTAATAAAGATAACATGCAGCGATGAGAGCTCATGAATAAGCTTAATCTATGTTACGACACTGAATATATGCTTATGTAATACATTACGACATTATGAACTTGTATAAGAAACAGAATGTACTTAAAGTGAGACGCATACTATACGAAGCATCGGACTTTGAATCTAACTTGTTTGGTGATCCAACCAGAGACCACAGACAGCAAAGATGAGTGTCGTAGCTTCCACCACAAGGTTAAGGAAGTGCCTGTTTTAAAGTGTCAATTAAACACTGAGATGTGAAACGGTAATAAAGCATTTGATCAATTTGAAACAAATTATATTGTAGTAATAATTTACTCTATTTGTTAAGATAATGACCGTTATATTCTGTTTTTAAAATGACAGTCAAAGCAGAATGTATTGGATAGTAACTGAGAAATTGTAAAATTTCAATTTCGGTACGATTAAAGACATTCGTGTTGCTATGTGTTGCGTTATCCGTTAGGAGGTATTGAACAACTCTGTTTCAAAGGAAGGAAATAAACTACTGTATAGTACTGGAGTTAATTTAATAGATTTTAATTGTATAGGCAGTACTGAGGCTATATGAGACAAAGTCTATTACTGAAAGTGAAATATGGGTTACTATTAGGGTTTTATCCCAGGTATATTATACCCACACTGATGATTGAACCTGGAACACACGCATAGAAAGCATTAGCGATAGCAAATTAGCTACGAAGAGGTACATCATACCATAATTCTAAATCAAGAATGAAGGCAAAAAATAAGAAGCGAAAACGACAGACTGTACGATAATAATACTTTCACAATTTTAATTTCACGCTATTTATTTCGAGACTTTCGAAACGAGACCGAGACTTGGCCAACGAGACCGAGACCGAGATCGAGACAAGCATCTGCTGACCGAGACGGCGATTTTTGACTCGAGACGAGATCGAGACCGAGACCGCTACTTATCTACCGAGACGAGACCGAGACTGTACAAAGTCTCGTCTCGTCTCGTCTCGATATTATCCCTACCCGATGTAGTTTTTCTCGTGTGTTGTGTAGGCCGTCATCACCTTCGACACTGTCCCACGCGACACACCTAACACAGTAGCTACTGCCGTCATGCTCACTCCACATAACCGCGCACCAATATTTGCCCTCTTTGAAAATCTGAGAGGTCTCCCATTTTACACTACCTCCTCTGCTGCAGCCACTGGACACTGCTGTTCCACTGTGCCTGACGTAGTATGGAGACCGACCTAAAACACCACCAGCAGCGGTCCGGCGCTGCGGGCGCACGACACCACTGCCAACCCATACATCTGACGTGTTGTCAACTACAGGTGCTTCCATTTTTCTGATCACCATCTGTACATTGAATGTCGAAAAAAGACTATCCTTTTTTTAAAAATGTACTTTCAACGAGCTCCCTTTTAGAAAATTTCTCCAGCAATGACAAAATCAAAATGTAAGTGGTCTACACTAGGATAGTATTTTGGTATATTCACAATAGCAATGAAGTTTTTCATAACTCAGGGAAAAGTTGAGGTTTGCCAACTCGAAGGAAGGGGAAAACGCCGTCAAAAGTATTCCTGGGAGAAGATTCACCTAACGGATAAATCAAGTATACTGTTCCAGCGCACTTCTTGGTATCCTTATGCAACGTGTACAACATCCCTTGTTTCTCCACTTTTGTTGCTTCTGTGCACAGAAGTACCATATTCCACGGAATTACGTATTACGAGGAGGAAACCGTTTAATGCAGCTTACTTTTTCCCCATATGTATTCACTCAATATTTGGAATCCCTGGGTCATGTGGAGAATTCTTTATAATCAATTGTGCAGGCGGAACATAGAGCCCGGTTCCTCTATTTACACCTAGAATTCTTTTCCTTTGCTTCAAGAGAGCTTGGTTTCTCCTTTATACCAGCGTTAGGGTCGAGTCGAGCCAAATCTGGTGTGTAGTTTCGAGTATTCTCTTCAAGTATCTTGCATAGACAATATAGGTTATCAATGATACTAGAACTACTACTAGTACAACTTTTATTATTATTAATAATAATAATAAATAATAATTACAATTATAATTATAACAACACTGTGATTAAACATGAAAGATACGCGGTCTGTATTTGAATACTAAAAAACTAGTTGATTGCTAACCTCGGTAGTCGTGAATTCTAGGAGTCAAGGATATTGTTCACGAGCTTGTGAATTTGGGTTGAGGGTTTAGGTTGAGTTTAGGTTAGGCTCAAGACAAACATTGTTAAAAGTTATAGGGCACTGGCCAAATATCTTCAAAACTGTTCGCCCCGAGTTTACAATTGTCAACAACTTGAGCAGCTCGGCTCACAGCGCACTCACTATCGACCCGAACCGAGAAGTGAGCCGAGCCAACAGCTCACCGAACCGAGTCAGCTAGAGCCTTCTGCCCAAATGAGCTGAACCGAGCAGATGGCTTATCCCAACCAAGCCAGCTCGAGCCGATGGTTCATTCCAAGCGAGCCGGCTCGAGCCATCGGCTCAGTTATTACTTCCCAACTGAACTTCTTATTAAAAAATCTCTTGTGGTCTCGATATCGAGACGAGAAGACATGCGAGCAGTGTTTCCTCTAGTGAGCAACATTAAAAGTATTCCATATTACTACTTAGCTTACATTTCTCATGGCTTTCGCTTTCTAGTGCAATCAGGCCATGATTTCAAAACGAGTTAAAACGTAATAATAATAATAATAATAATAATAATAATAATAATAATAATAATAATAATAATAATAATAATAATAATAAATATAAGTATTCCATACATATAGAAATGCTTTTGACCAAGCACACAAGAAATTATATTTTGTCCATTTAGTACTATCATTCTTTTGTCACTCACAATTATCAATATTCATATAGTAAATATCTTATAATTCTTATATTTTAAAGTCAATTGACAGGGCTCTGATTGCTTTTATGAGAAATGAATCTTTGGTTTTATAGATCCTACGCAGTGGCGATGATCGTGCGTCGTTTCGGTCCTGCGCCGTGTCGATCCTGTGCCGTGTCGATCCTGTGCCGTTTCGATCGTGTGCCGTATCGATCCTGTGCCGTTTCGTTCCTATGCCGTGTCGATCCTGTGCCGTTTCGGTCCTATGCCGTGTCGATCCTGTGCCGTTTCGGTCCTATGCCGTGTCGGCTCTATGCTGTTTCGATCGTACGTATTCTATGCATATAACTTGCACAGGCATAGAATCGACAGGAGTTTATAATTTGTAAGAGCAAAGATTAAACAGATAATAAAAATATTATTTTTTTAGGCACATGATTAAAAGTTAAATTATTTCAGAGCAGCGGCGTAAGAGCAAAACGGCACAGGACCGAAACGGCATAGGATCGACACGGCATAGGACCGAAACGGCACAGGATCGACACGGCACAGGACCGAAACAGGTTTCTGAGCTGAATTGTCGGTCGTATGCCGTTTCGATCCTGTGCCGCATCCCCAAAAAAATTAGTGCTGTTACACAAACGTCAAAAAACAAAAACGATTCTGGGTGGGGCTATGTTCACGCTAGCCCCACCCACTCAACCGATTGAGATTAAACCTATACACAAAGCTAGTGTGAAATTAGTGCTATCGATAACGCAAAAAAAGAAAATTAGTGCCATTATCAGAAGCCCAAATATAGTCGAAAATCTAATGTGGCGGCATCATCAAAGAAAACAATCGATCCTCATTTTTATGATACTATACTTAGCACTCATTTTCTTTCTATGCGGTATCGTCAGCACTAGTTTAGCACTAAGTTTTGACATAGTTAGAAGATTAGTACTGTTACACAAACGACAAAAATGGCACTAATATGTCGTTATTGCTACCAAGTTAACGCTGTTCTCAAAGATTTTTTTACTTGTAGCATCTACATTAATAAAGCACGAACGGTAGGTTGTTGTGCACTAAGAAGCACTAGCGATGCACTAATAATTGCACTAGAAGGGATCATCAGTGCTTTTCATTTTGGTGGGAATTTAACGCAATAAAAACTTGTCCATGAATTTCTTATGGAGTTTCGTGACATGTAATTAGTCATATCTACATCAATAGTTAAGCATTTACAAAACTGTGTGTGTTTTCTAGAAGCACAAATGATGCGTGAACTAATGACACTTACTTTCCGTTAGTGCTTAAAATGGGAGCCAAATTCACGCTGACCCCAAATGTTTTTCGACTTGTAGAGCCTACACTAATGGAGCACTAACGTTAGTTGTCGGTGCAGTAGGAAGCACTAACGAATGACACTGAGTTTTTCATTAGTATTTGAAGTGGCAAGTGCAGCGTGAACTTGACGCCACAAAAGGTTTTTATTTGTAGTTCCTATAGTAATAAAGCACTAACAATAGGCGTTAATGCACTAAGAATCATTAACGATGCACTAGCGATTGACACTAAATTTATCGTTAGTGCGTTATGAGGAGGTTATGTTCAGGGCCGTTGTTAGTGCTTCTTAAGTGAAGGTGTTACAAGGAAGACCCTTTCGTGGGACAATTTCTCGCTGCTACAGATACTTCAACCACTAACCAAAAAGTTAGTGCCATTCGTTAGCGCATCGTTAGTGCTTCTTAATGCACCAACACCTAACGTTAGTGCTTCATTAGTATAGGTGCAACATGTAAAATACTTTGGGAAATAGTATGAACTTAGGCCCTACTATAAGCACTTAGGAAAAATGAGTGCAATTCGTTAGTGCATCGTTAGTGCTTCTAGAAAAAAGTTTCGTTAGTGTTTATAAGAAATTTATGAGGAATTTCTCATATCAAATTTCCACCACATTTAAAAGCACTCATGACCTCTTCTAGTGCAATCGTTAGTGCAGTGTTAGTGCTTGTTAGTGCACCAACCCCTAACGTTAGTACTTTATTAGTGTAGGTGCTAAAGCTAAAATATCTTTGGAAGTCGGCTTCAAGCACTAACTAGAAAGTTAGTCATTCGTTAGTTCTTCTAGAAAACACTAACAGCTTGTATACAATTTGATACTTCTAAACTTGGTCCCCACCAAAAGCCTTAAACAAATACCAAAATATGGTAGCAATAACTTTAGTGCTGTGTGCGTTTAAGTGCACTAACGATGCACTAACAATTTGTCATTAAGCCCATGTTTCTACGTGAATTTGTATAGATTTGGATATTTCTGAATTTGCCCCCACCAAAAATCTTGAATAAATTCCAATATATGGTAGCACTAACGTTATTGATTAGTGCGTTTAAGGGCACTAACGATGCACTAGTGATTACTGTTAACTCTATGTTTCTACGTTAATTTATATGGAATTTGATATTTCTGAAGTTGCCGCCCTCCAAAAATCTTGAATAAATCCCAAAATATGATAGCACTAATATTAGAGTTTAGTGCGTTTAAGAGAACTACTATCGATGCACTAACGATTGCCGTTAACTCCATGTTTCTACGTCAATTTGTATAGATTTGGATATTTCTGAAGTTGTCCCTACCAAAAATATCCAATAACTCGTAAACGCTGATAGCACTAACGTTAGTGCTTAGTGCGTTTAAGTGCACTTTCCATGCACTAACGATGTGCGATGTTTGCTATAATTTGGGAGAGGTGGGGAGCCAACTTCAAGCACGTGTATACATAGCAATATTTTTCTTTCTATGCTATGTGTTTGAAGTTGCCCACTCCCTACCTCTACCAAATTACAACAAACGTCGTACATCTTTAGTGCATCGTTAGTACACGTTAGTGCAATCACAATTTACGAGATATTGAAGATTTTTGGTAGGGGCTAACTTCATATGAAGTTATTCTCTCTACCAAAGATGGATTAGTGATTGCCGTTAACCCCATGTTTCTACGTCAATTTGTATGGAATTTGATATTTCTGAAGCAGTCCCACCACCAAAAATATTCAATAAATCACAAAATATGATGGTACTAATGTTAGTGCTTAGTGCGTTTAAGTGCACTAACTACTGCCGTTAACTCCATGTTTCTACATCAATTTGTATGGAATCTGATATTTCTGAAATTCGCTCCCTCACCAAAAATCTTCAATTACTCGTAAACTTAGATAGCACTACCCTTTGTGCTTACTGCGTTTAAGTGCACTAACGATGCACTAACGATGTGCGACGTTCGATGTAATTTGGAAGAGATGGGAGCCAACTACAAGCACGTTTATACTTAGCACTAATATCCTTTCTATGCGACGTGTCTGAAGTTTGGCCCCCCAACCTTCCAAATTACAACAAATGTCGCACATTGTTAGTGCATCATTAGTGTACTAAAGGCACTAAGCACTAACGTTAGTGATATCAGAGTTATTAATTTGATAAAATAATTTTTAAAATTTGATATACTACATTGTTTCACGGTTTAGCTCCAAGATCATTGTTCGATCTTCACGAAGTTTATATTGAACCGGAAGAGTAAAACATTTTGAACAAGAAAAAATGATGAAAATGGATTATCCCATTTCGAAGTTCAAAGTGAAAATACAAATATTGAAATCGGTTAATAATTGTTTTCACGCTGCACACGTTGAGCTGTTTCATGATTTAGTTCCGAATACCTTCTTGTAATTTATATGAAGCTGCCGGGAAAGTACACTCGTTTAATCACAAAAAGAAAAAAAAGAAAAAGAAAAAAACAAAAAGAAAAACGGAAACAGAAAAAGGAAAAGAAAAGAAAAGGAAAAAGAAAAATTAAAATCGACGTACCAGTATCGATATCATGTGTTATCATACAAAAGGCATATACTGAATATAAAGAGCCGTGGGAGACCCGGGTTCGATTCCCGGGGGGAGCTCATGTGGTTCGGATTCCCCGTTAATCAGTAGGTCCACGTCTCATATAGCCTCGCTGCTGAAAGGTACGCTAAACTAAAATCAACTCAACAACTCACTGAATATAAAGAGCCGAATTGGGAACCTCTTTTTTAAGTAACGTTAAAAACAAGAATAAAAATAAGGTCAAACTCCGTCAGTTATACAATATGAACATAAATTTGTAACTATGTGCATCCAACTATTCAAATGAGAGTATCAAAGTGGATTATTGATTTCAGTTGTTTTAACGATTTAATAATGCTTTGACATTGTTTATTTTTTCTGTCATAGATATTTTTTATTTGCTTTAATATTTAAACAAGTTTAACAAATACTATACAGCTTAACTTCATTTCGGGAAGTGGGCCCGTTTCTACCCACCCTTCCTATTACTATAGTCCTGAAAAATACCATAATGTTCTCTGTACATATGTAATACCTTCAGTACTTTCGCTGAAAAATATCAAAATCCATCTCGATAGTTGAACGAGCTTGTGTTAAAAGTTGTGAGAAGATTATTTTCAACTAACATTTTAAATCTATATGTTGATTGTATCCAGTAGCGTAGCCAGAATTTTTTCAGGGGGGGCCAATGAAGGGCCCAAAAGAATTTTGAGGGGGCCATCTCCAGTTAATGAAAAATTTTATTCACACACACACACACACACACACACACACACACACATATATATATATATATATATATATATATATATATATATATATATATATATATATATATATATATATATATATATATATATATATGTGTGTGTGTGTGTGTGTGTGTGTGTGTGTGTATTTGTTTGTGTGTGTTTTCAAGGTAAATGTTTTCATCTTTGTTGTTCATAATTTTACACTGTTACAGTGAAAATATAAGAATTTACTACCTCATTTCTAATATAAGTAAGTAGTTATTTAATCACTGTGTTTAAAATATGTGTGTCTGGTTGATTTAAGTGGAAGCAGAGAATTACATTTTACAAATAAAGAAAATAATTTATAGGTTCCTGCCTCTACTTAAAAAAGGATCTTTCTATTCTTGTGGGTAGCAGCAAACAAATCAACAACTTCTTTAAGATCTAACGATCTAGCAATTTTTTTCAATATAAAGTAATCCTAAGTTTTTCAACAGATCATTAACAAGATCAGGCATGCAGATGATACAGTTATAATAGCTAAAGCCGAAGGAGGACTACAGGAGATGATTGACTAAATAGTTGACACTGAAAAACTGTATGGAATGGAAATTAACATCGAAAAGTCGAAAGTCATGAAAATATTCCGTGGAAACGTGCCCTTACGGATCAGAGTAGTACAAAGAGAATTTAAAGAGGTCGATAATTTCAAGTATCTGGGAAGTATTTTGACGAGAGACGCTTACTGTACCAAAGAGATCAGGTCAAGAATTGCCAAAGCTAAAGAAGCATTCAACAAGAAAAGATCACTCTTAACTATCAGCCTCAATATTGGACTTAAGAAGTTGGTCAATTACTATGTATGGAGCATTGGACTGTATGGTTCAGAGACTTGGACATTACGGAAATTAGAGAAGAAATATTTAGAGAGCTTCAAAATTGGGTGTTGGAGGAAAATGGAGAAGATAGAATGGATAGAGAAAGAAACAAACGAAGAGGATTTAAAACGGATAAGAGAGAAGAGGACAATTTTAGCTACCGTACTTCGTAGGAAGGCCAATTGTATTTTGTGAAGAAATTGTCTTCTTCACACCACCATAGAAGGAAAGATGGAAGGGAAGCGACGAATAGGAAAAAGCACACAGCTGATCGATAGTTTAAAAAATAGAATTAAATATTGGGAGTTAAAAGAGGAAGCTGAAGATCGAGAAATGTGGAAGAAACATTTCCAGGCCCAAATCTAAAATTGAAAAGAAAAATCCCCCTTAGTCCCACGTCCTGCCGAAAGGCAGAATACTTAATAATAATAGTAATAACAAGTTTTTCAACCTATCATGAGTCATTGAATTGCGTATACAAGTCTTTAATCTTTTCAAATTTGAGAGTAACCTTTCACATGTAACACTAGAAACTGATATATTTATAGAGATGATATCTAGCTTGTAGATTTCTAGGAGTGCGTTGTTGTAGACGCAAACATCAACGATATTCATCAAGGAATCAACTTTGGTTTTCTCTCGTCTTCATACAACTTAATTGTATTTGGGAGGAATTTAAGTTCACATTTCCTGATCACTTCCATAACGCTGGGCCATAGGCTCGACAATGTCATAATTTAGAAAGTTTTCACTTTTTGGATGTGGTGATTGATCTAATGATTTTGCTACATGATCCTTATCAATAGTAAGCAAAAAATGTCTCTTAGTATATTATCTTTAGAAAATTCGTTTTCTGCCTCCAATGAAGGAAGAGATTCATCCAAAATGAATTTGTTATATTTCGATGGTGAATGTCTAGTTCGTTTCCACGAGGAACCCCTATATTATATCTGTTTCCGGCTCTGGAATTTCAATACCATTTCCTTTGAGTATCTCCAAACATTCTTAATAAATTTGTTCGAATGTTGTTCGTTGAGAGTCATATTCTCCAGACCTCATCTTCGAAAGCGTTTGAACAAGTGAATCTACAAGAATCAAACTTTCCAACATGCCTGCATCTACTTGAGATGAGACGACGCTCAAAGTTATAGCATAGCAGTAGTCATCTCAAATTTTACCAGCCCGAAAACATTCATTCTAGTACAGATCACACTAATTTACCGGATGGAATGATGGAAGTAAATAAATATCACAAACTCCAGATTTATATTATTATGCAGTGTTTATATTAATACTGCATAATAATATAAATAGTTGTTTGGTAGATAAACTGTATTAATAATAATAATAATAAAGTAAAAAGTGATGGACAAGGACAGATGTTCTTAAGAGACAAACGTCGCACAGAAACAGGAACTGAAGACTGATATGCCGTCCCAGCCCACTTTAAATTTTAAGTCTTGCTCTTGAAGCTAAGTTTCACTTTAAAGTAAACTGCCAATAATTATCATGTATTCTTAATATTTCAGAAAAATGTCCCGATTTCACGTTCTAAAAATATGGTAGCCTAATCAGTGACGAAACTAGACATTTTGTGCCCAGGGCAAAAATTTGCGATTAGCATCCCTTTCATCTGCATCTACACCAATAAACACACAGATTATTTGCTGGCGCACGGGGCAACTTCTCCGGTTTCAGCATCTTGTTTTGGTCTGACCGTAGTTAAATTATTTTTGGTTACTTTTACCCTTGAGCTCTAAAACTGAGTAATGAATGTGCCTTTACTTTATTAAAATGATGAAGTGAACACTCTTTGAAGCCAAAAGAGGAAATGTGTTTTTCTTTCCCTAATATCAAACAGTGTTCGAATAGACATTTCAATCGGAACTCCTTACAGCAAAAGAAGTATACGTGGCTTTTTATCTTTCTTTCGTTTGCTTACCTTCACTAGCTTTTAGAATTTGACGTGAATTCAAATACACAAACACTTCACACCTACACCGAATGGCCAAAACTCAGCGGTAGAATATCAGCTTAAGATTCGGAAGGTGGTGTGATCGATCCCTCCTGGATAAACATTCGACTGAAGAGATTACCAAGATTCTTCCTAGGTGTCACTAGAGAAGTTTTTATGGCCCTATCGACTCATTTTCCTCATTTCTATCCTCTGAGTATCGGATGTTTCAAAGCCTTAAAGTTCAAATGTAGTTGAACGCTACTATCCTGTAGACGATGCTAAATTAATATTGTTAGTTTTGAGATTAGATTTGAAGGATTAATTAGTATATCTTGTTAAAAATTCATATCACCACTGATTTACTGTTCTACATAATTCCTATCATATAATTTTCTCAGAAATGCATATGTTAACGAAGAACAAATATAAATCTGTAACAAAAATTGGTATTCACTGACTAAACGTAATAAATGGAATATCTGTGGACCAGCCCCACACACTCCTGATATATATCTGATTCAGTGGCGTATTTACGATTTTGTTTCGGGAGGGGCTTTGCTAACTTTCGGGGGGGCGCTTTGCCTGGAAATGTGAAAATTCTGCAAGATATTTCATTTATTTTACTATACTAAGTAAGATTTCGGGGGGGAGGGGCTTAAGCCCGGAAGCCACTCCCCTAAATACGCCACTGATCTGATTACTAAACATCAGATAACGGGATGATACAACCTGGTCACAGGAATAACTATCACTTTTACACAAAATAGCATTACTTCCGCGACCAAGTTGTATCATCTCAGTATCTTACCTGATGGTAATAGTAATCAGGATCAGGAGATTGTAGTACCGGTTCTGTGATAAACTTCGGAATTTCTCTAGAAGTAGCAGTTTTGGAATTAAGCTGAAGTTAAAATCGTTTAAAAGAAAATACTTCTGAACGATTTATTTATAAAGAATCACTGATTTCTGTTAATCTCATTTTCCCAGGCTTTAGTTAGTAGTATAGATCCACAAAGCACTGACTCCGTTTTCCTTAGAGATTGCTAGTGTCGCGTGTTAACATCGCAGCAGGTTTCTACTGAGTTGCCAACGGTCAAGAGCGTTAGGAAACTAGACGTACTACAGACAAGACCAGAAGGTAGTCGAGAAGGAGAACCGTATCAGTAGCAAATAATAGATGCTGGTAGTATTTAATATCTTAATTTTCTCGAACGATTGGGACTCAAACAACAGAGAGAATGACAGAATTAATAAATACTTCTGCTCTCTTCTTTTACTGTATATTAAGCAAGACGACTCGATATTATTTGATAATAATAATAATACCAAATTATTTAATGGATGCTGTGCATCTGTTTTATGTTGCCATAATCAATAGAAATTAATTACTTAGTGTACGAAGACTTCTTTTGTCCAACACAAGTGTAATTGCATGCATTTTACTGCAGTGCATGCTATTTGTAAGTAAGAATCTCTTATTTTTTTAGTATGACTTTAAACATCGAAGCAAATGAGAATTCCGACTGATTTTGCTTTTCTTTCTGATTCTTTGTCTAAAACAAAGAACATAACCAGATAAGATACAGAGGTTAAAAGGAACGTTCAGATGGTGAGGCCAGTGCACGCACCTTACAGATTTCGAATTAGATCTTGCTGTATTACAAACAAAAACGAGCCTGGAGCTTTTTACTCGGAACGCAGACAATTGCAACATACGGTATTCTGCAGTTGGTAAATGTTGTCGAGAGATGTTTCGGTAGTAGTTTCACTTGTGGCTACTATCAACTCATCGTTTGTCGACCTATAGCAGTATCACTCTGTGTTGAGGGGGGGGGCACTAGGGGGGCCAAGAATTTGAGCAAGGGGCCTGGCCCCCCTAGGCCCTCCCTTGGCTCCGCCACTGATTGTATCATACAGATTTCATGCTATAATCGAGATGAGCAGCATTTTATAAAATTGTCGTATAGATGGTTAACATTTTGAACTATTTTCCTATCTTTTAATAAATTATTGTGCCATTTCAAGGAATTTCCTTAACCAGAATTTCTAGTAGAGTGGTTAAATATAGCAATCACGCGAATGGTATATGTTATTCCCTCATCATGAAACATACTTATTGTTTCGTATTTCATACAGGTGAATTTCAAAAGGTTTTGTATCTGACCATGTACTTACGTCGTGATCTCTCTCCTCATTTGCTGATGACGTACTTACCAAGTGGACTTCTTGTACTCGTTTCTTGGTACAGCTTCATCATCAACCCTGAGGTAGTTCCAGGAAGAATTGCTGTGGCGACCACTGCACTCCTTACACTAGTGACTATGTTTAATTCTTTCAGGTAAACATCATAAACGTACCTCTTACAATTAATAAATATATGTTATAATAGTACTATCATAGTGAATATATCAATACTCACATACTCTTCTAATCTAAGATATGAACGGCATATTTGCAGGCTAGGTGCTTAGCTTTCCCTCCATTTTCTCTCTTAACATAAAAGTTACGTCTCTCATAAGCTATTAGCTCTGTGGCCTATGGAACCCGGAAGTTCAATGCAGTGTTCACAAAAGCTCTCCACTGAATTTTGTCCTTGGCCAACTGGATCCATTTTCTACTTTACATTCCTATTTCTGCGAGATCCTTCTTGATATTTTCCACCCATCTGCGCCTAGTCTGCTTAAAGTCGTTTTCAGATTAATTTTCCATTAAGACTTTGAAAGCGTTTCTACTTTCTTGTATTCTAGCTACATGACCTGCTCAGCTAAGCCTCCTAGACTTGACTCTAACAATGTTCGGTAAACTGTATAAGTTATACAGTTCTTCGTTATGAACTATGCGCCATTTCTAACTCCCGTTCCTCTTAACTATGAATATTAGTGTCAGCATTTTATACATTTTATCGTTTTATACATGTTAAGCTTCAAATTCCTCGAAAGAATTTGCGACGACAAGAGATTTTAAACTGAACTATAACACGAATACCCTGCTTTCAGACTACACTTAATTTCTTCGTAGATAAGATTTTGATCTGTTAATATTGATTCTAGAAATTTGAAAGTACCCTCTTTGTCGAAACTATTACTTGATATTTTGATGTATTCATAATTTGCAGTATTACAATCCCAGTGAACTTATGTGCGTTTAGTTTTCTCTTCATTTACTTGTAAACCAATGTCGCTGCAATCGTTCAATAAGGCCTCTACATTTCTTTCCTTTATTCTCGTATCATCCTGTACGAGATTTACATCAACAGCATACGCCATAACCTGGTGAATACCATTGAACTCTAGGTCTGGTTGCTATCTTTGATTTTTCTTATAGCGTACTTCAGAACAAAGTTGAATAATAATGGCGAGAACGCATAAAAGGAAATAAACTTTCAAAATAACATTCAACCCCTTTTAAAACATTGCTGTAGACGCCAACATAGAAACGAGCTATATCTAAGTTTCCCCTTACAAGGGATGCTATCCAACTCCTCGACTAGTATCACATTGTAACTTGCACAAATGGAAGGACACGCTGAAAGATGGAAATTTGCTTATTCCTACAATTTGCAACGTCGTAGAACAGGAATTATAATGATCTTCCCCGTAGCACCTGAAAATTATATACTCTGGTCATAGGTGCCTTGGATGGAATATGAATCTAATACACTGGAACTTGTTTCCTCACGAAGACAAATGTTGCACACTCGTGTGTTCGAGTGGGTCAAGGCGTCAAGCCAGTGACTCAATGGTCCGGACTTCGAATCCCGGCTTGGGTGATTGTTTTATGATTGTGGAATTTAAAACCTTAATGGCAATCAACACGGGCCGAAGTCCTTCATTAGTTAACTGGTCCAACAAAATATTTGTTGTCTTCTTCTTCTTCTCATTATTATTACTCATCATCATCATGATCATACTATTACTACGAGTACTACTACTACTACTACTACTACTACTACTAATAATAATAATAATAATAATAATAATAGTAATTGTTGCGTTGTGTTTTTAGCGTGTCCGTTTTTTCCACTGGCTAAATGTGTTTGTTTGAAACTTACTGTCGCGTATCGTGTTCAATTTGACATCGTTTTGTATAAATGACATACCAGAGATCAGTCTTGGGAAGTAACGTAACGCAAGTAACGCGTTACTTGTAACGAGTTACTTTTGAAGTAACGTTTCCTAGTAACGCGTTACATTGTTTCCAAAGTAACTAACGGTAACGTGTTAAAATTTTAAAATAACGTTCTTAGTTTGCGTTACTTTTTTCGCGTTACATTTCGGATGAGTAAGTACAATATATGTATAGTTTTTTCGGAAACAAATGTTTCTTTCCTGTAAGTGAATTTCTCAGAATGAAACAATCGAGCATGAACTACGTATGTCAGTGACCGACAAGTCACAGACACAGAGAAACAGATAAGTTCGTAGTGCCACTTGCTGTTTTTTTGAAGATGAGTACAGCCTTAGGGAAATCACGTGTATTGATTGCAAGCACCTGGAAGACTTTGTCGTAGATTTTGACAGCTCCAAATCAATACCGGTATATTCAGTGAGTGAACTAGGAGTGCAATGATACCGGTAGTCTATTTTACTGTGATTGGTGTTGTTTTTATAAAGATGGAGAACGAAAATATTTTACAGTTCGAACATTTGAAAGAACACTTTTTTTTTCTTAAGAGCTGAGGATGATGGTGGACAGAATTTAAAAGTAAAGTGTCTGAAGTGCCCCGGCGGAAAATATTCATCTACAATAGGGTGCCATAATTAACGGTTTACAGTAAGGAGTTAATATGAATACATTGTTCTGATGAGCAGGCCTACTTTATTACTAGAAAATAGTTTGCTGATGGTACGTAATATTGGAGTTCTTTCAGATCAGTTTGCTTATCTTAGAGTCCCGTTGATTATAGAGTTTGAAACTAGCTTTAGAAAGCATGTATCGATTTTAGAGTTACTACCAAGTTTTGATTCACTCCCAGTTCATGTGTTCTCATTTTATTAGTTGTAGTGTAATGTTTCTCTATATTCTGTATTTTTAATTTTACATAACAACATTGTTATTATTATATAATTAGTTTAGCAGAATAATAATAAACAACCATTTTTTCTAACGCATAGGGATGAGCACAAGTCAAGTTAAAACTCGACTCGACTCGAATTCAAGTTGAGTTTCGAGTCAAGTCAAAGGTAATATCCTCGACTCGAGTTCCGAGCCGATTCAGTTTTTCGCTTCGTTTCGAATCCAGTCGAGTTTGATAAATGGCTCGTTCGTTTTAGCTCGTCTTGAAATCATGGCCTGATTACACTGGAAAACGAAAGCCATGAGAAATGTAAGCTAAACAGTAATATGGAATACTTTAGTGTTGCTCACGAGAGGGGACACTGCACTGCACGCGAGACCACAAGAGATTTTTTATAACAAGCTCAGCTCGCCTCGGCTCAACTGAGAAGATGGCTCGAGCCGGCTCACTTGGGTTGAACCATCGGCTCGAGCTGGCTTAGTACGGATAAGTCATCTCGGTTTTGCTCAACTGAGCCGAGGGCTCTAGCCGAGTCGGTTGGGTGAGTTGTTGCCTCGGCTCACTTCTCGGTTCGGGTCGATAGTAAATGAGCTGTGAGCCGAGGTGCTCGAGTCGTTGACAATTTTAAACCCGAGCCGAGCAGTTTTGAAGACATTTGGCCAGTGCCCTATAACTTTTAACAGTGTTTGGCTCGAGCCCGAATACTCGACCTAGACCCTCAAGCCAAATTCAGAAGCTTGTGAACAATGTCCTTGACTCCTAGACTTCACGACTATCGAGGTTGGCAATCAACTAGTTTTTACTATTCAAATACAAGACGCCTATCTTTCATTTTTATATACAGTGTTGTTATAATTATTATTATTATTATTATTATTATTATTATTATTATTATTATTATTATTAATGATAATAATAATAATAATAATAATAATAATAATAATAATAATAATAAAGTTGTAGTAGTAGTAGTGTAATTGATAATAATTATACTGTGTATGTAATATACTTGAAGAATGTACTCGGAACTACATACCGGATTTGGCTCGACTCGACTCGAAACTCGACCCCAATTCGAGTCGAGTTGGAGGAAATTTTTCGACTCGAGCTCAAAGATGTCTGTTTCTACTCGAATCGAGTTTCAAAGAAAACTCGCTCGAACTTGCTCGTGTCCATCCCTACGAGTAACGCAGTATGGTATTTTATCAATGTTACATTATATGAAAATGTTCATATATCAAGTAAAAAAAAATGTCCTTGCATTTACATAAAGCGATTCAGAACGTGCAATAATAATAATAATAATAATAATAATAATAATAATAATAATAATAATAATAATAATAATAATAATAATAATAATAATAATAATAATAATAATAATAGCGGTAGTAATAGGCCTAGTAGTACGGAAAATTGAAGTCATATTTTTTTCACATTTTTAAAGTTTCGGACCTAAAAGTAACGCGTTACTTTCGAAGTAAAGTAACAGTTCCTTTTTTGGGGCAAGTAACGCGTTACTAACGCGTTACATTTTAAGAGAAAGTAAAGTAACTTGTAACGCGTTACATTTTTACAAGTAACTTACCCAACACTGCACTCCGATTGCAGTGGAGCCACCTGGGGCGTCATTTAGGGCGTCAATTGCCCTCCAAGAGCTTGAGGAATACATATACTTGAATACATATACTCCCTCAAGCAAAGTCTGTAATGACGCCCCTAAGAGGCACACTAGCTCAGATGAGAAACCCACAAAGTATGAGGTCCCTACATGTAAGTGTATTTCCTAAAACGCTCGAGATAACTGTTAACTAATGTGAATAAGGTAAAAGATAACTTGCAGAGATACATCTTGCTGCAGAAGGGTAGCGCTTGAACACGGTAAATAGGGCAAATATCAAAATTTTGAAACAATGTAAGATTTCCTGCTAAGGAAAGCATTTTTAAAAAGTCAATGTTGTAATTTTCGACTAAATTTCTATCTGGTTAGTCTAGTGGCTATATGAAAATTCTTGTCTTTTAGCCTAAATGTTTTGCTAAAGTTTTGTCGCAAAGGAAGTTTTATTTATTTATTTATTATTTTTTAGAACTCACAAGCAAAAATATTGACTTTGCCATTTTGGAAGAAAACACTACAAATGTTTGTAAGCGTTATATATTAAACGTTATCATGTTTAAACTTATTTCTGTAAATCAGCAGTTTATTTGTAGAATATTTTGGTAGATTCCTGATTCAGTTTCTTTGCAGGTAAAATGTGGTTCAGAGTACTAGGAGTTTACACGTACGTAAAATTTCATTTATCCTGGGTTAAGTAGCTTTGTTGTCTCTTATCATTTAAATCAGGCTTGTTTAGACAAAGCACTACACCACTAAATTTGTTTCAGGTCGATTAACTGAAAACATTTACACATACAGTAACAGAATGGTTTTCACATACAAAATCTCGATAAATACAGAACTGTTAGGTACAATAGTATTCAAAAGTTAGTCTTTCTTGTCATCTTTTATTAAGTTTCCTTCACTAAACCAGATGCTTCAAAATTCTTTATTCCTGGAATTATTTCCTATTTCCTTGAAAAGAGTATTTTACAAACATACAGTAGAAATAGGATGGTAGAAAATAGAACAAGTGGCCAGTTTTCGATACTTGGGTAGTATTATTAGTGATGATATGAAGTGCGAACTTGAAATAAAAGGAAAAATAGGAATGGCGAAAAATATCTTCAGAAAGAAGAAAATTGAGTTCTGTGAGACCTTGAATGAAGAGTTGAGAAGACTCATAAAGTGTTTCGTGTGGAGATTGAACTGTATGGGCCAGAAACATAGACATTACGCAGCTTTCGAAATGTGAGTGTGGAGAAGAATGGAGAGAATTATTAGGGCTGAGCGTAAGAAATGTGAGGGTGTTACAAATGGTAGGGAAAAAGAACAGGTTAAGATATTGTTGAGTAGAGGAAGAGAAACTGATTTAGACATTGGCTAAGAAGAAACTGTATCACGAAGGATGTATGAAGACTTGAAAGAGAAGGAGGGGGATTACGAGGCTACAATTGATGGACCATATCAAATCAGAAAAATCGTACGTGAAGACGAAGAGGTTATTGGAAAACCATGGATCATGAAAGCTTCTCAATTGCAGCAGGTAACCTGCCAATAATGACAGAATGTTTATGATGATGTTGATGACTCCTGTGCTCTAAACAAGTGACTTTCATTTTACTACGTGAAACAACAGTAGACTTCTAACCTATGGGTGCTTACTATTGAAACTAGAAATCTTAAAATTCGTCGCTTCTGGCTTCAACAAATTGATAACAGCGAGCTAAGCCTACATTGTCACGCTTAATCTTTCTCAGTGTCTTTTACCACTTTTACCCTAAACGAATCCAATGTTAAAACTGGAAATGGGAAACGATCTGCCACTTCCGTCTTATATATATATATATATATATATATATATATATATATATATATATATATATATATATATATATATATATAGATAGATATATATATATATATATATATATATATAGATAGATAGATAGATAGATAGATAGATAGATAGATAGATATTAATGAAGGAAACACTACTCTTGAAACCAGAGTCGTTGTTTAGCTGATAAGAGCGATTGCCAGAATTGATCGCGTTAAGAGCACCCCAGGCTAGATTGTAATTAGTCTCGGCTTATCAAGTATACCCAACAACATTGCAATACACGACATACCACATTTCATGTTTTATAAGGAACCGTAGGCTATTAAGGAATTAAAACTCGATTTTACTCAATAAGCCCATTTTATATTTCTTGTTTTCTCCATTTGTCATACTTGTGTTACATTAGTGGTTTTACAGTGAGTTCTAATACGACAATTAAGCAGAGATTCCGCCAGGAATTTTTGTTTGGGGGTGTAAAGTCAAAATTGCGAGGGTATAGATGGTTTGCACGGTTTGTATCGAATTTTGACTGTAAAAGATTTAAAGTTGGAGGTTCTTTCAAGAATGTAGGGGTCACTTCCTCACCCATAGAGGAGAAGGAGCTGCCTCAAACCTTCTAATAAGGTATTAATATCGTAAGATATCATAAATAGGGTTAAACGGGAGCAGATAAAAATTTTAGTACTTTTTCCCCAGATCTAGTACTTTTCTTCTGCATAGCTTAGTATGATATATTTTTGATGAGTGGGCACACTGGGCGCTAGTGTGACTTAAAATGTGTGGGACAATACTTTAGTGCACCGTAGTTATATTTAAGTTTTTGGTGTGAATTTCTCTTCCGTCCAGTGTAAACACATTCGACTGAGCCTTATATAATGTCAGTGATCTTACAGCTGGCTGATTAAAAAATGAAATGAAATCTTTGGGTTTTACGTCCCACGGTTAGGCTAAAGGAGACGGTGATTATGAGAAATGAATGAAATGGTGGAATGAAGAAAGAGGGAGGAAACGGGAGAACCACGAGGAAACCCACGCACACGGTGTTTGTCCACCACAAAGTTCACTTGGTGAGGACTGGGATCGAACCCGGGACCCCAAGCACCAACGGTGAACGCTCTACCACTGAGCCACCGCGGCCCCTACTGGCTGATTAATTTTGTGGCACGAACTCATGTTTTAGTGACCAAGTTACAAACTATGTATCTGAAATATGAAGTCATTGATTTTCGGGAGATTATTGTAGAGTTTTACAAGGTTTTCGTTACAGATGAGATAAAAGATTATCGTATATCGTTATGTGTCAGTGGAACAATGAAAAGGAATTAATTTTCTCAAGCATTTCTTCAGTTACGACTTTTCTGAAGAAGTGATATTCAGGTATTATATCAAGAAAAATAACTTCTTCATAATAAGATAATAATTATGACTCATTTACGGTTTATAGTTCTTAATTGATTTTTAGAGTCCAAAGATAACTAATATGTTTAATCATTTCTATGTATTAACATGTTTAATATGTTATTAATTAATATGGTTAACCAGTGATTAAAACAAGGGGTATTACGACTACGTACTTTTCAGATGGGATATACAAATTTTGTTTGTTACTTGTTAGCTGATATATAGAGGTCTATGTAGTTTTATCTTAAAATGCAACTTACGTCTATTTGGTTTGTTACGAGGGCTATTCATGAAGTTTTGTAGGTAGTGTTTCAAACTCCGTATAATAAACTGTACTGGAGTACCCCTACAACCAATCCTTCAAAGTATACGTCACATCATACCCCATGCGTCTTTGGAGGAGTGCAACATTTACCAAATGCAATATGATATTCTGTTGGCAATGTGATGCAAGGTCGAGATTGTAGGTTGCATGTTCAAGAAAACACATTTCGAGATTGCTGTTTTGCACCTTCTTATTTTCAGGCTTTTGAGTAAGGAATCTAACAAAAATGTACGCTTCTGGTCACAAAAACCTAAAATGGCTTCCAGAGACTAACACTGGGAAAACGGTTCTAGATCCTTACGAGTTCACTAAAAACCGACTCACTTTCCATGCATTTTTAGAGTTCCTTCGTGGCTAAGTGGTTAGCGTGTGCTCCTTTGGCGTGGAAGATCCGGGTGCGATTCCCGGCGGAAGTTTATTTGGTTTGGATTCCATGTTAATCAGTAGCTCCACGTCTCCTATAGCCTCGCTGCTGAAAGGGACCCTAAATTCAAAATCAACTTCATATAGTTTTATTAGAGGGTTGGAAATTGAATGATAATATTAGGGTAAAGGCACCGAATATGGAATACTTTTTGTCTCTTCTTCATTTCTCAGAAATGCGTATTCCAGAATAAAAAATATTATACATCATAATACTTGCGGTACCTTTGCAAAACAAAATACAAGTATGAAAGTGTGTTCCACATTATTGATTTTTTACAATATTACAAAATTGAAAGAAACTCAATTTCCCATATTAGGCACACCCTGCTCCTAATATGGAACACTACCTGTTCTTAAAGTGGAATACTAGAACAAATGTGTGTGTCTGCCTACAATACGATATTTGGACATTTCGAGCATGGGCGATGCATTCGAGCAATTTATATGTTTAAGGAATAAATTTACTTATTAGTTCAAGGGAAGAAGCATATGAAGTGTTCAAGCCTCGAACTCCGAAATCACATAGGCCCTTAATATAAGTCTACGAATTGAAAAGGACTATGTCCTGGGCTCCAGAAAAGTACCATCTCTTCATACGCCTGATGGGACTGAGGAAAACAAGGGAAAACCTCACTCAGAATGGACGGTCTGAGAAGTGATCGTGCCCATGGTCGAATTATCCAAATGTCGCGTTGTAGGCATTGCGGCCTATAGGTCTATAAGACAAGTAAACAAAAATTACATAACATTCTTAAGATAATTAAAACATAAAACAGCAGAAATACCAGACTTCTACGTAGTACAAAGATAATTATCGAATTTGACTGGACTTATTCATTATTAGGCCTATGTTTGTAAAATGCTTGTAAAACGAAATATTCGGGGAACCAAACTACTTGCGACAAATAAAGTATACAAAAATGCCCTATATAAAAGAAAAAGTTCGAACATACTGGATTAGTGTGTTTTAAGGCGTCCAAATTTTTAATTCCAGTTTTGCTTTGCAAAACACTGGCCACAAATATATTTTTCTCCATCTTTCATGGGACGCGTTTCGTGGGACCATCTTTTACAAAGTGGCCACTTTAACCAATCTCCCTCCCCTGCACTAAGCGACCACAATTTACCACAATGTCCACATTCCTCATCATAGTCATCATCAGTAGGATCACTTAAACTGTCACGATTTTCGTTCAAATCACTCACTGACGCTTCAGATTAACTTTCTACCTAGATACTTGTAGTCGCGTGATGTCCTTTTCTTTGGCTGTTTTGATTGGATTTTTTTTTTGGGAGGGGCTTGGAAAGTTAAACATTTTTTTAACTACTTGCAGGGATGAGGTAACGTCCCGTTGTGATGAGGAAGAGGCAGCTTCTAAATCGTTTTTGTGTAGAGTGCTCATAACTACTTTAGCCTCACCTGGCTTTCGACCAAGTGTGTTGCAATGCTATGGCTGTAGTTGTGGGCTCACAATGTTGCAATGCTGTGGTAGCGGACTCACTACTTCAATCGGTACTGTTGTGCTGTTCTCTTCACTTTGCACTGTAGACGACACGGCATTTGGGACATTTGAACTAATAAATAATCTGTGAAAATTTCATTCAAATCGGTTCACGCGTTCAGGAGTTATCGACAGACACACAGACAGACAACACAAATGTCAAACGTCTCGACTAGGAGACGTTCGCTGACGCTCGGTCTAAAATAATGTCAAGCCTGTCAGTCCACGTCACTCGAATTGGCGTATGGAGTCAACCAATAAGCTCGCAGTGCGCTGATTCCAAACCTTCAGTAAGAAATTTAATCTTTCGTAGTTGATAGTAGTAGTAATCGCATGACTTGAGGCAAATTTTACCGCCCCCTGGAGCGTGGCGCCCGCCGCCGCCGCCAAAATTTTGCGCCCCGGGCGCCCATTTTTTGGGTTACGTGGCCCGGGGTCAATAACCTAGGGGTACATAGGATCACCCCTTTTAGATTTTCGTAGGGGTACCATGGCCCACCCCCCAAATTTTGGCAGGGGCACCTAGGACCATCCCCCTTAAATTTTGGAAATTGCCAAATCTAAAAATTTGGTGTGGTAGCCTAGGACCATAGTATGTACTTCTATCAGTATTGGATGTCTATGTCATTCCCTTTCATGGGTAAAAAAATTGCCAACAATTCAAATTTCGGGTTGTTTTTTTTACCTAATTTATCCCCTTGGATGAGGTGTTATTATCCTATATGGTTATATGCGCGTATACAGGGGTCCATTCCCTTTCATAAGATATGGATATATTAATGCACCCCTTGAAAAATTTGGGAAGGGTACCTTGGCCCACCCCTTAAATTTTGGAAATTGACCAATTTAAACATTGGGTATTATAGTACTGCACCCTAATATGTATTATGATAAATTTGGGTGGTCCACCTCGTTCCCTTTTAGGGGTACAAATTTGCCAAAATATAAACGTAAGCAATACGTTGTACCACGTGTTTGTTCTTTTGGCCCAATTTATTTCCTTGGATGAGGTCCTATTACCTTATATGCTTATATGCTTATGTATAGGGGTCTATTCCCTATCATAAGACATAGGTACATTGGTGCACCCCTTTAAAAATTTGGGAGGGGTACCTTGGCCCACCCCTTAAATTTTGGAAATTGACCAATTTAAACATTGGGTATTATAGTACTGCACCCTAATATGTATTATGATAAATTTGGGTGGTCCACCTCGTTCCCTTTTAGGGGTACAAAATTGCCAAAATATAAACGTAAGCAATACGTTGTACCACGTGTTTGCTCTTTTGGCCCAATTTATTTCCTTGGATGAGGTCCTATTACCTTATATGGTTATATGCTTATGTATAGGGGTCTATTCCCTATCATAAGACATAGGTACATTGGTGCACCCCTTTAAAAATTTGGGAGGGGTACCTTGGCCCACCCCTTAAATTTTAGAAATTGACCATTTTACATATTTAGTATAATAGTACAGGATCCTAATATGTATTACTATAAATTTGGGTGGTCCACCTCGTTCCCTTTTAGGGGTACAAAATTGCCAAAATATAAACGTAAGCAATACGTTGTACCACGTGTTTGTTCTTTTGGCCCAATTTATTTCCTTGGATGAGGTCCTATTACCTTATATGGTTATATGCTTATGTATAGGGGTCTATTCCCTATCATAAGACATAGGTACATTGGTGCACCCCTTTAAAAATTTCCCAAACAACACGTACCTGTACGGCACATGTGCACTTTCCATGCATAAGCCGTACATGTGCACATGTTCATTTGTGTGGATGATGCATACATACATAACCCGTGCTTAAGCCGTACATGTGAATTTGCGTGGATGAAGCACACATACAGAACCCGGGCAAGCGCACATGTGCATTTGCGTGGATGAAGCACACGCACATAAAACGTGATTAAGTCGTGCATGTGCACATGTGCACTTGCATGGATGAAGCACACATTTATATAACCCGTGCTTAAGCCGTTATGTGCACATGTGCATTTGTGTGTATGCTGCACACGTACATAACCCGTGATTAAGAAGTGCACGTGCACATGTGCATTTCCATGGATGAAAAACACATTTATATAACCCGTGCTTAAGCCGCTATATGCACGTGTGCATTTGCGTAGAATAGGCACACGTACATAAGCAGTAATTAAGAAGTGCACGGGCACATGTGCATTAGCATAGATGAAGCACATTTATATAACCCGTGCTTAAGCCGTTATGTACACATGTGCATTTGCGTAGATGAAACACACGCATATAACCCGTGATTAAAAAGTGCATGTGCACATGTGCATTTGCATGGATGAAACACACAGTTATATAAATCGTGCATAAGCCGTGATATGCACATGTGCATTTGCGTGGATGAAGCACACATTTATATAACCCGTACCTAAGCCGTTATGTGCACATATGCATTTGCGTAGATGAAGCACACGCACATAATCCGTGATTAAGAAGTGCACGTGCACATGTGCATTAGCATGGATGAAACACACATTTATATAACCCGTGCTTAAGCCGTTATGTGCACATGTGCAGTTGTGTGGATGAAGCACACGCACATAACCAGTGATTAAGAAGTGCACGTGCCCATGTGCACTTGCATGGATGAAGCACACATTTATATAACCCGTGCCTAAGCCGTTTCGTGCATATGTGCATTTGCGTAGAATAGGCACACGCACATAACCAGTAATTAAGAAGTGCACGTGCACATGTGCATTATCATGGATGAAGCACACATTTATATAACCCGTGCTTAAGCCGCTATATACACGTGTGCATTTGCGTAGAATAGGCACACGCACATAACCAGTGATTAACAAGTGCATGTACGCATGTGCACTTGCATGGATGAAGCAAACATTTATATAATCCGTACCTAAGCCATTATGTGCACATATGCATTTGCGTAGATGAAGCACACGCACATAATCCGTGATTAAGAAGTGCATGTGCACATGTGCATTAGCATGGATGAAACACACATTTATATAACCCGTGCTTAAGCCGTTATGTGCACATGTGCAGTTGTGTGGATGAAACACACGCACATAACCAGTGATTAAGAAGTGCACGTGCCCATGTGCACTTGCATGGATGAAACACACATTTATATAACCCGTGCCTAAGCCGTTTCGTGCATATATGCATTTGCGTAGAATAGGCACACGCACATAACCAGTAATTAAGAAGTGCACGTGCACATGTGCATTATCATGGATGAAGCACACATTTATATAACCCGTGCTTAAGCCGCTATATACACGTGTGCATTTGCGTAGAATAGGCACACGTACATAACCAGTGATTAACAAGTGCATGTACACATGAGCACTTGCATGGATGAAGCAAACATTTATATAACCCGTGCTTAAGCCGTTATGTACACATGCGCATTTGCGTAGATGAAACACACGCAAATAACCCGTGATTAAGAAGTGCATGTGCACATGTGCATTTGCATGGATTTAAAACGCATTTATATAACACGTACTTAAGCCGTTATGTGCATATGTGCATTTGCGTGGATGTGGCACACGCACATAACCAGTGATGAAGAAGTGCATGGGCACATGTGCATTAGCATGGATTAAGCACACATTTGTATATCTCGTGCTTAAGGCGTTATGTGCACATGTGCATTTGCGTGGATGAAGCACACGCACATAACCAGTGATTAAGATGTGCATGTGCACATATGCATTCTTATGGATGAAACACACATTTATATAACCCGTGCATAAGTCGTTTCGTGCATATGTGCATTTGCGTAGAATAGGCACACGTACATAACCAGTGATTAAGAAGTGCACGTGCACTTGTGCATTTGCATGGATGAAACATACATTTATATAACCCGTGCATAAGTCGTTTCGTGCATATGTGCATTTGCGTAGAATAGGCACACGTACATAACCAGTGGTTAAGAAGTGCACATGCACATGTGTATTAGCATGGTTGAAACACACATTTATATAACCCGTGCATAAGCCGTGATATGCACATGTGCGTTTGCGTGGATGAAGCACACGCACATAATCCGTGACTAAGTCATGCATGTGCACATGTGCCCTTGCATGGATGACACACACATTTATATAACCCGCGCTTAAGCCGTTTCTTCCATATGTGCATTTGCGTAGAATAGGCACACGTACATAACCAGTGATTAAGAAGTGCACGTGCACATGTGCATTGGCATGGATGAAGCACACATTTATATAACCCGTACATAAGCCGTTATGTGCACATGTGCATTTGCGTGGATGAAGCACACGCACATAATCCGTGATTAAGAATAGCACGTGCATATGTGCTTTAGCATGGATGAAGCACACATTTATATATCCCGTGCTTAAGCCGTTATATGCACATGTGCAGTTGTGTGGATGATGCACACGCACATAACCAGTGATGAAGAAGTGCACGTGCACATGTGCATTAACACGGAAGAAAAACGCATTTATGTAACCCGTCCTTAAGCAGTTATATGCACATGTGCATTTGCGTAGATGAGGCATACGTACATAACCAGTGATTAAGAAGTGCACGTGCACATGTGCATTATCATGGATGAAGCACACATTTATATATCCCGTGCTTAAGCCGTTATATGCACATGTGCAGTTGTATGGATGATGCACACGCACATAACCCGTGATTAAGAAGTGCACATGCACATGTGCATTAACATGGAAGAAAAACGCATTTATGTAACCCGTCCTTAAGCAGTTATATGCACATGTGCATTTGCGTAGATGAGGCATACGTACATAACCAGTGATTAAGAAGTGCACGTGCACATGTGCATTATCATGGATGAAGCACACATTTGTATACCTCGTGCTTAAGCCGTTATGTGCGCATATGCAGTTGTGTGGATGATGCACACGCACATAACCCGTGATTAAGAAGTGCATGTGCACATGTGCATTAGCATGGATGAAGCACACATTTATATAACCTGTGCTTAAGCCGTTATGTACACATGTGCATTTGCGTGGATGCAGCGCACGTACATAAGCCGTACATGTGCACAAGTGCATTTGCGTGGATGAAGCACACATTTATATAACCCGTGCTTAAGCCGTTGTGTGCACATGTGCATTTGCACAGCTACTGCACATGCAAATGAAATGAAATCTTTAAGCTTTACGTCCCACGGTTATGCCGGTTAGGCTAAAGGAGACGGTGATTATGAGAGATTAGTGAAATGGGAGGAAACGGGAGAACCCCGAGAAAACCCACGAGCACGGTGTTTGTCCACCACAAAGTTCACTTGGCGGGGGCTGGGATCGAACCCGGGACCCCAAGCACCAGAGGTGAACGTTCTACCACTGAGCCACCGCGCCCCCTACTGCACATGTGTATGACACATTCGTAATACCGTGCAAGTGTACCGTATTTAGTTTCATTCTGCTAATATTTACATTAAATATGACTATAATATTTTTAATTGAAGGTTCATTTTTTAAAAAATTATTATATTACTCATTCGAAATAAACAATATAATATAACCTGCATTTTTCGAAGGCTTAAGTACATTCGAATAAATATTCAATCAGATAAATCTACACGCTATAAATAGACTCTCTCAGTAGCATAAAGAATGTGCAGTGTTCGCTTTGATGTAATAAATGAGGTGAGAACCGAATAGACATGTGTCTGATTATATACATACAAAAAGATATGTAAATATAATAATCTTAATAAGATTATTATTGTTTGCAAGTAAAATATTTTTCTCTATTTGTTATTAATTTAATTTTTATTTCGAATCGCGCATGCGCACTGGTTGCAGCTGTGTATTAGCCAGCTCTCATTTGTGTGGTCGGGTACGATCTGTGGTATGGTGGTTCAATGTGGTTGAAGGCGAAGAATTCAACATTATATTACAATCAGGTGAGTGATGAAATTAATTTTAGTGTGAATTTGTAAAATTTAATAGGTAATAGTATACATGAGAACGCCGTGATCTGCGTTTCTTCTGTGTTCTATTACCACTTCTACATGACATACCATAAATTTTCTACATAGTGCAATAGTAAGAAGTATCCATGTGCACAAGACATGCGATATGTGTTAAATACCCCCCCCCGCCCACACACACACACATAGCCATAGATAAAGTACAAGGGCACTACACACACAGATATAAAGTACAGGTACGTTCTTTTTTATTTTCGTATCATTCGATAAGTAAATCAAAGTCGCTTTGTTACCCCTTGGGAAGTTCGTAGATACTCAATGAATAATCCCTAAAAGTATGAGCGTCCAGCTCTTTCGGGAACTGACGCGGCTTTACGTATACTAATAATAAAAAAAAAAGGCAAACGCCAAAATATAGGCGGGTTGCGCGCGCACCTTACAGCTCGCTGTTGTCAAATCTCCCTTGTCATGTGCCACCTCCTTCCCCTCCTGTTGCAGAAGTAAGCAGACGACAGGCGTTTACCTAACCACAGCTCAAAGCCTGCGTTCTGCCGTAACCAATCTTCAACACGCGCGCGAAATATGAAACCTTGACAGTGACTGAGCAAGACAAATGTAAATGTGGCAAGTGCGTAGGTTGCTAGTTGGCTGTTGCGCGCGCAACCCGCCTATATTTTTGGCGTTTACTTTATATCCATTTAATAAAGCACCAGTTTAAATAATAAAACTGGTGTTAATGTTGCCGTATACACATGCATCCTGTTCTTCACAAGCAGTATTTACCCACACAGCAATGAAATATTTTCAAAACGTTTCTAAAACGTGCCATCATTTTCCTTCAGAAAATGTATCCTACTTCCCTTAAGGAAATATATTCCATATGTTGTTGAAAACATTTTCCACATAATACTGAAAATATTCTCTGAATACACTCAAAAACGTTGTAGAAATATTTTATACGCCGTTAGAAAAGTTTTCCTAAAAATGTTTCCTGTACGATTTCCAAACATTACTGAAAATGTATTTGAAACGTTTTATACAATGTTAACGGAATGGTTTTTAAAACGTTTCTCATGGAATATTTTAAAATTATTTACCAATAACGCAGACAATATTTTCCTACATATGCCAAAATATTTTCTTTACATGACAAAATATATTTAGTGAATATTTTTTGTACATCACAGAAAATATTTAAAGAATAGTTTTTGTGCATGACAAAATATTTAGGGAATATTTTGTGTACATGACAAAATATTTACAGAATATTTTCTGTACATGATAGAACCCAAAGCCCATAGGCCAATTCGGTTACTACTGCAGATACGAAAACAAGGTAAGATACAGAAGGAAATTTTTAAAATGCAGCAAGTTTTGTTTTTATATTAGTATACCGCCCAATAGTAACGAAAAGTACAACGCTGCCACTGTTGGACAACACCGAATGAAAGAAAGTGTGGTTTGAAATTATTTGAACCAAAGGGAACGGAAAGACACAATGAAAAATATAGTGCAAGACCCAATTTCGCGTCCTTCGTATCTGCTCCTCCCCCCCCCCAACACCGTGGTCGCTACGCCTCTGGCGTGGATGTTGCATTTGCATGTTTATCCTTCACTGTGTCTCCTTTCAATTCTTGTCGGTGTAGCTAATTTCAAACCACACATTCTTTCATTCGTGTAGCCCGACATGATGTATGGTAACGCATTTTCTTTATTGAGCGGTACACTAGTACAAAAACAAAAGTGTTGCTGAAATTTAAAAGAGTCCTTACATATCTTACCGTGTTTCCATACCTGCAATAGTAACCGAGTTGGCCTATGGGCTCCGGACTTTTGCGTCACTCTGCATATACGCTATAACGGCTTCTTGCTGGGAACAAATAGTGGGTTGAAAACAAGGCGGCCAGGCTGTGACATAGCAGCTGGAAGAAAACATAAGATTCTTCTGTACAATTTTACTTGCCTCACTCTGTCTTCATGACGAGGAACCATTGCGGTCCACAGACTCAGACCAAAAAAAAATAAAAATAAATAAATAAATAAATAACTAAAAACAAAATAAAAATAAAATACTACTACTACTACTACTACTACTACTACTACTAATAATAATAATAATAATAATAATAATAATAATAATAATAATAATAAACAGTGTAAATTATAACTACAATGTAAACAGTGTAATGTAATAAACAGTGTAATGTCAACTTGCTCTCATAATTTTAAGCATTTTTTTTTAACTCAAAATCTTATTTACACACAAAATGTTTCTGGGAGTTTCACTGGTACTACTGATATGTGGACACGCCGTGCATATATGTTGGGGTGTCTTATATCATAAATTTCACTGGATATCATAAATTTCAAATTTTTAACAAATATATTTCTTTGGTGCTGCTATAATTAGTATAATGATTGGTAATAATGCTACTACGATACTCTCGTGAGAGAATTTATTCAACATTCGATAAAATATTCTGGAAATAATTCTAAAATATTGCATGAAAATATTTCATTTAAGTTACAGGACAAGATAACAAACACATTTCCATACAAAATTAATAGGAGTTTTAAAAATATTTCTTATATTACGAACGAATTTATTTTTAAAATATTCGAAATATTTTAAAAATTATATTTCATATGTTTTCTTGTAACAATAGAAAAGAATGTAAATGACATGTTGGAAAACATTTTATTCTGTTTATAGGCCTATTCTGTTTCGTTTATCATGTATGTAAAACATTTTTTGTGTTACTTAGAAAACATTTTCTCTCTCAACTAGGGGTAAAAGTACGGGGGGACGCCGCCCCCACCTCGAGAAAATATATACGGCGTCTACCCAGTTCCTAAAAAAAAAAAAAAAATACAATGGGCAAAGATAGGCAGGGTGAACGGCGTGACGTCATCCGCTACCTACCGTCCCCCAACCTTTTCAGATCCACTTTTACCCCTGCTCTCAACATTGAAAACATATTACATTACATTCAACACAATATTTCTATTACAATTTGTGACAATTTTCCATACATTATTTTCCTACTAACGTTCTAAAAATGCACATCCTATTCAGTGGCATATTTACGATTTTGTTTCGTGGAGGGAATCTTTGCTAACTTTATTCCTGAAAATGTGAAAATTGTGCAGGATATTTCATTTACTTTAATATAGTAAAACAATTTCGGGGGAGGATTAAGCCCGGAAAGCTTATTTAACGCCACTGCTTCCCGTAGTTAATTAAATGTTCTCAAAACACATTTTAAAAAATAGTTCCGGCATATATTTGGGATACTTCTCAGATATAACAAGGAATATGTTTTCTCCAGTAACGGAAGAGTATATTCTGAAAACATGTAAAAATGTTTCTATAATAGACCTATATCAGAAAATGTTGTTCACTAAAGACACAAAATATCTTCCAAAACACAATGGAAAACATTTTCTATTCATTTTTAATGTTTTCTTTTACCTGTTTTAAAGTGTTATATTCAAAATTCCATAAAATATTCTGGAAATAATACTAAAATATCATACGAAAATATTTAATTTAAGTTATAGGAGAAGATTACCAAAATACTTTTGTAAAAATTAAGTAAACCTTTTTAAAATATTTCTGAAAAATATTTCTTATATTACGAAATAATTTATTTTTAAAATATTCTAAATGTTTTTAAAAATATATATTTAATACGTTTTCTCGTAAAAATAGAAAATATTACAAATAACGTATTAGAAAACATTTTTTAAATATGTGGAATATATTTCGTTTGATTGCTTTCCGTATCATATATGGAAAACATTTTTAATATCATTTCGAAAATATTTCCCTTCTCAACAGTGAAAACATATTAAATTAGATCCAAAACAATATTTCTAATATATTTTGTGAATATTTTCCTGGTTTTACTTTCCGGCAAGCATTCTCAAAATGTACTCCAGGTAATTTCTAAAATGTTTTACAAACATTTTTGGGAAAATATTTTCGGGAAATATTCGGAATACATTGGGGAAACCAGCATGGAAATCTTCAGAGAAGGAAAACCTTTTGGAAACCAAGGAAAATATTTTCTTTTGATTGAGGAAATATTCCTTGCTGTGTGGGTATTAGTTGACATTTTATGTTTTTGGAGGACACAGATGAATAGAATAATTTTATTGCCGTTAAACAACATTTGTTGCAATAGATAACGTCAAGAGAGTATACAAAATTTCCACAGCTGTTTGAATGAGCCAATATTTAGTGTTTCTCAGTTTCTATTACACATACCACGAATTTCTGTAGGTAGAAGATTATACATCTTCATTGCAGTGTATTTATAACTCTTTTGTGTTTTACCACAGAGGAAATAACAAATATTATTTCCTCTGTGGTTTTACTTAACCTGAAATATGGTGTATCGAGGTCATCTCCGTATCTTGTGTTATAGCAATGAATTTTATTTCGGGTACTGATATTTTCCAAGTTTTCTTTAATATACCTGAGACAACTACGGATATACATTGAAGGCACTGTCATGATTTGCATCTCTTTAAAGAAAGATCTGCAAGAGTCATTATCACGTAGTCCCTTTAACATGAAATAAATTATGCATACATAACCCTACATTTGAAAGGAGGTAGTGTTCCAACGGCAGAACCTCCGAGATAATTTACAATCACAAGCAAGGTATGCTAGTATCATTACCAAATCCAGAATGGGAATTAGGGGTAATAGTTAAAATAGGGAAGATTCTAGATTACTGGTCCCCCATGTAGATTAGTAGCTGGGTAGGTTTCTTTCTGTACTAAGTTTATACATTTAACTTATACAGTATTGCCGAGCGAGTAAAGGCGGGTTAGAACCCCGCAGGGCACGTTGTTTTTTGTCTTTATTACTGCTCAATGGGAAGGGAGGCCAGCAATCAAGAACCTTGCCGTTAAAATGGAACCTGATCGTATGCATGTATTTTTCTTGAGCCATCTTTTAAGAAAGGCATTACTCGAGCAAACGGTTCTACCAAATTTACACGCATTTATTGCATTTTCCGGTTTGTTTTTGCAAAACATGCACTAAATGAGGAGCTAGTGCATAACTGTTTTTGATATATATAAACGATCTCCCGGATAATTTAAACTTTGCAAAAGCCACATTATTCGCGGATGACACAAGTGTAGCAATAACAGGCGAAAACCAACAACGATTAAATACTAACATAGAAAACACCGTAAAACAGCTAACGAACTGGTTTGATCATAATAAGTTAATAGTAAACTCAGAAAAAACCTTGTCAATAAGTTTTAAATTAACAAACAACAATCTAGATAAAGGAAGTATAAAAATAGGAGAAAACGAAATAAAACAAGTTAGTTCTGTAAAATTTTTAGGTGTACATATATCAGCAGATTTAAAATGGGATTATCATATAGAAAAAATTGCGAATAGGTTAAGAAAAATGTGTTTTGCCGTACAAACCATCAAAAATACTATAAACCGAAATACAGCAAAAATATTATATTACTGCTCATTTGAATCTATATTAAGATATGGATTAATATTTTGGGGAAATACTGTAAAAAGTAGAGATATTTTTGTTCTTCAAAAAAGAGTTGTACGAATCCTAGCTGGTGTAGGACCCCGAGAGTCCTGTAGGAAATATTTTAAAGAACTAGCTATACTACCTTTACCATGTTTGTATATATATTGCTTAATAGAATTTGTAAGATCCAACATAAATGAGTACACAACAAACGGGGACGTGCATGGATACAACACAAGAAATAAGACTCATTTTCATCCACCAAACCATAGAACAGCAATGTACGAAAAGGGAGTAAAATATGCTGGTATTATGCTATACAATAAGTTACCAAACAAATTAAAGGTAATCAAGTCTCATGTTACATTCAAAAGAAAATTAAAAGAATACCTATTGTCACATTGCTTCTATACAATAGATGAATATAATCAATTAAATAGTCACAATGTAAATAGTAGTAGCAAAGTAACAAGATAGGTTCATTTATGTATAAGGTATGCTGTAGTATTGGTATAATGATATTTCAAATTACTATAATGTATAAAAGTATGAATTATGTTTAACAAACGTGTCTAATATATATGTACTGCATCAATTAACCATGACGAATCCCATGTACTATCGGAAAATTATTTCCAAGTTTGTACAGAATGGAGGATAAATAAAATGAAATGAAATGAACCACGAACCAACTTGTCTAGGTGGCCACTAAAAAGCACGAATGCTGTCTAACCGAATCAGGGCAGGAGAGCAGCAGGAGGCCCGAGCGGAGCATAGGGGTGCGTCCGTAGGGAGCAGGCGGGTCAGCAACAAGGGCATACGCATAAACGAGGATAGTGGAAACATACATTAAATATCTGCAATAATTTTTACCTTCAAAAGCACTTATATAATAGTAGTAATTCTTAACTTCAAAATGGCTTCACTGCTTTCCCGCGTACAAATGGTCTGCTGCGAGGAGAAATTCGTCTGCTCTGAATTTTTACTTTTCTACACTTCGCACGGTTGATTGTAGGTTTCAACGTACTACCATGAGCAAAATAAATGACGCGTCTCTTTATTTTGAAGTTTTTTGAAAATATCTCCGTTTTCTTTATATGTTCGAAATTTCGGAAGTTTTCCCCAGCAGGACAGGTTAATAACAAACCCGTTTTTAATATTTGTGTTAGATATTAGCTTAAAATAAAGAAATTAGAAGCAAAAAACATTAAACCGACAGAAATCTCGAGAATTACCAACTCTGCTAAAGTGGGAAATTTTCAAGAACACGAGGGAATTCTGCATTTCAACACGAAGCAGCGACATCTATGTCATTGAGAGAAATGTGGATTAAATCTACAAACTAAACTTTTAACGAATATTTCTAGTATGTCTTATTATATGCATTATCTGCAAACTCCAAATATGTGAATATATGCTAAGTATTAACATAAAGATAGAGCAAATAGTGGAAATTATCTATGGAAAAGGACGAATTGGTAGGAAGATCGTAATGAAATATCGTGTTTACCGGAACAGGCTCAGTTCAAGTGAAAAAACAAATAGCTCATTTAGTTAAAGCAACTAGTCTGTATGCTGAAGGTAGCGGGTTCGATCCCGTGGAAGTGCCGTTATCATTTTTATCACTACACTACGGTTATTTTTTTTATTTTTTTATTTGGGAAAGAATCAAATTGTAACGTATGTGTAAAACTCATGACGATACCAAAAAAAGAAAAAATGCTGTTGTCGCACTTGCATTAGCGTCCCTAATTTTGTTTGCAAACAGTTTCGTAATTATTTCCCCTGTGCTCACTGCTCACCATACGCTCGCTGGCGCATAACGAATGTTTCCCAGTAAATGTTAATTCTAATTTGGAGAATTTTATAAAGTTTCACAATATTTCTCACTAGATAGTCTTCTATCTACGTGTTTGGATATTTTGATAACAGATTTCCCTATTAAATGTTTAATTTTCCCTAGATGTTTAATTACGGAAAAGTTTTACAATGTATTTGTATTGAATTGAAATTGTTTTGAATTTACTACATAAGGTAAGTAGATCGAAGGAGGAGAACTCAAGTAATTGATATTCTACGTAAAAGCAACCTATTGTAGAATGATGATGCTTCTTACCTTCAGCACATAATCTTTACGTTAGAGAGTCAGACAGAGAAAAATCCTGGTTTTTCCTCCTCTATGACCACCCATCTTAAACCTCTACATATCATTGTTCGTCTCACAAAATTTCGGTGCTTCAAAAACATTCAAATAATAATAATAATAATAATAATAATAATAATAATAATAATAATAATAATAATAATCCTGAATATGCCATCCTTACATAATGTAGGATATCTTAGTTTCCTAGTTTAAATCTTAAATATCTTAGTTTAAAATGCTTTCTTTAGTACTTATTTGAGCAACCATGTAGGAGGGGGTACGACTTTTTATTTTGCCCCTCTCATTTCAGTAGCCTTCCAACAGAAAGTAATTTTTGATAAGCAGGACAGACAAAATGAATAAGAAATATATTTACAGCATGCTCTCCCCTTTCATGATTGGAATATCACGTAATATTTTTTATTCTACGAAAGATGGCCCTGTGCGGTTAGGGGTAGGTAACTAAAAAAATACCTAATATATAGCGCCCCTTGATTGTAATATTACCGCTTCTTTATTTGTACGAGGGAGCCCCTACACAATCAAGGGTGACAAAAAGAATAGGAAGAGTGTCTATTGATTCCAGTGGTGGATCCAGCACGAACTCCTGGGGGAGGGGAGGGGAAGTGAAACATTCTTTTGATGATGTGAAGCTGTCACAAATTACCAGTTAACTAAACTAAACAATAGTGGGGGGAACTGGAACCCAGTCAGTTTAAATTGATGTAAAAGTTTAATTTTTGGATTCATATTAAAGTTTTGGTTTCAAATGAGAATTTCAGTCCAAGTGGTCAATGATCAAATCTCGTGGGGCTCTTCAGTGTAGGCTAATACGGCCCCCTTATGAGAAAAGGCCAAATTATTAACATGTTTATAACTTTCGAATTTTTCGTCTATTTTAAAGAAATATTTTGCTTCGTATTAAAGTGTTGGTTCCAAATGACAAACTCAGTCCGAGTAAACAATGATCAAATCTCCGGGGGGGTCTTCAGTATAGGGGGCTACGGTTCCCTTATGGGAAAAGGCAAAAATATGAAAATGCTTATAACTTCCGAATTTTCCGTCTATTTTAAAGAAATTATTGGCTTCATATTAAAGTCTTGGCTTCAAATGACAATTTCAGTCCGTGTGGACAATGATCAAATCTCGGAGGGCTCTTCGGTGTAGGGGTTTCGGCTTCTTTATGGGACAAGATTCACGTAGTTGATATTGCAAAATTGTTTTGTATATATAAGTGGAAACTTGCACCATTTGGTTAATTTTACCTCTTATGTTTTACAGATTCATATTCCAAGCAATAGTTACTTCGCAGAGCTAAAAGAAGGCACTTACTAGTTTCATTAAAATGAAATGTCTTTTATGAGAGGAGCAGACAAACGAACAGGCACCCAAACGTTGGTTGAGTCGTACGGTTGAAACTCGTTAAGCTCGCTTCAATTATTATTATTATTAATAATAATAATAATAATAATAATAACAATAATAATAATAATAATAATAATAATAAGAATAATAAGAATAAAGCATTGCAGGGACCTTTGGTGCAGGGGGTCCGTGGCTCGATTCCACTTCGTGCCAAGTGAAATTTGAGGTGGACAAATACCGTGTGCATGGGTATGTGTTTTCTTGAGATTTTCCATTTTCCTCCCACTTTCTTCATTTCACCATTTCATTCATCATCATCCTCCCTTAGCGTAGGTGCATAATCGTCCAACGTTAAACTAGATATTGCAATTTCAATAATAATAATTATAAAAATTAATTCAACTGAAGGGACTGTAATTTATGTGGAAAGCAATTATCATAAATATGCAACCATTATAAAAACAATGCTTTGAGTAGAAAGATAATCCTTCCCAAGTGTTAACGAATGCGCACGAGATAAGACATGTCTCGAGAAAGAGACAAGACGCGCTTTGTGACATCCAAGATAATACGAGGCAAATGTTTTGGACACGAGATAGCTTGTAAAATGTCTCGTCTTGTCTGGAATGTCTCGAAACCAAAGTCTAAGTTTAAAATTATTTTTCAAGATCTATTCTCTCAGAAGTAGTTCTCTGCCTTAAAATTAATAACGACATTTGTGATTTAAAAAAAGATAAACAATGCCTAAAGTTAATAGTTAACTTTTCGAAAAGAAGCTTCATTAAGGGTGAACCTGAAAGATGTCCACAAACTTCGGGAGGTGATTCGTGACATCAAAAGGAGACAAATGGTCCTCTTGCAGTTTTCGAATTCAGCTTCGTTGTCGAGATACAGGGTTGCCAACTGGTCGTGTTTGAGAAACTCACTGGGAATAAATTCAAGTCCAAGAATAAACTACTACTCATATATTTTTCAGGTCAATTGACTTATATCATGTTGTAAGGTCAAATATTTATTTATGAAGTGTGTACAAAATTCGCCAGGGTCTTTTCTGAGAAAATCGTCGAGAAAAAGTCACCTCCAAGAATAAACTACCCCTCGTAAATTTTTCTAAGAGAAATATCTGATACTGCAATAGCAATATAGGGTTGTTAATTAAATATTGATTAATGAAAAATAAACAAAATTGTTAAAACCGTTTTTGAGAAAATAGCGTTTTTCGATTTTCGGTTGTTTGTAAACCACACTTATTTTAGGTGGTAGGAAAAAATTGGAAAATCTTCTGTAGGAATGCTATGTAAACCCTAAGTTTAAAATTTGGTGTAGATACGTTGAACGGTATGGCCTCTAGGCGGGTGCATAGAAAAGTGTACCGAACGGACCGGAAGGACGGGTGTCGAAAAGTCGCATTTTCGGTATGTAGACTCCATGAAACATGTAAATCCGTTGAAATCTGAATTTGATATTATTTTCACAATCACTATATTTTCTTCTCTCTTTTGTCGCTCGAAAAAGAAAAGCCTGAGTTTACCACAAAAACCTAGGGAGTTTCTTAAAAAATATTCAATTACAGGGCCACCGCACTAAACTTTTTCAATTCAATTTCTTAACCGTGTTAGGCCGCAGTTGTTACTGAAGTGTGTATTTGGATAATACGAATAAAATTATCGTATTATTCAAATACGTCGAATGTCAGATTATCGAATAAAAAACTTCGATTGAAGAAAATCCATACTACAAAACTAACTCACACTTTGAGCACATTTTCATTAGACATATAATAGACCAATTAATGCAATCATTGTTTATGAAATATGAAAAAAATCAAATGAGTCACTTTGGGAAAGTCGTTCAAAAAGAACACGTCAGGAGTAACCTACCTCTTGTGAATTGTTTCGAACAATGAGTTAAGATATACTTTTGGTTATTAATGAAATATTTATTTGCGAAATTTGAACAAAATCGCCTGTCGTTCGAGAAAATTGTCGGGGAAAAAACCTTGACTCCAAAAATAAACTATCCGTTGTAATTGTTTTTCATAGAAATGACTTATACTAAAATATAGGGTTATTAATGAAATACTTATTTATGAATTATCAATAAAATTGTCCGACTAATTTTTGAGAAAATCGTGAGGGAAAAGTAACTCCCCGAATAAACTATCTCTTGAGGATTCTTTCAGGGTAAGCGAGTTATTCCATATTACTAGGTTTTTAATGAAATATTTATTTCTGAGTACGAACAAAATTGCTTGACTCATTTTTGAGAAAACCGTGGAGGAAAAACACCCCCAAGAGTAAACTACCCCTCGCATATTTTTTCAGGACAAACGAGTTTTGCCATATTGTTCGGTTATTAACGAAATATTTATTTTTGAAATATGAATAAACTCTTTTGAGTCGTTTTTGGGAAAATCGCCCAGACAACACTCCACCAAGAATAAACTACCCCTCGCATTTTTTTAGGACAAACGAGTTATGCCATATTGATAAGTTATTAATGAAATCTTTATTTATGAAATATGAACGAAAACATTTCAGTCCATTTTGAGAAAATCACTGAGAAAAAACTCACCCCCTTAGTATAAACTACCCCTTGTAGATTTTTCTCAGATAAATGCCTTATACCACAAAATAGGGTTGCTAATTAAATATTGATTTATAAAAAAAGAAAGAAAACAAGATCGTTAGAGCCAGTTATGAGAAAATATTTTTTTTTTATTTTCATCGTACAGGAAACTACCCTTGTTTTGGGAGTAGGAGGGAAATAAATAAAACTATAGGAAATACTATGAAAATCTTAAACTAAAATTTGGTGCAGATAAGTTGAACATACCGTAAATTTTTCAACTAATTTACGGTATGTTCAAGTATGGCTTCTAGGCGAGTGCACAGAAAAGTGTAGCGAACGGACGGACGAACTGATGGACATTTATCGAAAAATAACTTTTTCGGTGTTAGGGGTAGGTGTAAGAATACGTGTAAATTCGTTGAAATCTCAAATTTGATTTTTTTTTCCGAACACCATACTTTCTTCTCTCATTTGTCACTTCAAAGTAAAAGGAACTCAGAACTACAGATAAAAGACACCTACTTTTACACATAGACATTTATTGATTTAAAACTGTTTTAGTTTGTGTCATTTCACTTCCAATTGAAAGGTTTTACAATGATTAACGGCATACCAATGACGAGACGGAAGTTTTCAGGAAGTAAATGCATTCAGAAGTCTAGACTGCATTACAGCCTGTTTTTATTTCTGCAATTGTTAACAGCTGTAATTTCGTCCAAACGCTACATGAAATAATTTTTGGTTGACGTCATTGTATTACTATTTTAGTATTGTTCTCTTCAGACTTGGTTGAAGTTTTGTCTTAACGGTTATACATTTTTTCTTTCTTATTTCATCGTTACACATAAGAACAAAATGTTATGGTGAGTGGATAGATTCGAACCTACGAACATTGAGTTTATATTCTTCCAACACTTTACCAATGGACCAAGCTTTGTCTTCACGTTAACGCCCGGTTACAGGGTTTACTATGATTTAAATAAAATGGTTGGCTGTTAGAATTCCCTGCTCACATATTTCGATAAATAATTTTCATTGCTTCGTAGATACGTAGAGCAATGTTTAGATACACATTTTAGGAGAGTGAATTTTGGTGTATATAATAATTTCATGCCAGGTAAAAGCTAAATACGTTTTGATAAAATGTTTCATATGTAGTTCTCAATAATAAGCTTGCTGTTCGGAGTGAAGTTCCAAGGTTCAGCATTGCCTAGCAGTTTTTGCTATTAATATCCCTTCTAACAATATAGGCAGTGGACAAAAGTTAGCCCGTGTTGAAGCTTTTTGCTCCTAATTTAGTTATTTTACTTATTTAAGGAACATATTGAAAATTGTCAGCAGGCACGTATGCAGTAATTTATTTCGGGAGAAGTCCGACTTCAATATTAGGATAAATTATAATAAAATTTAAAAGATAATCCTTAAATTTAGGCTAAATTTACAGAGAAGTTGGGATTTCAGAGGGGAGTCCGGACCACCTGGACCCACCCCTAAATGCGTCCTTGTTTGTCAGTAACGTTTCCTCATTTTGAAACCCTCAAAAACTTCGGATATATAAAGGAAAACGAGTTATTTTCGATAAAATATCACTTCAGAAGACGCGACAGTTTTATTGCACATGGTGGTATCCCAAGTTCACAAGGGCAAGAATTCATTAATTTTGATTCTCTGTCATTGTGCTCTATCGAAAGGTTAGGTTTGTAACATATTACTCCTACGAAGAAGCATGACTGGCAGATAGGAATACTGAACACAACTCCAGAGAAATGCATGCTGAACTTACGTTATAGCTACGCTTTGGTGATTTGCCCTCAAGGTCAATCAAGTGGTAATTCAGTTCCGTCCCTGTTCTTAAGCCATGTTCGTATTACTTCGAACAGTTTTGATAATGAAAAGCATGCCTCTTAATATAACAGACTTCTTTCGCGTAAGAAATCGAAACTCAGTTGGTCAGAGCAACTAGTCTGTAAGAATTAGGTTGTTAGTTAGTTAGGAGCCCAGTACGAGTAAGGGTTTTTATTACTATTGTTTTTATCTTTTTTATGTGAGGAAAAATCGAATTGTGACATCGCGATATCAAATGTATTTGATTAGGTAGCTTTGTCTTAGCTAAACTTTAAACATCAGTAACCGTCGAAATTATTTCACCAACTGATCACTTACTGAACATTTCAAACACGTCAAACCAGTGGCATAACATGAAGGTTAACCTCTCCTCCGCAGTCCTTAGTTATGCGTCCGTACTTTCAAGGGCGGACTAAGGGCCGGGCGACTGCCCGGGGCGCCAGAGAAAGAGGGGCACCAAAACGAGCCTCAAAAAGTAAATTTTATAATGTGCTTTCTACTGACGTTTTTGGTTTATATTCTTGTAAAGTAGTGGCAATTATATGATCTTTTTCCATTTCACTATGGAAGAAGAGAGTTTCATAGTACTAAGGGGGCTGTATCGAAAAATTGAGAGATGGCATGTAGAATAAAGAGTGCCGGGAATTAAGTATTGTTTGTTTGTTTGCTTGAGTTTAGCGTTCCACGGTTATGTCTTAATGGGCAAGGGAGATGTGGATACTAATTATAGTGGAATCCGAACCACTTTTATCGTTCAACAGTAATCCACCGGGAATTGGACCCGGTACCACAGAAGGCAGGCGTGCTAGCCACTAGACCAGGGGGGGCGGTGGAGTTGGTATTCTTTATAGCGGGCCATATTCTTTGTGAACTTTTCCTAGGTAATGGATTTCTTTTTGAAAATGGGTTTAAAACAGGGGCGTCATTTAGGGAGGGCAGGGAGGGGCATTTGCCCCCCGTGAGTTTGAGATGTATATAGATTTTATCATTAGAATAGTAGTAAATCAGTGAAAAACGCGAAATTTTACTTATATCAAGAGGTCTTGCCCCCCCCAAAGCAAAATCTGAAATGACGCTCCTGGTTTAAACTATTAAAAACACTATGATAAAATGTAAAATATAGGCTACTACTAGGGGAAGGGCGCCAAAAAGTCACTTTGCCCGTGTGAAAATTTGGCCTGCTCCGCCCCTGCATATTTTCTGTATATTTTTTGGCCTTGCAGCTTGTGCGGTCCCCACGCCACATTGTTGCGGGGGCGCTATTTACGCCTACCCTTCGAACGTAATTCAATAACTGTTTAAGAAATTCTACCATCAGCGTGAAAACGGGAATATATTTTTCTAATAGTCCCATAGAACTTTCACTCAGAACGCCAGATGCAATTTTTCAGAGTGGGCTCTGGCTAAGTAGAAGGAAGATCTGTTTCCTAAGTAAGTTCCTTTCAGAAAGTTTGCTATTTCTTTAACAGTGATGTAAATAAATATACTTATCGTTATTAGCTCGACACCAAACCATCCTGGACAAATCCCTCTAGAACAATGATCGGCAAAAGTTATTCTGCATAATTTTATAAGCGACTCAAGGGTGAAAAACTTGTTAACGAAAGCAATGTTGTGTATATACTGCCTTGTTTCTGACAAAATATCAAGTCTTTTGTAATCTTTAGACACTTTTCCTATTCTTTTTGTCACCCTTGGTTGTGTAAGGAAGCCTCGAACAAATAAAGAAGAGGTAATATTACAGATAAGGGGCGCTATAAATATATTAGGTATTTCTTTTGTTACCTAACCATAACGGCCTAGGGTCGTCTTCAGTAGAATAAAAAATGCTACGTGATATTACATTCACGAAGGAGAAAAGGATGCTCTAAATATATTTCTTATTCATTTTGTCTGCCCTAAATATATTTCTTATTCATTTTTTTAAATTTTGTGACGTGGTTGCTCAAATTATTATTAAAGAAAGCACTTTAAACTAAGATGTGTAAAGTTACAACATTATGTAAGGGTGGCATATTCATTAATAATAATAATAATAATAATAATAATAATAATAATAATAATAATAATAATAATAATAATAATAATAATAATAATAATAATAATAAATATGAATGTCTTTGGAGAGCCGAAATTATGTGAGACGAACAATGATATGAAGAGGTTTAATATGGGTGGTCATAGAGGAGGAAAAACCAGGATTTTTCTCTCTCTGACTCTCTAACGTTAAGATTATGTGCTGAAGGTAAGAAGCATCATCATTCTACAATAGGTTGCTTTTACGTAGAATATCTATTACTTGAGCTCCCCTCCTTCGGGCAACTTTGCTTATGTAGTAAATTCAAAACAATTTCAATTTAAGACAAATATTTATAGAGAAAATTAAACATTTAATAGGGAAATCTGTTATCAAAATATCCAAACACGTGGATAGAAGACTATGTAGTAAGAAACATTGTGAAACTATAAAATTCTCCAAATTAGAATTAACATTTACTGGAAAACATTCGTTATGCATCAGTGAGCACAGGGGAAATAATTACGAATCTGTTTGCAAACAAAAATTAGAGACACTAATGCAAATGCGACGATATTTTCTCTTTTTTTTTCTTTGGTATCGTGATGAGTTTTACACATATGTTACAATTTGATTCTTTCCAAAATAAATAAAATAACATTAGTGATAAAAATGACAACAGTACTTCCACGGGATTCGAACCGTCTACCGTCGGTATACAAACTCGTTGCTTTACCTAACTGAGTTATTTGCTCTCTTACGTAAGCTGAACCTGTTCTACAGTAAAGACGATTTTTCATTACGATTGGGCTAACAATTCGTCTTTTTCCATAGGTAATTTCCACTATTTGCACTATCTATACGTTAATACTTAGCATACATTCATATATTTGGAGTTCGCTGATAACGCATATAATAAGACATACTAGAAATATTTCGTTAAAATTTTCGTTTGTGGATCTAATCCACGCTTCCCTCAATGACATAGATGTCGCTGCTTCGTGTTGAACTGCAGAATTCCCTCGCGTTCTTGAAAATTTCCCACTTTAGCAGAGTTGGTAATTCTCGAGATTTCTGTCGATTTAATGTTTTTTGCTTCTAATTTCTTTATTTTAAGCTAATATCTAACACAAATATTAAAAACGGGTTTGTTATTAACCTGTCCTGCTGGGGAAACCTTCCGAAATTTCAAACACATAAAGAAAACGGAGATATTTTCAAAAAACTTCAAAATAAAGAGACGCGTCATTTATTTTGCTCATGGTAGTACCATGACGCTTAAAAAACTATAATACGACGCTCTTTATCACTCAATTCTTCGTAATAAAATCGTATGCTTACATTATATCTATCGCAGTCGTCCATTGCTAACACGAACGGAACTTTCCCGCCGTTTATTTTCACCTTCTTCGCATTCTTGTATTCTTCCGCTTCAGTAAATAGTTATATGTGGAATACGTTCACTACAATTGAAAATGTATTTCAATATGATATCCACTGACAGAAATTACGTATATTTACACTCTGCTTTTTTTACGAAAAGTATTTCACATTGTATTTTACCTATAAATTTTGTTTTCGGTAGAACCGCCTGCTCGAGTGAACCCATACAAGCATTTGAAGACCTTACTGCAACATGCAATATTTAAAAAGAATATCTGAATATAGCTCGAATTGATTCAGGATATAGCTTAAGGGCAACTCTTTACTGTAGGTCACACATTTAACATCACTGTGACTTACTTCACAAAATATAACTCTGCGAGGCAGGGTTGGCTGGTTTAAACCAGCTGGTTTTTTTTTCAAAAAAACAACTGGTTTAAACCCCCCCCCCCCAAAAAAAAAGAACGTTTGTTGTTTGAATCGTGTGAACTTCATGGTGACGTTTCCACATATCAAACCATCCGCATTACGTTTATCTACTTTTCACCTTTTAATCGAGGGGTCCCGTGTTCAATTCTCGGTTGAACCCATCTTTCAAGTGTAAAGCAAGTAGCAATTCGAGGTGTCTCTTTAAGCGAAAGTCCTCTCCGTGATAACGTTGGTATTTCATAAGGAATTTAAGCCTAAACATACGAAATGAAACCAAATTATATATTTCTACTTGTTTTATAAAGAAGCCAAGGTTGCTTAAACATATTGATAGAAATTGGCAAAATTTATCAACTGCCTACGTAGCTTCCAACATCAGCTTGGATTTCGCTTTGTTTTAATTTTATTGAATATCTACATACCCAATTTTTAATTTAATACCTCAGTTTTAGCGTAGTGATTATGATATGTTGACCTTCAAATTTTACACACAAATACATTTAAATAACAGGATTTTCCCAATGGCTAAGGCGGGAGTTTCCCGATTTATATATATATAATTCTGTATAATGTTTTTACTTGTGTAACTGTTTGTCTTTTAGTCCTTCTGAAATGACTCTTGACTAGGGATGGCCACAAAGTTCCGGTTCCAGAACCGGATCTTAGGAACCGGTTCCAGACTTGGATCCGAAAATCCGGTTCCAGACCTGGATCCGAAAGCCCCCAAAGACCCGTAAAGGAGGCACAAATTTCACCTTCAAAACACTGCAAAGAGGACCATGCGCTTGTGCCCTCCCCGCCCAGACTCGCTTGTGCCCCCAGAAAAAAATTTTGGTCCACCAGTGTTTTTTGTTTTTATTTTGGTCCACCAGTGGGTGTTTAGCCAAATGAGTTGGCCAGTTTGACTGTTTAACAATTAAGTTTGCCAGTTACCCAGTTAATTTAGCCAAATGAGACAAGCGGCCGCTGCCTGGGCCCCTGCCTGTCGCTTCCACCATTTCATCTAGCACACTGTTCACAGCCTTCCAGCAGCTCGTGTTTAGTGTAGGGATCGTCACAAAGTTTCGGTTCCAGACCTGGATCCGAAGAACCGGTTCCGGATCTGGATCCGAAAAACCGGTTCTGGAACCGGATCCGTTCAGACCCGAAAAACGGTTCCAACAGGAACCGGTTCTGGCCATCCCTACTCTTGACAATTATAGCTATTAACAAGCAGGCTTATGTAAAGATCAGTACAACGTATTTTTATCAAGAGTCCTTCGTGAGTGAGTCGGCAATCACATTTGTGACCAATTAGCCCCGGTTTCGTGTCCAAATGGACAATTTCTCTTGGATGTAAGCCGAGAAGCGGTTTGGATTCCGCTTTAAGCGTATGTGACTCCTTCCAGCATAACCTTGTTGTTGCATAATAACACCAAGGCGAAACAAACTAATTTCTGTCCATATCTAATATAAATACATAGAGTGAATTATTTAAACAAAAAAAAAAACCTGGTTTAATCGAGAAAAAAAACTGGTTTAAACCAAAAAACATGGTTTTTTGGTTTTTTCAATAAAAACCATGGTTTTTGCCAACCGTGCTGCGAGGGAAGGGGGTTAGAAGACTTATGGTAACTCTTTACTTTGGGTCGCTAGTAGTAGGGCGGGTCAGAAGCCCCGCAGGGCTTGTTATGGTCTGTTCTCGAAATTAGTAGTAGTAATAGTAGAGCGGGTTAGACGCGATTGAAGTCACTCTGTGACCCAAAGTAAATTTTCTTCTTACAAGGCTCATTGTCGTCTACCTTGGCATTTATGTTAACCCATACCAGTTGGAGTTGGAAGGTCGGTCAAAGATGTACCGTTCTGCGAAATAGTCTCTTTGCGCCTCCTGACATAGTCCCTCATAAAAGTCTACTACAAACAAATAAATACAATCAGTTTCTGCATTAAAAAAAAAAATTGTGCTTACCTCACATTTACTTCTTCTTTGCAGAGAAATTAACAAATTCTATACCTGTAAATTTTCTAAAATTGGTATGGCTTAACATTTAGCCCTCCACCTTTATGACAATTTGGACAAATGACTACCCTTGACAGCCTAAGAACGGGTTAAAGTCACTGTGCGACTCAAAGTAAATATTTTCCGGTTTAAGTTTAGAGATCAATGTTCTTAGAATACTGACCCCCCTCTGTATCGACTTGTAATAGAGGAAACGTGCCCTGGGGGCTACTGATCCATCTTCACTCAATATTGCTCGCTCGGTTTTACTATGTGAATTAAGTACAGAAAATAATCAATTGGATAAGTTGGCTTGGAAATTACTAAAGCTAAAAGGTAGAGACACGATTTTTTGGTGACACGCGAAATGTATAAGTTTGGTATAAAACTGTTGTGTACCTAAAATATGTTTTTTCACTATTTGTTAGGCCATTTAACGCTCGCAATTAAACGCGAAATTCTGCCGAATTAGCGAAATTTGCAACAAGTCGCGATATTCCACGAAATTTACGCAAGTGACAATTTTTTAACGCTTTTACCATTTATTCATTACCATTATTTCTGACTTGATAACGTGCTTCGAAAATTCCAACATCCCTTTGGCCCATAAAGTTATTCCAAAAGTAAATGAACTAATGTCCGAATATAAACTTGTGGCGCAACTTATATTTAAGGAAGAAACTAATAAAGAATTAGGTGAGTTGAGTGAACAGAGAAAGAAGAGTGTCGAAAAGAAGTTCAAGGAAGTTGGAGTGGCATGCAGCAACACACTGGCTAGCATGCGTAAAAAGGATCCAGCTGGAGATATCTTTAAGACATTGACATCATTATATCATCTTCCCCAGCTCAAACTTGCAAAACCTGATGGTAAGTTTTCTAGCAATGGGATGAAAATTCCCATTTTTGAGAGAATAGACCACTATGAATTTTTGAAATTTTACATGCAGTTACAAAATGAAGTCCAAACGGTGTCGACTGTTGAAGTGGATAGTGTGGAAGGAGCGTTGCGCGATATGTTAGATGAACATTCAGAAATTGCTGGAAATTGTCTCCAACTAATGTACGTACATATCAGTTTCAAATGCTGATGTGGAGAGAGTTCTTTCTTCTTACGACATACCGACAAAAGAACAAATTTAACACGGGAAAACATTAAAACAGTGCTTACGTCTTAATTGCATAAGTAAACTGTGAATACTAAAGTTATGTTTTCTATTAATGTTCTCTATATGTGTGTGTTTTTTCTTTAAATGATACTTTTGAAAAATGATATATGTAAGTTTTACGTCCCACGATTATGTGTGTTAGGCTAAAGGAGACTGTGATGACACTAATGAAATGGTGGAATGAAGAAAGTGGAAGGAAACTGGAGAACCCCGAGAAAGCCCACGAGCACTTTGTTTGTCCACCACAAAGTCCACAGGGCGCGATCTGGAATCGAACCAGGGACGCCAAGCACAAGAGGTGAACGCTCTACCACTGAGCCACTGCCCCCCAAATGACACTTTTGTTCAATGAGGATGCTTAGTGTTATTTTTTAAAAGCTAAAATATTGTTTCATATAGTCATGCATGAGCTCATGTCATGATGATTGATGAGTGGAAATTAAGGTGAAATAAAAGGTAACTGATTGTAATTGCCAAGGAAAATCGTGTTCTTAAGGAAAATAGTGTTCTTACATTGAAATTTTTGTTCACAGATTTTATCTCGCTTTACGCATATTTTTTATAAGGAAATTACGAATTCTTATTTACCACAAAATCGTTGAGTTGAGTTGATTTTGAATTTAACGCCCCGTTCAGCAACGAGACTATATGAGACGTGGACCTACTGATTAACGTGGAATCCGAACCACATGAGCTCCCACCGGGAATCGAACCCGGATCTCCCACCACAAAATCCTGTCTCTACTAATAGGCCTTCATGTCATTGTGGGAGGCCAGGCTTGTTTATGAGAAAATTGTACAATATCACTAGTTTATCTTAATATTAGAATAGTTCAATTAGGTCATGACAAAAGGACTAGTGTTACAGAATGGGTCCACATATTGGGAAAAGAATGGACTTGAAAACTTCCTAAAATTTGATATGTGCGTATTAAAAAAAAAAAATTACAATGAACAACAAATATTATTGGTTGTTTTAAGGAAATAATGGAGGAAAAATGTTGAAGCTGAATATGAAGGAATTGTGATGTGCTACACCTCGTATGTTCACTCAGTTTCAACTTAGCACTAGAATTTTTCTACCTATAAGGGCGGATGGGTCATCTTGACCCACGATCAAATTGACCCGAAGGTCCTCGAAGGAGGAAACATGAATAACGTGAAAGTAGTTTTTCGTACATATTTAACATTTTGTTGGAAACACAACTAAAAATAAAGTCAAAGTTAAAAAAAAAAAAAAAAGATTGGATTGAGATGACCCTTTGGTCCTTGTTCAGGGTTCAAAATTTAAAGTCTCTAGGTTGTTGGCGACTAGAAATTTAGAGCTGGCGACCAGTGTTCAATAGGAATGGTTTATGCCTAGACTCACAGGGTTGCGCAGTTTGTTTCGCACGAAAATAATTGTCACGTAGTGAGAGAAAACATGGAATGTGAAGTCTTCACAACGTTGTAATTCGCCCTTCCTTTCACACACTCAATCGGAATGGTTTGCCTCCTGGCGCGTCACCGCGAGAGATCGTTTTCCCCGCTGTTTGAAGCTAGAACAGCTGGGGGACAGCCCAGTGCCTAGAATAGATAACTGGGTTTCAAATTTTATGCCCTAATGCAATCTCTTTGTCAGACCAAGGACCATGGGAGGGGGACCTGTCATAATTTGTACGTGAGAGATACTGGCGACCATCATTTTTGTATTGGCGAGTGAGTCTGACTTTGAAATTTTGCGCCCTGTTGTCTCTTATGCTATTGTCATTTTCTCTCTCTCTCTCTCTCTGTAATAATGCACGAAATTTTCACTTCACAAAAAAATCAAAGCTCTGTTCACTCATATCTTCAACCCGTTATGTAGATTCTTACAAAAAATATAGTAGTACGAAAAAAAGCACAATCTTATCAAAAAAGAGCTGAGTTTGAATGATTTATGTGTGTTATCTAGTTAGGATATTTTTTTCCTTCACTGCTATTAAATTTTTCATAATCACTTATGAATCTTTGTAAATAGTGAATTGAAACTAAATTGTCCACAATAATGTAAATGGATTGTGTGTGCTAGATTTGACTTTAAAACTTGTTTTGAGAACACACAAAATTTAAATTTGAGCATATTACAAATGTGATTTGACGCGAAATAACTGTGTAGTAATAGCACTTAAGTCATGTAAGAAAGATATGGTAAAGATTGAAGTGTTTTCTTTCATAAGACTTTCATTTTCTTAAATGTGGGAAACTAGGTCATATCTACGTACTATAAATTTTTCTATATTTTTGGAAACTAATAGGAAGTTTTTAATTATGTATACGACAAACGCCATGAGATATTTATTATTTTTCCACACGGGCCAGTTAGTTTATATATATTAGTATGGCGCTAAATACGTTGTACAACTGTTAGGTGTTACACTACCGAAAACGTGAGAAAATTAACTTTAAGGATCAGGGTTGGCTGGTTTAAACCAAGGTGGTTTAAACCATGGTTTAAACCAAGGTTTAAACCAGCTGGTTTTTTCAAAGAAACCAACTGGTTTAAACCAAAATACAAAAAATGTCCGTATAAGTATAAGTGTTTGTAAAATCTTGATGAACACACATTTGTGGGTTATCACGTTTCACTCCCGTATATTATTTGTATTATATTCAGACCTAAATTCTCCATTCATTACTCAAAAAGATTATACTACAAAAGCAACTTCTTTTTACAAGTTTATTTTGTGATTTTTTTGTAGTTGTTATTATTGTTATGTAATTGCAATCGAAGAAAAATTCTAAATATTGTTTCGTTTCAATGTTTACTATTGATAAAATACATCGAAAATGCCGTACTGTGTGTGTGTGTGGGGGGGGTCATATAGACCCCACGAGAGGCATTTAGTGAAATAAGTATTTTTGGTATCTATTTATGTATAAATGAGTTTGAGCCAAAGCGGACTCAAATAATTCGTATCTTTATTCATTTTTCTTATTGATATGCAGATTAAGTCGGTGTATTTCTTTAATTTGGACCAATAAAAATCGTTGTTTACTAACTTGAACTAAATTAGTTCTTCTGTATTCCGTAGTACTTTGAAATTGTTCATATGTAATTCTGTGTAATGGTTTCACTTGTGCAACTGTTTATCTTTTTGTCCTTCTGAAATGACTCTTGACAGTTATATTAAGAAGTATGTAAAGATCAGCATAACGTATTTTTTGTCAGGATTCCTTCGTGAGTGAGTCGGCAGACGTATCGCATTTGTGGCCAATTAGTCCTGGTTCTGAGTTCAAATGGAGGACAATTTCTCTCGGATGTAACTCGAGAAGCGGTTTTTATTCCGCTTTAAGCTTATGTGACCCCTTCCAGCATAACCCGGTTGTTGCATAACAACATCAAGGCGAAACAAACTTATTTCTGTCCATATATGATATGAATATATAGAGCAAATCATTTAAACCATAAGAACCTGGTTTAAACCAAAAAAACCTGGTTTAAACCAAAAAAACCGGTTTTTTTTGGTTTTTTAAATAAAAACCATGGTTTTTGCCAACCCTGTTAAGGATCCATGGCTGTAGTACTATGGGACCAATTGTGGTCGGGTCATAGCGTCACATAGGAACTAGTATGTGTCCTATCCAAATATCCACGTTTCAGAATCGTGCGGCATTTGCGCATCAATTTTTGTAGAGGCAGTTGATTAGTACTTAAATCCGAAATGCCTCTCTAAGCTTTAATGTGCAAATGCCGCACGATTCTGAAACATGGATATTTGGATAAGGTACACACTAGTTCCTAAGTGATGTTATGCAGGGCTCCCAGCTGTCCTATTTTCCTATTTTTTCCCAATTTTTTTGAAATGTGTGTATATTTGTCCTATATTTTAATCTTGTCCTATATTTTTAGTGATTGCATTACTAAAAATACAAGCCAAAGACAGTTCCAGTAATGATTTAAGTTGCTATATATTAGCAATATGTCATAGCATTTTTTAAGGGACAAGTCACTAATCCTCACTTTTTTTTTTAATTTGCTCTTTATCCTTTTTTTTTTTTTTTTTTTTTTTTTTTTTTTTTTTTTTTGTCTGTTTCCTAAGTGCTTATTCTTCCTCAATGAAGCTTAGCTGAGGAACCTTACCGTGCTCCAGTCTCTTGTAACGCAAGCTGTGTTAGCATTTTCTTTCAGCAGTGTGTGCAGCAGTATTGGTTCGGCATTGAGGTATGTTGGTATTCACCAACATATCCCAACGTCTTCCAATATTGCTGTACATAATATGCAAGGTCCACACGCGTCCTGGAAAACCTGGAAATAAAAGTGTTTCGTAAAAACGTCCTGAAAACGTCATGGAATGCAGAAAAATGGTGAAAATCCTGGAAATGTCCTGGAAATTATTTATGAATTGGAAATGTCCTGAAATTTATGTTGTATAACAGTTGTTAGAAATGTGTATATATAATTTGCAGGGCTATGAAGAATAAAATGCTGTTATATTATTTATTTTAGAGGGAAATACATTGATCAAATAATTCAATATTTAATTAGATTCAAGTATTTCATTACACAGCTATTATTTTTTATAATAAATATTGCTTTGTTTAGTAACTTTTTTTTTTGTTCAAGTTATTTAGATAGCAAAGCTAATGAATATCAAATCATTCCAGTTATTTATATATCAAATCATTTATTTCAATCTTTTTTTTTTTCCAAAACAATAGCAGGTCTACTAAAGTAAGACTATCCATGGCTTTGGATTGATTATTTTAACAAAAGAAACACTGATCAAAGCTTAAAACACACTTTATTTTAAATTATAATAACTGTTTCGGATATCTAACATATCCTTCTTCAATATCGAAAATAAATGAAAATAAAGGTCTACTAAGTTTAAAAAGTAAAATGTTGTATATGCTCTTACTCTGTATTAATCTAAATCGTGTTTCCAGTTGCTCACTGGAGTGAAGGGTGGCCTTTTCTTACAATACATTTATTTATTTATTTATTTTATTTTATTTTATTATTATTATTTTTTTTTTTTTTCGCTTCAGAGCACAATGTTCTATTGTATAAACCAAATTGTCCTATATTTTTTCAATGTCCTGCTGGGAGGGCTGTGTTATGACCCGACCACGATCGGTCCCATAGTAGTGGAGCCATGAGTCCTTAAAGTTAATTTTCTTACGTTTTCGGCACTGTTCAACACCTAAATGATGCACTTTTCGCCCTATGTTTATTGGAACTTTTTCTTTATTTTGCTCTCAGGAATCATCCCTCTGCTTTTGTACAACGAATTTAGCGCCATATTTTGTATATATATATAAATGTTTTCTTATTAATATCCATTATGTTGTGCTTTTTTTCTTCTAGTTGCTTTTTTTTTTTCCTTAACAGGCACAATGTTGCGAAAGAACTTCACTGATTTGTCTCGTTCTGGGAAGAAACGGAGGCTGGAAAAAATAAACTCAATTGATTTCCCTCTTTCTTGTACGACGCAAAATATTGAAAGTGTTGCCTCCAATCTACAACAGAATATTCTGGAACCTGCAGAATTTCATAACCAGCCTTCAACTTTAATCCGTCATTCACAGACAGATAACTTTGAAGCACTTTTGCCTTCTATTACGAATGATTCATTTCCCGAATCCTACCACCATGATTTGTGTGATATCAGTTCTCTCTGCCAGTCTGATTCATCTCACTCAGAGAAATCCAAAGATAGTGATTCTGATTCTCAATACAATGATTTCGTTGTGAATAATGAATCTACATTTATGAAAGAAAAGCTGATTGAATGGGCAATTCAATACAAAATACATCAAGTGGCACTTACAACTCTTCTCTGTATACTGAAAGCACACAAATGCTTTACTGCCTTGCCTTCAGATGCCAGAACTCTATTATCCACTCCCAGAAGTGTTGCTATTCATGCGATTGAACCGGGTAATTACTGCCATATCGGTTTATCTGTGTTTCTGGAAAAATTTTTAGAGAAAAAAACTGAAAATTATATTTCTCTCTTGGTTGGTATTGATGGGCTCCCATTATTCAGAAGCAGTAGAGGAGAATTTTGGTCCATTCTTGTGTCTGTTTCCAACACACCAACCTTAAAGTCAGTTGTGTTTCCTGTGGGAATATACTATGGAAAGGGCAAACCTCAAAGCTGCGCAGAGTTTCTTCACAAATTTATTGTGGAAATAGTACATTTAATTGAACATGGAATGTTAATTAGAGATAAACTAATAAAAGTTGTAATAAGTGGTTTTGTTTGTGATGCCCCAGCAAAATCATACATTTTGGGAACGAAAGGACATACAGGCTATTCTTCATGTACTCGGTGCAAGGAAGTGGGTGTCTGGTGTGATAATAGATTGGTATTTCCACACTTGAATGGTCGACCAAGAACACACGAAGGCTTCTTGCAACAAGAAGATGAGGACTTTCATCGTGCACTTTCCCCTTTGGTACAGATTCCAGGCTTAGATTTCATTAAGAGTTTCCCTTTAGATTACATGCATGTTGTATGTCTCGGCGTAATGCGAACGTTACTTTTTAATTGGGTTTTCGGTGCTGCTCCACAGAAATTCCCAGCAAGAATTCAAAATGCAATCTCATCATCGCTTATATCAGTTTCAAAGAATATCCCATGCGAATTCAGCAGAAAACCTAGAAGTTTAAGTGAATTGAAAAACTGGAAGGCAACGGAATACAGGCTATTTTTGTTATACACTGGTCCTGTGATATTATCAAAAATACTACAATATGAATATTTGAACATTTATAAACACTTCTTAAGTCTTTCAATCTCAATGACTATATTATTAAGTCCTCAGTTGTGCTTTCGTTATCAACAATATGCCAAAGATCTTCTGATTCATTTTGTTAAAATGACGAAGCAAATTTATGGATCCAGACTTCTAACACACAATTTCCATGCTCTATTACACATTTCTGATGATGTTACAATCTTTGGGGCTTTGGACAATTGTAGTAGCTTTCGCTTTGAGAACTTTTTGCAGTTCTTTAAGAAACAGATTCGAAAGGGTGAGAAACCTTTATCACAGGTTGCTAAAAGACTTGGAGAAATTATCCATTCGGGTAAGTGGTATAATTCATCTTCACAAAATTTTCCAAAATTCACTGCTCCACATTCTCTTGGTCCCATAATAGAAGGATGCGATTCTGCTCTGCAGTTTAAACATGTTGCACTTGAGTCCTACAGAATAAGTACTTCCCCTCCAGATTCGTGTTGCCTTTCATCAGATGGAAGTATTGTTGTGGTAAAAAACATTGTTTATTCTAAAAATTCTGAATCTTTTGTTATATTATGTCAGAAATTTGAGGACAGAAAAGACTTTTTCAAAGATCCATTTTCTTCAAGATCCAGTTTTGGAATTTATAGTGTTAGTAGATTGTCAGACCATTTACTTGAGATACCCATTTCTCAAATCTCTCAGAAAATGATACTGATTTCTCATGGTTCCTCTCAGGTTGTATTTCCACTTATACATACATGTTAATGTATGTAAATCATAAGGCCACTTTATTTACAAAGTTATTTGCTCAGAAAAAAAAAAATATTTTTACTCTTCCCTTAGTACTTCTCTAAGATTTTGTTTATAATTTTCCTAGGTTTATTTCTTTTAACTTTTTCAAATTTTTTGTATGTATATTTTTTAGCGTACATATTCCTTTAATTGTAATGGTCTTGCAAGATGTTTGTCATAACCAATTTCTCACGTCACGTCTTGCTGGGTAATAGATTTCTCACATGTATTTTTCGTTCATTATAGCATTTTTGTTACTTTTACGAATTTTAACGAGTGCAAAATGAAAATCAAATCTTTTATTGGGTGTGTGAAACTTTAATTTGTAATCTGCATATACAAGTGTATTAAAAATAAATTTCAGTAATAGTTTTTCCTTTTTTCTGGGCTTATTTATTTAAAGGAAGATGACTTTCAAGAATTATGCTCTTGTAAAATTTATTGAAGAGGATGATGCACTTGGAATCATAGCAGGCCTGTGGATACACGAGAGTGGCACATCTTGTAAATACCCGAATGTTCGTTCCAATGATAGCTTGTATAAGCTTCTAAAGAAATTATCTCCTCCAGAGGATGATTGGGCTCCATGCGCAATTAAAATTCTAAAGGAGTATGGTAAGCCACCTTTGCCATTTTTTCAAGACATTTATTTAATCTTGTAAATTTATATCTGTGAATCTTCCAGATGTTATTTCTAAATCGCTGCGTTATCCTAAACATGACATTTAAGAAAATTGTGACATATCAAAACTAAAACTTGGCTTAATTATTTTACATTGACTGTGCGTTTTACATTTCCAATAACTAATATCGAATGTGAGGAAAGAAACTTTAAATCATCGTTGAGCAAGGAATTTATTTCGTTTCACTCTAATTCTACATTGAATACTAATGTGAATTCATAGAGTATTTCAGCAGAAGCCTTTGTGTTTTCGTACTTTACAAATAGCGTCTCTCTCTCTCTTCATTCATCAGATACATTGGAGAAAGCAAGGCAGCATTTGAGTAAAGCAGAAGAGACCTCTCATCTTGAATCAGATGAGGAGGAATACAGTAGACTCAGAAAGAGAAAGTTAAAAAAAGTGATTTTACCTGGGGAAAGTTCTACTGATGATCATGAGGGATTCTTGATGCGAGAATCAGTAAATGTAAGGAAAATAGATATTCCCTATCCAACTCCACCAAACTCTTCTAGCACAGCAGAGGAAGCACGTGCCTGTAACTTTCCTCACTCTGGTGATGCAGACCAAGTATCTGCTTCAAGTGGTACACCTCCAAACTGCTTCACATCCTCAGAGAGAAGTAAGAGTGACCGTTCATCTTCAATATGTGAAGGTTAGTTCAAAGTTTTATTTATTTGTTTGTTTATTTTTTGAAGCGTCAAGCTTTTTCTAAAAGTACGTAAAGCTCGCGGTTCTCATGTATTCCGTAAATACAATGGGCTAGTTATATTTAAGCTGCTCATACTTAAAGGCTAATTAATTATGTTTTTCATCCCATTTAATTATCCTGTCAAGCTGTGCTTACGTATATTTCATCAAGTTATCTTGATGTAGCTTGGCTCAAACAATGGAGCACAATGGTTTAAAAAAAAACGTCTTACAAATGAAATGAATGTCTTTAATATGAAATGTCTTACAAATTAGAAAGTATGTCTTCGTATATATTTTATTACGCTCTTGTAAGTTTTAAACCAATAGACACGAAGCACTAAAATTTTGCACCCTTAAAATATCGGCAAGGAACGGAATTTGACATTGTAGCTAATACCACCAGACTAACAGTGTTACCAACCCAACATAAAGTTACATTTTTGATGTGGCACTACGTCAGCTTATTATAAATTTCAAATTTACACACAAAATGAAAACATTCAATTCTGTATTTTTTGTTCAGTGTTGCAAACTAAGGATGCTACGATGTCACAATAAATCCGAAAACATCCCAATTTTGGTGGTCTGTAGAACCGTAACAATGGAAGTGAAATGGGTGGGGCAGTGCACATCGGAAGTTCGTTAATGTAGAATTCTATGATCAGGATATGACGTCTTTCGAATAAACAAAAACAGTTAAAAGGAATTAAAAATTTGATCATTTTCTAAGGGCTTTATTTCGAAAAAGTGTTGAGATAAGTATCGTTGATTATTTTTAAAATATGTAACTATCATAATGCCGTTTACAGCAATTTGATATATTAAACCGTTCCGGAGATATATGATTGTTGTTAAATTTGACGATACATCTTAAAATGACGTAGTTGCAAGAGTTTTAAAATGAACGTTGCTTTTCTTAGTTTCTTTGACACTTAACCAATAGTTTTTGGCAGCTGTTACTAATACAGGTTCTTGCGATTTCATGATTTTTAGCAGTATTGTCAACTTTATTTATTATATTTCCCGAACGATTAGAAATATACAATTGCTGTAAACGGCATTATGATCTTCAGATACTTTTGGAAAGAATCTACGTAATTAGATGTGATACTTATCTCAGCACTTGTTCGAAATAAAGCCCTTTTAAAGAAGTCAAATATTTAATTCCGTGTAACTTTGTTTCTGTTCATTAGAAATGCGCCATATCTTGATCGCAGTATTCTACAGTAACGTACTTCTGACATGCATTGTCCCATCCGTTTCACTTGCGTTGTTACTGTTGTGGGGACCTCCAAGGTGTTTTTTTTTGTGACACTGTAGCGTCCTTAGTTTGCAACACTGAACAATAAGTACGGTATTTTGTGTTTTTATTGTGTATATGGGTTTGAAAATTGTAATTACCTGAGGTAGTGCTATTTGAAAAAAAAAAAAGTTTATGTTGGGTTGGTAACACTTAGTCTGGTGGTATTAGCTAGTATGTCAAATTGTCACCCTGCCGGTAATTTAAGGGTGCAAAATTTCAGCGCTTCTTGTCTATTAGTTTAAAAGTTACAAGAGCCTAACAAGAAATGAACCACCCTATATCTACCTATCTATAGGGAGTACAAATTAGTTCAGTTACAAAAGATGTCTCTGGCTGTTTCATAGTGACAGTTTCTTTCGGTGGTTTCAGAGGTTAGACATCTGTCAATACTTTTCAGGTTATAATGCTTTGTTTCATGCAAAACCCCGATTGTCACTGTGTTGAATATGGGAACTTCTGTGTTAACTGAGCAGCATTTGCGGGAGGTGTTAAGTTTTCTGCTTTAATTGAAAGAAAAGTGCAGCTGAAGCGCATCGAATGCTTGTAGATCTTTATGGTAACAATTGTCCAACTGATAAATCATGTAGGGATTGGTTTCGACGTTTCAAGAATGGTGATCTCATCGTTGAAGACAAGCCTCACTTTGGACAGCCATGACAAGGCGAAGACAAATAATTAGAGGGATTACTCGATGAAGATCCGAGTCAAACGCAAGAGGAACTTGCAGAATCATTAGGGGTTACACAACAAGTAGTTTCCGTATAACAGAAATCCATGGGAATGATTCAAAAGCAAGGCAGTTGAGTGCCTTATGAACTGAAACCGAGAGACGTTGAAAGGCGATTTTTCACTTGTGATTCAAAGACAATAAAAAAAGGGTTTTTACATCGGATTGTTACTGGGGATTTTATATCGCATGTCAATCGCTGCCGTTGACCTCAACATCAATGCCAAAGCCAAATATTCATGGTTCGAAGGTAATGCTGTCTATCTGGTGAGACTAAAAGATGTTGTCTACTATGAGCTGCTGCAACCTGCGATTTCATTACGGGTGATTGGTATAGGCTACAATTGATTCGTTTGAGCTACGCATTACGAGAAAAACGGCCGGAATACGAGCAAAGACATGCACAAGTTATTCTTCTGCATGATAATGCTAGGTCTCATGTCGCAAAAGTTGTGAAAACTTGGAATCCTTCAAGTGGGATATTTTACCGCACCCGCCGTATTCCCCAGACATTGCTCCTTCTGGTTACTGGTTGTTCCGACGGATGCAGCACGATTTGGCAGGTCACCGGTTTACTTCTTTCGCAGGAATCGAAAATTGGCTTCTAACTTGGATCCCTCAAAGAACGAGATTTTCTTTTTTTTTTTTTTTTTTTTTTTTTTAGATGGAAGGCGAGAATTGCCTGAGAGGTGGGAAAGGGTAGTAGCCAACAATGGACAATACTTTGATTAATCTGTTTATTCATTTTGTTTTGAAATAAATGTATTTTTGATCCCCCCCCCCAAAAAAAAGAAAAAAAAAACGAACTAATTTGTACTCCCAATATATATAATATATTGGGAAAATGTATGGTATATTCTTTGGTGATTGTTAGATTGTTTTTTCGTTCCCTAAATTTTATGTTCTGGTGAAAGCATTAAATTTTGATGTTCAAACGTTAAAAGGTATGGAATACCGTTAAATGTTCATGTATTGAACATGCACTTTTCAGTATGACAGGGTATGAAAAATTGTTGAAAGTCATTTTTCATGTATTGAACATGCCTTTGTCGTAACAATTTTGTATACCTAATACATTATTCTGTATTCTTCAGGATGTTGCAAGTTGACAAATTCTGTTGTTCAGCTGTTGGAAATGGTATCTGATCTCAATGAGAAGATAACAAGAATAGAAACAAAAATTGACTTCGGTCTTGGGGGAAAGTCTTCATCAGATGAAAACTGTGTTGAAGGATTTGCAGTACTATCAGGTCTCCCACTTACAACACATGCTAGTTTTAAAGAGTTCGATGCAAACATTGGGGACAATTCTAAATTTCAACGGAAATGTGTAAGTGACTTTTCAAATTGTTTAAACTTATTATTTTTTTTAAAAAAATGTTTGTGCATACTTACAACATTTAGATGTCTTTTGCTAGCTGTTTCTAACCCATCCAAATATAAGAAATTGTTTCATGGCATATTCGGCACGGGATGTACGCAAACCTGGCCCTATAAAGTGGAGGTGATCTATATATCTGCGGAAAGCTTAGGTCAAGGTTTGATCAAAACCAGTCACCAAAAATGGGGTAGTCTCACGCATTTCGTTAGGGGGCGCTACATAACTAATTTCGGTGAAAACCTATAATTGACATTTTGAAATATTTTGCAGTATCTCTGGATGTCTAGTTAAATAATGTTTTGATTGCTTATTATAGGTCGCCATTTCAAGGAATTTCGTGGATTTTCACCATTCTGTCCTGTAAAGGATACTATATAGAGCTTCTAATAACTTTCAGAATTTCGATTGTCTTTCATTGACTTTCAGTGGAAATCTGAAAGTTCCAGAAATTCTAGATAAGTTTTCAAATGTTATCATTTTGAAGAGAGCTTTTATTAAAACAATGAAAACTTGACGAGAACTTTCTGGAACTTCGAGATTTCCATTGAAAGTCAATGAAAATCCTCAATGTTGTTAGAACACTCTGTTGTATCTTTTCTAGAGCACAAAGGTGAAAAATCCAGGAGAGTCTGAAATAGTTACCTATAATGAGCAACCAAGACAATATTACGTGAGTCGACATTTATAGACTTTATAGCATTTCAGAAAATAAATTATGTTTTCACAGAAATTAGTTATGTAGCGCTCCCTAGCAGAATGCTCCCCATTTTTGGTGACTGATTTTGATCTAACTTTGACCTAAGTTTTCCGGAGATACATAGATTATCTCCACTTTATAGGTTCAGATTCGCGTACATCCTGTATAAGATTTACCATTGTTATTTTTTTTTTCTACTAAATAGCACCATTACATACTCCTCATTGTGAATATAAACAACTAAAAGTAGTACTGATGGCACGGTCCGTCAATCTTCTATTTCAGTGTTCTAACTTATTTAAAAAAAAAAAAAAAAAAATTCGTCGCTTTGCATGAGTAAAGTTGTGAATCTACGAAATACATTTTTTTCTGAAGTCATGGCAATTGTATTAATTTGAAAGGGATGTTTGTATGATACTTTTTATATTGCACTCTCACTATTTCATTGTAATAATAGAATATTGGGTGTCTATTTAACTTATTGTGCTCTGAAATTAAACTTCACTTTCTGCTCACTTTTATATTGATTGTCTGTTCGCTTCTATATTCATGTGTAAGACAAAAACCTGACATTTACAACAATGGTGCAGAATTCTAAATTGTCGTAAGAGTTCACATTTTGAAGTTATTAAATACGTTTCATCCGTATGCATGTTTTTCTCTATAAATTAAATTGTGTAAAAAGTTTTCAACAACTAAGAATGTATGTGTATATTGACTGTGTATATGTATAATTTTATCAAATTTGCAGAATTAAGACACATTCAAAAAGTCACACATTAAAGAATTATCTTCCTTAGCGATCATGGGAACTCGGATAGTATTACATTCCTCCACATGCTCTATGAAGTAAAAACAGTGGAGTTGGCTAAAAATGTAATGCATTTCCTAGGTTGGTTTCTTCAGCAAACAAACGAAAGTAACATTGAAAAAAAAAAAAAAAAAAAACTACCAATAACATTAATTGTTTAAACGTAGGATGTATTAATCTATCCAAATTGGATCCTAGTTTTCATCAGAAGCTTTGCTGATTTATTTTTGCCACCACATTTCACATCATATAAAAGATATGTAACCTTGGCAGATAACTTAATCACAAGAAATAATTTATGGTGATTATTTGCTCTAACATTAACTAAATATTGAAAAATATTATTTATATGCATGAAATTTTTTTCGCTGCCTTTAACACAGCACAATCGATACAATGTTACGTTACTTTCAGTTTCAAATGTTGGCGAGTGGTGGAAAAACTCCAAAACAACTAGCACAGAATATTCTTCGTCGTGTCGTGGTGGATGAAGTTGCTGAGCTATATAGCCTCACAGGAAAGTCGGGAATAAATTGTGTGAGGAAGCTGTCGTTTGTGGAGACACAAACCTACAAGTTTATTGTTGGTAAGATTTTTTGTGCATTTTTCTTTCAATCGTGATCGCATTGTCTTCAATGCTTGATAGTTTATAGGGTGTTTATTGGGAAAGGGCAATAATTAGGATGTGCTCAAGCATGTCCAGAACAAGAAGTCCATATAAACTTTGTTTCAGGGATATTACTATATGAATTTGGTACATGTGAACAAGGAAATGTGTACATTGGAGTTACGTTGAAACAGTTTCATTAATTTTATGTTCCCGCTGTTATTTACCAACACTGTACACCTGTTATTACAACCAACCATACAGTAGCCCAAGGGCGTTAGAACAGGTGCCTAGGTGGCCATTAGACTAGCCCAAAACATCCAATCCAACGACTAGTATTTTGCGTGAAGGCACTGGGTGATAGTCGAGTGAAAACGGTTCACCGTCCATTTGGTATCACATGATGCGTAGAAAGAATAATATCCTCCAAATACGGAGGGAAACTATTTTGCAAAAGATGAAAGTATGGTGCACTGTCAACACGGAAGTCCCATCTGGTAACTGTTCACATGAAGCATGTTGGTTTTTCGCGGACCATTGGTGCCAATTATGAGTAGTGTTAATCCTGTAATATTCTCCTCAGTCCTCTTTACATTAGTTACCATTCTCGTGTCTTATAGTATCACGGTACGCATTTCAACATAATTGCAGTGTACCCTTGTCACCATGCATTAAACTTCATGTAGTGATATATCTGAAACAAAGGTTTAAAACGTATATGTTTATGTAAACTTTATTGTTGTAGTCGACAAATCTGACCGCCTCTCAAATTGACCTTTCCTCCTGAAGCACCCTGTATATTGTTTCTTTTTGAGTAACAAATTGTTCTTTGATATAAAATATACTGTTTTGCAATAGAATGTAAGTTGAGTGTTTGTAGTAACACAGACCCCACCAAAAACAAAACAAACAGAAGAAAAGTGAGATGAGTACAGTTATGTTTAATTATTTCAATAAGTGAGGAATTTTTAATTTGGTAGGTTTTTTTTTTTTCTGGCGTTAGTAGAAGCCATAAAATTCTACTATATTTACTCAATTATACCGCTGAATTGTTTCAAATTTTATTACCTTAAAACAATGATTCTCATTATAAACAATAATTTTGAAAGGCATATGAAACATGTCCGTTGGTTCAATTCCAGATCACACAAAATATTTCCAATCCTCTCCCCACATTATTTAAACTTGTAAGACGAAAATATCATACACCGTATATGCTTTGTAATGACTTCACTTTTTCATTTACTTAAAAAAAAAAATCACTGACAATTGCTGCAAATGATAAAAATGTCAATTAGATTGAGAGGGGAGTCATTGGTGTGGTGAGTGACTCACTGCTGGGAATGACAAATTCAACAATCTTCAATACAGAGAGGCAGTGGGAGGGGGGGAAATCGGAGCATAAACTTCTCTGTACGCTGTATGCGAAATAGTTTTTCTTTATCTGTTCCGTATAAAAATTGCGTGAAGTATTTACTCTCGTAAATACAGCAAATATCATCTCACTACCAAGGTATCATTCAGACGGAAAAGGATTGCATACCAAAATTGTTGTTAGGGTTTCTCTTTCTCACTTTTGATGTTCTTATTTTAGGATTTAAGTTTACTAATGAATGTATAATTTCATATATATCAACATAGTCATATGTACAATTTTTTCTAGCATCTGCAAAGAAATTATATCCTGAGTGTTCGGAGGAGCAAATCAGGGAAGCGATAAGCGATTGGCTGCACCACGCCAAAACAAGGAGGTCACGAAGGTACGTATCATCTCTGACGTTTAGTTTTCATGTATTCGTAAGCCTTTATTTTAACATTTACATACAATTTTGCAGCAGTTTTCAAAATAAGAACGGTTAACAAGTGGTCTCCAAGCTTTAAATTCTCACTATGATCTACATCAGAAGTCGGCAGCAGGGCGGAGATTTTTGCATACTTCGGACCTAGCGGGCAAGGAGGTGCGGAACTGTGCATTTACCTTGAAATATGTGCGAGTAGCTAACGGAGTGTAAAATGTGTTTGCTCTCGTAGGTAATTTATAAGCAGTAAAAAAAAAAAAAAAAAAAAAAAAAAAAAAAAAAAAAAACTTTGACGTAGTCATTCTTTCAACTTTATTCTCTATAATTTATACGCACCTATTCTCAACGTGTATATTAACGCTCTCCAGCGGCGTTCTCATATCCAAAGGGGACACTAGAACAAAACTGGGCGATTCGGGGTGTTTGAGATTTCATAATCTTTAAAACTTTTTTCTTATTGTACGAAAACGATTATGTATTTTACAAACTATTAGAAATTTGTAGACTTTTTTAGTAAGTTATATATGACAGAAACAAACTTTTTCTTTTTTTTTAAAGGTTAATATCGACGTAAAAGAGAGGCACATTTCATTTTTTTTTTTTTTCGTCTTGTACAGTGTTCAATATAAATATCGCAACTCGACTACAGTCTTAAGATTTTATCTTATGCAACACATTTGAAATCAATGTTCTGCAGGTTGCTACATAATCAATCTAACCTTAAACTGACGCCTGATAGGCAGGTAACCAGCGAAATATTGATTTTAAATGCATAAAATAAAGTATTGTACTATTATAGAGTTGCGATATTTATGTGGAACACTGTACCACCTGATGATAAAAAAAAATTGACTCATTGATAGTAAAAGAAATGTTTCTTAAGAATCTTACTAGTATTGTCCCGTTACTAGTATTGTTTAAATTCAAAATGTACATTATGTTAGTTAAAAAAAAAAGTCAGGATTGCAACGCTCAGTTAGGAAGCAGGATAATCCGATGTCCCGTCATTGCACTATGCGATTTGCAGGCACCCAGACAGAGAATATGGATTTTGCCGATCGCTTATCTAGGATATAGGATGTTTTTTTCTTACACAAATTTGCCACGGTGTTTTTGCATATTTTGGGTTAAATTTTAAGCAGTACTTAGTCTTCCAGTGTCTCAGTATCTGACTTGAAATATGAATATCTAAATAAATTTATTAATAATGCCATTGTACTTGATAGCATTAAGATTTATAAACTTGTTTCACTGTGAGTCATATAAGTCAGGGGCGCACTGACAGGAAGTACGTCGGATCTGAACCCCCATAACGTTTAATTTGTATGAAAATGAATATAATTTCAAGGGCAGATACGTAACTTATTTGCATTTCGTACTCTAAACCATCCTGGACCACTCGCAGAGAGGAATACAGAGTGCACTGCTGTATATACTTCTGCCTATCTTGCATAATGTGGTAGAGATCAGCAGTTATATACAATTGATAATATGGAAAAGGCAACATTTTTTATTGGTTGTTCATGCCACAAAAATAAATCTTTTTCAGCTTGCTTGCTTCTCAGAATATTGTTTCTTACTTTCAACCCACTTCCCCCTAGCTTAGGTAACATAAAACTTCCATTTGTGCTAGATTTTTCTTCGTTATGCATTGCCTCACAGCTTTCGTCTTCATTTTGAACTTTTCAGAAGGCATTCGAAGTGTAGTGTTTCGATCATCCGTGAAGATTCACCTCAATTTCTCTACCAAATTCACTTCTCATAGTTCTTACTGCATCCAGTCTTCAGTTTATTTTCATCCTTCACTGTCCGTACGAATGAGCACGGGGTGAACAAGCGTGCTCATACATTTACTCCTGTTGTAATAACTCAGTTTTACGTGTACTTAAACCCACACTTTTCAATGTCATTCAAGGTCAGTGCATTTAATATCATTTACTCATGAGATATTCTACCCGTGTTTTCAACACACGTTTGCACAGGATTGCCACCTGTCGATAAAAGTCAGCCTCGTTTTCAAATTGCTATTTTAAATACTCTTACTGGAATTGATTCAATACCCTAAGAAATCTTATTTCAGAGATGCTGATGGTGGTGATTTATTGAGCTTAAATGATAGTCTTTAGCTTTGTTTCTGGAGAAAATGGTATGGCATGTATAATTTGGATGGAGCATATTTAAATTCTTAATCTCAAACTATGCTAAGAATATTACTGTGATTTAGTTTAAATAGATTGATTTAGTGTCTGCACTTACTGTATTACTTTTAAAACTTCTCTTTACAGGATGCAGAGGACTGAGGCCAAGGAATTATTGGAGAAAGTAAATTAAAAGAAAGAAAAGAAAAACTACAACCATCTTGTAGATTACTTTTTATATTTAATAACAAATAAATGTATATATATATATAATCTGTTGTTATCAATGTTGTAATACCTACTATTTCCATAAAATTACAGCGGAGTTGCACCAAGTTATGGGTAATAGAATATATAAACATTTTTGCAGTTGGATTTTTTTAAACTCTAATTTAACTTGTGATTGAGTTGAGGCCACTTTGCTTTATCATGCATATATTTAAAATCTGAAATAGGTCCATGATGGCTTTTGATAAAATCATACTATGTAAAAGCTATGTTGACAAACCAAGCACTGTATTAAAAGAAAAAAAAATACAAACTACAACTGTTTATAAGTTCAGAACCTAATTATTCAGGCAAGTATGAGTTTTTTCTTTCTTAATATTTTCAGTATCATATATAGGGCTCGGAAGTTAAAGACAGTTTTTCCCAAGTGCCCGAAGGTAAGGAACACCATAATATATATTCATTTTGGGTCATTTTAGGCTAGGAAATGCTTAGTTTTAAGTCATATTTGGCTTATTGGTCCCCATTACCCTTTAAGTCTTAACAGCTGGTTTTGGTACTTGACCTTTTTTCAACTACAGTTTTGCTGCCCATTCTCAATTAGAAACTCTTAAACATAGTTTTCTGTAATAATCTCTGATTAATCTCTGACAATAGGAACCCTTGAATGACTGAAGCAGGTATAGTAGGTATGACCAGACAGTAGATTCTTGCGAGGATTGCCCTCCAAGTAGTTCAAAATGAACAGCAGAAACAGGGCGATGAAAATGCAAATTTGCATTTTTTTTTCTGTTCAACATATCACCAGAATTATTTATTATTTAAATATTATACACATTAAGTGTATCATTATTGATTTTATCACATTTTAAGTATTTTTTCCAAATTTTAGGTCATTTTCTTAATATGTTTAGGCTTTTTAAATATATTTTTAGGTAAGGTCTTCAACTTCCAGGCCCTAATGGCACGATACTCAATATGCTGCATAGCAAAATGAAAAGTCTATAATAATATATGTGTAGGAAGAAAGAAAAATATTGTCTAAATGCTCGTGACAGTGGTTTGTTAATATATACGCTACTGATAAACAAAGTTTCGTCAGAGTACCATATTGTCTCGTCTTCAGGTGACGAGAATATGCTGTTGCTGCCTTTTGAGGGGGGGATTGGAATCTAGAACTTTGAGATTACTGGCCTGTAACGTTAATGGTGCGGTAGAGTAGTGCACGAGTCAGTAATTTTGGGTAAGTATATAATTGCTTTTTCGTTACATGTAACTCTAAGTTACTTTTCAAGAAGACGTTTACAATGTTGTATTTGAACTGCGTAAGGCACCAAATATATAAACTCCTTTTTTTTCGTTGCATCTCTAATATGCTTTTACATCACCTCTACACTACGAGGAAATCACCTGTGTCCTACATGAAAATCATCTGGGTACTGAATGTAAATCACCTCTGTCCTACATGAAAATCCTCTGGGTACTGCGTGTAAATCACCTCCGTCATACATGTGAAAAAACCTGGCTACTGCGTGTAAATCAAATGTGCGGAAGGTGTAAATCACTTGTGCAGGACGTGTGCATGGCACAGGTATTGCGCACGTGAAGATGTTGAATAGGACGTGTGACGCTTATGTGCATCACATGTACAGGCGTGCATTCATACAGATGATGCACATGTTGCATTCGTACAATTGTACATGTACTACGACGAAATCACCTGTGTGCTACATGTAAATCAACTGTGCGGAAGGTGTAAAACACTTGTGCAGGACGTGTGCATGGCAGGTATTGCGCACCCGAAGATGTTGAATAGAACCTGTGACGCTTATATGTATCACATGTACTACGACGAAATCACCTGTGTGCTACGTGCAAATGCACTGTGCGGAAGGTGTAAATCACTTGTGCAGGACGTGTGCACTGCACCTGTACTGTGCACGTGAAGATGTTGAATAGGGCCTGTGACGCTTATGTGCATTACATGTACAGGCGTGCATTTATACAGATGATGCACATGTTGCATCCGTGCAATTGTACATGTACTATGTGTAAATCACCTCTGTTCTACATGTAAATCGAATACGTGCTACGTGTAATTCAACTGTGCGGAAGGTGTAAATCACTTGTGCAGGACGTGTGCGCTGCATATGTACTGTGCACGTGAAGATGTTGAATAGGACCTGTGACGCTTATGTGCATCGCATGTACAAGCGTGCATTTATACAGATGATGCACATGTTGCATCCGTGCAATTGTACATGTACTACGTGTAAATCACCTCTGTCCTACATGTAAATCGAATACGTGCTACGTGTAAATTGACTGTGCGGAAGGTGTAAACCACTTGTGCAGGACGTGTGCACTGCATATGTACTGTGCACGTGAAGATGTTGAATAGGACCTGTGACGCTTATGTGCATCACATGTACAGGCGTGCATTTATACAGATGATGCACATGTTGCATCCGTGCAATTGTACATGTACTACGTGTAAATCACCTCTGTCCTACATGTAAATCGAATACGTGCTACGTGTAAATCGACTGTGCGGAAGGTGTAAACCACTTGTGCAGGACGTGTGCACTGCACATGTACTGTGCACGTGAAGATGTTGAATAGGACCTGTGACGCTTATGTGCATCACATGTACAGGCATACATTTATACAGATGATGCACATGTTGCATCTGTGCAATTGTACATTTACTACGTGTAAATCACCTGTGTGCTACGTGTAAATAACCTCTGTCTTACATGTACATCACCTGGGTACTGCGTGTAAATCACCTCTGTCGTACATGTAAATCACCTATGTGCTACATGTAAATCCCCTCTTTCCTACATGTAAATCATCTGCGTATTGCGTGTAAATCATCTCTGTCCTACATGTAAATCACCTGTGTGCTACGTGTAAGTCACCGCTATCCTAGATGTAAATCACCTGTGCACTACATGTAAATCGAATACGTGGTACTTGTAAATCACCTGCGCGGTAGGTGTATATCACTTGTGCAGGACGTGTACGTGCGCATTGCACATGTCCTGTGCACGTGAAGATGTTGAATAGGACTTGTGATGTATATGTACATCACATGTACAGGCGTGCATTTATACAGATGATGCACATGTTGCATCTGTGCAATTGTGCATTTACTACGTGTAAATCACCTGTGTGCTACGTGTAAATAACCTCTGTCCTACATGTACATCACCTGGGTACTGCGTGTAAATCACCTCTGTCGTACATGTAAATCACCTATGTGCTACATGTAAATCCCCTCTTTCCTACATGTAAATCATCTGCGTATTGCGTGTAAATAATCTCTGTCCTACATGTAAATCACCTGTGTGCTACGTGTAAATCACCGCTATCCTAGATGTAAATCACCTGTGCACTACATGTAAATCGAATACGTGGTACTTGTAAATCACCTGCGCGGTAGGTGTATATCACTTGTGCAGGACGTGTACGTGCGCATTGCACATGTCCTGTGCACGTGAAGATGTTGAATAGGACTTGTGATGTATATGTGCATCACATGTACAGGCGTGCATTTATACAGATGATGCACATGTTGCATCCGTGCAATTGTACATGTACTATACGGATACTGTACGTGCATTGTGCTGTCTGGGTTGGGAGGGGTACCTTGGCCCCCCCTTAAATTTTAGAAATTGACGATTTTACATATTTGGTATAATAGTATAGGACCCTAATATATATTACTATAAATTTGAGTGGTCCACCTCGTTCCCTTTCATGGGTACGAAATTGCCAAATTTTAATACATTCACGTGTTTGGTTTTTGACCTAATTTATCCCCTTGGATGAGGTATTATTACCCTATATGGTTATATGAACGTATACAGGGGTCCATTACCTTTCACAAGACATGGGTATATTAATGCAGCCCTTGAAAAATTTGGGAGGGGTACATTGGCCCACCCCTTTAATTTTGGAAATTGACCAATTTAAACATTGGGTATTATAGTACAGGATCCTAATATGTATTATGATAAATTTGGATGGTCCACCTCGTTCCCTTCTAGGCGTAAAACATTGCCAAAATATAAACGTAAGCAATACGTTATACCACGTGTTTTGTTTTTGCCCAATTTCTCACCTTTGATGAGGTTTTATTACCCTATATGGTTTTATGGTCATGTATATGTTTTCATTTCCTATCATAAGACATGGGTATATTAATGCACCCCTTGAAAAATTTGGGATGTGCACCTTGGCCCACCCCTTAAATTTTGGAAATTGACCAATTTAAACATTGGGTATTATAATACAGGATCCTAATATGTATTATGATAAATTTGGGTGGTCCACCTCGTTCCCTTCTAGGGGTACAAAATTGCCAAAATATAAACGTAAGCAATACGTTATACCACGTGTTTTGTTTTTGCCCAATTTCTCACCTTTGATGAGGTTTTATTACCCTATATGGTTATATGGTCATGTATATGGGTTCATTTCCTATCATAAGACATGGGTACATTGATGCACCCCTTGAAAAAATTTGGGATGGGTACCTTGGCCCACCCCTTAAATTTTGGAAATTGACCAATTTAAACACTGGGTATTATAGTACAGGATCCTAATATGTATTATAATAAATTTGGGGTGGTCCACCCCGTTCCCTTTCATGGGTAAAGAACTACCAAAAATTAAATTTCGGAGGTTATTGACCCCTTTGATAAGGATTTAACATGTTATATGGTTTATTACCTTCATATGTTTATGTGCCCTTTTAAATTTGGGAATTATCAAATAACAAAATTCGGTAAACCTTTTCTAGGACCCATTGGTGTTCCTCTTATGGCCAAATATTCAAAATTTAAAGGTTATTGACCGGCTTTATTATTGAATAACTACAGGATTTATTACTTTTTCATAAGACACAGGTGTATTTGTGTACCAATCTTTAATTTTGGGAGGGGTACATTTCTTATTGTCATATCAATAATTGATAATTGGATAGTATCTCATTCATTGGGTAAATCATTATGATCACGTGATCAGTTATTGACCTATGATGGGATTAGGAGTCCAGGACATTGGTACATTTAAACTTTGTAGGATAATTTGAGAATGCGTCATTGGTTTCGATTATTCCAGCCAAATATAAACGTAAGCAATACGATGTACCACGTGATTGACCTTGATGAGGTAGTGTACAGGGATACATAGCTAACCTTATTGAAACTTATGACTCATAGTCTTAAGGGAATACATGCTACAACACTGGCAAAGTTATTGTTGATGCAATTTGATTGGTTGATCACTATCTTTCGTGCAATCTGATTGGCTGATCACTATCTTTCGTGCAATCTGATTGGTTGATGAGTTTCAAATCTTTGCTGCATTTAGTTTTAAGTTTTGTTTAACATTTAAAAATCTTGGTTTCGTTCAACATTTTGCACTCACTGATAAATATGATCAAAACCGTTTATTTGTTAATCGAATAGTTAAAAACCGGATAAAGTTTGACGGTTAACCGTGAAACGTGAAATTTTTTTAGTTCGAAAATTTTTTGTTTGAAATTTTTTGTTTGAAAACTCTTGTTTCAAATTTGTGTTTGAATTTTTTTGTTTCAGAATTTTGTTTGAAATTTGTTTCAAAATTTTTTGTTTGAAATTTTTTTTGTTTGAAAATTTTTAATTTTTTGTTGCAAAATTTTGTTTGAAAATTTTTTGTTTAAAATTTTTTGTTCGAAATTTTTGTTTTGAAATTTTTCGTTTCCTAATTTTTTTGTTTAAAATTTTTTGTTTCGAAGTTTGTTTTTTCAAAAGTTTGTTTGAAAATTTTTTTCGTTTTAAAATTTTGTTTGAATTTTTCGTTTCCAAATTTTTTCGTTTCAAAAATTTTGTTTCAAAGTTTGGTTTGACATTTTTAAAAGTTTGTGCACTCATTAGTAAAGAACCGGAACTGTTTAGAACTAAAACCTCTGGCAACATTGTGCTGCAATAGTACACATCAGAATATGGGGTTGTACTTGAAATGAAAAAACACAATTCATTGAAATGGATCATTTTATTACACTCCACATACATTCATACCAGATAGTGGTTCTGGATATTGTCGATACAATGTATTTTGAACTTCTTGCACTAGTTTGTCTTTAGCGTATAATTTTAATTCCAATTGAAGTCTTTTAAGGTCTATTGCGATATCAATTGGTGGAAACTCAATGTCCATTTGATCACAAATAAACTGTTTATCAATACAGTTATGCACCCACGAACGATGTTGACAACCATCACAATATCTAGATACATGTTGTACAATATGCATAACACATTTTTCAAAATAGTACTTTTTCAGGAATATACTTGTTTTGTTGCACACTTCCACTGCATGTTTAACACACTGAAATACGCTGATGAATTTGTTCCATACCGTTTGTGTTAGATACACCATGTTGCGAGGGACATGGAATGTACTCTTTTTACGTAACAGCACCATCTTCTCTTCGAGGACTGTACGCAGCACCACTTCATGATTTGAGTCTAATGATTTGACTATGGTCACATTTAGCTCATCATGAAAATAATCGTTCATTTGGTCGATTCGTGAACATAATATTTGCCATTCTTCACAGGTCAGTTGTACACCAAATTGTTCTGCTTTGCCCAATCGAATTACTGGTTCAAATGTTCTAGCACTGATACCAATCATCACATGTTTTGTTTGAAATATATTTATTGGATAATAGCTTGCGAAGATGAACTCTTTATCGTTAGAAGTACACATCTTTCCTCCTGAAAAGCACTTGCTCAAATGATTTCGTGGGATGACACTTTATTTGCTGGTTTATAGTTATTGCTGACGTCATTGGTAAGGAATGTGCTGACGTTTGAATTCATGGTTTCATCACAGTTGGTGACGTCATGCTGACCAACCAAATTCATACAACTATGTCTGATGTGCTGACGTTTGAATTCATGATTTCATCACAATTTCTGACGAATCTGGCTGTGTACTAAATTCAAATTGATGACTTCAACCCAAGAATCCTTTGTAACATAAAGATACAGATCCAGTATTTAAGAAACGCAGCAGTTCTTCTTGTTTTGATGCTTCCATGGGAAAATATCTTGCTGGTAAAATTATATTCTTATCATTTTCAAGCTTCACTACGATTCTTAATCCAAACTTTGTAGGCATTTTTTCGCTAGCTAAGATTCTATAAGGTACATTCTGTTGTAAATCAGTAATCTTGGTAAATGATTTCATCACATCACGTGTGTTTAGAAACTGCAGACAAGTAGCCATGATGATGTTATCATGAATACTAACTCGAACGATACTTATATATGATGCAAATCTGATGACGTTGCATTATCATGTTCTGACGTGTCCTATTGCACCACAATGTTGCCAGAGGTTTTAGTTCTAAACAGTTCCGGTTCTTTACTAATGAGTGCACAAACTTTTAAAAATGTCAAACCAAACTTTGAAACAAAATTTTTGAAACGAAAAAATTTGGAAACGAAAAATTCAAACAAAATTTTAAAACGAAAAAAAATTTTTCAAACAAACTTTTGAAAAAACAAAAAATTCGAAACAAAAAAATTTTAAACAAAAAAAATTTGGAAACGAAAAAATTTCAAAACAAAAATTTTGAACAAAAAATTTTAAACAAAAAATTTTCAAACAAAATTTTGCAACAAAAAATTAAAAATTTTCAAACAAAAAAAAATTTCAAACAAAAAATTTTGAAACATAAATTTCAAACAAAATTCTGAAACAAAAAAATTCAAACACAAATTTGAAACAAGAGTTTTCAAACAAAAAATTTCAAACAAAAAATTTTCGAACTAAAAAAATTTCACGTTTCACGGTTAACCGTCAAACTTTATCCGGTTTTTAACTATTCGATTAACAAATAAACGGTTTTGATCATATTTATCAGTGAGTGCAAAATGTTGAACGAAACCAAGATTTTTAAATGTTAAACAAAACTTAAAACTAAATGCAGCAAAGATTTGAAACTCATCAACCAATCAGATTGCACGAAAGATAGTGATCAGCCAATCAGATTGCACGAAAGATAGTGATCAACCAATCAAATTGCATCAACAATAACTTTGCCAGTGTTGTAGCATGTATTCCCTTAAGACTATGAGTCATAAGTTTCAATAAGGTTAGCTATGTATCCCTGTACACTACCTCATCAAGGTCAATCACGTGGTACATCGTATTGCTTACGTTTATATTTGGCTGGAATAATCGAAACCAATGACGCATTCTCAAATTATCCTACAAAGTTTAAATGTACCAATGTCCTGGACTCCTAATCCCATCATAGGTCAATAACTGATCACGTGATCATAATGATTTACCCAATGAATGAGATACTATCCAATTATCAATTATTGATATGACAATAAGAAATGTACCCCTCCCAAAATTAAAGATTGGTACACAAATACACCTGTGTCTTATGAAAAAGTAATAAATCCTGTAGTTATTCAATAATAAAGCCGGTCAATAACCTTTAAATTTTGAATATTTGGCCATAAGAGGAACACCAATGGGTCCTAGAAAAGGTTTACCGAATTTTGTTATTTGATAATTCCCAAATTTAAAAGGGCACATAAACATATGAAGGTAATAAACCATATAACATGTTAAATCCTTATCAAAGGGGTCAATAACCTCCGAAATTTAATTTTTGGTAGTTCTTTACCCATGAAAGGGAACGGGGTGGACCACCCCAAATTTATTATAATACATATTAGGATCCTGTACTATAATACCCAGTGTTTAAATTGGTCAATTTCCAAAATTTAAGGGGTGGGCCAAGGTACCCATCCCAAATTTTTTCAAGGGGTGCATCAATGTACCCATGTCTTATGATAGGAAATGAACCCATATACATGACCATATAACCATATAGGGTAATAAAACCTCATCAAAGGTGAGAAATTGGGCAAAAACAAAACACGTGGTATAACGTATTGCTTACGTTTATATTTTGGCAATTTTGTACCCCTAGAAGGGAACGAGGTGGACCACCCAAATTTATCATAATACATATTAGGATCCTGTATTATAATACCCAATGTTTAAATTGGTCAATTTCCAAAATTTAAGGGGTGGGCCAAGGTACACATCCCAAATTTTTCAAGGGGTGCATTAATATACCCATGTCTTATGATAGGAAATGAAAACATATACATGACCATATAACCATATAGGGTAATAAAACCTCATCAAAGGTGAGAAATTGGGCAAAAACAAAACACGTGGTATAACGTATTGCTTACGTTTATATTTTGGCAATTTTGTACCCCTAGAAGGGAACGAGGTGGACCACCCAAATTTATCATAATACATATTAGGACCCTGTACTATAATACCCAATGTTTAAATTGGTCAATTTCCAAAATTAAAGGGGTGGGCCAATGTACCCCTCCCAAATTTTTCAAGGGTGCATTAATATACCCATGTCTTGTGAAAGGTAATGGACCCCTGTATACGTTCATATAACCATATAGGGTAATAATACCTCATCCAAGGGGATAAATTAGGCCAAAAACCAAACACGTGAATGTATTAAAATTTGGCAATTTCGTACCCATGAAAGGGAACGAGGTGGACCACCCAAATTTATAGTAATATATATTAGGGTCCTATACTATTATACCAAATATGTAAAATCGTCAATTTCTAAAATTTAAGGGGTGGGCCAAGGTACCCCTCCCAAATTTTTAAAGGGGTGCACCAATGTACCTATGTCTTATGATAGGGAATAGACCCCTATACATAACCATATAACCATATAAGGTAATAGGACCTCATCCAAGGAAATAAATTGGGCCAAAAGAACAAACACGTGGTACAACGTATTGCTTACGTTTATATTTTGGCAATTTTGTACCCCTAAAAGGGAACGAGGTGGACCACCCAAATTTATAGTAATACATATTAGGATCCTGTACTATTATACTAAATATGTAAAATGGTCAATTTCTAAAATTTAAGGGGTGGGCCAAGGTACCCCTCCCAAATTTTTAAAGGGATGCACCAATGTACCTATGTCTTATGATAGGGAATAGACCCCTATACATAACCATATAACCATATAAGGTAATAGGACCTCATCCAAGGAAATAAATTGGGCCAAAAGAACAAACACGTGGTACAACGTATTGCTTACGTTTATATTTTTGGCAATTTTGTACCCCTAAAAGGGAACGAGATGGACCACCCAAATTTATCATAATACATATTAGGGTGCAGTACTATAATACCCAATGTTTAAATTGGTCAATTTCCAAAATTTAAGGGGTGGGCCAAGGTACCCTTCCCAAATTTTTCAAGGGGTGCATTAATATATCCATATCTTATGAAAGGGAATGGACCCCTGTATACGCCCATATAACCATATAGGATAATAACACCTCATCCAAGGGGATAAATTAGGTAAAAAAAAAACCGAAATTTGAATTGTTGGCAATTTTTTTACCCATGAAAGGGAATGACATAGACACCCAATACTGATAGAAGTACATACTATGGTCCTAGGCTACCACACCAAATTTTTAGATTTGGCAATTTCCAAAATTTAAGGGGGATGGTCCTAAGTGCCCCTGCCAAAATTTAAGGGGGTGGGCCATGGTACCCCTACCAAAATCTAAAAGGGGTGATTCTATGTACCCCTAGGTTATTGACCCCGGGCCACGTAACCCAATAAATGGGCGCCGGGCGCCCGGGGGCGCAAAATTTTGGCGGCGGGGGCGCCCCCTAGGTCATTGACCCCGGGCCACGTAACCCCAAAAATGGGCGCCGTGCGCCCGGGGCGCAAAATTTTGGCGGCGGCGGGCGCCACGCTCCAGGGGGCGGTAATATTTGCCTCAAGTCATGCGATTACTACTTTGATTTTGTTCATATTCATGGTCATTTACGAAAGATTAGAAACCTTACCGAAGATTTGCCAACGGCGCACTGCAAGTTTATTGGTTGACGCCATACGCCAATTCGAGTGACGTGGATAATATAACTGATAATTTAGTTATTCCTCTTCACTTCTAGTTCACATACGTATGAACCTATTTAGGAATATTCAATATTAGGATCCTGCTAGTATTCCATATTAGGGAAATCGCTATTTTGGATAGTTCTTTTTCTGCACACGCTTACGTGATTCTCAGTGTACTGAATCTTTATACCCTTATGGTACACTATATATGTAACCTAAACATCACAAACGCAAAGATAATACATGCCTTTTTGCGTACATTCAGCAGCTTGGAAGGGTACGTCCGAAAAACTCAAGTTCTTCAGAAAAATATTCTGCAACAAAAGAAAATGTTTTGTTATCGTTCGACGGCAAACCACTCATGCGCAGACTGAGGGTGTCATTGTGTACAAGTTTACGTAAAGTCTTCTCGGCGGCAGCACATAGTAGACGAAATAGTCTGGTATTTCAAATTAGGTACGTATTCCATATATAGCGCACCCAACCTACTATATGCATAGAGTAATTTGGTTACAGTGCATGATCAAAACGTAGCTTCTACACAGAAAAATACTGTAACTTTACATAAACCGCAAATTTGATACACGATGTGTGTTTTAAATCACGAAAAATTTGGGATTTGGAAACACTACCTTTCTGAAGCAAGACAGAAATAATGACAATATCATAACTACAAATGTAGTATGATGATTAACCATCTATTTTACGTGTTTTGTTCTTTCACTGCCAATTCAAGTGTCCTGACAACATGTCCTTGTCCTGTAAGCTTCCTTGGAGCAAAAAACCAAGGAGTATTTAATCAAAAACCCATCGAAGTCAGCATAGTGCAAGCAATAATATTTTGAAATATTCTGCTCGTTACTGGAACTGGAACACGCGACTCATCCTATTCATCTGTTGCATAGAAAATAGAGGGAAAAGCAGGTTTTTGTCTAAAAGAGTTTAAAATCTCAAGAAACAGATGTAAAATGACATTAACTTGCACTGTCAGTCTTAGAACCTTCATGACACTTTAAAGTTGTGTGTTAGGAAATAACAGAATATGAAATAAATCAAAGTTTAAATAACCGATATAGGCCTACGTTAATACATTTTGCTGTGCATAAAGCGAATGTTTTTCTTTCTTTTTTTGCTTTATCTACCCTATAACGACTTTTCTTTCAGGGAAGTATTTAAAGTCGCTAATGATTTTTTTTCTGTTATTTATTTATTATTTTTGTAACATCCATTACTTCTTGACAAGTTGTATTGCAAGTTAACTCTGTATTTAGTAATGAAAATAAAAATGAAAATACTGAAGTGAAGGAGTGCTTAAAGCAACAAAAATATATTAAATATATTTTTTGATATACGAGGGGTTATCAAATAATTCATTATAGGTAGGTTACTTTCCGCAATCTGAACATTTCTATGCACCACGGTGACCAGGTAACCTCTTCGTTTTCACGTACAATTTTTGTGGTTTATTACCGTCTGCCAACTGAAAACTTGCCGGTACCTCTTTATTCTGCCTTTTCTTCTGATGTGTTCTTCATGACAGTTTCTTCTCTGCGAATATCCAAACCATATTGTCTTCCTCTTTCTAATTGCATCTAATTCTACTGCTTGTGATATTTATCATTCGTCTCCTGTTCGACCCTGCCAATTCTCTTCGCTCATCTCCAAATCATTATTTCCAAAGTTCCCAGTCATTTTCCATCGCTTTCGATTCGTGTGAATGTTTATTCTTGTTCAAACAAAATAGACTTTAGTTTTTCCTAAATGTTTCTTTAACATTTCTTTGCTTTTTTTAGCTACATACTTCATATCCTCAGTACTAATACTACAGAGATACCGTAAACTAGTCATTTGTGTGCAAATAGTGAAGAACCGATGGGAGAAGGAAGTTAAAAGGAAAGGAAAAGATAAGTGGTTTTTAGTAGTCATGTCGACGATTTCTTCGGGATATGGAAAGGTACTCGTAGATAAATTCGTGAAAGAAATAGAGGATCGGGAAAATGCAGAGTACTAGAATTAGACGTAGAAAAGGAGAGGACAAATGTGTTCCTGGATATGACGATTAGGAGGCAAGGAAACAAGTTGGTCACGAAATGGTACTAGAAAAGATATGAATGAAGGAACTTCTGTCATAAAAGGAGTGATGTTGATCGCTCAACGAAGAGAAAAATAGTAAAAAGAGCACTTAAGAAGATTGGGGACGTTTGAGCGTGTATAAAAGAAAGTACAAGACTGTTGCAAGTGATAGAATATGAAGAAGAAAGCCAAGAGGAGGCGATGAAAAGGGAATGAACTATTTACATGATCAAATGTAGTGATTGTGACAGCTGTTATGTTGGTGTAAACGACGAGAAAACTGAAAGAAGACGTAAAACAGCACAAATATTATGTAAGGTTACAAAGATAAAGACATGCCATTTATAAGTATGTGAGGGACACAGGACATAACATTAATTGGTGCGAAGTTGAAGTGTTAGACTAAGAACAAGGGACGTCGATACGAAAGTGGAAGGAGGCCACATTTATTGAAAAGGAACGAGTCTGAGTCATGAATTGGAATGTAGGTCTTAAAATTGATGAACAGTCAGGCAAGTTACCAAAAAAATTTATTTTGTCACTAGTTGAGGCCCAGTAGTGCCCACGAGACCAGGGGAGAAATGGATTTAAGTTTTAGTTGCTCCTTTATGAACTCTAGTTTTGATTGTCTGAGAACATTATGATCAACCAATCAGCGTTCAGAACCAGTAAGGAACCAGTACGCAGTTTTTAGAGCATAGTTGCATGCATATTTTGACGTTTTTTAAAGAGTATACCGATCTGAAGTCTTATGATGATACCATAGCAATGATCACTTTTATATTACTGGCTGATTCAAAAGTAAGATTACATGGAGATTCATAGTGCATGTGTAATAAGTAAGACTACATCTTCAAAACTAACACAAAAGTCATTTTCAGTTTTCCAAAACCTTTGACAGAACGTCCGACAAAATCATATACGAGTACACTTTGTACGATGCATTCTCTCAAATGTTAGATATTTTGAATCTTAATGCTTTAAATGACCACAAAGATGGCAATCAGCGACGGCTACTCAAGAGGACCCGATAACCGATCCACGCATTAGGAAACTGGGTATCCAACCATTTACAGACAATTAACCTTATCGAGAGATCCTGTTGAAACGTTACAGGAAAATGGCCAGCTTTATTTAACATGCTGGGGAACACGTCTTCTTCAAGAAGGTTGTAGTTCTCAGCGATAAGTTTATTTTCGGCGAAAAGCGGGTGGATTCTCTTTTTGTTCCCAAATTCTGCCCTACTCCATAATGTTATCCTCTCTCTACACGCTCGAAAATTTGTCCAATGAGGTTTTGTATCACTCCCAGTTTTGTTTGTTAAATTTCTCCATTAATGTGAAACATCACCTAATTACCATTACAAAGTAAGAGACCTCATTATGCTAAGTTATCGTAAATTGTAAGCGACAGTCAGAGCTGTTGTCACTGAGGTATTTGAAAATAGGGATCTTGTAATGATATCAGTTTTCCTTGTGCAGAATGCAAGATGCATTTGATTGGATGGCCTCTTGTACCACCAAGAAACATCAGCTAGTCTTCCTTTCGCTCATGCATACAGCTGCTACTACGCTGGTTAATGTCACTTCGTTCTTGGGAGTTTTTGGTCTCCTACCAACGGCGCCCATGTTGTAATTTCCAAGAGGGGGCAAGTATAAGCGACGTTTCAAATATAGTTTAAAATTTGGCTGTAACTAATGTAAAAATTCTATTGGGTTTTCAATATTCCCAAGTACAATTTCCTCTTAGGGAGGCAAGCGCCCCACCTTACCACCCTGATGGGCGCCCTTGTCTCCTACTAAGTGGTTAGGTCATGGCCATGCACGCTATCAATCTTTTCAAATCACTCGATTGTGTTGTGCTTGATCGGTACCTTATCTTGATGTCTGCGTTTCTGCTACTGACAGCCACATGGTAATTTTTGTCATGCCTTAGCATCATTCTTCCTCATTACCTGTACACGGTTATCTGAAACAAGAAAAGGAAAAAAAATGCTTCTAACCGGATATATTTTTTCACCCTGTATTTTATGATTTACTTTCTCAAAAGTTTCAGTTGAAATAACATTTATATTGTGAAACGTTTTCGTTTCTTGCCCTCTTCAATTGTAAATTCAAATTATAAAGTTCCTTTTATTTATTTTTGTTAATTTAACTTCAGATAAGAAAATACACTTTTCAACACTGCAGTTAATTTTGTTTTCAGACATGAATGTTACTCAAGGAAGGACATCGTGCTGAGAGTGTCTGAGTGAAAAGAATATAAAGGATTTACGGCTGAAACACTGACACACAAGATTGCAGTTCTGTTCAAATTAAAGATACTCTGTCGACTTGCTGCTCATCATAGTTACACACGGCCACCAACAGATGGTGCGGTCTGTCCTATCTTGCGATTCGATAAGTCTTTCTTACACTCTGTTCTACTCCACGGTATGTTATGAGAGAAAATAAAGACAAAGAAATTTGTTCAAATCTGCCTAGTGGTATGTATGGTGAAAGTGAACTTAATGTTACAAAAAGAAATAGGAAAAAGACAAAATCCAAACAAATTAGCGATAAAAACTAATTAAGTGCTCACAAAAATATTTTAATTTAATTTGGAGGCCTATGTCCAATTGTTTTCCGTTCTTTTCTCTGAACTGGCGAACTCTGTGCATTTAGTTAGTTGGCTTCCAACTAACATAAGTTCTCCGTATTTTATAGTATTGTTCACTACGTGGAAGTCATCTGTATTGATCCGTTCTCCGAATCCCAATAGGAAAAGCGACTAGCGCAATCACTAAAAGAAATGCAGATGACGGCTTCGCCGATTTACTTCAGCCCTCATAATATACAGAACGATGAAGAAAAAAAAAGATCGACTTGTTCTTGCATATTGTGTTCATTGTGAGTTTAACTCAGATTCATCGGATCAGTACAGTACACGTTCTGTTCTGACTAGTGCGCACGCATTGAGGATTAAGAAGGCTCAAACCCCTACCCAAACAATTAAATGAACACAAAACTAACAGTTTGGGATAATAATAATAATAATAATAATAATAATAATAATAATAATAATAATAATAATAATAATATAGTAAAATTTGTGTTATAAAATTTAAATACTGTTCCTAACTATTTGATATAATATATGTGTAGTTTATTGTAGGCCTCAGTGGCGGATTTAGAAGGTAAAACTGGGTGGGCAGCCAGTACCCAGACTATCATAGGTATATATAAACTTTCACAAATATATAAATAATAGCTTAAAATATTTTGTTACTGAAAAACTGTGGGCCTAGGGCCCCCGGCCCTGGCCTAGATCTGCCACTAGTAGGCCTCCTTCCTGACGACGCTGACGTACACAGCCCTCCCCACTAATCTAGTAGCTAGTCCGTGTGTCTTCAGCGCATATATTTTAACCACGCTCGACCCTGGCCATAGGAACTGAATACACGGTTTCGGGAGACTCGGGTTCGATTCCCGACGGGAGCTCAAGTGGTTCGGAGTCCACGTTAAACAGTAGGTCCACGTCTCATATAGCCTCGCTGCTGAACGGGACGTTAAACTCAAAATCAACTCCAATACACGGTTTTGCCTGGTTGGAGTTACCCGTTTCACGCCACGTAGCATACTTATAGCACGAATTAAACACCAGGTGATGTCGGTCCTCGTAACCGAGCATGCCAACGAGCGAGTTGGTAATAAAAATCGCTTTTGAAAAGAGTTCAAACTTGACCCAATGGTATTTTTTTTAATTCTTTTCAAATTTTCATAACACTTTTATCATCAAAATAAGACGAAAATAATACTAAATTTCCCTTGTACGTAATATATAATGCATAAATTGAGTTTTTTCCACCATTTACCTAGAGATTTGTGATAGCCCTTATAAACAATAACGTTAAACTAACAGGGCCCTCGAGAAGCGAGGAGTTGTAGGAGATAGTGGGGAGATAGAGAGGAGGGGTGCCGGAGACACCAGGAGGGTGAAAGGTAGGCTTATATCTCCTTAGGATGTAGTTAAATTTACATTGAAGTTGCATCATCCGGTCGGGACGTAATATCACTGTAATGTAATTAGTCTACTCTGCGCACACGGCTTTATTGATAAAAAAAAGTGATTTAATTACTTTACAAAACATAACTGAGAGAACGTCAGCGAGCGAAGGGAGTTAGAAGCTCATTTATTCCACCTTTGCCCCATGATAATACCACGTGACATTACGTCACACTCGGGTGGTGCAACTTTGATTGATGTGTGTACTATGGAGGCGGGCCAAGAGATAACTCAAACCAATCAGAAACGTGTATTTAGTTCCTATGGCTAGGCTGGAGCGTGAAAACAAACATGCATCTTCGGTACACAAGTGATCTTGGATTCAATTTGCCGGTAGGAGAGTTCAAAAAATTAGTTTAACTATGATTCACTTTCATCAATCATCCGCCTCTTTTAGACTAAAGAGGATATTCGTGGGATGTAAAATAAATAAATAAATAAGTATTATTATTTCGTTTTTCCTGACGTACATTCCGGGACTGGTGGCATAGTCTGTAATGCAGCTCAATTAAAGGTGAGATAGTGTAGTGGAACCAAACTATACTGTTGGGGTTGATAGTCTGTGTATCCATCAACTGCACTAAATTTAAGGCCCGGTCGTCATTTGGAGACCACGTTAATAGTAGGTCTCCTCTTTCATTACTCAAAGAAGGATTCAAATCGCACAAAATGAAAACTTAAACTTCTGCCGTATATCTCAACGATTCAAGTGAAGATACGTATAACATTGCATTTGGCTGTGTAATACCGTATAGAATCTTCTAGCTTAAAATTCAAATATCTCATCCACCCACTTTACTAGCCTAATCTTGAAACCTCCTATGGGTTTTATGCTTTTAAGTAGGCTTAGATTCGCACAGAAAATTGCACTACTCCCGAATGATAGCATGTATACTTTAGAAGTTTATGAGTCTGAGTTCGATTCCTGAGGCAACGTTAGAGCGATTACCCTGATTTGCGATCTGAAGCCACTTTGCAATTGACAATACTGAGCTTGTAGCATACAATTAGCTTTCCTTCCCTTTTCTTTCACTACGTTTATTGCTCTAATTTTCCCACCATCAGTCACTTCTATTCTTTATCTCTGTCTGTTTTAGACGACGAACATAGGTGAAAGGTATTAAAACAAAATACATTCATTTCCTCTCACTTTCGAATTTGAAGTGCCTATGGTTCAGACTACGTGTTAAACTGTAGGTCTCATCACATATAATGCTGATGCTGAAAACAGAAGTTACTGTAAATAAAGTTTGGATTCCGTGCTACCATGTTGTACTGTAGATCCCATCTTTTTCGCTTTCAAAATATGCTATGCATAAGTATCAAAACTATAAAACGTCCGACTATGTCTATCTGTCGACAGACATCAGAGGAAAAAAGATAAGAGATATCGAGATGGGATTTCTTTGAAATCGATTCAGCGCATCCCACGAATAGGTTTCATTTAATTTTTTTAACCATCTATTGATACCGGAACTGGTAGAAAGTAACCATTTTCAGTATCAACGTTGATCGCCATAGAACGAAAACGATAACAAATTAGTGAGAAGCGGGTTTCTGGAATTGATTCAGCGTCTGAAGAGAAGTTACCATTTCTACATGCATCTCTTTACTGAAACCGAAAGGAGTAGAAATGTACTACTACTTTATGTTTTAATATTGATCTCCATAAAGCAAGAAACAAGAAGAAATAGCGAGATATATATATATTTTAGACATGGATTCAGGCTACAAGAATGGGTTTCGTCTCGGATTTAATGTCTCTATTCCTACTGGAAGTGCTGAAAAGCGCAAAACTCCGGTTTCAACACTATTCACCATAGTGAAAGAAAGAAAAATAAAACTGAAATAACGACAAGCAGTTTTTTTTTTTTTTAATATGGATTCAGTACTGCAAAATATGTCTCATCTTTGTCTTTATTCCTTTAAAAAAAAAAAAACAGAAGTATAGATGTACTACTACAGGTTTCAGTATTCATTTTGCATAGTTTCGAAGTCTAACGTAATTTCATACTGTGAAACGTAACTTACTTTATCTAAAATATCTACATTATTTTGAGAACAAGAGAAAGGAACTCCATATCTGATCCTGACTTGGTGGCTCGGTCTACCTAAATTCCATAAATACGTAGGTTGGAAATCAGCTTTTGGCTATCTTGGTCGAAAATTTGCAGAAAATTCCCTTAGAGTGGGATATGGATGTGAACATGGTACAGTTTGTCCGTTTTAAAAGTAATTACCACTCGTTATGGAAACCTCGATAATTTTACTAGTATGTATGCCCTGTTTGCAGTATGCACACCACTGTTAGGAATGTAATTATGTATGTTTCAGTGGTGAAAAACAGCTCAATTATTGTTGGCAACGAACAAAATGCTATTTAATGTAATAAAAAATGTTTGTTCTCGATTTTCAAAACAAAAATGATGCATTCACGTATTATTTCTTTATTTATACATTTTTTCCAGGTAATGCCTATATTTATGGCTTTAAGTCCGCCAGGTATGACGGATGATCTTCCTCAGTGAGGACGCTATCCAGGAACGGAGGAAGGAAAAAAAGATATAGGGACGGAAAGAAGTCGCCTGCGACCTGTGTGTTAGCTATCATCCCGGGCATTGTCTAGTGTGAATAAGGAAAATCCCAGGATGACTGACCATAGAAAAGCTGTTCTATCTTTTCACCTGAGAGTTCTCATTGGAATTCGAACCCAAGACCACTGCCACCAAAGATAAGATTGTTAGCGACTACGTTGCTCGGGGCCACAAAATTATGGATTAAAACTTACCCTCAGGCATTTATCTCAGTTCGACGTCGTCTATCGAAATCAATCTTAAGAGTTAATCATAATTTTGTACTATATTATTTCTAGTATAGCATCACCAAGTGTCTAGGGTCAATGGTGGCTTAATTGTAGAGTGCTCACCCCTGGTGGGGGGTCTCTGGTTCGATACCAGTTCCCTGAAGTGGGCTTTGTGGTAGGCAATCAGCGTGTGCTTGGGTTTTCTCGGGGCTCTCACTTTCTTATTTCAGCATTAATATCCATTAGTCTTCCTTAATCTTGGTGCATAATGGCGGGTTATTAAACTAAAATAATGCTTGATGACGGTACAGTACGATATGAGTTTTTATTTTGATTGATACTGGTTATCGTACAGCATACATTTTTAGATTTACAGGAAGATTCGTTTTCCTTCTAAAATACGCATGAGGATCAACACGGCATTGAGCAATATGATCTTGATTAACCCAAAGAGATCTATAGATTGGTATACTCTGTATGTGTCAATTTTGAACAATTTCTTTTCGCCATAAAACACTGGTAATATTGTAGAATAATTCCATCCATCTATCCGCATAAACATACATACAACGCAATTGAATCATGAAAGCCTAAGGTCAAACTGCGTATGCCAGTGATAAACATTCCCCTCAAGCAAAGAATGCATGTGCAATCTGATTTCAGTCGCCAACCTGAATCATGGGCACTTGACCGCGTGTTATCGCCATAGTTATCGGCTTAATTATGATGTTAATGTTTATAATGAACATACAACAACAATCCACTCCACGCCCATCCTAGCTCCTAACGGTCCAGTAATAATGCTTCCTTTTCGATTTCCAAACTTACCTATGCGTAGGTATATACAATAAGTCTTTTAAGAATCGTTTTCATCTGTCCGTGTACAGGTATTAGAGCAAAGACGGTAGAGAGAAATATGTTCTCTTATATGTGTTCAGCGTTCCAAGAATGGGTTTAATTTCTGTCCTTATGCTCTGTATTGAAAACGGAGATCTGCCATTTTTGGTTTCAAAGATAATGGGTTTCTGATACAAATTCAGCGTCCCAAGAATAGATTTTATTTTTGTACTTATGTCTCTGTATTGAAAGCGAAGATGTACCATTTCCGATTTCAATATTCAACGTAAATTTAGTTGGGCTGAAACTATAATGATTTTCTGATACGAATTCAGAGTCCCAAGTATAGGTTTCATTTGTGTCCTTATGTCTCTATGTATATTGAAAGCGGAGATTTGCCATTTCCGGCTTCAGTATTCGACCTAATTTGGGCTGCAGAAATCTCAGTTTTAACTTCTTCTAGTTTCAATATATTATCTTTACAGAAAAAGAAAAACGGCAAGAAGTAATTAAAAAACTTTTTATATGGACTTATCGTCCCAAGACCAGATTTCGTACTCACCTTCATCCTCCTAATAAACCGGACGTGGAAAATTTAAGCACTTCCGGTTTCAGTATCCTCAAAAGGTAAGATATAAGGAAAAATGTTTCTAATATGAAATTCAGCATACCTTTGCTTTTATATCTCTGTTGCAAGCTGAAGTGGTAGGTCTTTCACTTCTGGTTTTAAGAGTAGACCCCTATAGTTTGAAAGTCTACTGTAGCTTTAGTTTACAATCTAAAACGAAACTCGATTTTTGTTATGCACTGCTTAACAACTGTTGTACTTTCTCCCTTTCTAACGTTATTGAATTTTTTGTAACTTTATTGTGTATTTACACCTAAGTATAATGACCTTTCTAATCTACTGTGTAATGCATGTAATCCAGTACATAATTTATGATTTAAAAAAAAAAATCTCAATATTAAAAGCACGATTTGGTGCTTTGTGTTATATTGGAAAAGAAGAAAAAGTTTTCACATACAGACAGTAAAAGGAAAACCTAGCTCTTTTGTGCGTAAAAAATTCCTCTCTGCCGCTAAAAGTCCATTCTATTACTTTTGCTGTGTCAGAACGATTTTTACGTGAACGGTCGCTTCCATTTAGGAATCTATTTGAAAAGAGAGAAAAAGAGAAAGATAGCCACAAGGGATACAAATAATCAGGCACATGGCAGAGAACGGCTCTGTGTGGAATGGTCTCTCTCTCTCTCTTGTTCTGTTCTATTGATCTACCCGTGAATTCTCCCGTGTCTAACACACAGCTCTTTTCTCTCGGCGACTGAAAGCTTGGAGGAGGAACGCTTGCATTAAAATACAGAACATCATGGAGAAGATACAAATATTTCTAACTTTTTTAAAAACCTGCTGTTTTAAAGTAGCCTAATCTTGTTTAAATTGTATTTGAAGTTTTGCTCAGAACGCTACGAAAATAAAATATAGAAAAATGAACTTGTATGATTCACTTTATAAAATTTTAACTATACTATATTTTACAACTCGATTTTCTTTCCTTTTCTCAAGGTTTTAATAAATTAAAAACAAAAAAATATATATATATTACGAAAAATTAATTTGCTGCATTGTTACCTCAGATTTAAAACTGTATACCTATCAGACCACTCTAACGTCCCGCGATTACGCTCAGAGACTAAGGGAGGGGGATGATGATAATGATCGAAATGTTTTGAGTAAAAGGAAAGCGAGCTGCGATCGAACCAGATGTGGGGTGAGCGCGCTCTACTACTTATCTGCAGTGGAGCCACTATTCTGAATTTAAATTTCTGAAAGCATTATGAGCTTTTTAGGAGTAAAATTAAATAATTTGTTTCTAAGTTGGTTATACATTTACTTAGACCAGCGTATCTCAACCGCTGTGTCGCGAGACTTTGCATGTCTTTTAAGAATTTCCGCAAAGAAATTATCTTTAAAAGGAAATTAAAACTTATCGCCAACCGACTCGATTTCACACTTATCTTCCAAGTTTATAGCTGGAAAGTTTGCTTTTGCTTTTAATGCTGTTCATTTTTCTTTGGAGAGAAATACTGGACACAGAAAAATAATTTTAACCCTAAGTAAGCCTACTACGTTTTTTTCTTTTTTTTTTTGTCACATTAGTACTACACGGAGTGTGTTAGACTCTGAACAATAGACTCCATTGCGGACAAATTAACGATCAAGAAGGTACAGGAATCGACAATCCGGAGAGGCTGTCGAACGGGAAGTTCTGGCGAAAAGCAGAGTTTGACAGACTCCGCGTAGTACTTATGGCTTAATAACACTGTTCTTGGGATTTTCTTCCCACTCACTAGTTTTACGTTGGATGTCTTCTTACATTTCTGGTGGTAATATTTATTTCTCATATTTCTGCTTAAGAGTCTGAAGTTTCTATTATGTTAATATGATTCTATTCAAGAGTCTTACGTAATTTTCTTGTTAAGTTTTGTATCTCACAGTCATTCCATAATAAAGAAAATGTATTGTGTATATTATAATGTGTTTGTTTTTTTGCATCTAGGAAAATAATCACATGCAGGGGTGTCGCGAAAGTTTAAAACGTAATTTGTTGTGCCCTAAAGGAGAAAAGGTTGAGAAACGGTTACTTAGACCATTACAATGTTAGGCTTTATTTCATTAAACATACTATGTACTATCATGTTGCTGGTATCATTGTAAAGAGTCTAATGAGAATATATTTTAGCAGCAGTTTCAACTTAACAAGTAATATGGTTCTCATAAAACATCAATTTTATGTTTACAAACTAATTGCTTTTTTCTCTCCTTTTTCTCAAAGTCCTCTCAGCTGGTCTAGGTAGTGATTGTGTCTTTGGTGCATATGGTCCCAGGTTCCAAAAATTAATTTCATATTCATTCACTTTCACTAATCATCTGTCTCCCGTAGTCTAAATGTCATAATTGTAGGACGTTAAATAATAATAATAATAATAAATTTCATTTTAATTTTCAGTTTTCAAAGACTGCGCATCAGAGTTTACGCCCAAATACATATCATTTTATCCACCTTAAGAAGATAGTGATGGAAAAACAGGAAGTAATTGAACTATACTTGAACTTGATTTAATTGGGAAAAATAATAAAAGATAGCGATAAACATGTTTTTAAATCGATATAGCGTTCTAGCGATATGTACACACTAAAGAATGTTTGTGTTAATTCAACTCAAATTTAAAACTGGGCAGTGGTTCCAGCGTGACTGCCATTATGCGGTGTTAATTCAACACAGACCCCGCGGTGTTAGCGTTTAACACTGGCGGTATGTTACGTTTTTAACGCACAACCAGTGTTTTTTTGCAGTGTATCATCTTCTCTCTTTACCCTCTTGAAGCGGAAGATATCAACCAATTCTAGTTTTAACGTTGATAGCTATAGAGTACAAATGGTAGCAGCGAGAAGCGAGATTTTGTAATCAATTAATCCTTGTGATTTCTCAAGTTTCTTTTACAAATATATTATTATTATTATTATTATTATTATTATTATTATTATTATTATTATTATTATTATTATTATTATTATTATTATTATTATTATTTCACGATCAAACGAAATTTTCTGTAAACAAATGAACGTTTTGGTTTCTAGCCACCAACTTTTCTCTAATTTATCTACTAAAACAGGTGATAGAAATCTACTAACACGTTCAGTTTCAATATCAATTAAGAAAATATCACGTCATACAAACAATCCCAGTTTGGGCAGCAGAAACCAGGAATTCTATTCTTGTTCCGAAGATTTTATTTTATTTTATTTTATTTTATTTATTTATTTTTTTTTTTTACTTTACTGGGACGATTAAAATCCTGATTCAATCTCCCGTTTCTTGCATAACATGCACGTTAGATTGGTTACAAAAGTAAGTAAAATGCAAGTTGGCAACTATCTCACTTGTAGGTTTAGGAAAAATACAAATTTAAAAATTCAACCGAGATGACAATTATTGATTTTCTTAGGAACAGTGCTTGTAAGTAGGAAAAATAATTGATGTTCCTGCTTTTCCCGTGTATGTTCATTCTTTTCTAAATGTGCCATAACTGATAGTATTTTTTTTCTGTGTGTTTCTGATTATGATAATTAGAGCAACCCACAATATGCTTTATTTTTTTAATTTGTAACGTTATGTTATTTATATTCTTTCGGTTACATATATTTAGCCCACAGTTCGAATCACTGAAATCAACACAATCGAGTACCTTAAATTTTACCTGCAATTGCAATATTTAATAATTGTATCCCTTGGAATTCAGACACATCAAATATATCATAATTAACTTTTTATTCTTTTTTTAAACTCAATGCCTATATTATTTTTTGTTACCATAGCAACGACTGACAAATATCTATCTTCTTTCCAATAACTAACATTTTATGATTATCTATATAGAATTAACATATATACTACATTCTTCTTCTCCTTCTTCTTATCAACAAATTGTGCGCTTCTAAACACCGTTGCCCAAAATCAATATATAAAAATTGTAGTAATTCGCAAAACAGATACACAATATCGTTGTATTATGGAGGACTTCTTGAGTTGGTTACAATTTAAGAAAGAATCCTTTACCGTTACATATTTGTACATATATGGTTACATTACTTTCCGAATAGCCCTCATATATATTACAATACATATATACATTAATTTCAATTTATCTCAACAATAATATTATATTTATTTAATAAACAATTAAATTTTAATTGTATAAATTATCATCGAGGAGGACTTATTGAAAAATACGACCAGCTTGTTAATTATTTTGGTCCTAAGATAAATTCTTAAATTTAATTTCATGAGAGCTCATTGACGAATTAACTCAGTATAAGTTGACATACTATATAACATATTTCTTCCATTTGGGCATAATTAGGATGATTATAAAAGAGTTGAAAAGTACAATATTGATAAGTGAAGCGAACACAAATAAAGGAATTATAACAATACTCAAAATGAAACAAAATAAGGCTTGGGGCCGCGGTGGCTCAGTGGTAGAGCGCTCACCTCTGGTGCTTGAGGTTCAGGGTTGGATCTCAGCCTCCGCCAAGTGAGCTTTGTGGTGGACAAACGCCGTATGCGTGGGTTTTCTCGTGGTTCTCCCGTTTCCTCTCACTTTCTTCATTCCAGCATTTCATTCATTTCTCATAATCACCGTCTCCTTTAGCCTAACCGGCATAACCGTGCGACGTAAAACTCAAAGATTTCATTTCATTTTCAAAATAAGACTTGATCAATATAACGAAATAATACAAATAAAAAATTATTATATTAAGAATTAATATGAAAATTCAACGTTATCTATATTAATCTTAGATAAAACTTCTAAAGGAACTAACTTTTTAATTAATTGTGTGCATTTACGTTTGGTAAATTTTGGTGGGCGCCAGAATTTCAAGTAATTAATATTACGTAAACCCAAAAGTTGATGTGAGTTAAAATACAATATAACGTGTTTTATTTATTCAAGCATATCTATCATAACTTTTAGCAAGCAATATTCGTATTCATACCACAATTTGCTGCAATCTAGTATCCATCATTCTTATTATTTGTATAAAATTCAAACAAAGTACGAATGACAAATTAAATTATAATTTTATTCAAAGTGAAAATAAACAAAAACCAATTGAATACGTTTTGTCGGACAGCCACAACATTAGCTTAAGTTATATTGCCAAAGGGTTCGATTAGGTTGCATTGTACGCTACTATCTTGAGCACAGTTCTGTATATATTAGATATTCCTCTGAATCTTTGATTTCTATTTTGATAACTTCTACTACTTATGAAATAGTTACGAAACCTATTTCGAGGAAAATTAGGTGTACTGTTTGCCTGATTTCTAAACGCTGTATAATTACTATTCCTGTTTCATCTGAAATTAGATTCAGTTCTATTACCGGTAAAATTAGATTCAGTCCTATTCTCGTTACAGTGAAATCTATTATTACTTCTTACATTAGGGTTACATTCTTCACGTACATTGATATTCCGTACGGGAATATGATTACTTTGACTTCGGTTAGTATTAGTTTGATTTCGGTTATTATTACCTTGCATCATGGACTGATTTTCAAAATTTTGCACTATCATAATCAGTTGATTGAAATTAATGCATTGTGCAGAAATCAGTATTTGCTGCAACCTAAAAGGTAATAGTATCCGGATCGATGCTATAATTCGTGATTCTTGTTGGTACGGATTAATTAATTTCAACTCATTATACACAAAAATCACAAAATCAGTCAGATTCTTGTCAATTTTGGGATCAAACCGTCTGTTTCGAATCAAGGCATCTCGATTTGCCAACATGAAATCGTTCTCAAAATTGGAAAGCAAAGCATTCTTAAAATCTAAGTAATTTCGTAAACTACCCCTGATTGCTTCGAACCAAATAGAACAGGGTGGTAGTAAGACATGTGGTAAAGTTTTGAGAAATTTATATTTGTCTATACCGATTAAGTCACATTCCTCTTCGAATATTTCTAAGAATACACTGGCAGGTATATCTTCCGACCGTCCACTAAATTTTGTTAAAGACTGTATTTCACCGAATCTAACATGATAATTATTACTATGAGACGTAGATCTTACACATCTGGCTTTCCTGCGATGTATTGCACGAGGTCTTCTTTCTCCCTTCCAACGCTACAGGGACTTTCATCTCTTTCTGAGGAACTTTCCGGTATACCATTTTCTTCTGTTGCTAATCGAGGTTCATTGGGTAAATGATATCTGTTGTTGATTAAATCGGGATTAACATTTAGGGTGATAATCTTTCCCTTTATAGTGTTTATTTCCTCCTGTAATATTTTAATCTGGTTACTACGTTCACTAACTTGCGTCTCAACCACATCTACTGAACTTCGTACAATTGTAAATTTAGTGTTAATATGCTGTGTTATTTGATCTAATCTACTATCCATTCTCTGAATCATAGCCTGTGTATTTTGCTCAATTTGTTGAGACTCAGTATCCACTTGCTGAAACTGAGTATCTATTTGTTGAAACTTTTGTTCAAATTTAGCATCTATTTGCTGAAAACTAGTGTCCATTTGCTGAAACTGAGTATCGATTTTAGTGTCCATTTGCTGAAACTTTTGTTCAAATTTAGCATCTATTTGCTGAAAACTAGTGTCCATTTGCTCCAACTTTTGTTCAAATTTAGAGTCCATTTGTTGCATTTGATGCGACAAAGATTGACCTAACTGTTTTATAAGGTCAGCTACACTTATTGATGTATCCGATCCCGGTGTTTCAATATCACCAATTTCATCATTAATATTTCCGGCTCTGTGTATATCCATTTTAATGTCACGATAAATTTTCCTTTTACTTTTTAACAAAGTATACTCCGTGTTGACGTCTTTTAAGATTGTTTATTTTTCTTCAAAGAAATCTTAAAGTCCTTGGCGGAAAACTCCATCTAAAATATGTAACGTTATGTTATTTATATTCTTTTGGTTACATATATATAGCCCACAGTTCGAATCACTGAAATCAACACAATCGAGTACCTTAAATTTTACCTGCAATTGCAATATTTAATAATTGTATCCCTTGGAAATCAGACATATCAAATATACCGTACCATAATTAACCTTTTATTCTCTTTTTAAACTCAATGCCTATATTATTTTTTGTTACCATAGCAACGACTAATAAAATATCTATCTTCTTTCCAATAGCTGACATTTTATGATTATCTATATAGAATTAACAAATATACTACATTCTTCTTCTTCTTCTTATCAACAAATTGTGCGCTTCTAAGCACAACTGCCCAAAATAAAGATATAAAAATGGTAGTAATTCGCAAGTAATTCGCAAAACAGATACATAATATCATTGTAAATTATGCTTTATTATTTTTCAAATTATGCTTTATTATGCTTTGTTGTTACACAGTAAAAAATGGTTCTGTTAATTCAACTCATCATTAACGCAGGGCAGTGGTTCCAGCGTGACTACCACTATGCGGTGTTAGTTCAACACAGACCCCGCGGTGTTGGTGTTTCACACAGGGGGTGTATTACGTTTTTAACACACAACCGGTGTTGAGTGCTGTTAAATTTGGACCTGTGTTAGTATTTTCGGTGTTGATTCGATATCATGTCAGGGTCGGTAGTGTCGAGAAAGGTGTTGAGTGATACTTGTGACGGTGTTGCACCAACACGAAGAAAGTAACACAGTGTGCAGTGTGTTAATTATTTTGTGTTAATATTGCACCATGTCAAGTATTAATATAACACAGTCCCTGTGTTACTTCAACATCATTTTCGTATTATTTCAACACATAATCGGTATCATAATTCAAGGTCTAAGCCATATAAGTAACACCGTTTTGGTGTTAATTCAACACTCCCTGTGTTAAAATTCTAGGTCAGACCACCAGACTTAGTTCGACTCCAGTTCTGTATTACTACGACACCTATTTCCGTGTTGAATTAATTCCGTGTGCGGTGTTAATGGAACCATATTTCTGTGTTTGGAAAGCTTATGGTGTGCAATCTTACGATGACCGGAGATTCTACTTTTAAAATAAGTTTAGTAAACTACAGAACACTTCATTTAGAAATCTTCATGAATTGTTTGTCCTTTCCAACACTTATTGTGAAGTATTTCTTGATGGTTCGAAACACAACCTTCACCAACATCTTGTTCAAGAATGATAGGAAACTCTTACCTATATCCATATAATATGTTTGCCTCTTAATCGCGATTCTACTTGTTTTTCGCCATTTTTGAAGCACAATCCTCGGTGTTGACTGCCCCATCAGGATCCTGCCGCCTACAGTCGAACAATTTGTCCATGCCGACCAGATGCCGCGGTCGGATTGCCGGTGGAAGAAACCGGCGTCTTTCCGCGCGATTTTCGACCTCGACGAATAGTTGACATGCCGAGCAGTGGACAAACAGCCGGAAATGAGCATTAAATGCGTCGGAGCCACCGTCGAAAAGAGGCCGGCATAAGGAGTCTGCAGAGGGTCGGAAAGAGGCCTTTCCGACTATTTTGCCGACTCCGACGGTCGGCAACAGTCGGCAAAGAGCATTTTATTTTACGATTTACGAGCGCTTGCCGCCTCCGCAAAACGTCGTCAACTTTGAACAAGTAGATTGTCGTACCGCCGCAGACGGCTGCCGGCTGCCTCCGGTGGCCTGCCACAGTAGTCGTGGCCAATCCGTCTTTCTGACCGCGACTTCCTGATGGGGTGGTGAGCTCTAGCGCAGTATAAAAGTGACAGTAATACGATCTTGTTTCTCGTTGTTGACGTATTTCTTCAGAAACATTATGTAAAGCAATTGAAAACACATCGTGCGGTTTGCATGTTGAAATTTTGCGTAGCTATACCTGAATTTGTTGAAGTATTTCTTTCTACTGTGTTTGTCTGTAGCTTCAATTCATAAGCCTTTATACGAGTAATTAGATGACCAAGATATTTGGTAATCACGTAGAAAACAACACCGAAGATTCTACACTTTTGTAAATTAAACATACAGACTGTGTGTCATTTCAACTACTGGCACACAACTCCAAATGGAGAGTGAGTTGTTCTAACCATCTGTTTGTGTTTTATTTTAACACAATCGTGTTAACACATAGGCATGTCGTTGAAATAACACAACGATTTTTTACAGTGTAATTTCAATCATTGTTTTACATTAATCGTATTTGATATACGTTAAATATTCTAAATATCTTGATCTATTTATTAATATTTTATAAAACCAGTTACTTTCAAACAGTGGCGTATTTACGATTTTGTTTCGGGAGGGGCTTTGTTAACTTTCGGGGGGCGGGGCTTTGCCTGGAAATGTGAAAATTCTGCAATATATTTCATTTACTTTCCTATACTAAGTAATATTTCGGGGGGGGGGGCTTAAGCCCGGAAGCACCCCACTAAATACGCCACTGCTTTCAAATTTAATGAACTTTCTACTTAATGCACTGTAAAGAGATATGCTTTACTCGAGTCAGTTTTTTTTTATTATTAGTTGTTTGCGTCTTAGGGAACTGCATATACCGTATACAGAAAGGGGAAGTAAAAGATGCCACCAAACAGTACAGAAAGTGCTCAAGTTCAAGAGTTACACATAACAATATAGTGTGGAGTTCTTGTGTACTTTTTGTACATTCTGTACATCTCTGATTCAGGGGGCGCGTACTAACTATACAATCTTTAAACGTTACTTCAACTTTTTCTCACAGATCTCCTTAGTTATACTTAGAAGAAAATTATTGTTTATTCATTGTTGGCAGAAAGTTTTTTCTTCTTTTCCTTTTTTCTTTTCTCCACTTCAAAGGATTACACCGAAAAATTTAGAGAAATAAAAAGAAGCTTTTCATTGTTGCATTGTTATGTTCTCTATGATTTTGCATTGTAAATAATGGTTTTAAAAAATATTAATACAGTATGCTAAACTTGCAGTTAAACAGAATTTTCCAAGAATTGTCCTAGATATATTAATTATGCTTTATGCTTTATTTTCTAAAATTATGCTTTATTATGCTTTTAAACTTAGTTGCTTCTGGACCCTTAGACAACCACAACCATGTTCAAGGCACCAACCATATGTGTAAATTGCTGTTATGCTTTTTATGCCTTTGTGTTGCCCTAGTGATAATATTTTAGCGAAATTTAACTTTTCGTATACGTATGTGTCTAATGTACCTATGCTGTAAAAATATAGTTACAGACTGCATCGTCAGAAACAAAATGAAATCCTCTAAGATGCTCCTTAAGTTTCGGAAAAAGATAACAATAGGATGGAGCCAGGTCTCGACTGTATGCAGGATGATGTGTGACAATGAAATCTAGGTGCTGAAACTTCTCAGTTGTCGCTGCCTTAGTATGGGGGTGGACATTGTCGCGCTGAGTGAGAACCTTCATTTGTGAATGCAATCATCGAATCTGTGAATTACGTGAATTTTGTGAATTACGTAGTGTTCAGAATTGACTGAAATTCCATATCCATTGTTCATGAACGTGCTGGTGACATGGCTCTGTCTATAACGTTGCCAACAGTCTTAAATTTACATGCATTCGTTCCTTCGTGGTGATACTTCCAGGAAGTGCTCTGCCTTATCCACGTATACCTTATCCACCTGTAACAATTTTGTTTAAGAATTCATCGTTTTCACGTTCATAACACTGGAACAACCTTTTACAAATGATCATTCTGTTCTGTTCAATGTCAAAAATCAAATTCCCGGTACTCAGCATGCACCAATTTTCCGATACCCAGATCTACGATTATAACCTACACTCGCTCCTGTTACATGCCAATCTTCATAATAAGTTTTGCCTCTGCCATGCATGGTTCCTCGAATCGGTTCTTAAACACGATTTCGATGTCGTTTGATTGTTAGTGTGTAAAGTTTCATTCCACTGTTTCTCAACCAAGAAATGATTCACTTAGGTGGAGTTTTCTGTACAAATAAGATCAGTCCAACAATTAACGCTTTACCTGTAAACAACTATTGGTTATTGCATGTCAAAATGTCTGAGAAATTAGATCACTGCACATTGCTGCAGCCGCATCGATATATTGTTGCTATATGCCACCATGTTTAATGTTATAGTTCTTACGGTTACACACTAATGGGGACCATTGGTTAATACAATGCAATGGTACTTACATTCAATTATTCGTTCCTTTTCAGCACTGTGAATCTGGCCACAGTAAATTACAATGTTCTCTCTCCGGGAGTCAAACTCGGGACCCCGGGCAACACAAACGCACGTATTGGCAACTAGACGTGCGGAAAGGGTTAATTTGTTTATATTATAAGTTAAATGAGAATATTTGAGCATTAGTTACAAAATAATTGTATTTTTGATCATAAGTGTGATCAAAATGAAATAGAGAATAAATTTACTAGTGATTAAGTAAAATTGAATAAAAAGGTTTAAGAAAAAAAAACATGAAAGAACTATTTAATTTAACTAATGTAGTTGATGGAAGATTTTTGAGTTTTGCTTTTGTTTTTACATTTTAATATTATATACAATAATGTAATAGTGCAGGAAAATTAGCATTTAACCCAGAACAAATCGGAACATAGACGACTGGTGTTGAATATTAACTATAACATGCTATATTGCAACATGTTAAAAATCCGCCAAAATCCAGTCACTGGAACATATTTATTTTCGCCATTTTCCAAATGACTGCCGCGGAAAATAAAAAAAAAAAGTATGTGTGCTTCATTATATGAGGTATAATTCTCTAGAGTAACGAAATCCAGGTTAAAACTAATTTTCCTTTCTTATTTTGTGTTTTCTATATAATATGAAACATTATATTGTGTTTCGTTTAAATGAAGTCCTTATAATAATAAATTTTGTGTTTTGTTGTTTCAAGCATTGATAAAAAAAATAATAAAACGTAAATACTGCAAAATCCAAACTGTTACGTTATTCTAAATCAATTAAGAAATGAAGTCAATTAAAACGTTTGTATTGTATGTCAAAGTGAAGAACAGACAAACTAATTCAATTGGCAAGCAATGATGATGAAGGAATTAACTTTTTTAGAACGGACAGGGATTTCAAGTGAATCGTAGACCTTACGTTGGCGGTCCTAGTACGCTTTCTAATTGTTACAAAGATAAGAACTATACCTCGTTGTAAAACTTATGGAATACAGATTTTAAAAAGCTAATTTTTGTGTCCCCCATGCCGAACCCGTAGAAGAAGAAAAAGTAGATTTTTTTAAAAAATGAGATTTTTTGTTTTTGGAAATTTCTGCGAGGGTGGCAACAGTTACTTGTCGTACGCAGGAAAAATATTTTCACGTGTACGCCAGACATTGGGTACAATTCCCTACGAATATATTTTCGAAATATATTTTGGTCTACCTTGACGTTGTCAGTCCTAACGACGTCCCTTATTGTCAAAGAGATATAAGTCATACCTTGTTGGAAATCATATGAGACACAGATTCCAACGAGGTAATCTTTATGCCTCCCGTGTCCAAGCCGTGCCCAACCGTAAAAGAAAAAGAAAATAAAAAACATATTTTTGAAGTTTGTGGGACTATAGCAGCACTGTTATTTGTCGTACGCAAGAAAAAATGTACTCACATATATGGTAGACATTGATGGCCATTGTACAAAAAAATTAAGGGTGTATAACAAAGGAGGAAAAAATTCGGAACATCGTACCTACGTGAACCGTTCTGTATATTTTTCGATGGACTGTCGTCTACCCTGACGTTGGAGCTCTTACGATATCCCTAATTGTCATACAGATACGAACTATACCTCATTCGAAACCTGAAGAGACACAGATTCCAACAAGATAACTCCCCCCCTTGCGTACGACAAATAACAGTTTTGCCATAGCTGCAAAAACAAGAATGTATTATTTTCAACTTTCTTCTTCTTTGTCTTTTACGGGTTGGGCACGTAAGGCTCAAAAATTTTCTCCTTGGAATCTGTGTCCCATAAACTTTCCAACGAGATATGGCTTGTATGTCTGTGACAGTTACGGACAAGTTTCCCCCAAATGCTGTAGTGGAACTAAAAAAAGATCAAAATTTTCCCACTTACCCTTCCACTTCCGGACCTCCGATGTGAATGAAATGCACACCTGTGGAAAGTTTCTTCCTTTCTACTAAAGAGAGACATCTTAATCATCTCTTTAGGTTAATTAGGAGTCGAGCTCCGGAATTTTAAACTGCTGACTCAGCTCTTGAGCCGTTAGTCCTGAAAAGGGCTGCGAGACTGAATATCATTGCCTCAGATAATAGTTTTGTTCACGCTTCCTGCCGGAAAACGTTTTATGGATATATATATATATATATATATATATATATATATATATATATATATATATATATATATATATATAAAGTATTGAAACATACTTAAGAAAAGCTTCTAATGATGTGGAACGTGCGGTTAATAGTTGATGTCATACAAATGAGGGGCTTTTAACAGCCAAACTGATTGTATATTCTGTGAACAAGTTGTTGACTTTAAGCATAGTGCTTTAGTGTGAAAACACACGATTTCTCTAAAAGAATAAGTGATATTTGTGTTAAAAGGAGAGATGATTGGTCTCTTCAAGTACAAGGATGCTTAGAATATTACAGTAATGATCTCTTTGAAGGAGACTGTGTATGTCACAATAATAGTAGTTGGAATTTCCTATCCCGTAATTATATTCCTTATCCGTATAGAATAAAAAGACATACTGGAAACAAAGATACATTTGTACCTGGAAGACGACAAAATGAGAAATCAACAGAAGCATTTGTCAAAGTATGTTTTCTTCTTAGAAGAACATCAGGATAATCAGTTTACCATACAAATCTTGTTCCATTAATGGAAGATCATTTTACTCTCGTAAGTACACGGAATCTAAATTGATTGATCACTTTGGAGAATATATATATATATATATATATATATATATATATATATATATATATATATATATCTGAGGAAGAAGGTAATAAGGACATCGTACTTTTTAAGGAATCTGTGAAGTCAATCATAAAAGGTTATTACGAAAGAAACCGCTGTGTTGATGATGGAAATGAGAAGAGAAGAATTATTGAAATAGCAGCAAGACTTATACTAAATGATATTAGAACAATGAATGTTGATAACAAAGCATTTTACCCATCTGCTAGCAGCATAAATACTGACAAGGGACCGACATGAACGTGTTACCCGGACATCCGACTCAAACCTAGTCCATTCGATAAACATAACAAAGATATGCTCATACACAAAACATTAGGTGCCATGGACAATGCAGTAAGTCCCTGGGGCCCATTAACCGAGTTAGTATAAAGAAAATCGTGGACTTGCAGTGAAATAGCTATTGCATCAACACTGTTCATTGGAAAGTCTTGGTTTATAGTTCGTTCTCTTCAGCATGGAACAAGCTTTCCAGAGGTGCTATGTATTTTTCTGTGGGGCTCATAACATACTGGAACAGGGAAAATTGGGAAAATTACCTTCAGAAATCCCTTCCATCAAATTTGGTCCTGCTATGAAATGGCCTTGAGTAAAAGCACACACTCCAAATATATCTCGAACAAAGACTATAAGGGATAAGAAATGTGTGTACCAAATTTTGTTTTGATAGAAGAAATAGGTATGGAGGGAAAGGTTGTTCACCAATACGCTATGTACATACAAAACCGAAACTATGGCCTGACCTACTGTATAAAGAGAACATAACATTAAAAAATGTAAACTCAGTATTATTTATCCTGATAATAAGATTTGTACCACATTCTCTGTAGAACGAAGCAAAGTTTTAAACAGTTACTGTGCTACAATTGCATCGGGATAAACCCACGATATCCACCAACATCCCCATCCATGGCCTTTTGTTCTCTATTCCGTTCTTAGGGTGTCATACTAGATCTTCTGCCTCATTTTAAGGATATACCTCCTAGTATTTTTCAAGGCATATTTTAATTGTGTACTCCTACCAGTGTACAACTTACCAAGGAGGATGAGGTGGAAATCCCCTACTGAAGAATTGGATGTCTCCCACAAGTTTTGAACTCCCCCATGTCAATTACTCGGATGTGCACTTTATGCCTACCTTAAAAATGTCCTTTAATTCTCACACTTTCTCCTACCGGCCCCGGTGTCGCTTCAGAAGACGCACAAGGATCGAGCTATTTTGGGAGACATTTTTTCGACTTATCCCCTAGTAGTATGATATAGTTACTACGAGCACACTTTCTCCTTCTACCCCCTAACTACCAAAAATTATGAAGCCGCCACTGACTATTGCACTTTAACACAGAAGGACCCAAGAAACTATACTAAGTTGCATAGCGTAAAGTCCCAAGAAACTATACTAAGTTGCATAGCCCAAAGTGAGATCGCATATGCTTTTATGACATTTAAAATCATAAAAACTTACATCTAAAATATTACAGTGGAATCCTACACAAAATATATTAACTGCATCTTAATCTCCAGTTTATAAGCTTTCATTTGACACTTGAATCATGAAAATCCGTTAATAATTAGCTTTAAAAACTCAATGAGAATGAATACATACAACTCCGGAACAGATGATCTGTCACTGATTCATTTTGAGCGATTCCAGTACCAGCACAGGACCATCCAATCCGATTCTCTTTCCTTCTCCTCACACCAACATATATACACATCAGCCTCTTCCTTCAACAGAACTTTTGGCTAGCAACTGTAAGAGGGCGCTGTATATCAATGACGTAGTCTCCTTCGGGGAGAATACATCATACATGACGTCATTGAATCCGTGACGTAGTCTCCTTCGAGTTTCTTTCTTTCTTTCCTTCCCATCAACACTCAGCAATACCAGAATATCAGAACTAAATCCTAAGTTGCAGGACAAAAAAGAAAAAAGTCAGCGTTGCCAACTCAATATATTTTTTCGGAACGTTCCAGAATTTTAATTTCTCAAGATATCGCTTTAAAACATATCGGGATGAATTCACCCCATTACTAATAAATATGATAATTGTTAAAAATGAGTTGGCAACACTTGCAGTTTCACCCCCAAATAACGTTATTATTTAATACCTCGGCCCCTAATTAACCGATTTTCAAAATTCAAACGACATTCGACAGAGAAATAAATTTGCCATCTTGTGAATGTATTGTGGGTTGCATACCTTCAAGGATACTATTCCGAATTTGTTATATCTCCGTTGTTTATTAACCGATTTTAAAAATTCAAACGACATTCGACAGAGAAGTAAATTTGCCATCTTCTGAATGTATTGTGGGTTGCATACCTCTAAGGATAATATTCCGAATTTGTTATATCTCCGTTGTTTATTAACCGATTTTCAAAATTCAAACGGCAATCAATGGACAAATAAACTTCCTATCTATCGAATGTCTTATAAATTGCATAACTCTAAGGATATAATTACAAAAAACTCAAATATATCTCTTATTTATGCATGTTTCTTTAAAATTTAAATGACATTCAAAAGTACTGTTTCTCCTTGTTTAAAGATCTCAGTTTTATGGCTTTATCACCATAAAACACTTAGAACATACTTAAAATTACAAGTTCGGATACTGATAATGGAATCTTCTGTTAACCTCATTCTCTATAGCAAACTATGACTTCTTAAACTCTGTCCACTGATCGTAATTCAAACTGAATAGACAGCCGTTAATATCAAAAACCACTTGAACTTCGGTTTGCACATTTTTCACAATTACATTGAAATTGTTATTAAGTATAAACTTCTTTTGAGGATCCATTTCTAAACACTTCATTTTTTACTTATGACAACATATTTTTGTTCATTTTCGTTCATTTTTTGGATTTACATACAGAACTCAACAGTTGGATAGTTTTCTTTTAGACCAGTGTATTTGATTTTTATCCCATCTTTAACGATCTCATCAATCATTTTATCTGTTAAGTGTTTTGTAAATCTAGGTGGAAGAAAAACCTTGAACTCCTCACACTCAACTAATATGCTCTTTCCAAACTTAGTTTTAATCTTTTCCATTTTCACAATCTTATATTCTGTATTCAATTCTAATTCTCTTAATCCAATAACTTGTTTTTGTTCAAGACTTCCAAGCTTGTTTAAAAGTTCAATATGACTCGCCATCGTATTTATTATATAGAAAATCAATCAACACTCTTCATTTTTTATCTTCACCAAAAAATATTTAATAATTTTCGTCAATTTCGTTTGATGGAAAAAACTTCCATAAAACAATACAAACATACATTTATGTGGATCTTGCCTGGGTCTTCTGTGTATGACGCTGCATAGATGCGAGAAAATACCTGACATTTTGGACCTCCGAATACAGAGGGGCTAAAACTCTTCTACCACTTTCTCATTCTTGGGATCATATGTAAAGTTCTTTTGTCCAATTAAAATCGCATAACATATAGTATTAGCAGCCACAGTTTCTGCAAAGTCTACAACAATCTTTATGTTTGTTCTCTCATTTATCGATACCTTCTTCCTCTTACTACAATTAATCACATACATTGGTCTGTTATCTATAAACTCTTTAGGGTCATAGTACATTTCGGTGTTGCCACATGTTATTCTCTTAAATGCAGTATAGTCTTCGTACATCTTAAAGTAATCCTTGTTAGCAATATCTAAGTTTCTTGATTCTTTTGGAAATACCTCATTCCTCCCATTCTTAAGATATATATTCTTTACCTTACAATGATCAAATTTACTTGCGTCTGCTGTTTGTTTGCCACTTCTATCAGTTTGAAACATTACAACTACGAAATCAGGCATATCAAATTGTCTAGAATTAAATTGAGTAGTAACATCAAACTCCAAGAAAGAACCTGTAACAGTCTTTTGAACACATTGATAAGTATGGAATGAGAACATGATTTTAGGTTCTTTAAGAATATTCAACTTTAACTTGTTTTCGTAATTAGATTCGTATTCAACAATAGGCATTCTTATCTCAATACTTTTTATTGTTATTTTCCCATCATGAGGATACAACGGATTTGCTTCTGTTCCAAGCCATTTGTACAAGACATCGTTATTGTTGTTAGCTTTTGTAAATGTTATTCTCAATCCACCTTTCCACATAACCTCTTTATAATCACTTAAAAAGCCTGGAATTAATCTTAATGGGTACAAAACGCTAAAGTTTTTTCGTAGACCAAGTTTATCATCTGTTTTAAATCCTGCTTGTTTTAGATATTCAACTTCTGGTTTGGAAATCTTTAATGTTCCAATAGCTGTAGATGTTATTCCAGGTAGTTCAATCTTATCTATGACAACTCCATGCTTTCTAACCTCAATTTGAGAAAAGAAAAACGGGAAGAAGTTATCTACAAGTTTTATCTTATCATTTGCACCAAATGTTAATCCATCTGATGCATTAATAACTTCAAAAGTCATATGACAATCTGCTTTGTGTGGATGTATAAAGCCATCGCCCACGTTGAAATCGAACTCAATATCTTTGTTAGCTTCATTCAAATTATTAAATGTTCTTGTGTTAGCTTTAAAACTCTGTAACTCGTAACTTTCAACACTATCCATTTATTATAAAGAAAATCTTGACACAATGCTTGATGGTTAAATCGTCATAAAGCTTGGAAACTCATGATGCAATGTGAACTATGAGGTCTGGGTGGTAGTATGTGTTTGAAATAAGTTTGTCTTCCGTTGTTTTGTTTTGTGTTTGTATAGCTGTATTTTTGCAACCGGAAAATCTTCCGTTCGAGAGTTTGTTTGTGTTTTTTTCGTTAAACGCGTGTATTTGGTTTTTGGTGTTAAGTTTGTTGTTGTGCTCATTTTTGTGGCTTCATGGCTTTAACCATCAAGCTTTAGACTAAGTGTAAAAACAACACTTTTATGGGGCGTATCCATAAAAGACTCATACATAATAACATTTAAAAACTTATAACCCCCATCCCAACTTAACCTTAGCATTCATAGCAGTACCAACCCCAAAAGCAGCTAATCGTTCACCAATTGGCGCATCACTACTAAATGCTCTTTTTCATGCTTTAGTTTCTAGTTCTTTATCTGCAATATGTCTTGACTCTGTATCTTTATTGTCTCTGTAGTATATATCGTGTTCTTTACAAGCTTCATCTAATGGGTTAATACCTTCATCACCTCTTTCTAATCTTTCTTGTAGCTTAGTCCCAGGACCGCAAAATCTAAATCCTGGAATATGTAATTCAACTGGAAGTTTATTAATCAAATCATTTACTAACCCTTTCCCAAGCTTCTCATCATTCCAAAATCGTGGTGGTAATGTATTTAAGATCTTAATCAAATAACCTATACCTTTTGGATCATTAGGAATAAACTGTGAAAGCTTATTATTAATCATACTCACTATACCTACTTTCTCATTGTAAAAGTTATCATTTCCAGCCTTTTCTTCTCCATCTATAACTATTAACCGATCAATTAACTTTCTAACATCATCCATCCAAATGTATTCTTTAGGTATCTCTGTATATTGTTTAATTCCTTCACCAGACTTTGGTGTTTTCTTTCTTGGTGGTGTTGGAGGTAAAGATGGTTTAATATAATTATCCCAAATAGGCTTGATAATATTAATGTACTTTGAACCTCTACTCGATGCTACCTTTTTATCTCGATTATATTTTTGGAAGGCAGCATCTGAGTCTATTATTATTTCCTTGTACTGTTCAAAATCGTCATCGTCATAATCTTCAATGGTTTTATTAGTATTCATCGTTAACAATTCCCATAGACCTTCTGTTCCTTTATAAGTTTTACCACTAATTATCAAATCATCACCACTCACTTTAACTTCCAAATTTCCTATCTTGTTTATTATTTTTCCATCTTCTTCTACAGTTCTTATTCCAAACACAGTATCATTTCTTTTACTATAATATTTCGTTGCAATCTTACCAAATGATTGGGCTGTTGTTAAAGGCTCTACCCCTTCCACTTTGTCTTTAATTTGTTTTCTCATCTGCTTTATTTCTCCGGTTATAGGCGTATCGCTGCTACTTGGAGAACTATCATAAGTTACCTTTTTAGGTGTTTCTAGTAGACTAGGATCTATTGAAGCCGACTTATGTGCAACTGGAACAAGTTCAGTTATTAGATTTTTATTTTGTTCTGCTACTTCTTTGATCTCACTCCCCAAGTTTTGAATAGCATCAATTACAGGTTGCTCTTGTGTCTTAAATTTATCGTATATACCTGCTCTTTCTTTCTTCCAAGATTTGAAGCCCTTTATCAAGAACTCCTTCAACTTAATATTCTTATCAATTTCTTTCTCATCCATTTATTGTATAGCAAACGAACAAATGTCAATGAACGTCAATGAACGTCAATAAACGTCAAAGAACGTCAATAAACGTCAATAAACGTCAAACGTTAAAACGTAAAACGTCAATAAACATCAAACGTTCAAGAAGTGTTTTATCTTGTTCCTATACTTACCATTGTTTACCTTCTTTGTCATATCAATTACTATAAAACCATATTCTTCTTGCCAACATTTTGAACACATCTCTTTAAATTTATCATAAGGCATATCTCCTCCAACAAACTCATTATACACATGTTTAAGATTAGTGTCATCTTGTCTGAATATGCATAAGAAGTTGACGTTATCTCTTATAAGCTGTTTAGGTACTTTTGAATATGTTTGTGCAAGATAGAAACAGTCTAAATGTCTATGCCTACCTCTTGTAAAGTAATTTCTAACAGTATCTTGATTCTCTAAAATGTAATCATCAAACACAACGACAGAGTATTTTTCACATTCATCAATAGGTACAATAGAATCATTACCGCTTAAGAACGTTGCTATATGCTTATTGAACTTTAGTTCTGCCTTCTCAAATCGATCTTTTAACTGCTCATACTTTGGCTGATTCATGCTTTTAGAATATATGTAGAAGTAATTATTGTTTAACCAACCTGGCTGTAATAAGAAGTTAAATAGCAAAAACGTTTTACCAGACCCCGACGAACCTACGATAAGACATCGAACATCATCAGGTATAAGCTCTCCATTTCTTTTCTTAGCTGTTGTCTCTTTTATCATCTGTTTTACATCCCAATTAATAGTTTTCTTACTCATTTATTATAGAGAAAATCATCGCCTTTTATGATCTTATTTGTCTTAGAGTATTCACAACCTAGAAACACCATCCAAGATCATGTAGACGAAGAAGATAAGAAAAAAAATTTCAGGAGTTAGGGGGCGTTGAATCAACGCCCCACGTTGAGGGCCACCAGCACTGGCCCTCTTTCAAACAGTTTGAGGATGCAAGGGTATCTTTTCGATACCCCTTAAAGCCGAATACTGTTGTTATTTTTTTTTTGTTATATGGTCTCCACCCTTGACTTCATACATAGAGCGATGACCCAAATCCGGGTCACCGTTTTTTCTCTTGTTACTAGTACAGACCAGACTCGTTGATGAAGATTGCTTTACCATCACAACGGCCGTCGATTTTCCCGACGTCTGTAAAAGACTTAAACTCGCGCCTGTCTTGTACTATGAGGTCTGGGTGATAGTATGTGTCTGAGATTAAGAGGTCTGCTGGATTTGTACCTTTAGATGTGAGAAAATACTTAACAGATAGGGAGCTCCGATTGGTGCTACCAAAAATATACACGTTGAAGTCTTGGACTTTTTGGACCTCCGAATACAGTGGAGCAAATTTTATGATCTTATATCTTTAAGTTGTTCTCTGATCTTAAGCAACGTATCTTTTATATATTCACTATCCATCTCACCATTTAGTGTTATTATCATCTCTAACTGTTCTTTAAATGAGTTAATACAAGTGACAATGGTTTTATATTCGTCTTTTCTTTTGCTTATGTTTAGCTTAGAAGACAAACCTGTTATTATAGCACTTCCAGTTGCAAGAGACGTTGTTAATATCTAGTAAATTGTAACAGGTATAAAAATATTAATAAACCCAGTTGTTGCAGAAAGTATAACTGATAACGCGATCAAAGTGTAGTATGCATATTTAACAATTCGTAGTTTTCTCTTTTTCTTCTTTAAACTGTATTCTAACTTTTGAATGACATCTTCTATTAACTTGATTACTTTCTCTCTTGGAATATCTCTAGGTAAATCAAACTCGTTCATTTATTATATAATAAATGGCTAAGGTATTCAAGTTAACGAGTGAGACTTCTGTTTTAAAGAAGAAACTCCATTACGAATTAGACAACAGTAACAACTATTTAAGTATAGGATTAGTTGGGTTTTACAGTACATATCTAACTCCAAACATAACAACAGAAACAAACAGTTTCTCATATGGTGATAGACAAGTTTTTATACCAGAAGGACAATACAGCTTAAACAGTCTTAATGAATATTTAAAATCTCAATCCATCAACATAACATTATCAGAAGATCATTTAAGAAACAGAATGAAAATTGAAACTGATAGAAATGATGTTACAATTGGGAGTATAGGCACTGTCTTCGGGTTTAATGTTTTTGAAGTTTTAGAAAAGAACAAAACACATATTGGAAGTAAGTTGCCAAAGTTTCATCCGTTTGATACTATAAATGTTCACTGTAATATAGCAGATGGCATGTTTGTTAAAGATACAGAATACACACATAGAGAAACAGGGATCATAGCATCATTCAAAACAGATGCTGAGTTCAAACATAGTATCATTTACGAGCCTACTTGTCCATTATTTTTCCCTATATCCAAAGACAAGGTTGACAATTTTGAGATAAGGATAACAGACGAGAATGATTTCTTAATTGATTTTGGTGGAGCAACAACAATTGTACTTTTACAAACAAAGATTTTCTCTTAAATAAATAGGAAGATGTGTTCTATTAAAGGTTGTATGTTTAGTGTTCCTTACGACGAACTAAAGGATCTAAATATCGATCATGTATTAACAAAGAAACAACTTAACGATAAAGCCAAGAAAATTAAAGAAGGTAAAGGAATGAATTTAACTTTAACTACTGCACAAATGAAAAAGATTAAGAAAGAGCATATGGGCGGTTTTATTTTTACAATTCCAGCCATTCTAGCAGCTTTAGGAGCAGTTGGCTCATTAGCAGGTGGTGCAGCAGCGATTACTAAAACTGTACTTGACGCTAAGAAGAATAAACAAGAACTTGAAGAACAAAAAAGGCACAACATGGCTATGGAAGAAAAGCAGGGTGCAGGTAAACTAAAGAAGTCAAAAAACTAAAACCATTGACCAACTTCGATATAGAGAGGTTGGCTAAAAAATTAAAGATAAAACGATTTAGAGGTGTATTTATGAGTGATGAACTTCCACAAAAACCCTATGTACATGAGTGTGGTGTAGTTAACTTCGATAAATCAGAAAACATTGGTACTCATTGGATATGCTATTGGAAAGACAACATAAAGTACGTGTTTGATTGTTATGGTGGTGTTCCTCCTAAACAACTGGTACAATATCTTGGTACCGAAAACTTACTTTACAATGACGAACGAATACAAGACTTTAACTCAGTTATATGTGGTCATCTTTGTGTTAAGGTTTTAAATCTTCTAAATCAAGGGTATCCTTTTAGTGACGTTATGTATATGATTAAAAATGATTAAGTGCTTTTATGGTTTGTATCCATAAAAGTTTTGTGTTAAGATAAACAATGGAAGCTATACACAATAGATTTTTAGCTTATTTTGAGAAGCATCAGGATGAATTAGATGCACTAGATAGTTATAATTTTTATCAGTATTTTGAGTATGTTAGTGAGATAGACTTAAAAGATATAAACAACGTATATACAGTTATTGATTTGTGGAAAATGCTAATACCTAAATTTTTGTACACGGAAGAAGAGTTGGAAAAGTTACGCCCAATAATTACCTTAAAGGACTTGCTGTCAAATTATAGAGCCGCACCATTACAATGCAGTTATTGTGGTAGTAAGTCATTAACAAAAGGTATGAGTAGATACATTTGTGACGATTGTTCTGTAGCGAATGGTTTTGTTTACGATACTTGTGAAGGAATGAGAGCTGCTTGCGTAAGAAAACCATGGTATGATACTACAAAAAGATTTAGATTACAGTTATCTCGTCTGCAAGCTTTACAGGATAGAATTATTCCTGAAGATGTGTTCAAGGTGTTAAATGATGAATTTAGAGATATACCAAGAGATTTAATATCAACAAAAGATGTTCTAGAAGTACTAAAGAAAAACAAATACACAAAATATTATGATGATGTCTATTTAATACACTATCACCTTACCAATCAAAAACCATTAAAATTACAACATATGGAGGAAACACTTATAAATGAGTTCGAAAACTTACACGAGGTCTTTAGGGAGCTGTATCCGGAAAGAGCATTGTTTATTAACTTGAAATGTGTATTGCACCATCTGTTGAAAAAGCACGATGTTCATGTTGATATTGATTTTAAACACTCGCCTAGACAAATAGAGATGTTAAAGAAATGTTTTGAAAAATTAGGATGGACATTTTCTGTATAATAAATGAGTATGGATATATTTGGTAATGTTAAAGATAGAAAGCATGTTTCAAACGTAAATATAAGTGAGGATCAGCTGCAACTGTTAAGGAATTTAGATAACGTTGTTAAGAAAGAAGAAATAAATAAAATTTTTACAACAAATTATAGATCATGGATTGATTTTACAAACAAAAGAATAGTTAATGTAGCCAATGCTATTGATCAACAAGATGCTGTTACGTTAAACCAGCTTGAATCAGTTAAAAGCGATGCTAACAAACAATTAGTGAACGTTGCTAAAAAGGATGATATAGATAAATTTGTTACAAAAGAAGATTTCCAAACATCAAACAGAGAAGCAAATATGTTCATTATGAAGAAAGAAACTATAAATCTATTATGTCGATTGAGAACTAAAAATGTTAAAGATCCAATCTTTAGAATATTTAATCTATCGAATGGTTATAAGTTTCTCTATAATGGGAAAATAATGCGTATGGAATTAAGTTTGGATAAATACTTTCTAAATATATTTTTGAACAACACTTTAGTAGAGAATTTTCCATTAGACGTTAAAAAGAGTGATGTAATTACGTTTCAAGCAGATAAAAATTCAGCTTTCGAAGAAGGACAGTTATTATTCGTTATTATGTATATAGAGCGAGAACTTTAATGATTTTCTGTATAATAAATAGTAATGATGTATTGTGTTAAGTGTAAGAAATCAACAGAGGCAAAGAAAGATACTATTAGAATTGAACAAACAAAGAATGGAAGATATCTAAAGAAATGTATTTGCTCTGTATGTGGTGTTACTAAAACTCAATTCGTTAAAAAGCCTGATTGACTAGAAGAAGGTAAAGGTGTTAGAGAAGACATTATAGAAGAAATTCACAAACCATCTAGAAAAAACTTTGACAGATTAAGTGTAGTTATAAAAGGTATCGATGATCTTTGGCAAGCTGATCTTGTAGAAATGGATAGCGGAGTATTAAAAGGCGTTTCCAAAATCAATAAAGATTATAAGTATTTGCTAACGATTATAGATGTGTTCTCGAAATATGCGTTTGCTGTTCCTGTTAAAGATAAGAGTGGTAAGAATGTTACAGAAGCATTCGAATCCATATTGAGAACGAGAAAACCTAGTAACTTACAAACTGATCAAGGTAAAGAGTTTTACAATAAAGAGTTTAAGAAGTTGATGGATGAAAATAAGATTAATCATTACTCAACCTATAGTGGTAAGAAAGCTTCTGTTGTTGAGAGATTTAATCGAACACTTAAGCAGAACATGTGGAAAAGGTTCACGACACAAGGAAATTATAAATGGATAGAGATATTACCAACACTAGTTAAAGAATATAATCATCAAATTCATAGAACAATTGGTTTAAAGCCTGTAGAAGTTAATAAGAAGAATGAGCAAACAATATTGGAGAAAGTGTATCAAAAAGAATATAAGCGTGTTAAGCCCAAATACAAGTTAGGTGATCATGTTCGTATAAGTAAGTCGAAAGGGTTATTTGAGAAAGGATATACACCTAATTGGTCAACAGAAGTATTTGTTATTAGTGAAGTTATCCCATCTAATCCGCCTACCTATAGAATTAAAGATTTAGAGGAAGAGGATGTGCAAGGTAGATTTTACGAACCAGAACTATTAAAGACGAAACATAAAGATGAATACTTGGTGGAAAAGGTGTTAAGAAAGAAAGGTGACAAAGTATACGTTAAATGGCTAGGGTTTGATGATTCGCATAATAGTTGGGTAGATAAAAGTAATGTTGTAGTGTAAATATAAATGTTTGTCTTTTATGGTTATTATGCCATAAAAGGTTGGTTTAAATGAGATAAGGGGGTAACGAAACGATACCCCCCATAGCATATATTTCCAGCTGTAGAAATTATCAAAAAAATAAGCGACTCCTCATATACGAGGGGTCGCTCCAAGACAAAGTTACATACAAACAAATACGAGTCCTCGAAACGGGGACCCACGTTAATCCACAACAACATACAATCTTCATTAACGAGATAAGCGGTCTAGATATAGACCACTTCAAAGAAGCAACGTATGCATGTTTGAAAGGGGGCCAGTGCTGGTGGACCCCTTTGAAAAACTCATAGCATATATTTCCAGCGCTCGTATTCCAGCTGTGGAAATTATCAAAAAAGTAGCAGGTGGTAATGAATACTACGATCAAAAAATAAGCAACTCCTCATATACGAGGGATTGCTCTACATATCTAATTAAAGGAGGAGACCAAGAAACAACATCAATCATCTCAGGAACATATGTCTACAGGAAAATATTTCCAGTGTCTCTTACATAATAAAAGCCGGTGCGGGATATCTGGCGCCAGCTAGCTGGTAACGAAATAAACAATCTAAAGAGTTAATTTCTTAAAGCCATCGCACTGAATACACGCGTTTAACGAAGAAACAAAAAAAAAAAAACTCCCGAACGGAAGATTTTCCGGTTACAAAATATACCATCATGATACAAAACAAAACATCAGAAGACAAGCTCATTTCAGAAAAGATAAGCGGTCTAACACTGGATATTTCAACGCTACTAAACTGTGTCAAGATGGAGGTAAGAGGTTTAGACACTGGCTAGAAAATAAACAATCTAAAGAAATAATAAGGTATTACGATGAGAAAACCGACTGCTGGAATTCTGGCGGTCGCTCTAAGTATCTAGTAAAAGGCTGATTCTAGGAACTTCAGAAACTCATCTTACACAGTAAAACTAGGCGGTAATGAAAATGAAGTTAAAAATTAACATTTTCTATATAATAAATATGAGTACTATGGATAGTTCTCTTAGTTTAAACGATATTTGCTACGAACAGATTAAAGACAATTATTGGTATGGTATTTTTGGCGATTTCAAATTGATTATAGATAAGAGTACAGGATACTTCAATGCTACTAAGCTGTGTCAGAGTGGTGGTAAGATGTTTGATAACTGGCTGAAAAATAAAGATTCTAAAGAATTGTTGGAATACTACAATGAAAAATTAGCTTCCTCTCTTTGTAGGAAGCTAAATGTAACGTATTATATAGAACCAAAAGGTACAAACGAGAAAGATTTATTAATTTCCGGCACATATGTATATAAAAGAATTTTCCTAGCTATTGCTTTTTGGGTATCACATGACTTTTACGAAAAATGTTCTGTAATCATCGAAGACTATTTCGTTTCTAGTTTTACACAGATTCAAGAAGACCAAGAAGAGTTGCAAAGAAGAGTAGAAGAGATAGAACAGCAAATGGATGAATTACGTTTGCACAATCAAGAACTAGAAAGCAAAGTTGATTATCTTAAAACAGTTGCAGCACCGTATACAGAAGATCCAGGAAAGATACATAGGCTATTCATTATCAAGAAAAACCTTACTAAAGAACAACTTGAAAATATACTTTTTTACTATGACGAAGAAGAACGAGATCAAAAAGAAAGAATAGAACGATATAAGTATTGGGTTGGAAGAGTACAAACATGCAATTACGAAAGTAGGATAAAAAACTCAAACTTAAGTATCCAAGTATGAGTATTCTGCTTAACGTCGACGATCCAAACTCTGTCAACTTATACAACCGAGCTAAAGAAAGATATGATGATAGAATAACTTGGCACGGTTCGCATATGAACACAGATTTAAGTGATATAGATCTTGTTGACAGGTTTATTCAGTTAAGAGACATTTAAGTATAAAAATACGAGAAACTAAATATACCATTGCTTTTATGGGTTAACCCATCAAAGTACAATTTCAAGCGTTAAACAAAACCATCTGCTGCAACATCGAATGCTAAATTCAACATACTACCTAAATCGGGATGATTATGATATTTTCTTATTATAGCTCTCCAATCTACGTAATGTCTAAATATATATATAAAATCTACAGAGAGGTCTTGATAAGTTGAAATGTTATGCCAATGAACTCTGTCTTTGAACTCTGCAATAAATTCTTCTGTTAAATTTTGAGACATTGAGATCATTTCCCAATCTACTTTGTCAGCGTAATCTCTTATAAAGTTTTCTGATAATTGACGAGTTCCAGATATGTACCACCAATTAACTCTATCTGCATGTTCTCGTATAAAGGCTTCACAGAGTTCGTTTTTGTAAGATATAGCATCAAAATCAACTTTATCTATAAACTCATTAATAAATTCTTCAGATAGCTTTTGGTGATACGATACTTCTTTCCAATCAACTCTATCTGCAAATTCTCTTATAAAGTCTTCTGATAAGTCTTGGCTTCCTGAAATAATCTCCCAATCAACTTTATCAGCTAATTCTCTTATAAACTCTTCCGACAAATTTTTCCATAAACATATTTCGCTCAAATTAACTTTCTCCTGATATTTGCGTATGAAGTCTTCTGTAATGTGATCATAGTTATATTCCTCCTTATAATCATCATAACCTATAGATAGCCATTGTTCATCAGTCAGTGAATCTAATATCTCATCGGATAAGTCCATAACGTTTGCATAGAGAATGTTTTGTATGAGAAATGAGTTCTTTTCTTTAGTGGCTTTCTTGAACAAATGATCTAACATACCTATGGACACGCTAAAATTTATTTTGTCTTCATCATTATAATCACCAATATCTAAATATTTACATACACAATCAAATACAGGTTTGTAAGATAATATTTCCTTAGCAGTAGTCATGTTCGTTTTTATTCTTAGATTTTTAAAATTTATTTCATTTTTGTTGGTTTTGTATATAATAAATATGGAGAAAGAATTTGATTTATTACATGATAGACTTAACCTTATTCATGAAGATCTTAAACTCTTAGCAGCACTACTAGAAAAGCAAATACTGTTAAAGGAAAAAGAATTATTAACAAAGCAACAAAAAACATCTGATTTGAGTAGTGATGATGAATATAAATATGGCAGTGATGATTATGATGATGATGATGAGTAAGCTTACAAAAATGATTCAGTTTTAAATGTGTATATGTAACTTTGATGGGTTATTCCCATGAAAGTCGTGTTCTAATACAACGCATAATATGTAGACAATGGCAGGAGTGTACAATGTTAAGCGTTGTATTAGGATAAATGAAAATGAACTGAAATAACCCGGTGAAGATAAAAATTGAAGATTTTCTATATAATAAATAAGATGAGTAATTATAATAAATTTACTGTAATAAGACGCCAATGTAAAGAGAGGGGAATCAGAAGATATTCCCGATTAAGAAAAGCAGAACTGATAGACCTTCTTAAACAACATGACGATGAACAAAGCAGAAGGCAGATTAGAGATATATTCCCCTTTAAACAAGAAGTAATTGAAGAACCAAGAATCAAAGTTGAATCACAACCAACCGATGTAAAACGTCAGAACATTGCATTAAAATCAAGATTAGAAACATGGAGATTTACAACAGATTACAAACCACAAGATCCACTTGAACAATATATTACTGCAACATCTAAAGCTATATTAAACAGATTACAAATTGGCTTAAGTAAACATAGTTCATTGAAAGCTAATCTTTATATAAGCTGTACATATAAAAAAGGTGAAGAAACTCAAAACTTCTATTTTAACACTGAAAACCAGGAAATATACCGATCAAGTAATCTAAAGGAAGAAATAACTAAGATGAAACAAAAATTAAGAACAAGAATGGATGAGTTCCAAGCTAGAGGTTCTGGTTGGGCTCTTATAAACATTAACTTTTTACAACTAGCAATCGTCAAATATACACCATATAGAGGATCAACATACATAGAATTACCTCATAAAATTAAAAATAAACAAGCAGTCATAAATGTAAAGAACGAAGATGAAAAATGTTTCTTATATTCAATCGCTTCTGCATTACATCCTGTTGAAAAAAATCCACAACGACCACTGAAGTATAAGCAAGCCGTCAAATACTTACAAGAAAAATTAAAAAATATTCATTTTCCTGTAAAACTATGCGATATTCCAAGAGCTGAAAAATTACTTGATATTTCTATAAATGTTTATGCATATGATAAAGACTATTCAATCTATATACTACATCACACACAAAACAAGCAAGAAAATCATGTCAATTTATTATATGTAAAAGAACAAAATGAAGACCAAGTTAAAACACACTATTGTTGGATTAAGGATTTAAGCAGACTAGTATGTACACAGTTAACTAAAAAGAGAGCTCGAAAATATTTATGTGACAGATGTTTATTATACTTTTACTCTCAAAACGCTTTAAATAAACATGAGCAAGATTGTTCGTTAAATGAGCCAGTAAAAATAATAATGCCTGAAGAAGGTAAATGCGTTGAATTTAAAAACTACCAATACAGAATGAAAATGCCATTTGTGATTTATGCTGATTTTGAATGTTTGTTACATAAAGTTATGGGTTGTGAAGAATGCTATCCAAATAACGAGCCGTATACGAAAAAATATCAACAACATAAACCGTCTGGATTTTGTTATTATGTAGTAAAGAGCGATGGAAGTAAAACCGATCCTGTTTTGTATAGAGGTAAGAACGCTGCTAAGAAATTTATAAGACTGTTAACAAAAGAAGCCAAACACATATCGAACATATACAAACAAAATAACGAATTACCATTAACAAAAAGTCAGAGAAAAGAGTTCAATGAATCTAAATGTTGTTATTACTGTAAGCAGGAGTATACTAAAGAAAATCATAAAGTTAAGCACCATGATCATATAACAGGAAAATTTGTAGCACCTCTATGTAATAACTGCAATTTAAAAGTTAAAGTACCAAAGTTTGTACCAGTGATCATACATAACTTGACAGGATATGACTCTCACTTGTTTATAAAAGAGCTTGGATGTAATAAAGAAGAAATAGATCTAATACCCAATAACGAGGAAAGATACATATCATTCAGTAAAAAGGTTGGAACTATTAAATTGAAATTTGTAGATTCATTTAGATTTATGGGTTCTAGTCTAGACAAATTGTCATCGAACTTGAAACCTGAGCAAATGATACATACCCAACACTTTTATCCTAATCAAGAACAGTTTCAACTTGTAATAAGAAAAGGTGTTTACTCATATGATTATGTTAACAATTGGGATAGGTTTAGAGAAAGAAAATTACCACTAAAGGAAGCATTCTTCAACAAGCTTATGAACACACATATAAGTGATGAAGATTATGAACACGCAAAGAAAGTATGGAAAACATTTGACATTAAGAATCTCGGACAATACCATGATTTATATTTGAAAACAGACGTATTATTGTTAGCAGATGTGTTTGAGAACTTTAGAGAAACATGTCTTAAAGCTTATGATCTTGATCCTGCTTGGTATATGACGGCACCAGGTTTAGCTTGGGATGCAATGTTAAAGATGACGAATATAAAGTTAGAATTATTGTGGGATTATGATATGGTATTAATGGTAGAGAAAGGTATAAGAGGTGGAATTAGTCAGTGCTCAAAAAGGTATGTAAAAGCAAACAATAAGTATATGGAAGATTATGTTAAGAACAAAGAAGATTCTTACTTAATGTATCTAGATGCCAATAACTTGTATGGGTGGGCAATGAGTCAATATTTACCGTATAAGGGATTTAGATGGTTAAGTGAAGATGAGATTGAAGAAATAGATTTCACAAATATACCTGATGATTCTGATACTGGTTATATATTAGAAGTTGATCTTGAATATCCTAAAGAATTACATGACTATCACAAAGACTATCCATTAGCTCCTCAAAATATTTGTCCGCCTGGTTCAAAACAATCGAAGCTATTAACAACCCTATATGACAAAGAAAAATATGTGATTCACTATCGAAACCTAAAACAATGTCTTTCACTTGGATTAAAACTTAACAAGATACACCGAGTAATAGAGTTCGAGCAATCAGATTGGTTAAAGAAATATATAGATTTAAACACGTAGATGAGAACTAGAGCAACAAATGACTTTGAAAAAGACTTTTATAAGCTCATGAACAATTCAGTTTTTGGAAAGACTATGGAAAATATTAGAAAGAGAGTTAATATCAAACTTGTAAGTGATGAGAAAAAATACGAGAAGCTTGTAGCAAAACCGAATTATAAGAGTACTACAGTTTTTACGGAAAATTTAGTAGCAGTTCACATGAACAAGGTTAAAGTGCAATTTAACAAACCGATTTATGTTGGTATGTCAATTCTAGATCTATCGAAATATTTAATGTACGACTTCCATTACAATGTGATGAAACCAAAATATCAAGACAAAATAGAAGTATGTTATACAGATACTGATAGCTATATATACCATATTCAAACAAAAGATGTGTACGAGGACATGAAAAATTACATTGATTACTTCGATACCAGTGACTACCCTAAAGATAACAAATATAAGATACCACAAATCAATAAGAAAATACTTGGTAAGATGAAGGATGAGATTAAAGGTACAATCATAGAAGAGTTTGTGGGTTTAAGAAGTAAGATGTACAGTATAAAAGCACCTCAAATAGATTTAACAGATAAAGACTTTAAAGGTAAGTTCGATAAAGAAAAGTGTTGTAAGAAAGCTAAAGGTGTTAAGAAGAGTGTCGTGTATAAAGAACTTACATTTAACGAGTATAAGGACTGTTTGATTAGTCAAAGAGAATATTAAAAGAAGATGAATTTGATTAGAAGTTATAAGCACACAGTACAGTATAGAAGTAAATAAGTTAGCTTTAAGTTGTGTGGATGATAAGAGATGTGTTTTAAAGGATGGGATCAATACCCTACCATGGGGTCATTATAAGTTAGAAGAAAAATGAAATATATATACAACTCATTTATATAATAAATGCCTAAACAAAACATAATAAAATTAGACTATTTTCGATATTATTGCACAACATGTAAATCAATTGCAACGCAAACTAAAAAAGATTGTACAAGTGACTTCTGTAGCTTTGGAAGATGTAGTAGATGTGAAAATTATGGATATGATTATATTTGTAAATGTGTAGAATAATTTAGTTGTAGTTTTAGTTTTAGTTAGATATAAGTTTTTATGATTTTAGATGTCATAAAAGCATATTCAATCTCACTTTGGGTTATCCCTCTGTGTTAAAGTGCACAGCGGCGGCATCATAGTTTTTTGTTAGTTAGGGGTGGAAGGAGAAAGTGTGCTCGTAGTAACCATATCATACTACTTCCCCTATTTCCCTCTCCACATGTCATGGAACAATATGTGTGATAACTATTGAAACGCTTGCTTCATTTTACAGTGGATGTGGTACAATTCTTGATATTAGGATAAATAGTACTGCGTTTAATTTTTAATATTAGGGTCTATGTTCTTTTTATAGGTCAGGTCATAGGTTCGGTTTTATATGTACATAGTATATTGATATACAACCTTTCCCCTCATCATACCTATTCCGCCTATCAAAATAAAACTTGGTACACCCATTTCTTATCCCCTATAGTATGTATCGAGATACATTTGAATTATGTGCTTTTACCCGCGGATACTCCAGAGGGGCCAAGGTTGATAGAAGGGATTTTTGGAGGAAATTTTCCTGACATTCTTCCAATTTTCCTTGTACAGGCACATCATGGGCCCCAATATATGGCACCTCTAGAAGGCTTATTTCATGTTGAAGAGAATAACCTATAAACTATGACTTTCCAGTGAACAGTGTTGATGCAACAGCTAGTTCACTGACGAGTCTACGATTTTCTTTCTATTAACAGGGTTAATGGGCCCCAGAGACTTACTCCGTTTTCAATGACACCTAATTTTTGTGCATGAACATACATTTATTATGTTTATCGAATATACTAGGTTTGATTCGGATGTCCGGATGACATGTTCATGTCCTTTCCTTGTGAGAACATTCAGGAGTTTTGCCTTCCAAGCCTACAAATACTTCTGTCTAAAATAGGTGCTGGAGATAAAGATGGCTACTGTTGGTTAATGTATAATACACGCCTCTAGGCCTAGAACTGTACTAGCTCCATTGCAATTAACACTCGCAATTTGGCAACAACCCATTATCATACCCGACTGCTTGTTGGTGTATTACACCTTTTTGGGTTCTCTTCGTACGAAAAGTGAAACTGTACAAAAGTTAAAACTCGTATCTTTAAGAAAAACGTTTCATCATCTAAGTGTTTTGTAAAAACAGAGCTCCTACCCCCCCCCACCTGATCCTTACTAAAATACCATTCATTCAGATGTTATTATCAGATACTTGTGTTGAAAAAAGAGCTTATAGGTGAAAATCCATGTTCTTGGGGATGGAAGGTGAATGATAATCAATACTACCCATTTCTTAGTGATTTACCTTCAGCATTGAGTTCTTTGTTATCTACGTATTATGCGTTGTAAATGCACTAAAAATGGTGTACATTTGCATTGTATTTGCAGAAACGTTAGTTTACATTGCAGCGATATAGCCTATGTGGCCAATGTCAAGAAACTAAGTGTGAAAACTGTCCTCAAGAACAGCTGATATGGAAGACTCAGACAATAAACAGAGGTGCAAGTTCAATTAATGTTTTGTTAATTTCTTTGTGACTTATTTTTATTTATTTCTTTTGTGATAAGTCTGTTTTTGTATACAGTGTATTACGTAGAAATCAACGCTCTGTTCATTTAAAGATCAACTTAAGTCTTGAAACTCCACCACGAATTTATTTGTATATAAACGAAAATAAAATTTTGTAACTAGGCTATATACTTATTCGGTTTATGTTCATTTGAACGTAAGCTGATAAACTCAACAATTTTGTTTTTAAAGAGCTAAATCTAAATACTGATTCAGTAAGTGAACAAAATTTACGAGCTTATAACATAACCATCTAAATGCTGTAACAGTGAAATGATAACAATGGTCCAGCCACATCTGAGAATATTGAGGAGCATCTTGACGGTTATATTCGATCGACATTTTTAAACTCTCCACGTGAACTGATTTTGGCGGATTTTGTGTATGTTATAGGAGAAGCATATTAGTATAGTGTGCCCAAATATGTTTTCTGTTCCAATTTGTTTAATGTATCACTCTGTATTTTTGTATTTCTCCTACACTTTAAAGAAGAGTTATTCGTTTGTATTTTATTTATATTTAATTAAATCAGCAGCAGAACACTCTAGTACAGTAGTTCTTAACCTGTGTTTGACTGACGTTACACTATATTGAATGCGGACAACATCCCGACGTACTTACTTGAATTTTATCAACAGTAATATAAATTATAGTAGTTTAAGACTATAGGATTCTATAAGGTAGTGATTCTATGTAATATTGAGAATCGTTTCTGGCTTGACTGGAGACATTAACAAATATAGTATGTCTCAAATTTGATTCTAACTAATTATTCAGTGCGTCATAACTTTTAATTCTTACATTTCGGGACACATCCTAGGGACTGTGCGACACACTAATGTACAGTTGCGTCGATCCTGGTGGACTGGGGGGCCCGCCCCCCAAAACGCATGTGGGGCCCCCTATTGTATTTATGAATATACAATATCTGGCATAATTTGAATGCAATTTGTCTTAAAATACTTATATATATTCCTTCTGTATTTGAATGCCCCCCCCCCCAAATTTATAGACAAATCAGCGCCCTTGCTAATGTATCGTAACACACCGGTTGAGAACCACTGCTCTAGTGCGTGAGATTCCTAGTTGGGTCCCAGCTCCACCAAGTGAGTTTTCTGGAGTTTTCTTGAAGTTCTCTCGTTTCCTTTCGCTTCGCTTCATCTCATTATCACCGTCTCCCTCATACTAGGAGATAGTTATTGCGTTACATTAAACTTAAGAAGAAAAATGTGAGTCAGTTAAAGTCATTCCAAATTAACTTCTAGTTGCAATCTTATAGTCATTTTGTTCCTTATTTTTTTCTTCTTAATTGCTACAATAAACTTCATAGTGGTTTTCGAAATTTCTGGATCATAGTATCTTTTGACTTAATTCTTTTCTTGTATTTGAGATATTACTGTGTTCACATTTTCCGCTTAAAAATACCACTATCTTCAAATCTAACAAGCATTCAGTTAATAAAAGAAATATACAAAATTTACAGTAGCACCGCTATGTTAGAACCAGTAGCACCCCTAGAAATGTTCTTGGGAGGAGTCCTATACTACAAACCACTGTGTATATGTAGTATTGAATGGGTATTATTTTGCACTCGAAAAGATAAGAAATTGTAATTAAATCCTTCCACCTATATTTTCAGGGAAAAAATGGTACAACTAAATTGTTTTTTATAAGAGAAAGAGTACAGATGAAGGGTAAAATTCAAATTTTCATGATACGTCAATTATTTTCCTGTTAAATAAGTGTAGTTTTTATTCGAAAGGCCCGAACCAGGTGGACCTTTCCCGTAGGAATGCACCTGGTTAGAATTATAACTATTGCTTGATTCGTATACAGTAGTAAGACTTCTTTAATAGTTCCATTAATGATTTTATTAACATTTGAGTAGCTTTCCTCTACAGAAAGTTGAAGATTAATATTGTAATGTTAAAAGCTTTTTGTGTTTGATTTGATGAGTTTTCTTTTAATGTTTTAAGTTCAATAACAAATGAATGATATCGACGAAAACAGATAAAATACATTTCATTCAGCATTTAAGGTTCCAAATCACTAGTTACATCAGTTAAGGTTTCTGGATGGCAGAATTCACTATATCGAAGTTGGATGACATCCATCATATTTAGAAAAATGGAACGGGCTGCAACGTTCTAATAAGCCGTTTATAAGTATAACGATTCACATACTTTCTTTCAAAGTCCAATGTGCGGCTAAAGAGATACAAGTTGTTTACTACATCTATCGGAAAGCCGGAAGACCTCAACACTGCAAGAAGTGTCCATTTGAAAAGACTGTGATATAACAGAGCAGTCTCTGACAGCAGAATATGTACCGTAATGTTTTAAACCTTAATTGTTCCAAAATCAATCAGTTGGCAAAGGGTCATATCGATCATATCGATATTTTTGTAATTAGGTAGAACATAGTATTCGAATCAACTATACTTACTACACAATAATTGTTCAGTATGGAGAGCTCATTTAGCGAATTAGGTAGCTTTCACACTAGGATCCTGTGAGCCGCTCGCGTGAACTACAGCTACTAGCTTTGCATTGTCTTAAATGTATGCCTTCCCACATGCGCTTCGGTGCAAGTGAGCCGCGGCTATGAGCTGCTATGATCACCTGACAGTAGCTGGCTCGAGTGGGCTGCTGGCGGGGAAGAAAATAACACGGCCTTATGAGAGCCCTTCATACGTGTGAGTGAACTCAGTTGGAATGGAGACAAGTATACATATATTTCATGTTGAAAATTTTCTCGTTTTGGTGTTACTCTGATGAAATACACACTTTATACTACTACACAGTTCGTTAAACAAAGATATAGACATCCTGAATTAGTTGAAATTTTTTCTTCCATTTTCTCTCAGGAAACAGACTCTAAAATGAACATTCTTCCAGTCTTGATCGATTTATAGGATGAATCCACATTGCTCTGTATCTTCTTTTCCTTTTTTCTTACAATTTATCGCCAAGATTAAAGCTGCTGCTTCTTCTGGCTCTAGCATGCTTGCTATTTTGATATCACGATCTTTTGAGACGCTCAGAAGTATTCAATGCCTTCAACTACAGTTTTACATGAGCAGCTCACAAGATTCTAGTGTGAAGGCAAGCTTACCCTGCTATCTCCCGTAACGATGAACCTTTACCAACAAAACTGTAAAACTTCGTTACTGAATTCTCTTTGCCTGTATGTGTGTTTGATATTTGCTAGGGATGCGCACGAGACAAGATTTGTGGCTGTCTCGTCTCGAAAATGTGCTGTAAAAGTATTATCTCGACTCGAAAAATGTATATTTTTCTATTGGAAGAGCCGTGTCTCGACACAAATTTTGACAGGAAAATCCTGTCTCGACTCGTCTCGTGCGCATCCCTAATATTTGCAAATTTTTCAATTTTGAGCCCTCCATTTGATGGAACATCAAAAACTATCCGAAGGAAGTGATGGAATTTTTAGCCTCACTTTTATCGTTCCCGACAGGCAGGAAGCCAGGATTTCGCAATAGGGGGGGTCCGTGACGAAATATGGTTTTCACACCAGGGGCTCGATTATTCTAAACTATTTTACTGGTAACACACACACACACACACACACACACACACACATATATATATATATATATATATATATATATATATATATATATATATATATATATATATATATTCGTTCGTTTAGAAAGGATTTCGTAATCGCGGGGAAGGGGGGCGTGACATGAAATACTGTGGTTACACAGCAGGGATCGATCAATCTAAACTATTTTACTGGCAACATACCCATATCGGTCCTTTAAGACAATAAAATAAGGATATGTTAGTAAGTATTTTAATAAGAAAAACTGTGAAGAAATCTTGAGTAAAAGAACACTAAAAAGTATTGGGAAAGATATAGTCTTCCGAGGTCATTTGATCTCGGTTCTTCTTGCCTTCTTTCTTCCGTTTTTCTTATCTTCGTTTAAAGCCATCAAGGATAGCAACGGGATCTCTTTTGGTAGTAAAGACATCCTGTAAAATGGATTAGAATTCAAAATGGCTCATATTATTGGTGATTCTGGGCATTCCTTAAGATCTACCTGAGAGTCTATCTCAGCGTTTCCCAACCTTTTTCAACTTGCGGCACACTTCAGGGTAACTTGAATTCTCGCGGCACACATATTATTATTATTATTATTATTATTATTATTATTATTATTATTATTATTATTATTATTATTATTATTATTATTATTATTATTATTATTATTTGAAAATATAAAATACTGTATTATTTTTGTCTGATTACTGACATCCTTCTCACAGAGAAGAAAGCTAGACCACTGTTTTTTCCCCGTGGTAAATCATTATGCTTATTTTTCATTTTAATTTAAAAATAGAAAACAATTACAATCAGATATAGGGCTCAAGTTGTTAAAAATACACTTTTTTTTTTTCGAAAACTGTATCCAACCTTTCATTAAGAAGGAGGATCACTAAATAACGAACGAACAAACGAATCTCTTTTACTTTTAAAACACAAATATAGGTAATTCGTATGCATGTTTACTTTGCCGGAAGGATTGAATAATATTTTAAAATTTCAAGTTACGAAATAGTCTGCAACAATAAAGAAGCAATAATGGTCATAACAATGATAACAAATACTTTTTTTCAAAATTAGAAATGTACAGAAAAATGTTCTACAGAAAAGTGACACAGTATGAAACTTTAAATTTTAGATTCATAGTAATAATTTGAAATACAAATATACCTTTTTCTGTATGTCTTGCAATTTGATTGCTATAGAATTAATAATTTTGTTCCGATTTCCTCGCGGCACACCAGTGACCCATTCGCGGCACACCACTGTGCCGCGGCACACCGGTTGGGAAACGCTGGTCTATCTGATTGAACCGGTTTATCGATCGTCATTTGTAGTCCATAGGATTAGCAAGGAGATAAATGGAATTCGAAATGTTTCGCTACAATAATATCCATTTTTAAGTTGACCCCTTCCCGTTTCCTCCACTCAAAGCTCCTCATAAGAAAGAATAACCAAACCGGGGGCGTCTACTAATATATTAATACAAAACGTGAAAATCTTATGTTGGCGGTGCTCATCCCCCCCCCCCAAGCAAATTCTGAAATGACGCCCCTGAACCAAACGCATTCTGTAGCTTTATTTTTTTGACGCTGATTTATCTTTTCTCGTTTCTTTTTGTTTCGTCCTTCTTTAATATTTTTCATTTCTGGATCCGAAGGGGGGTCCGGACCCGTCCTGTGGCTACGTGCCTGGTTCCCGAAATATTGGTCCAAAAAGTTCCGATTTCGAGAAATTTAAGGAGCCATATCTCAGGAACCGTCACTGATAGTGAGATGATATTGGTTGTAATCAATACTAATATTGATTCAATACCAACACCAGTTATTGATTCATTGATCACTGCGTCATTAATTAGTGCAAAATAATTTAATATACAAATTCATAGAAATTTCGAAAAAAAATAATTATTTTTAAGTTCGTTAGCTGGCAGTGCTCTTGGAACAGTCTCAACTTGTTCATACATGAAAATTGTTCGGCAGACTAACCAATAAGCGCTCATCAAAATTTGCTTTTTGACATGAACACAGAAATCTTATCTCATTTCACGAGACCTACCAATCGCTGTGGAATCTATAAGAATCATAGAAGATAGAAGCTAGAAGATAGAAGCTTCTTTTCTGAGATATATAGTTGATAAGAAGGTGGACCAAGCATTAGATATCACAAAATCATATACGGTACTGGTGTTGGCTGAAAATCGCATATTTTGATGTATGCCTACTAGCATACGGAACGAATTGTATACCTTGACATCGTAAAGGGCACCAAACTTAAATATAATTATACAACAAACCTTTCCTCCATCTATCACGTCTAACGTGAGTCCTACTTGGGGGCGCGGTGGCTCAGTGGTAGAGCGTTCACCTCCGGTGCTTGGGATCCCTGGTTCGATCCCAGCTGCTCGCGTCGTGTGGACTTTGTGGTGGACAAACACCGTGCTCGTGGATTTTCGCGGGGTTCTCTCGCTTCCTCCCACTTTCTTCATTCCACCATTTCATTCATTTCTCATCATTACCGTCTCCTTTAGCCTAACCGACATAACCGTGGAACGTAAAACTTAAAGATTTCATTTCATTTTGTAAGTCCTACTAAATGTACCCTGTTTTAATAAACCTGAATACGACTTAGTTCTTTCTAAGGATTGCATGAGTGTTATGGAGTACACGACTTCATGAAGGTTTCAAACCGTTGTTCTTCATCTGTTTTTAGGTCGTTTGAAATGTAACTATATTGTATTAGCAAGAATAATACTCATACTTATTGCACTCGAGATCTTTGCTCTCTATTTGTAAACACACTTTTAAGAAGTAGTTTAATTTACATTTAAATAATTTCAAAACATAATGTATCTACTTCTCCATCTCCTTCTCTGTCTACCGAGGTTTTATGACTGAACTTGTGTTTGTTGAACAGATTATGGCTCATTTTTGTTCTGTAATGTTTCGTATGATTAATTCTCTGTTTGCCACACGTGGCTTCCCTCTTTGCTCCGTTAAATGTGTGTGTTTCCTTTTTCCTTAGGAAGGAAGGATCTACTAGGAATGATACAGAGAGTGTGAGAAATTGTACGAGAAAAAGACTGAAAGAGAAAGTGTGCGAGAAAGAGAATAGGGCAGCAGCGCAGCAGATTTCATTCTGTTTTTTTTTTCTTTTGTCTTTTTTCTAAGGATTTGCTGCGAATTGGAAACATACGTTGAGGTCAGTTTCCTCCTTTGCTCTGAGCACCATCTGTCGACTATGCTACGATTTATCACTGGAGACTCTTTGAGCCAAGGGGACTTCTATTGCTCCCTGGCGGGATATAAATCTCCAAAAGAGGAGTGTGATGGAGACAATGAGAGAAAATGGATACGTGTGAAAGTAAAGCAACATACAGGAAGCATAATGACAACGTAGGAACATGTACATGGGTTAAAAGAAAATACCAATAGAAACTTTGAAAGGAGAATCAATAAGTACTACATTCTACGCCTACAATAAGAACAAAAAATGTTGTTAAAATAGTGATGTCCTGAGAATTAACTTTCTTTGAAAACCAACCTCACTGGTACACTACGGGAAGAGAGGCAAGTGGGATCATTGCCCCGGGCGCTGATAGCAAGAGGGCGCCAAGAAGAAAGAAAAAGTGTTGGAAAAGAGCAAACAACGCGACGCCCCGTAAAAGTATTGGGACCCTATTTAATAAATATTGTTGTTTTTTTTTGCAAAGAAATAGATTTGGTAAAACGTTTTTTGCCTGCTATCTAGTAAGTCAAACTTTTCAATAAGAGTCACAATTTTTTTTCTTATTACTTACCTAATAAAAGTTATTATACATGATTTGTTAATGACGATGTGATATACAAGATTCCAAGTAATGACCTACAATATACACAGAAACCCAAGGATGATGGCCAATTTTGCTTGTTTTCCTTTCTCTACTAGCTAAGTACATTCCTGATCGAACCATGTTTTGTTTCTGTGTATTTCTCTATGGCATAGTTTTTGCTGAAATTTTAATACTATTCCTAATTCTAACCCAAGTATTATCTATAGTAATACATTCTGATACTTCTATAACGGGAAATTTATTTGACAATTCAATCTGGAATTCTCCTCTCGCCTAGCTCTCCTCTGATTTCTTTAAATTAAATTATTTTCTTATCACATGCTGATTATTTCTGGTTTCCAACGATAATCTTTTACAGTTGCTATCACGAAGTTATCAGTATCACAGTCACCTCCTCTAATAACAAAATATCATTTAAGCTAAATTATTTTTTCTATCAGCTAACGTGATCAATTTCATTAGCCTGAGTTTTCTTTTTCGTATGGTGATATCCACGTACATTACGAATCTCACGATGTTGTAATTTTGCACTCTTCACGATTTGTGGATGTTGGTAAGCTCTGAATCCAATGCTGTTATCATTACTTATCTTACTTAAACTTTCGTCTCCTGTAATTAGTTGTAAAATACGTTTTTGTTCTACCTTTGCACTGAAATTTCCTAATAGAATGTTCATATGGTATCGCAGGAGCTGGTCAAATGCACATTCTACTTCTTGATAAAAAAAACTGTCCTCTATATCGTCACCTTATCTTCTTGTCAACCTTACCGTGTGCGTGGGTTTCCTCGGGATTCTCCCATTTCCTCCCACTTTCTTCATTCCACCATTTCATCTATTTCTCATCATCACCGTCTTCTTTTAGCCTAGCCGGCATAATCGTGGGATGTAAAACTTTAAGATTTCATTTATTTAATTTTTTGTCAACCTTATCTTCTGTTGGGGAATGGCCATTTAGTAAAATAATATCCTTACCACTAAACATTTCGAATAACAAAATTATTTTTGGTTTCCACAACTACAGTTTTCTATTTGTTAATTCAGGCAACTTCCCAATCATATTCGTGATACTGAGTAAACCTCAAGGTTTCCATCTCAAACACAGCGTTGTGCATATGAAAGATATCAACACTAGTTTCGTTTTTATTATATATTTCTTAGATTCATTATTAAAACAAGCGTATTCTTGATTCAATGCTACTAACATTGAATACAGTAAACAGTTAAAAGACGAATTGTTTTAGATTGAACTCAAATCGTTAACGACTTTGGTTTGAACATCACACAAAATGGTCAGATCATATGACTTGGCTACGAAATGATATGTTTAGTGACATTGAAATACTGGGTTACCTGCATCATTAGAAAACCTACTCAGCGTAACAATAATTAACAATAAATCTAGTATCTAATAAAAAAAAAATAAAGAGTTTGTGTGTGTGTTTGTCTGTCTGTCTGTGTGCGGTCTGGGGACCAGACGAGTGGACCGAGACTTACCAAAATTTGGTCACGGATACCTTGGTTCAAGACCCAAATGAAGACGAAGCGTTTTTTTTTAATTTCGAACCAGGGGGGCGTTTACCGGGACCGGCCTGGGGACCAGACAAGTTGACCGAGAATTACCACATTTTGGCCACGGATACCTTGGTCCAGGTCCCAGAGCAAGGTGAAATGTTTTCGTCAAAATTCGAATAAAGGGTGTCTCAGGGTGGCGTTTATTAGGACATGTAAAAGTAGTAGAAAATGACCGAGGTTGGCGGTCGCTGAGATTAATGGTGAAACTCCGATGGTATTAACTTCCAAATTCACTTTAAAGAGGTGCGAGCCGGTGGATACCGAAACATGTAAAAGTAATCCAACATGACTGACATTAGTGTCAAATCCATAGTTTTCGCTGTCGCTGAAATGACTGGTGATACTCTCACAGGCGTTGACTTCCAAATACAGCCCCCATGCGAAGAATAGGTATATTCAGCTAGTCAAGAATAAATTTCGATGATTGTAGCCTACAGAAGTTGACGGTTTGCAGTGCTGATAAGTATGTCTCTATAAGCAATCTCCAATATTGATAATTGAAATATTACCGCAGGTGGTTGCAATTTTAAACGTTGACTATAGAATTCTTCTAATATGTTTTGTGCATTGATATTAAAGAAGTTTTACTTTTATTTCATTAGTTCATATATTAATTCTTGAACGAAAACGATATTTTTTAAATTAAGTTTTTCACAATAGATAATTAGAACAATTATCACGGCCGATTTCGTTAATAAAGTAAATCCTTAAACATCTTCAAAAGTAACGGTGACTTTGATGGTCGTTATCTATATTTAATTTTCTACTATCGATACAGAAACAACATTTGCCATTTCTCCGTTAGATAGCAGGAAACATCCTCTAGAGATTAAAATCGACCTGACGAAATTGGAACTTCTAGTGCACAATCTCTTTTATTGACTTCACTGAGAAAAATCCGTTATTCGGACAGCGGTATATTGTACAAATATACGGAATTCTTGTGTTTACTACGGAAATCACTACGAAGCATACGTTATCCAAATGTTATATACTTTTGCTGCTTACGTTAGATGTTACATTATGTCGTAACAGGATGTATGGCATCTAACTTTTCAGTTGTTCATTTGATGTACGTTAAATGCAAAAACTACAGGATTTATACATGTAACCCACGTTTTTACGTAGGCCCATACGATTGTTTCTCAGTGTATCAGATTTATTTTTATCCACTTCCTTCAAGGTTTGTTTCAATCGTGTTCTTTTAGCAACATACATATTATACTGTAGGTTACACCAAACATAACTATTAACATTTAACAGTCATTGGTTCCCCCCTTCCCCTAACATGTAATAAAAAGTTTTGAACCATGTATATACCTAGAAGCCCCGGTCAAATTTATTATTTTAAAAGTTCTATGTTAGCCTCCGGTCATGTCACACACTATATTTTTAAAGGTAAAATATTAAAAATTATTGCCCCCCTTTTTTTTGTAATTAGAAGCGGTAAAATCTTATCTACTTATAAAACATAAGTATTTGATAAACTTCAATGTATACGCTAATTTTGGTCATACTAAAACCTTGAAATATAAGTGTCAGTGTTATTAAAATTTATTTTATTGTCTTAGAAGATACATAAAACTTTCGTGGTATTTCTTCTTGTCAGATATTACTCCTAAACAAAAGTGTCATTTGGGGAAGGCAGAGAGTAGGTGCTCTCCTGAGTTTGAGCTTTTGGCTTAATTTGATTTTCAGTTTTGCCTCCCTTCCAGCAGCGATGCTGTATGAGACCTGGACCTACAGCTCAACGTGGGATCCGAACCACATGAGCTCCCGACTGGAATCGAACCCGGGCCTTCCACTCAAAAGTCGCGTACACTAACTGCTTAGCCATGAGAGAGCTCTCCTGAGTTTGAGAAATCATATATTTTAATCAACTGTACTGTTATAGGATAATTTAAAAAAACATGAAACTCATGTCACTGGAGAATCATGAACCCTCCCAGTAAAGTTTGAAATGATGCCGCTGCTCCTAAATCTTTTACATTTCTAACTCTTTAAAAGTTTTCTCCATCTATATAATGTATGAAGTCATGATATAATTACTTTTTGTCGTATATGCACATTGTTTTCGTCTTATTTACACTAACAGACATTTTTATCATTAGCTCAATTCACTACAATAACTATCTACGTATAGGTCTACAATGTTGGAGACAGTTACCTATAAAATATCTAGTGACTTTGTACATTCTAATATTGTATGAGTATGTTTTAGGAAATTTTACCTACAGGTTTAACGTTACCTAAAGAATATTTTAGGTAAAAATAATAAATATTTACGGTGTACTTAACATGAAAATTATTTTTACATTCTTATTACGAAAAGAAGGTATCTCAGTTTTTCAGCCACCCTAATTACATAAAAATGATATCTTCGATTTTTATGTCCCACGATTATAATATGTAGGCTAAAGGGGCGCTGATGATGAGAAATGAATGAAATGGTGCAATGAAGAAAGTGGGAGGAAACAGAAGAACCCCGAGAAAACCCACGAACATTGTGTTCCTTCACCATTAAGTCCACATGGCGCGAGTTGGGATTGAACCAAGACCCTATGCACCAAAGGTGAACGCTCTACCACTGAGTCACCAAGATCCGCTAAGTTTAATAATTGTCGATAGTTGTGTCGCCTTCTAGATGACGTCCAAAGGTGTCTCTAGCCTGCAGGCAATTTACAGACAAGCCGAAGGCTTGCAGGGAATAAATAGTTCTAATCACACCTTTCCATTTCTTACGTACCCGAAACTTTAAAAAATTTGATATTTTGTAATGAACTTCAGTATTGTGGAGAGAAAAGAAACTTTCTCATTTCCGAAAAAGAAGGATCTGAGCCATTCCAGGAGGAATTTGAATGGGATTCTGATTTTACCTGGCGAGCCGATAGAATTGATTACCCTACGTCGGTAGAATTAGACCTATCTATTTTTGCACACACGTGGATATTTTTGACTAAAATGCCTGATAATACACAGCATACTACCATCCTTATTAAATTTGCTAGGCCAACTATATACAATTGCAATATGTATATATATATATATATATATATATATATATATATATATATATATATATATATATATATATATATATATATATATATATATATATATATATGTGTGTGTGTGTATTAATCAAGGTGTGTCATAACCTCATTTTTAGCATTTGTGAATTTAAAGACCTTTGCACATCCACACATGAATTCTTTTCTAATTGAATCTCTTCAAGAATAAAACGATTTGGTTATTTTTATAGAAAATAAAAGAGGCAATTCGTAGAGACAGTAAGTTTTCTCGTTTCAGTGATTGTATGTAGAGTAGTTTGAATAATTACAATGGCAAAAACATTTCAATTAAAGGATGAATTGTGTCAGGAATGTATGGTGAAAATATAATAGGTGGTACCGGTATTTGTTCAATTGAATTTAATGTACACATTAACCCTGGAATAAACAAACAAACGCTGTATCATTCAATCAAGTCTTTATTACCTACAAAAGTTGCACTACACGCGGTGGCTCAGTGGTAGAGCGTTCACCTCTGGTGCATGGGGTCCTGGGTTCAAACCCTGCTCCCGCCAAGTGAACTTTGTGGTGGACAAACACCATGTGCGTGGGTTTTCTCGGGGTTCTCCCACTTTCTTCATTCCACCATTTCATTCATTACTCATCATCACCGTCTCCTTTAACCTAGTCGGCATAACTGTGGGACGTAAAACTCAAAAATTTCATTTCAACTTTTTTTAGATGTTATTCTACTTGTTCTTCTCAGAAGAATGACTAAATACAGTTCTGTTATTAACAGTGTTATTCACATCTATTTCAATAAAAATGAATGTGATTTAAAGAAAGAAAAAGCTACCTGCAGAGAAATTGAAAATTGATTGACTCAGTTGGAAGAAAGCTTCGTGATATTGTAGCTGAAACGAAGGTAAAACAAACTTACTTCGGTCTAGTATCATGTCATTTCACAACAAAACTTTATAAATTTTTCCATAGTTCACCTCCAACAAGCTAAAGTTTGCAGTCAGGGGTGGCTTTAGGATTTTAATTTATGGTAGGCTTGCTCCCTCGCGTATGGATACATATGCACATTTGATTGATTAATTACAATTGGAAATTACTTTTACAGTAGTGGCTGATGCTGTTTATTAAATAATTATTTATTATTACTATAAAAAGTGGAAAATATATTTACTCTTTGAAAATTTTTGGGTAGATCCGTGCCTGTCCGGCTTACCCGCGAAAACCTCCACTGCTCGTGGTACGTAAAAGGTGCCACCGTTCACAGTTCACATTGACCATATACTAAGGAAACAATGCAAAAGGATGCTTAAGACAGCCCGATTATCTGAATTTTTGATTTGATTGAAAATTCAAAAAACATACAAGTATTTCACTATTGATATTTATATTTTGTGTTGATGTTTATATGAAAATAGAAGTATAAATGATACTATTGCATATAGTATAGAATTATGTATATAAGACAAATAAGCTAATAAGGTGATGCCGAAAAACGAGTTGTGATGTAGAATCTAACATTCTTTCTTAAGAGTCGCCTTATGCATCCTCTTGCATTGTTTACTTAATGTACAGCCAAATATGTCTTGAGGATGTGAACTGTGGCACCTTTTACGTACTGCGACTCTTAGCATGTTAGATATGAACTACTGAAAAAGTTAATAAAATTTTGATATGACATAATGTGATACTATACCGAATTAAGTTTACTTTATGTTCGTTTCAGTTATAATGTCAAACGACTTTCTCGCAACTGAGTCAATCAATTTTCCATTTGCCCGCAGGTATTTTTTAAAAAAAATCACATTCATCTTTACCAAAGTAGATGCGAATAACATTGCCGATAAAGAACTGTATCCTCGCCATTTTTCTGAGATGAACAACAAGAATAACATCTATTCTTCTGGCAGCCTCTGTTAAATTACCAAACATATTATTACGAATGCAGGACAAAATTTAAAGGGACAAACCCCAAGGAAAATTCAGACAAAACGGACTAAACTCAAGCGACAGAATCATAGGCGCAGATTATTAAAAGAATGATTATTTTTTCTTCAACTGTTATGAATCTAACATGTTATCTGAAATTCTTCACTTTACGGAAATAACATTTTTTTTTTTTTTTTTTTTTTTTAAGATTTTGAGTTTCCCTCTCTGTTGATTCAAGGTAGTTATTTTCTTGTTTTTGCCTGAAAATTTAACTTTCTGCAACCGTCAAGCCCAAATGACAGCTGATCGCAATTTAGGCAACCGAAACAACACAAATGAAAGTTCGGTTGCATAACAACTTGCAAGCAATAACTGAATTATTATCTATTTGACGAGTTCGGGTGTTTATTTCGTGGAGTAGCTGCTGTGTGTTTATATGCTGTTATTGGATTAAAGAGTTGGTGGGAGGAGAGATATAAGTACTTTTCTGCATTACTTTAAAGGGTTGTCAGAACGTAAGGGCACTAAAAGTCACAGACAGTCGGTGGGAGATTTAATCTGAAACCGGGGGGCGTAGCCCGCCCGCGGATTAAAATGGTCTGCAAATTAAAATGATTTGCGTAAACTCATGATGTACCTATCATAGTCTGGGATCTGGCTGGCCCCCAATTTTTACCTTCTAGATCTGCCAGTGCACATAGTTTATTTGTTGATATGTTGTGCTATAATATTGTTAAAATGATTGTTGTAATTTGAAGTGGAATCCTTAATCCTTATCTTTTTGGATGGACTCTTTCTCGTCAGCATGATCATAAAAATGTACCGTCTACGAGTGCAAGTATCAACATTGAAAAGAAAACAGGTTGATTAAGTTTTAATTAATTTATTGATCTGTTTAGCTGAACTGTTAGGTCACGCGACTTCGTAGTGCGTGGTCGCTGTTCTATTCCCAAGTGAACCACTAACATTTACTAGAATTGGCCCATTATCATGAAGAACCGCAATAGCTCAGTGGTAAAACGCTCCTCTCTGGTGCATGTGGTCCCTGGTTTGATTCCAATTCGTACCAAGTGGGTCTTGTAGTGGACAACAACCATTCTCTGGATTTTCTTGTGTTCTCCCGTTTCCTTCTAATTTCTTCATTCCACCATTTCGCTCATTATCATCACTTTTTTTTTAGCCTCCAAAGTATAACCGTAGGTCCAAAAACTCAAATATTTCATTTCATTTTTTCATTATTATGAGACAATTGAGGAACGATGTGAATTTAGAAGTAGCAAGCTCAGGTCCTGCAAGTTAGAAGGTTGATATACAGTCTTGCTTGGGCTATGTTAGGTCCTGTAAGAGAAGGGGAATGGTTTTTCGATGAATTGCGTGGACTATGTTAGGTCCTGCAAGAGAGAGAGA